>NC_088712.1:53410913-54116813 GCF_963576615.1 Watersipora subatra | reverse complement strand
CTATGATTTTCCATACCGGGACATGCCTTTCAATACCCTCTTCCTCTTCGTCAGTATTTATTCTATTATTATTAGTGCCTTATCACATGATGGTCACGCGGCTTTAACTTTAACATAAAAGTACAGAAAAACGTACTACCGGATTCACACGGAGGGCTAGATCGCTGCAATATACCTTATGATATTATGTCAACAACACTACTGCCACTACTGACAAACAACAACACTAATGCAGGTTTGACGCCTTATAACAATTTACGCACTAATAAAACCGCCAAAGTTATTTTATCGTTCTTTGCAAAAGTGTGATTTTGTTTTCTCAGCAGTTAAGCCATTATACATGCCGCGCCTTTGCGTTTTATGGTGTAAACATGGTATAAAAGCATTAGAAAGTTAAACAAAAAAGTTACATGTAGTATTTTTTTAATTTAAAAATATCAAAGGGGGTTTGTGGCTCCCACTGCATTCTTTTTTGCGGAAAACGGGTACGAATGGCTCTTTTAGTCTTTTAGCGGCAAAGGTTGTCGACCCCTGCCCTAATACATACCCATCTTGGCATTTACTTGAGTGCTCATCTGTCGATGTCTATTACGTTTCTTTTGTGGTCCGCAATATACATTTACCTATATGTTTTCCCTAAGCTCAGTAAAACTAACCATTGTGATATAATTTTTTATTATTTTTTGTTTTTTATTGTTTTACAACGGTGTTTTAAAACTTAAAGCAGTTCGAACTTGTGCTACAACAACTAGTTTTATCGAATGCTAACATTGCCGATTTTTCATTAACTCGGAAGTTTTTCTGTTATTATGGAGACTAAAAATAAACACGCCACTGCGAGTCCTGTTGCAAAGGACTCGGGATTCAATCGTGTGCTTAAGCTGTAAAGGTAGAGAACTATGTTGACTTTTAAAAAAATTAAAACGTTGCATAGCTGCCATTGTACGTGTTAGTTAACTTCATTTGCAACAAATACTTTGAATCGTGGAAATTCTAGAAGGAAGAGGCGTAGTCAAGTCAGTTTGTATAGCAGGATTTGGCTTGTTCAACGATCGTTGTTTATTTTTCCAAACAAAAGTAACACTATCTCCTTTTAGCACGTTTTTTCAGCATAGATTTTTTTCAATTTCATTTTTGAAGCAATATAAAAGAATAAAAAGGCTACACAAAGGCAAATGTTAACCAATAGATTTGATAAACTAATTTCTAAAATTATTATATAGGAAAACATTTGAGATATAGCTTAAAATATAATTATTTTATCTTCAAACTAAACATTTGAAAATGGTTCATAAATGGAGAATAGTGCTGGGTAGTGTGCTACATTTGGTTTGACAAAAATTTTCAATGATTACAACTAACAGCTTGTACGATTTACACAAGGCACAGTTTATTAGTTTTGGTTACCAGACTTTGAACAGCTGAACGTTGTTTTATTAGTTGATTATATATTCAGCTCTGTTAAGAGATGTGATAAGCTACATCATTATAGATAGAAAACAGTTAGACCAAAATAACAAAGACATCAGTATGTCCCTTATGTTTTCTTTTTTGCTTTGGTTCTTTGAAAATAATTTTATGGAAATGGTAGTTCTAAATTAAATAAATATTATTGGCACAGAAAATTTGACAATGGGAATTGAGCGTTACAAAGGGCAAGACTATGAAAAGCTTAGAAAGACGCTGCTGAAGTCAGGAAAGTTGTTTCAGGACCCGGAATTTTCCGCCATCCAAAAGTCGCTCTTTCACAGTCAAACAGATGATGAAATCATCTGGAAGAGACCAACGGTAAGCTTTAAATATGCAAACATTGCTGAGCCAAAAAGTTCCAAAGTTGCCTTGCTCAAAGTTGCCTTGCTCAAAGTTGCCTTGCTCAAATTTGCCTTGCTCAAAGTTGCCTTGCTCACAGGCTCTGTCTAGCCTACAAGCATTAAAGTTTAACATTTGTTTTAAAAGTATTTGTTAAAAATGCTAAAAGTAAGGCGTATACTTCACTTCCAGATTCTCATTGTACAGCCTCATATCTCTTTTTAGAGTTATTCACTCATGCATATTTGTTTCTCATGAATTTTGTTTGGACCACTTCTTGTTATAATGCAGTTTTAATGATTTTTATATTGATTTGAAACAGGTGTACTTCTAAAAAAGCTAAAATTCAAAAATACACATTAGTTCCTGAATATAACTTTTTTCATTAATCATTTCATAAAGACATTTGTAGATAAGACACTGTACTATTTTGTATCTGTCAAGACATTCTCACAAGGAGACATGTGCCGTTGACAATGGCATAATTTACCACATTAATAATCTTGAAAGTTGAGAGATTATTGTTGTTATCTAGTTTCACAAATTAGAGAAGATGGAGAGTTAAAAAAGTCTACTTGTTCAAGTGCTTAGATTATTTCATCACTTTGTATAAGTTTGTGCAAAGACATATAAGGTGGTACTCATGATAATGTGCTGGAAGCATTTCTGGTATGTTGTCTTGAAAAGAAACGCAATATGAGAGTGTGCCACGTCTAATAAAGGATGCTCAAAAAATATGGCATAGATTTGTTTATAAACAATCTTTGCTGTCAGGCTCATATTGCTACTATAAAGAATTAAAATGACACACATGTAATTACGTGAGCATGCTTGTTTGTATAAAAAATGATAAGCTTTTAAGTAAAGTACAATTCATACTAGACCTCGCACTAGAACAAGCAATGCATACATCTTGTCATTTGCATATTTGTGGAGACTCAGACAGTCTTGAGAGACTAAAAAATGGTATAAAACTATGAGCTCATGTAAATCATATCAAACTTGCCAAATGTAAAACAAAAAACCAGAGCCTGGTCAGTATTGCAAACTTCATAAGCATATGAGCAATCGCATGCGTAATTTGGGTAATATATATATGCAATTCAAATATCTGCATTGGATGTAGATGTATTACATCTGTTTTGTTTGTTGATTTACACTGATATTATGATAGTTACTATATTACTTCCTGTATCATGTAATTCATTGAAGATTCAAAATATGTATTTAATTAAATTGATATTTATGATATGTAACTATAACTGATATGATATGTAACTATATGACGCTGACAGCTATGTATATATACTATATATGTACTGTAAATATATATAGTATATATATATATTTAGTGTGAATATTTAGTGTATATATAATTATATATATATATTTAATTAAACTGATAGTTATTATATTTTATGTTACATATGCTACACATATATATACGGTATATACTAGCTGTGCTACCCAGCGTTGCCCAGGTAATAAAAATCAGCTTTTAAACAATGAGCAGTAATGAGAGTTGCCTGCCCCACTTGCTGTTAACCTGGTACATTGCCAATGGAACATTTTATTAAGAGCCAACTGTTGAGAGCCAACAGCTTTTCGTGACGTTATGCTATGACCCTGCATCATACGCAAAGACATTGGGTATTTGTTCCCATATAACGACATATATCAGCTTGCAAAGAAATCTATCTCTGTGGCCTAAGCGGTACGGCACCGGACTTGCGAAACGGAGGGTTCGAGATCAAATCTCTTTCGATGTTAATTTTTTATTCCAAGATTTTAAGATCTATAGCCGGAAAGCATACAGACGTATCCACGGACATACTTTGAGAAACATATATACATATATGCAAATATCTGCATTGGATGTAGATGTATTACATCTGTTTTGTTTGTTGGTTTACACTGATGTTATGATAGCTACTATATTAATTTCTGTATCATGTAATTCATGGAAGATTCAAAATATGTATTTCATCATGGTGATATTTATTATAATTTATGTTACATATGCTACACGTAATAGTGTGTGGTGATGCTGTCTGAACGATAGATCTGCTGGTTATGTTGCAATGCTGGTATAACTGTTTATAGTGTAGATGTGTTACTTATTTCCTGTTTATTCACACCAGCATTACATAAGTTTATGATAGCAACCATATGTAGCTAATATGATATGTAACTATACATGTATGATGCTGAAAACTATGTATATATACTATATATATGTAGTGTAAATATGTAGTATATATAGTAGATAGATATATATATAGATATATATATAGATATATATAAATATATATATATAGAAAATAGTTGTACTTATCTTTGCAGCTACTGTCACTTTCATGACCTGTCTTGTCAATCGGCAGGCTGCTATAGCTTATAATTTAGTAAAACCCTAGTTGTAATTATATTTCTATATAATACAGTATAATAAAAAGAGTACTGATACATTAATTGATGGATACATTGTTGGTTGATATAAATTGTCATACATATCAATATATACAGGAGTATACAAAATGTAATTATCATTGGTCAATAATGGTTGCCAATTCGATTATTATGTTCAGTACTCTACGAAGGAGAGAGGATTCAGGGCAGACAGCTGTGTATCACATGAGATTGCGGAAACTAAACTCGAACAGATGTATCGCTAGTGAAAGCAGAAAACAGAGCTGCGTGGGAGTCAACAATAAAGCCTAAACCATAAGACAGTCATGGTCGAAACGACGGACTGTGGGAGAGATAAATATATACCTGTTGGTTATATTACACAAACTGACAGAACTGTTTATATAATTTCAAAGTTTCTATTTGTAGGATTTATGCAACCTTCCCAAGTTCATCATAGATGGCACGTCCGCTGATGACCTTATCGAAGGTGACCTTGGTAACAGATGGTTTGTTGCTGCAGTGTCTAACATAGCCAATTCTCCACAGCTCTTACAAAAGGTCAGGTGCTCTTTTACTTGTTTAGCTAGGAGGTCAAGCTTTAACCAAAGTTTTGTAAAAATAGGTACACGGATGTTGAGTAGAGTATGGAATAATGACATGGTAGATTATTAGAGAGAGCAAAAGGGTGATTGACCTAATTATATTTCAGATTTAAAATCAATGTTGGGGTTGTAGGAGTTGTTTCATCATGAACATTTGCAAGAGAAACCATAAGTGATCAGTTTTCTTGGTGGTTTGTAGGTTATTCCTGATGCATCATCACAGAACTTCAACAATCTGTCATACACAGGTATGTTCAGGTTTCGTTTCTGGGTGTTTGGGCGCTGGATGGAGATCGTTATTGATGACTACTTGCCGACACGTCATGGCAAGCTCATATTCTGCCACTCAACATCAAAGAATGAATTTTGGAGTTCTCTCCTTGAAAAAGCATATGCAAAGTAAGTTGTATGGCAGAGAAGACATCTATTGACAGGGCTATTGATAAAAAAATTGCTAGCATGTATGCTAAGGTATTAACATGCATGCTTGTTTATAGTCTTCGTTGGAGAGAGAAGACCTTCGGCTTTACGTACTTTTTGAAGTTGTTCAGGAGGTCACAACTCGAGAGTGTTAACTAACTTCTTGATATTTTATGGCAGGGTTGAAAAAGTGTAATGTCTGTGAGGTATACATCTAGTTCATTGTCAAGGAGAATATGATAGTATTTATGTACTAGACTCTGATTGTGAGATAGGGTTGACAATTCTAGTCGAAACAAACGGGAGCACAAACACACAACTCCAATTACGGTATTTCTAATTTTATATGAGCTTGATGAATTATAGATAAACTTTCTTGCACCTGTTCACACATATATAAAAAATGCTACAGTATTATTAGACCTATTTTCGCTGGTCTGAGTCAAAACTTTCGGCGGTCCCTGTTCCTATCATTGTGTAGAACCTCTTGAAAATTGATGATGTAAAACACATTAGTAACATAGTAGCATGCAACATTGTCTTTTACATTTTATCACCAAATTTCAAGACTTTTAAAGACTTGAACTTTTTGTAATTTGATGATAATAATGATAATAATTTGATTGATAACACTCATGACATATGTACACCAACTTACTATTGTTTACAAAATTCTGTAATATATTCTTTTTACAGAAGATTGTCAAGTTTACAAAAGTGTTAACGTTGACAAGCAAATATTTATGTATGTTTCTTGTGTGATTGGCTGTTTTTGCTAACAATTTCAACAATATTGAAGAATGTATGGTGACTATGAGAGCTTAAAGATGGTGCAGGCAGTTGATGTTCTGGTTGACATGTGTGGTGGAGTAGCTGAAAGACTAGATATCTCTGAAGAGGATGACCAGGACAACTCGGCTTCCCATATTATGTTCAAAGCTATCGAGAAAGCCTTGGAGAGAAATGCATTCATTGTCGCTGAGATTAGGGTTAGTGCTATCCGGAGTTCTCACTTGGAAATGTAGTCTGTAGACAGCACACACACGGTCAGCATACTATTTTGTCAAATGAAAAAATTATGAATTTCTGGTTTTTTCAAAATTCCAGATACAACTGTGAAACAAGTTGTCAGTCCACAAAATGTCTGCCTAAATCTAGTAAACTTGTTATAAAAATCAAAGCAGAACTGTCTACCATTTCTCTGCCAGTTATCATAATTGTTTTATGTGTCACTTGAGGCTGGGCTGTTGGCACCCTAAATTAATCTTGGCCTCTAATATATTATATCATTTGTGATATAATATATAACTCACTCGCTCTGTTTAGTATTAAGTTGTTTCTCAACTCACCTGCTGTTTAGTAGTTGATTGTCTCCCAACTCACTTGCTGTTTAGTAGTTGATTGTCTTTCAACTCATTTGCTGTTTAGTAGTTGATTGTCTTTCAACTCACTTGCTGTTTAGTAGTTGATTAGTAGTTGATTGTCTTTCAACTCATTTGCTGTTTAGTAGTTGATTGTCTTTCAACTCACTTGCTGTTTAGTAGTTGATTGTATTTTAAATCTCTTGCTGTTTAGTAGGTGGTTGTCTTTCAACTCACTTACTGTTTAGTAGTTGGTTGTCTTTCAACTCACTTGCTGTTTAGTAGTTGGTTGTCTTTCAACTCACTTGCTGTTTAGTAGTTGGTTGTTTATCAGCTTTTTAGTTGCTGGTTGTCTCTCAACTCACTAGCTATTTCACAGTTGGTTGTCCCACGACTAATTGTTTCGCGGTTGATGGTACCTCACTGCATCTGCTGTTAGACCGTTTGTAGTTTTTTCATGCTGCAGCTGAAAGTTCACTTAATGTATGAATTATGCAAAAAATCTGCTGATCAACCACTAATATTGTTAATTTTGGCAAAAGTAGTCATCTCTGGCCTACTCTTAGTCACCTCTGACCTAGTAACATTCACCTCTGATCTAGTAACAGTCACTTTTGGTCTAGTAATAGTCACCTCTGCCCTAGTAATAGTCATCTCTGACTTAGCAATAGTCACCTCTGACCTGCTAGTAGGGTTACCCTGCTCAATTGATTATGGAGACCCATCAGCAGGACTGGGTGGGCCTCATAGAGTTCTATCAGCCTATTACACTATTCTATTGTAGGAACCACAGGAACCTATAGAAGAGGTCAACGTTGTCAGTGACTATCCTGAAGAAACAAATGTGCTGACTCTCGATCCCCCTGTTAAGGACAGCATTCCCTCAACTGGTATCAGTATTTAGCACACTTATTGGATACTATTAATTCTACCCAAAACTACATGATATTTTATAAATTTCTATTAATACAGTTGTTTGCTGAGATATGTATGGTTAATCTATGCAAAAACTGTGTGTAGATATTATTACACACATTTTTGATGTAAATAGTCCCACCGCTTCAACTAATATTTAACTGCACAATTGTTCACGCTTTATTTCATTGGCTTAAAAGTTTGATTTTTATCATACAAATATCAGCTGTTTTGTTACAGGTAATTCTGGGCAGGCACCAAAAACAGGTTTTTACAGGTCTGGAACAATAGTCAGAGATGGTTATGCGGTGGATAGTGGCTTGTTAAAGAGCCATGGTTATAACATTCGGGAAGTAAAGATGATAGCACTTGACGGAACCGCCAGGCAACTTTTGAGAGTGCAGTCTCCTTGGCAGACTGGAGTCTGGAGAGGAGCTTGGTCACACAAGTAAGCAGGCCATTCATCATTGAGTAGAACAGCAACTCATCTGGTAGGTTTGAAAAGTTTCGCCTAATACAGCACCTCCATAAGAGAATACTTGTAGTGCACTAATTTTTGTTAAGGTAAAATGATTATTTAATGTTCAGAATGTTTAAAATTATATTTATACTAGCTGAATGCTTGGTGTTGCGCGGGTAGTAAAATAATTTCTTAACAAATTTGGGTAACCTAGGCTACTGGTAAGCTAGTAACTTAACCTAGTCTAAACCTTAGCTATCATGATAGCAGTGTCAAAAACAAGGCTAATAAATGTTACAATTATGCTGATGATCAAGCCTGCTAGCTAGTAACCAATAGTATTTTCCCCAAAAGCTTCAAGCGTTCCTATTTTAACCAATGTAATGAATATGTCGACTATTTTCAATCGCTACGGCCCGTTTGACACGTAGTCTAATGGGTTGACCCGCCTGTCTGCAGACCTAGAGGTACTGAGTTCAAACCTTATAAAAAGCGGATTTTTCGTACCTAAAACTTTATTGCTATAACTGGATACACGAATAACACACTACAGACAGACAACCACTGACATTTATATATAGATGTTAGCAATTTATTTTTTTTTATGTGCCGTAGTCTACCAACACTCAATACTTTAAGTCCCTAATGTTGTCAGTGAGGGAATTCATTTAATGAGTGAATGTATTTAATGAATTAGTATTAGTATACAAGTCCCATATGTACATGACAAAGACTCTTTTGTTAAGTCGAATAGTTGATTTTATTATATAACTAGGTGAATGCTCGGGTAATAAAAGTCTTTGCATTGAAAATTTATTTTTATTTAGCACATAACAACAGTTACCGTTCTAACGTTCAAACTTCATATCATGAGAAAAGTGTTTTGTCCAGGTTAAATAAATTAATTAAGAAAAAATAAAACAAATGAAAAGGTTTTCAAACAACTGTAACTTTCAAACTTCATATCATGAGGAAAATGTTTTGTGCAGGTCAAATAAATTGAGAAACAAAATAAAACAGCTATAAAAGTGTTTAAATTTAAATGTGAAATAATTAGCAAGTAATAGCTAAATTAAATTTGTTTTGCGGCGATTACAATAAAAGATGATTTGGTAATGATACGATTAATACGAACGGCGGAAACAAAATTAAAACTACTGTTCCAGCGAAAGCTAACCTTCAAAATTTTGAATGTGACGATACTGGTGCCTCTCGATACTGGTGCAAATGTAAAAATGAGATATTGGACTGTCTTTGTTTGATTGAACAGAAAGAGAGAATGTAGAGGCTATTCCTACTCGAGATTTTACAATTGTCTGCGTGTGAACCTTGACCGCGATATAGCAATTGAACCTTACGAAAAACCAGAAGTAGAAGTTCACAAAAATACGAAAAAGCATGCATTTCATAGAGTTGATAGAATTACGCCATTTAGCGTGTGCAATTGAGAAAAGGGTGTATACAGTATGTTGTAAGGGCTATGAAATGGAAGACCTTTAGTAGTCTTGTAGTTAGAGAATTGAATAGAAAACCGGTGGTTGCAATCTTTGTGAGTTCAATTCTAGCAGAAAGCGAATTTTTAGTTCCAAGATTTTAATAGCTATCTCTGGACATACCGAAGGACATACGTCTCTGGACATACCGAAGGACATACGTCTCTGGACATACCGAAGGACATACGTCTCTGGACATACCGAAGGACATACGACAAGGAGGACATAACTCCGAAGGACATACGACAAACTTTGAGAAATAGATAAAGATAATAATAATGTTTCTTCTGATCTCTAATATGTTTAACACTTTGAAGCAGTAATCCAAAATAATTCATGGATTTGCTTGCCTATCTGATCCTATGTCCGAAAAAACTCAGCTGTCTTGTTTCGATTTGTTTTCCTTTGCTTTCGGTTTACCGGATGACAAACCTTTGTGTGCTTTGTGCTTAATACCTTTTTGGTGTGATATGGTAAGTTTAAGTCTATAGGACTCCTAGTTTTCAAGGTATCGCCGGAATACCAGTGGCATTTCAAAATGACTGAGAAATGATAAATAGCTACAAACATTAGTTTCTAATGACACACTTGAAGTTCTTGATAATCAAAACTCAAATACAAACAAAACTAAAAATATTTCTTCCCTTCAGCAGGATGGGTTTTACACTAACATTACTTGCTTTTTTTTACTTATATCACAAATATACACACTCCATCAGAGTCTAGTGTATTGCAGTTATCTTTTCTTATTACCTTTAAAACATCAATTTTTTGAGTGAGTGTAAAAAACTATTTACTAAATCTGATTTCAAGTTTTCAACAAATTTTGCAAGCTTAAAGCTTCGAAATGATGTCATATTCAAACAGAATTGTGTCATTTTAAGTGCTTTCACACTCAATGAAAAAAGTAGTTAACACGGTCTAAGATCAGGGGTCTAAGATAAGCTTGAATATACTAGACTAGGTTTCAAATGCGTAGGTTTTGGTTTTGTTTAAACATATAACATATAATATATTTGTTATATATACTATATAACATATATGTATATAACATATAATATATTTGTTATATATACTATATAACATATATGTATATAACATATAATATATTTGTTATATATACTATATAACATATATGTATATAACATATAACATATATGTTATATATACTATATAACATATATGTATATAACATATAACATATTTGTTATATATACTATATAACATATATGTATATAACATATAACATATATGTTATATATACTATATAACATATATGTATATAACATATAATATATTTGTTATATATACTATATAACATATATGTATATAACATATAATATATTTGTTATATATACTATATAACATATATGTATATAACATATAATATATTTGTTATATATACTATATAACATATATGTATATAACATATAATATATTTGTTATATATACTATATAACATATATGTATATAACATATAACATATATGTTATATATACTATATAACATATATGTATATAACATATAACATATTTGTTATATATACTATATAACATATATGTATATAACATACAACATATATGTTATATATACTATATAACATATATGTATATAACATATAATATATTTGTTATATATACTATATAACATATATGTATATAACATATAATATATTTGTTATATATACTATATAACATATATGTATATAACATATAATATATTTGTTATATATACTATATAACATATATGTATATAACATGTAATATATTTGTTATATATACTATATAACATATATGTATATAACATATAACATATATGTTATATATACTATATAACATATATGTATATAACATATAACATATTTGTTATATATACTATATAACATATATGTATATAACATATAATATATATGTTATATATACTATATAACATACATGTATATGTATATAACATATAATATATATGTTATATGTTATATATACTAAATAACATATATGTATACTAGAAATTCCACTGTCATACAGCCCACGACCAAAGTGATATTGGAAAAAAAGAAAGGGTACTCATGGTTGAGAAATGCAATATTAGCAGTCAAATGGCACTGCAGCGCAACAGGATAACTGCAACGGTAGCTGTAATGTACTGGGTGTGGGTGTTATTATATACAAAAAACAGCAATAATGAAAGGAAAAGATGTTTATATTTTTCCCCTGCAATAGGAGAAATGCAATATTGGCCAATATTAGAAGTAAAGTGCACTGATATTAGAATAATCAATATTATTAATATAGTAATAATAGAAAACCAATGCACAATTTTGTTTACATTTCAAAACGTCATAGGTAGCAATATCGAGAAGTTGCGGTATTTATATAGGTTTTTAGAAAATTTATTTTAAAAAGTGTTTGGTCATGACAAACAGCAATAATGAAAGGAAAATATTATATGTCTATTATAATCTCTCCCCTGCAATAGGAGAAATGCAATATTGGCCAATATTAAAAGTAAAATGCACTGATATTATTAGAATAACCAATATTGTTAATATAGTAATACAGCAATAATAGAAAACCTAGGAGCGTTCACACGTCTGGAAGATTTCTGCAAACTGCAGCAAAATATAAGCTGTTATAAAGCTGTAGGCCTAATCTACTGTAATGTATGTAATTCAACAACAATAAAGAAATATGTTTGTTATAACTCTGAAATGCAAAATAAGAAGTAAAATGGCAAGCTACTGTGTACCGTACACAGTTTGAAAGTTGGTTGCGTTGAATGTAGAATGGTTTTGATAGCGATCTTTAACAGAAAGCGAGTATGAGCATTCACACATGTGAAAGTTTCATGCAAACTGCAGCAAAATAAAAAATGTTCTTGTCCTAAAAGGGCGTTGTAGTTCGGCCCTAGCTTGTACATAAGATGTAAAGAATTTTGGCTAATGTTCTAAATAATTTAATGAAACCTTCAGTGAATGGACAAAAACACATAGGCTAATAAACTGTGTACCACAATTTCGTACCTATAAATCGGTCAACGCCTCAAACGGTCTACATTTATTACAGAAACCTTCGAATAAATTCGATTACAAGTAAACAATGCCATAGACTGGTGGAATGTGCACGTTATCTTTTCGCGAAATGCGCACGACTTAATCGTTCTATTCTCTGTCGCCCGTCGTTTCAATTTCCGGTCTTAACTTTTATTAAACTAAGCTTTTCAAGTGTTTTGTGACAATTTCGTCCGAATAAATCTGTCTATTTGAGTATAATCCGATCAGATGGGTAAGTTTTAAGAGATTTTCAAGAATATACAAATACTTGGTAACATATTTAAATAGACCTATATGAGTTTTGTATCGTCATTATACTTCAACTAATCTACAAAATGATGGTTAAATTTGTTGATGAAATTTTATTGCAAGGGTTCGTCTCATTGTTGATGAATAATTTTCGTAAGTTGTGTGCACATGCATTTATCATAAAAATTCCCAAACTTCGCATCAGCTCGTTTGGTCGTGGGATAACATATATAACATATATATTATATGTTATATACATATATGTTATATAAAATGTATAACATATATGTTATATATATGTCATATATGTGTATATAACATATATATTATATGTTATATACACATATAATGCTGATATATCAAATTTTTGAAGAGCGGTCACGCAAGTTGAACCCATTTTTTTCCTGTTGTATTGTGTCATGATTCAAATTTTTTGCATTAAAAGTTATGAATGACTCAATCGTTTCCTGTTCACTGGTAAGCCATTGACCTTTGGTTCCTTTGATTACTTGTTAATGTCAGAAACCTTGAGAGATAACTCCCTAAAGGGTTGTTATGCATGCCGACTTTGCATAGAACAAACAAACATAAATGGTCTCTCAAAGGCAACAACACAAGTTACACAGATTTGCTTAGTCATGTCTTTATAACATATTACAAATTAACAAATAATATATAACAAATTACATATAGATATGTAACTCATTGTGAGTTCATGTGTTGTACTGGTTTTTTCTTTAGACACAGTGAGATTTTTTGATGCAAAGGTAATTTTGTGCACCATAAACCTATGTCTTAAAATGACAAATATTATATTTTATTTTTCAATAAAATGGTGGCAAACAAAGTTAAGAGCCAATGACTTAGAAGCATAAGCCATGAGTGACGCATTATGCACAAGTATGCTCAAGTTATAAATAAACTCGCTGAATGTCCAGCATTGCACGGGTGTTAAAAATCAGCTTATAAACAGTCATAGATAATGTCATTGCCTGCCACTTGCTATTAGCCTGGCAGATTGCCAATAACTAATTTAAGTAAGCTACTATCTGTATTGCTAAACTTACTAATTAATGAGAGATTAGAGAGCAAGCTTTAATGACATTGCCTAACGCAGAGTTCTATGCATACTTTTACCGACATAACAACCTATAAGGTCATTGTTAAGATAAGCGCCTGGGTAACGGGAGGTTCTGAGTTCAAATTCAGCACGAAGCGGATATTTCATTCCTAATTTCTAAAGGCTATAGCTGACCAGGCTGAACAACGAACATTGAGATTTATATATATATATAAATATATATATATTTAAATATATATATATATATATTTATATATATATTTATATATATATATTTATATATATATATAAATAGGCGATGAAAGTTTTTGTCCTAATTGGGGTATGCTAGGGTAGTCAATAACTGAGTTGACAGTCGATGGTCGATAATCGAGTTGACGGCCGATAACTGAGTTAACGGTTGATAACTGAGTTGACAGTCAATAACCGAGTTGACAGCCGATAATTGAGTTGACGGTCGATAACTGAGTTGACGGTCGACAACCGAGTTGACGTTCGATAATTGAGTTGACGGTTGATAACTGAGTTGACGGTTGACAACCGAACTAAGTCGCCAGTCGATCCGCACATGCCTGTCGATGTAATAAAGTGATTCTTAAGATCCATGCAGTCCTCCTCATGACACATACCATTTCCTCCTTGCATTCTCTGTAAAGGGAAAAAATTTGGTTCACCTGATCTGACATGTTTTAGCTCTTCTGAAATGCAAAAGCTGTCGGTGAAAGAGAAGATGAAACTAGGACTCCAATACGAATCAGAAGCAGAGTTTTGGATGACCATAAGCGACTTTTTATCCAACTACACCAACTGTGACATCTGTCATATAGTTGACACCTCTATTCTTCGACGGAACACTTGGAATGAATCTCTCATTTCTGGTACAATTTAACTTTCTCATTGTTTGTGTGATCACAAATAGTGTGTAAAAAGAGGGCTGACTTGTCATATTTTTTCCTTTACAGCTTTCCTAATAACTTAATAATAGTGATAATAATAATTAGAGTAAATAATAATATAAAAAGCAATTAGAAATTTATTTAGATGATTTAAAGTCGAGCTCTTCACAGCAAATTCCTCAACTAATTGTACTGGGAGGCTTTTCATAAGATAGCAACACCAACCATAACTATAGCTGGTCTGACTCATACACCCTTCTGTAACATAACATTGTCACTTCTTTAGTAGTTTACTAAAACTTAAAATATGTTATTTTTGTTGTGTTCAATCAAATCTGGTTTTTGTGCAGGTCAATGGACGCAAGCTGACTTTTGTGATAATAGAGGTGGTGATATGTCTCATCCTTCCTTTTTCAAGAATCCCCAGGTATGAAGACTTATAACCAATATTTGTTGCACCTACTGTAACACATTGAGACACGAGTTTGATGTTTTTTATTATATACTCATATATATATATATATATATATATATATATATATATATATATATATACTAGCTGTGCTTCTCGGCATTGCCGAGTATCAAAAATCAGCTTAAAAAACAATGAGAAATAATGAATGTTGCCTGCCACTTGCTATTAGCCTGGCAGAGTGCCAATAGAAAATTTCAGCAAACTACGGTAATGACTATCAATCACTTATGCAATCAGCCTGCGTGGTATGAAAAGCCGTTAGGTATTTGCTCTCATATAGACTCTTATATTGGCAAAGGATCAACTTAATCTCTGTGGTCTAATGGGTAGGGTGTCCGTCCCACTAGTGTACGGTAGGGTCTGAGATCAAATCTTCTTTGGTATAAATTCATTACTCCAAAGTTTTCAACAGCTATAGCCGGAATGACAGAGATACATGCTTCGAGAAATAGATATATGTGTTTCGGAATATTTGAACACTCGTATTTCAAGGTACATGTATTACAATAATTGTTATACACCCCTTTGAGACTTAAAAATGAAGTCTAAATGTATATGTTACTGGAACAAGTCGTCAGTTTGTCTTGCTATACATAAAGATTAAATTTGCTTCATTAAAACGTGGAGAAGAATATGTCTTAGTGCGTGACATGACAATTTTAGTTATCACAAAATAAATTTTAGGTTTTTTCCCTCAGTTTGATTTTGACTCAACAGAACTTTTAAATGTTGCTGACTATGTATATTTACCGCTGCTATATCAATACTTCATGTAAATGTGTACAAAAAATTTTGAAAAATGGGCTTTTTTCAACTTTATAGTGAAACTAACAGTGAAAGATTTTTACACGCATTGCTTTTGAAGCATTTAAACAAGTTTAAGGGTGGGGAAATGTTTCTCTAGCTTATTGTTAGCTTAAGTGAACTCGTTTTAGTAGTTTTGCTAAAGATTTTTATTGTAATTCCAGGTCATGTAGGGTTGCTAAGTTTTGGTAGCATTCTGCGCTCTATTTTTCGGTATAACTCCAAAGTAGAGCGATGATCGGGCACCACTTTTTGATGCTTCATCAAAATACTGAGTGCACAACTAACTCACTGAGAAATAAAAAATTGCCGGTCAACATAACATTCAATTCCATTAACATACTGACTGAAGTTGGTAGTAATGAAGATTAAAAGCAGACAAATTTAGAAAAGCTCCTTCTCTTAAGCAACACGATTTTATTACAAAACTGTGTTTTTTATTCATAATAAATATACAGACTCTATCAGACTCAGTGTACTGCAATCATTATGTTTCTTCAGTGACCTCTAAACATTACTTCCTTGAAAGGAGTCTGGCAGAGTGGTTTGACAAAAAATGGTTTGCTGACAGAACCTTAGTTTATATAATAACAAATTGATTGAAAATCTTGGTAATGAAAAATCAAAAACAGAAAAAGCTAACAAAGCCGGTTCTTTTCAGCAAAACAAGAGATTTACACTAAAACTACAGTCAAACATGGATAACTCGAACTTCACGAGACCGAGCGAAAGTGTTCGAATTATCAGATCGTTCAAGTTATCAGAGCACTGTCACAAGTCCATGTATTTACTTATTTATTAGTAGATACATGTACATATGCAAACTATAATATAAATCAAAAGCACAAAGAGCTTGTTTCAAATTAAATGCTTCTAATGTAAAGTTTAAAATGTTTTTATCAAAAAGTATAGAGATTTTTCTATCACTTGAGATTGGTTTGTTGTTTGAGGTGATGTTATTGCCAGGACGTTTTTAGATTGACATTGGCAAAACTTGATCGTTGTTGAAATGCTCAAAAAAAAGATATCAGTACATATACAAACTATAATATAAATCAAAAGCACAAATGGCTTGTTTCAAATTAAATGCTTCTAATGTAAAGTTTAAAACGTTTTTATCAAAAAGTATAGAGATTTTTTTTATCACTTGAGATTGGTTTGTTGTTTGAGGTGATGTTATTGCCAGGACGTTCTTTAGATTGGCATTGGCAAAACTTGATCATTGTTGAAATGCTCAAAAGAAAAGACATCTTTTTCTTTTGAGCGTTTTACCCACGATCAATTTTGGTGATTTTTCTTGAAGTTTATGCAAAGATTACCTCACTTTACCTTGCTTCCGAAGGGCGACCGTTAAGCGGATGTTTGGTATAAATCAAATTTCACCAAACCTTTAGAAAAGTCGTTGACAAAAATATTTTGCCGATGGTGGTAATAACGACGCTTATGAATTACAAAAAGTTGAGGTTTACCTTTATGGCTTGGAATAAAGTGATTTTCTAAAACGATAACAACCGTTTCGGTAGCCGTTGGGAAAAACAGTTCGAGTTAACAGTGTTGAGTTCGAGTTATCTATAGCAATTTATCATTACGTGGGAACGGACCAAAGAAACCGTTCGAATTAACCATGTGTTCGAGCTATCCGTGGGCGAGTTATCCATGTTTCACTGTATTTGTTTTTCTATCCATAAGATATACACATTCTATCAAACTCAGTGACCTGCAATCATTATGTTTCTTCAGTTACCTCTAAAACATTACTTTGAAAAATTGTGGGCAAAACTATTTGCTATATTTGATTTCTGTTTCATTCATTGAGTTCTACAAGCTTATAAAATTATTATTATAAATTAATCTTCGAACAACTCCAATGTACTCAAGTTAAATATAGTGGTAATGGTATTATTATTATTATTAGTGGTATTACTAATTGTGTCAATAGCATAGCAAAGTAAAAGCTTGCTTGTTGCATGAAAAACATACAACAAAAAAGTTCTAAGCTTTAACACTTTGGAGCCTGGGTTCGAGCCGGCGAAGGGTTTTCGGCGAAGGGTTTTTCTACCCGATCCTATGCATGAGTAGATTCGGCTGCATAGTTTGATGTGTTTTCTGTATTTGCGGTTTATGTAAAGTTACAAAACTTTAGTCACTTTGTGCTTATTATGTTATTGTATATTATGTATATTATTAGTTTATATATTAATATTATATATTAGTATATTATGTTTTGAATATACGTAGTTCCAAAATTTCAAGGTGATTAAATTAGTAGTTAAAACGCTATAATACTGGTGGCACTTTTGAGCGGCCAAGAAATGAAAAATGGTTGCTGCTACAACATCAGTTTTTAGCATAGATCTAAATTTTTGATAATCAAGAATCAAAATGGACCAAACTAGAAAGCTTCTTCTCTCCAGCAACAAGAGCTGTACAATAAAATCATTTTAGTTTCTATTCATAAGAAATACACATTCTATCAGACTCAGTGACCTGCAATCATCATGTTTCTTCAATTACCTTTAAAATATCACTTCATTGAAAGATTGTGAAAAAAACTATTTACTCTATTTGATTTCTGTTTTTTATCGAGTTCTACAAGCTTAGATTAATAAAATGATAATTCAAAAGATAGTTTAAAAGGAGTTGTGCTATCTTAAGTACTTTCACAGTTGATTACATGATGTTAATACGCTCTAGGTCCCTAGGATCATGGGTCTTGCTTGTGTATACATTGGTAGGCTTAAAAGTGTCTATAAAAACAAACTAACATTCCTATAATACTAAATATTGCTGAGTTTTCATTTAAGACAATAGTGATAAAATATGGCCAATATCGAGAGACAGCATCCCTCAATAGACTCAAATTATTTTTAGCAATGAATACCTGAAAGTCTAGGCATGATGGCAATGTACCCATAATCATGGTTAGTAAAATTTTGTTTTGAGCCAAACCTTACGCCATCTCCAACACAGATATTTCAAATAATTCATTCAACTTGTTTTAGTTGTTGCTCATAGACTTGCAATATATTTTTAGTACATGTTCGACATCTCTGATACGGTGGATGGAGCAGCTATGTTTAGCCTGGAGCAACATGACAGGACTGTACAGAGGGTAGGAAGGAAAGAGGCTAAGAACCTTTTTATCGGCTTCACCCTTATGAAGGTACACAATGATGTTAAAACAAAGACTAGAGTCTTGATATACTAATACCTAAGTCACTTTATCCTAAGGAAAGTACCTGGTGATAATGGAACAAAGGCTAGGGTCTTGATAGACCAATAGCAATTTGTTGCGAACACGCTAAGGTTGCATCCTGTGTAGGTCCTTTCAACTGGCAGTGTTTTAATTATTTTCCTACAAATTAACTTCAGCTTTTACAGAGTTTGACTACAAAAAACATGTTTGTTAAGCGCTGAATCACTCCTTTAAACTATTTGTAGTTATTAAAAGTCCTTGAACAACTACAACTTAAGTTGCAGTTGACTTTATACAGTCAAGGACTTTTTAAAAATTCCTTGTCTGTTTAAAAATCCCTTGTCTTTTTAAAAAGCCCTTGACTTTTAAATCATTAGTTTCAGCTATGTTTTCACAATAGCCAATCAGCTAAGTGGATGTTTCAAAACTGACGCCCTACGTCTGCATACATGCCTATTTAAAAGTTGATAAGGTAATCCCTGCGTTGTCAAGAGTTGAGTGATTGATTTCATCTCTCGATTTTTTATTATACGTTATTGATGGAAGATAAAGCACGATGTGAACTAGACTTTTAGATATTTTCATTAATGAAGGGTAACTAATAAGTTTTCATCAGGCAATCTTGCTACTTGACTTCTTCTTCCGGCTTTTTCCATTTAGGTGTCCCCACCGCAAATGGCTAATTCTGGTACAGAATATATTGTGACTATTTGCTCATAAGGATTGGCACTGGGGCAATTGATGGAATAATGAGCAGCATGTCTGGTCTCACCATCTCTGGTCTCACTATCTCTGGTCTCACCATCTCTGGTCTCACCATCTCTGGTCTCACCATCTCTGGTCCCAACATCTCTGGTCCCAACATCTCTGGTCTCACTCTCGTTTGTCTCATCATCTCTGGTCTTACCATCTCTGGTCTCACCATCTCTGCTCTCACCATCTCTGGTCTCAACATTTCTGGTCTCACCACCTCTTGTCTCACCATTTCCGACCTCACCATTTCCGGTCTCACCACTTCCGTTTTCACCATTTCTGGTGTCACTAACTCTGGTCTCACCATCTCTGTTCTCACCATCTTTGGTGTCACCATCTCTTGACTCACCATCTCTGGTTTTACCATTTCTGGTCTCACCTCCTCTGTTTTCACCATCTTTGTTGTCACCATCTCTGGTCTCACGGTCTCTGATAAGAGTCAGCCTCTTTCGTGAACTTACTCATAAGTTTGTGAGACTAATGTCTGCTTCCTTGTGAAGATATTTAACTCTTTTTAGCATTAACAACAATCCTGCTCAACTTGATTTTGATGCCCAAGTTGCTAGTTTGCAGAGTTATTTACTACCATTTCATGAATCTCTATGTTGTTTGTACATTTCAATAGCGTGTCAGTGTCAATGGCTTTATTTCTACAGGTAGAAGAAAACAGAAGTTTTAGAATACATAAAGCGGGTGACATTGTCGCTACTTCGAGCTTTACCAATGACCGTAGTGTGTTTTGCAAGTCAGTTCTGCCTAAGGGGCGGTATGTGGTCATGCCCAGTACCAAGGAGCCAAGATGTGAAGGGGAATTCTTGCTAAGAATATACAATAGCTCAAGCAGTACTGTCAGGTGGGCAGCTTTTGATGAATCCCTGTCCGACACGCTAAAAAAAGAATACCGTATGTTTTGGAATAACAGCTTAACCTTTGTATTTCAAATAATTATGAGGAACATTTATTTGTGCGTTTCCATGATTCGAGTGGGTTTGGAGTTGCTTCTACTCCGAATCACAGAAACGGTAAAATCCGAACATGTGTGACACCATTTCGCTTCGTCAAAGTTGTGTGAAGGTATTTGCTGTGAGACTACTATTCGGCATTATAGGAACGCTCATTGCATTTCTATGGCTCACTGCCATTTTCTATCGACTATTGATAATACTCTGCTAAGATCTCCCCGGTGAAGGTAAAAAATTTCAGCACACAACCACGCTGGTTTCTACAAAAATGTTCTGCTGCTACTCACTACTGTTTCTGCTTGACTTTTTACCTTTACAATAATATTTACATGTCAAGGATGAATTGCGCGAACAAGGATAACGAAATAATTACTTTTTTGCATCTGATTATTGACTATGCCCAAACTGAAAAGTGACCATGACTCGAAAGTGAGTCGACTTTACTAAGTTTTTTTCGACAGATACATTGCGAATTCTCAAAAGATCTATACATTGCAACTCCCAATCGTTGAAACTGTGGGGTGCAAATTCGTCAGCAGCAGGCAACTTCAAACTTATTCAATGCATTGAAACACATTGGATGAGAGCTATTCGGCAAATAGTCATCAAAGCACGTTATTTTAATCAGGTCAACAAAAATATTTTGTGTGTTATTCTAATGTATACCTTGCGCGTGTTTTTTCTTGGTTGGGTGAACCGTGTTTACTAAATTTGATCGTACCTGTAGAAGAAGCTACAATACATTTATCCGTTCGGTCAAGTAAAAATACGAATGAACTTCGTTGAGTCTTTATAGTCTCTATCATATCCGATAACATCATAAACTGTCATGTATGATATCATGTCATATTCTACCATATAATATTTGGTTCTAACATGTTATGTCAAATCATATCTTACCATATATTCTATTATACCATATTAAGCCATATCCTAAGCTGTTTTTTTACTATGAAAACCCTACAATAGCATATGCGATGCTATCATATCAAGCCAGCTCATATCACTTGTGATTATATACAATTATGTGATGTCCTACAACATCTATTTTATCAAATACAACCACATCATATACTGCCAGATCCGAATGTCCGGATGTATAATGTCGTATCACATTACACCATATCTTATCTCACCCTACTGTTGCCTGCTACATCATGCTATAGAGATTATCTATCAGAATTGGAAATAATTTCTTGGACTGATTCAGGTTAACTCTGTTGACTGTTCACAGGCAGAGTTTGCTCAATTCGTGTTCATGAGGTAAATACTCTCTTATACTGCTGAATTAGTTGGCTAGTCGCATAGAGAACAGCACACTATTGTTACTCCTCAACCATCTGATTTGTACCTGTAACACAAGTGTGTCAGCTGACATCTTATTTGTTCTTACTATCAGATTACATGACAACATAGAGCTCGAGCAAAGTGTTGCACATACAATAGATTGATTTATGATTCGTTCTCAATCATTGTTTTGATGTTCATTGAATTAGAGTTTTGCTTCAGATATCATTTTCCTTGCCTAATCCTAATTCATCTTCAGCACAGTAAATTTCGGAGTTCAAGTCGGCATGGCATGTAAGTCTAGTTTTATAAGTTTGGCCTGAAAATTCTGATTTTCACATGTACCTCATTTTTGAGTTCATTTCTTTTTCAGTCTCTAAACTTATTAAAATGTCTGCATGAAGGGCGGGGCTTAGCTAGAGCAACGGTATTCTAACATTCTTGCTGACTCACTATTTCTATTCACACCACTAGTATTCTCATGGTGCTTTAGTCAGGTGTGAATACTTGAGCCACGTAGCTGTTAGTGTGGAACATATTTAAATCACATTTAATATACACTACAGTCATAGCATTAATATAGAAACAAAAACTCATAGATCGACAGAGGATCTATACACGGATGAGAAATAGGCTCGATGTTTCATCAGTCTCATGTCTAGTAGGGCTCCTAGTGTTTACAGATAAACGTAAATGTCTTCTATAATCTTAATATTCTATACTTTGGGCGGTGGAAGGAGTTGAATTACAACTTAAGAGCAGACATTAAGCTTAAAACGTTGTCACATGTTCAACTTATATGCCAAAGTTGATTTTATGTCATCTTTGCTATTCTTTGGGAAAACACTTAGGACTAATTCATTCAGTGACTACTAACTAACATTTCTCCGTCATATGTTTTTGTTACGAGTTAAACCAAGTCATACATATATATATTATGTATATTATACATATATATATTATATGTATATATATGTATGGTTTTTATCTGTCTCCTGAATTAATCTAACCAACGAATTCTCGTGATTTACTACCCAATTTTTTAGTGATTTATAATATGCTTTTATATTATACCTTCTCATCTATTATGTTTTCATAAAAGCCTATGATTCTATCTAAACCGTAGATTATTGCAGGGAGCTAAGCAAGGACGAGCCTAAGAAAGGAAGCTGCAGTTCAGGCTATAGTATGGCAGTACAGCTCATTATAGAGAAGGCAGAAGGACTTACTGTAGATAAAGGTGCAATATTTTCATTTCTTGAAGCTCTCTTCATACGATTATCTCCTTTTTGAATACTAACTACAGGTTGTTTTGCAGCTTTCTGTTAACGAAAAGAAGCTAAAAGCTAACGATTTTATAATTTGATGCCAAAATATGTATTCTTGGTGAAAAAATGTCAAAAGTAGCTTTCAGTAGAATAATAATGAAACGCAAACAACGATATTTTTCTTGTAAAACATCAACTAGTCCTAATCTGGTCGTATATATTTCTGGTATATAATCTGGCTTGAATATATTTCTTGGTAACTCTTGCATACTATGTATGAACCAGTAGTTCCATCACTCATTCTACTGAGTAATATATGCACTGTTGAGTCTACACATTCATTCACATGACTCTAAGGTAAACTAACAATAAAATATTTGTTTACTGAACACAACTTAATGAATTTAGTTTTAGAATCTTATCCCTAATATCTCAAACCAACATTTTACAAAGTTATTTGATTTGCTAAGAAAAGCACTGGCTTTAGCTCTGCAGGTTTTTTACAACGTAATAAGAATTCCACGAAGCAAAAATTTCTCCAAATCATAAGCTAGAAATATATTTTTTTATCGATAACCATTGCTTAATGCGTATAGGCAATGAAGTCATTTAGTACTTATAAACACCAAACAGCGCTTACATAGCTTACATGGCATATATGCATGGCTCAAGTTACACCATCTTTGTCTATCATTATTATTGACATTAGGTCAGTGCTTGCCATATGGTGATCCTCAGAGTTTATTAATGACATTTAAATTAATAAAACTTTAGTTTGAATTATTAACTGCTGTTTTAAAAGACAAATAACATTATTTCAAGAGATAGAATAGTTCAATCACTGTAATATTTATTTTGGTACATGAAGAGGGATTGACATATATACTCACTTCCGAGCATAAATTAGACATGAGACATGAAGCAAGTTCCAAAAACACTTCAGTCTATAGATTAAACAGTTCTATTATATACTTTAGTACATGTATATATATTTAACTGTTCCATTTATACTTTAGTGCTGTTTCTTGATTCCTTTACACTATTTGGCCAAGTATGCAAGAGGCTGCTTTTGAGAACAGCATCGCTCGGTTTTCCTCCTCAAATCAATTTGCAAAAAAGTTTTCAACAGGTTGGCTAAAGGTTATAGTGAAAGTGAGGCAAAAACACATAACCGAAAACAGATACTAAAAAATATGATAACAAAATTAAGTAAGTTTAATAAAAAATTAAAAATTAGCTTCAAGTGTGTGTTTAGTAAACTAAATTCATTTAAGTTAGATTCAAAGTTTCTATTACGTAGTCACATAAGTTTAGTGTACCGAACCCATTGCTCTCAAGTCTCTCTCAGATTGCCGTTACTAACAATGTATGTCTCAAAGGTACAAACTTCATTCAATAATGTACATAGTGATTTAACATTTTATTACAGATAATAACAACTAAATGGGTATTTGCTACTTTGTTAGTGCAAGTACTGAATTATAACAAGTACAAACACTTTTCCACCGCATTACTCTCTGGGTGGTTTTTCATAATAAGGTAATGGATTAATTTTTACTTAGTTGTTTTATGTAAGAATTAGTGCCTTGAGATGCGAGTAAATTGACATGCAAGCCCAGTACCAGAACGTATTAGGCTCATATGTTGAGGTATGACTGTATAGATTGAACAGGTTTGCACTGCCAGTGTAGTTGCCGTGTAAACACAGAAACTTGCTCTAACGCTCATATTTGTAGCCTTTTTAAAAAGGAGAATACACATCCGAGTTGTCATTTTAACCTATAACAAATATGGTGTCCTTATAGTAATTACCATAACTCAGCTAAATCATAATGCAGTACTGCTAGGTTTATTTTATTCAAGCAAATATTACAACAGCATCTGAAAAACTTTAAAAATCCGACCAATTTTTTTTTTTTAGGACCTTTGAACCCATTCTGCGTTGTCAAGTGTGAAGGGGAAACCCAAAAGACAGCAGTCATCAAAGGAGCAAAGTCACACGTTTGGAATACTAAATACATTTTCTACAAAGCCACTACAGCCGGCCACAAGAAATTTCCAATTACTTTGCAAGTTAGTTTTCTCTAAACACAAACTATGTTTACTTGATGTACATGTATAGTAAACTACGAATATGAGTATGTAAAGTTACTTTATATATATGTAGAAGGTTGGGTAGTAAGGTTGTTCTCACTGACCAGTCAGCTGTTATTTATGATAAACGAGAGACAAGCATGTTAGCTGCCACGACTTGTCAAGTCTCTCATACCTACACATCTACACTTATCATTGTGCACCTTATAATTCCTTATATGACCATCTATCATTTTATTACATCTTACATTACCCTCAGGCATCTTATCACATCATATCCATGCACTTTATCATTCCTTATATGACCATGTCTTATTTTATCACATCTTACCTTACCCTCATGCGTCTTATCACATCATATCCATGCACCTTATCATTCCTTATATGACCATGTCTCATTTTATCACATCTTACCTTACCCTCATAAATCTTATCACATCATATCCATGCACCTCATCATTCCTTATATGACCATCTCTCATTTTATCACATCTTACATTACCCTCATGCATCTTATCACATCATATCCATGCACTTTATCATTCCTTATATAACCATGTCTTATTTTATCACATCTTACCTTACCCTCATGCGTCTTATCACATCATATCCATGCACCTTATCATTCCTTATATGACCATGTCTCATTTTATCACATCTTACCTTACCCTCATAAATCTTATCACATCATATCCATGCACCTCATCATTCCTTATATGACCATCTCTCATTTTATCACATCTTACATTACCCTCATGCATCTTATCACATCATATCCATGCACTTTATCATTCCTTATATAACCATGTCTTATTTTATCACATCTTACCTTACCCTCATGCGTCTTATCACATCATATCCATGCACCTTATCATTCCTTATATGACCATGTCTCATTTTATCACATCTTACCTTACCCTCATGCATCTTATCACATCATATCCATGCACCTCATCATTCCTTATATGACCATCTCTCATTTTATCACATCTTACCATACCCTCATGCATCTTATCACATCATATCCATGCACCTTATCATTCCTTATATGACCATGTCTTATTTTATCACATCTCACCTTACCCTCATGAATCTTATCACATCATATCCATGCACCTTATCATTCCTTATATGACCATGTCTCATTTTACCACATCTTACCTTACCCTCATAAATCTTATCACATCATATCCATGCACCTTATCATTACTTATATGACCATGTCTTATTTTATCACATCTTACATTACCCTCATGCGTCTTATCACATCATATCCATGCACCTTATCATTCCTTATATGACCATGTCTCATTTTATCACATCTTACCTTACCCTCATAAATCTTATCACATCATATCCATGCACCTCATCATTCCTTATATAACCATCTCTCATTTTATCACATCTTACATTACCCTCATGCATCTTATCACATCATATCCATGCACTTTATCATTCCTTATATGACCATGTCTTATTTTATCACATCTTACCTTACCCTCATGCGTCTTATCACATCATATCCATGGACCTTATCATTCCTTATATGACCATGTCTCATTTTACCACATCTTACCTTACCCTCATAAATCTTATCACATCATATCCATGCACCTTATCATTCCTTATATGACCATGTCTTATTTTATCACATCTTACCTTACCCTCATGAATCTTATCACATCATATCCATGCACCTTATAATTCCTTATATGACCATCTCTCATTTTATCACATCTCACCATACCCTCATGCATCTTATCACATCATATCCATGCACCTTATAATTCCTTATATGACCATCTCTCATTTTATCACATCGTCCCTTGCTCTCATTTTATCACATCGTATCTTGTTACATTGACTCTAGCCACATCATACTTTATGACATATCTAACGATATAATTTTTTCACCATACCATATTCCACCATACTATACTCTATCTTACCATTTCTTACCACATCATATCATACCACATCATAGCATACCATATCATATCCTACCATAGGTCTTTAAATAATAGAGTACTTGTCAAGTTATGCTCAGTTTGCCTCAGTAGTTGTTAGCAAGATTGATTATCAGGAGATATGATCCTCAGTAGTCCCTCAAACTTCACAGCTCCCTCCTACTTCACAGCTCCCTACAGCCGCGGCTTCAACTGTCACGGTTTCAGCTGTCAAAACTTCAATTGTCACGATTTCAACTGTCAGGGATCTTACTGTCGCGGCTTCAATTATCGCGGCTTAAACTGTCGCGGCTTCAACTGTCGCGGCTTCAACTGTTGCGGCTTCGTTGTATCACAGGTTGTGGGTAGCTTGCATTTGTATAAATTAAGAAGACACTTCAATACACAAATCAACTGTCGCAGCTTCAATTGTCGCAACTTCAACTGTCATGGCTTCATTGTATGAGCTTTTAAGTATCTTACAAGTATCGGTATAAGTTAACGATACACCTTAAACCATAACTGTCACGAACAACTTTTATCGTATTTCCTAGGTAAATCAGACACGCTAATTCCGATTTTGTACTCAAAATAAAGATTAGTCCACTAAACTTCAAGGTCATTTAGGCTTTTTTAAAGTGTTTCAATATTCGTTTCGAAAACAACACAATCGGCATTACAAGCTCCGCCCATAAATATGTGACGAAACCTAGCTTTTTCAGGAACGGAAGTTAGGAATGTTTAGTCCGATTTAGAATAATAGAGATGGGTGTCTTAAAACCCATTATCATCTAAATCCAGCCTGTAAAATAATTTCAGATTTTTATGAAAGGTATATAAACTATTTTAAATTGCTCGTAGCTTGTTACATGACGTTTAAATGGGCTGGACGCCGAGAAAAATGAGCTCAAAAAGCGCGGTTTTATCATGAGCTAGCGTTGTTATCGCGCTTTTTTAAATATGCAATGTTAAATAGCTCATCTACCTTTCAGAAAAGACTGATATTATTTTTAAGGCTGAATTTAGATATTAATGGATTTTATAACACCCATCTCTATTATTCTAAATCGGTCTAAACATCCCTACATAACTTCTGTTCCTAAAAAGCTAGGTTACGTCACGTATTTATGGGCGGAGCTTGTTATGCCGATCGTGTTGTTTTCGAGACCAATATTAGAACGCTGTAAAAAAGCCTTCATTACTCTGAAAGTTAGTGGACTAATCTTAATTTTGAGTACAAAATTGGAATCGGCGTGTCTTATTTACCTTGTAAATACGATAAAAGTTGTTCGTGACAGTTATGGTTTGAGTTTTGTCACCAAGTCACGATTGAAAGCCCACTGTCTATTGATATGAAAGTCTTCCCCAAGGAGCTGGTTGACGTCAGCGCCTCAAATAGAATCTCTATCAAGAATCCCTCCACACTGCTTTCCAACTACTGAATGCAATTCAACTACTGAATGAATTTGACCAGCCCTCCTCATTTTCAGCCAACAAGCACTTTTCATCATTTCGCTATCCCGACGTTGATTGGCTCAACAATATTTAGCATTGTCTTGCTCTCGTTCATTCTCACCGCAGTATATAGTACGACCCGTATAGTAATTGTGAAAGTTTAGAAAGCAGTTTATGTGGGTTCAAGTGTTAAAATTGGGGTCTATAATTGCAAACACCTAGTTTTTATTTCATTGAAATTACCATTTCGCAGGTGGGTCAGGTCACGAATGCAGCCTGCAAAATAAGAGAGATCACTGTATCTAAACTCAGATAGCTCGGAAATTCACACCATTCTTGTTATTCATATGCATGATACCTATTATAGTATAATAACCATATTAAACCATAACTGCCACAATCCCCTGAGTAAAAGTTTTTCTAATAGCAAATCAACTATGCTGATCACTATGGTTACACTATTTTTCATATCTATTACCTCAATAAAAAAATTGCAAACATTTTTGAGATTAATTTGCATTTTGTCTCCAAACCGATGTCATTTAGAAGGCAGTGGCTATATAGCGCATATCGTTGATTTTGTGGCGTAACCTAGCTTACAATTGACCCGAATAACAACGCTAACTTGTGATAAAATCGCGCTTTTTTGAGCTAATTTGTCTTGGCGTTCAGCCTATTAAACATCCTGTAACAAGCTAGAAGCAATGTTAAATAGCTTATTTACCTTTCAGAAAAGACTGGGATTACTTTGAAGGCTGAATTTAGAAAATAACGGCATCCCATTATTCTCTAAACTCCCAAGACACCCATCTTGATAAAGTCATTGCATTCTCTTATCTGCCATGTGATTGGTCAACAGCCTTTCAACTAGTCGGTGAACACAATTATATCTTGGTAGTTTTCATCAAAAGCATACCATGGGTACTTGGATTCCAGCCATTGAGAGAGTATCTGTATCTGTTGTCTAATAACTCTTTCTAAGAAATAAGCATTTTATGAGCGATTCAAAAAGAAATTACCTTGACCTTCGATGATTTGACATTTGCAACATTGATTTTCATTGGTCACTTCAAATAGATATATAATTCTAGATCAGACTAAACATCCCAACTTCCGTCCCTAAAAAACTAGGTTATTTCACATATTTATGGGCGGGGCTTGTTGTGTTGATTGCGACCCGATAAAAGCCTTCAAAAACAAAAATGACCTTGAAATTTAGTGGACCAATCTTAATTTTGAGTACAAAATCGGAACCCATGTGTCGGATTTACGTATTGAGCAAACGATGAAAGCTGTTCATGGCAGTTATGGTTTAACATAAGCCTTTGAATATAGACATGATATTCTTGTTGGCAAGGGTGTAACGCATTGTAACTCGTACTTACTATTATTTGCAAATCAAACAGCAACTTTTATATTAGCGTTTGGGTTATAGATGTTGCTATACTGACCTGTTCCTTGAGTAAATTTGTTTACTTGACTATAATAGAAAGAGCCCTGTCCGTCACCGCAATTAGAGATTAGGAAAAAGATTGCTTTCAACGGGAAACAAACTTTCGACCTGGTAGATAGCCTTGCTGTATTTTGGAATAATTGCAGTTACTTATTACACCCAAAGATCTCTCACGATGCACTGAACTGCCAGTGTGCAAGTGTATGTGTAGTCAGGGCTCAACAGAAGTGAATTTAAAGAGTTTCTTCGTTCTATTAGCCCATGAAATGCTTCTAAACATTCTTTTAGGGTGAATATTTTGTTTTAGGTGATGAATTCTAAAACAGTCGGAAGCACATGCCTAGGAGAAACGACACTGAAATATTTTGGTGATGAAACGGGTAGAACTGAGGAGTTGTCTCTGTACCGATACAGTAAGAAAAAGGACGAGCCTGACCTTGTTCTGCCTGGCACGCTTTACGTCAAAGTCTCCAGCAGCAGCAACCTTTCGGAGTTTTAGTAAAACAACAATCGTTCTGGCTAATATTAAAAAATGTCACTTGAAATGATGTTGAACGCAAATCTGAAAACACCGCCATAAAAATCACAACAAATATATGAAGGGTGTGGCGTACAAGAACTTACACTTCAGTATAGTGAACCACGGAGGAGTGGTTCACTATCGTCGCATAAATTAACAAGTTTCATGACATTGGTCAGAAGCGAAGTGCTTTTCAATTCCTGTTTGTAGACTTGCTGTTGTTAATTTGTAGATTTGATAGATTTATGATTGTTTATGCAAATTAAAAAACGAAACATTTTTTCATTTTGGTTAATTTGTCTTTGTATGAAGGCAAAAAATTTACATTACGGTATCAGTGACTTTGGTGTTAGTTTACAATTTTTATAGTTATTTTATTTTTTTTATTTTTCAAAATTGTGTTTAAAAATTGTGCCTCCGATGATGGTGACATTGGCTATGCATAATTTAAAACAGGTTGCTCATTCCAACTACTATGACACTTATTCTTTACAACCAGTGTGAAACTTTTCCTATGCATAATCTGAAACCGGTTTTGTCACAGCGGTTGCTCATTGCAACCGCTGTGACACTTGCTCATTCCAACCACTGTGACACTTTTTACAACTACTGTGACACTTTTGCTCATTCACCAGTTTCTATGTGTGTTGATATTGCAGTAAATAAATCAATATTCATTTGCAAATGCTTCTTTTATAGATGAACTGACACAAAATTTTCATATAGGCTATTTTATCAGAAAGCATCAGTATTCTTTCTATCATTTGTGATTTTTTTTACTATTTGGTAGTCTGGTTGTTGGGATGTTTCAAGATTAAAATCGATAACATTTAATAAAACACTAAATCAAACGGAAGTCCGATAATGACATCTATAATAGCAAAGAGACTGACAGAATAGAGACACGTAACGCTTCAAATTGAACAGAATAACTGGTATCAACTATCACAACGAGAGTAGCTAGTGACGTAATTTCGCATGTATATCTATTTTGAGCGTTTTAACAGCGATCAAGTCTTCAAGATGGTTGTTCATTTATAAAATTTAAAATTTTACACCTTCAAATTTGTCACGCACTGCACGAATTTTGATTCTGAGTCTTTTAATCACGATCAAGTTTTATCAATTTTAATCTAGAAACATCCTGGCAGTCAGATCACCTCAAAGATCAAAAACAATCAAAAATGAGAGAAATCTACTGATACATTCCGATAAAATCTACAATGAATTTATGTAATTTCATCTTTAAGGTGGTTTTGTCATGAGAGATATAATAGTGGTAATCTTGATCTGTTTAACAAATCAAGTCAGCTATTGTGTATGCTGCCTCTCTTTACTTTTTAAAATGCGGCATCTAAACTTACTGCTGGTTAAACTGCTGGTTTAGACCAGCAGTTAACCTTGTTGAGCGTACTGAACCCAACTAGTTTCATACGACCTTCATCGAACTCTGCCTTAATTAATGATCTTACTAATGATCTCTGCATTGGAGACAAGTATGATCTTACATTGGAGACATAAATATGTGTTTCACTGGTGCACAAAATGAACTGTGCATTAGCGTCACTGTGTTCAAAGAACAAAGCCAATGCAATGCATGAGCTTGCAACGAATTACAAATCTTTTAATAAAGATGCGACCTTGCAAATCAGTGTGACTTCTGCTATTGCCTTTGAGAAACCTCTACCGAACCACTGAGACTGATTCACCGAACCTGTAGGGCTTGATCAAACCGAGGTTAAGAACCACCGGTCTAGACAAACTTTCTAGTCTCTAAAGAGCCAGCTTTTCATGGTAATATGCAACAAAGCCTCTACTAATTTCGCATTTAAAACAGTTGATTAATTTTGCTTTAGACGAATGATGCTTTCTCAATAGAATTTCGTCATAAGCTTTCAATCCTAGTTCAACATATTTGATTGCGTTAATTCCTCGCACTGCGAAAATATCATTGCTAAAGATTTTGAGCCATGACAAAAACTCTAGCATGTATAATAACATGTGCGATTACACAATTTTGACCCACTTTGTTTGTAGAAAGGTCCAGAGAAGGTTGTGGTTTGGTCCTGTATTGTACACAAGAACGTACAAAAACAAGCATATAGCAGTATTAATACTGGAAAGTATTAAAGACGTAGAAAACTAAAGAGGCAACATAAACGTATTGATTATTCTATGTGGTTCATTATGCAGGATGTATAATGATTATTAATCAGTAGAAGCAGGTCCACCCTCAACATATTATTTTATGACTAGTCATATAACGATGAAACATACGTATATACAAAAATGAATAATACACACATAACTCATGATTACACGTCAGTGTAACAGATAAGGATGTATTGAATACTGGTATTGTCTACTGTCTACACTAGCACCCACCACAGAAACACTACACAATGATTGTTTTTAAAATCATGCAAACTTTCATTTGGTAATTGGTTAACAATAATTCACGATTATATGAATGAAACCAATTAAATGTTCATATCCTTTCGCTCATCGAATCTTGATACGTGTATTGTATAAGCAAAAGCCTGTCATCGCCTGTCAAAGCCTGTCAAACGTGCTCTCTTCCGGGCTCCGCAAAAGGCCAAACTCTTAGCTTATAGGTCATTATGTCTACCCCATCTAGAATATGCAGCTGCAGCTTGGGACCCTAGCAATAAAGGTGAGATCAAAGACTTAGAGCTTGTACAAAACCAAGCAATCAGGTTTATTGCAAACCTGAAAGGTACAAGAGGCATAAGCAAGGCTATGGACAAGCTAGGAGTGATCCCACTACAACAAAGAAGACAACAACAAAGAATGAGGCTACTTATGAGAGTACTAAGCAAAGAAGATATACATCCTGCACTCGCAGAATCTTATGACAAGCTCATTACCATACCAACAAACTTTATACAAACTAGATCTCAAAGACACGGAGTTCCAATCACTCTACAAACAAACAGGTCACTCTTCCACAATAGCTTTTTACCAAAGACAATACGAGACCTTAAATTGCAGACCTCTATGTAACATTAATTCATAGATTCTAATTATGAAACCAATTACTGGAACATTGTTTTACAAAGAAAACATCCATTTGGGTCTAATTGAGGCACGCCCCTTACATCCCTAGGTGGTTTAGCGTGAAGAATCCTACGAGGTAATACGAGGTAATCGCATTTACCGCAGCTATCAAGGCGTATGCGCGGAAACAACCTCTGCCCGCACTGCGCGAATCACGTCGAGTAGAAAACTGGAGAATTATCTAATCTGTAAAAAATAATTTATATCTAAAGATATGTTATAATTGTTTTTTTTTATTGTGTGTATTTTTATGAAAAAAATAATACCAAATATCAAAAATGGTCTCTGAGTGTTTCGCGGTTTTCATTGGTTAATTTTTGAGCGTGTTTCCGCCATTTTGTAAAGACGATACGACGGCAAAAGAGACAGCTGAGATAAAAATAAATATTAAGTCATTAGCAAACGGCCTAGGTCATGAGTGATGTCGATATATCAAAACTCAAAGTGACAGAGCTGCGAGAAGAGCTTAAGAAACATGGATTAGATACTAAAGGCAAAAAAGAGCAACTCGTTAAAAGACTAGAAAATTTCATATCTGGTTCAGCAGGTATGCGTTCCTGTAAATTTTTATGCTACTAGTGCTTGTAGCCTGCTAACATTTTCAAATAAAGAAGTTTATGTATTCATTTAGAAGGAGATGCTAGTCTAGGAGAAGGAGACCCTGCACTTTCGCAGGAAGAAGATGCTGCTGTCGAAACAAGTCAAGAAACTGCGGAGGAAATGGTGAGCGTATTTGCCATCGTGCCTATGTATAGTTTTAGTTACAAAATGCTTTCGACTGCTGGAAAAATGTTAGCGGACGCAATTTCATTAGATGACGATCTTCGTCCACGACTAATACTTTTGTTGGAGCATCTCCACGCTACTAATTCAAGCTATAAATGTCGCTGTTTATGTGGAAGCCCTTGCAGAATGATGCTCTTAACGTTTAATCTACAGTCACTTATTGTTGCGTAGGAAATCGTCAGAGTCAGGAAGTTTTTAAAACACCTCGGAAGGAATTGCTATATTTCCAACTGCTTGCCAACTCGATGCTAGGTTACTTTTTACCAAGTTGAATTTTATAACATTTGGGACATTGTCTTCAAGTTTATATTCGACTACAAGTTATGATCAAGTAGTTTGGCAGACTAAATTTCAAGCGTACTTAGTTTTGTTATTTTGATTAATTTCATTGCTTCAATTTACGTGGGAACACGCTATATATTGATGTAGGTAGGAACTGTATTGCAATGTGATAACATTTATGGCCTGTAGCAGCATCATTTATATATGCAATATTCTGCTCAAAATGTTTTTAGCTTGATAAAAAAACTCCGATGGTTATAAAAAGATTATTTTTATTTGTGTATAATATCAGTCTGGATGAATTCAAAATTGTTGTTGCTGTTCATATTTGGTCTAGTGTACAATCGCTCACACTTTATTCGTCTCATTCCCATTGAATTAATGGAGTCTGATTCTGATGTATCCAATAGAGATCTAATAAAAACTGAGCTTCCTATCACTACCCTGTGTTTTTAGCAATTGCTAGTATTATTTTTAAAACTGATTTTTACTCCCCTGATGACTCAGGGGAGTAAAAATCTTGACATTCAGTTGTCAAGATGAACACGTATTTGGAATCTCCATTACATAGATTTGTTGGTACACACTTGGCGTTCTACTTGTTGTTTTGAAATAGGTTTTTTTAAAGTATTTAAAGTAAGCGATTTTTTCCATTGCATCCAGATTGTAGTTATTATGAGCAATAGTTATGCTGAGGACGATTATGACTATAGGCTTGTGGTTAACTAAATGAGAAAAATTGAAAGTTTTAAATTTATTTCTATTGGTTAAAGCAAACTCTTTTACCGTGTCATAAATGTTTATTGAACTACTATCAATAAGCCAGGCGTTGTCCACGACTTCTTTTATTTATAATCAGGTAACTCCCAGGTGGTTGTTTAAAAGGCTGGGTCTCAGAATCCAAACAAATTTCTGAAACCAAATATTTTAGCGACCCGGCGGAAAGCATGACGCAATGTGTATCAAGTTGCGATGTAATCAGCCAAATAATTTGGCAATGTATAGCATTCACGCAGACTAACAAAGACATGCACCTGCAATATTGATGTGTGATTTACTTATATACATTGTAGACGTAGTACAACTGTAAATATTTGGTGATTGTTTGCCAAAAACAATTTGCTCTAAACTATCAACAAAGGTTCCAGTCAGTTTTTTTTGCTAATTTTTAGGCAGCTCCTGCGGAACCAGCAGCAGAGCCTGAGCCAGCTGCTGAAAAAAAGGAATCTGCTGATGAATCATTGACCGAAGAAAAGCAGTCTAAGATGGGTTAGTATCTAATTCCCTCAATTGAGTTGTGACACAAAAGTTTATGCAGCTTTATACAGTTATAACTTCATATAACATTGACTGATGCCAAAACCAATTATAAATTTGCCTTTTTGGGTTTGCCCTTCTTCTGATCGGCTTTTTACATGCTGCTAGGTATGCAATTCATTTGCTGAGCATGCAATACCTCATATAAGCGTATAGTCATACTTCAGCATGGGAGCTTAATGCGTTCCGGGTGCTGAGCTCATGTGTCAATGTTCTTGTATCTCCTTGCAATATTTCAATATAAAACAACTAAATACGAATTAATTCGTTTCCATTCTCTGAAAACCACCTAAAACAGGAGATTACGTAACAAAAAAGGGTTTTAATTGTTCTAATGCATTGCCTACGCTCGCAGAGTAACAAATGCCTATCTATTAGTTATGATTAACAATGAAATGTAACGATAACTGTAACGTTTGCACAGTACTGCATGGCGATCTTACCTTCAAGACAGATGGTAGCCGCTAACGGCAATGTGAGGGAGACTTGGCATCAGCGCATTCGGTACACTATGCTTTTGTGACGCTACGTAACATACAGTTAACGTTAAATTTAAGTTATGAATTTAGCTTAATAAAGATGCACTTGAAAGTAAATTTTAATATTACACTAATTCTAATTTTGGTTTAAATATCTTCCGGCTTTGCGCTTTTTGTCTCGCTTTTGCTAGCACTTTTAGCTGGCCTTTTTTGAACTGATCCGGCGAGAAAGACCGAGTGATGTTGTTCTCAACACCGGTCCCTCGCATACTGGGCCACTCAGTGGGCATCGAAAACTGACTCGTATCTTAAAGTTTGGCTATATCGTCAAGCAAAATCTTGCTCATATCTCAAATTTCTCGTTTGTTGCGAAACTGTTATGTCAACGTATGGCTGTATAGCAAAAAATGTTTAAAAACTCTCTGTTCATAGTTTAGAGCAGCTAAAAGTAAGTTGCTTTACTATTTTTGGAATATTTTAACAAGTTGAGAAAAACAATAAGATTTAACTAAGTTAAGTATGACAATGTTTGAGCTGTGGCAATAGCAATATAATATTGCTTGTAATCAGAGCAGCATGCAATAAGCCCCAATTCCTCAGTAATACATAGTTTAGGTATTAGCTGAAATCAGAACTCATCCATAATTAGTTTAGTGAGAAATGCTTCTTTGACAAACTTATTAAGGCTATACAAATTCTTTCGCTACGGCTATTAATGATTGTATGAATTGCGGCATCGTGTATTCCGTACGGGACGCTTCTTTAGAAGCCGCTTGATGCGTCGTTAGGAAAAGTAGTATTGCTCGACTTATGCTAGGAGTAGGCCTATAAATTCTTTTAAGAAGTAAACAAACCAGCATTTCATCTGACCAATTGCGAATGTTTAAAAACTAAAAATATGAAAAATACAATTTTGATTTAGTATTTCTATGTTCAAGATGGAATGCCGATCGCGAAGAAAGTACGTCTCGAACTTTGCATAAGATATTGCAAATATTTTTTCAACAAGACTTTCAGTCCTCGTTTGCTAGTATAAGTATCAGTGAATCTGATGATTTAGATGGTTTGAAAAGTTTGTCAACTTTGAATTTGACAAAGTTTGAGGGTCAACATTTCTCAAAAATTTTTGAAACCACCAATGTTATCTGTTACTGTTGTCAAAGAAATAGGATTTTGAGCTGTCATTTAACCTTGGAGTGTCCTCTACAAGTTTGTCCACACGACACCGAAACCTGCTTCTTTCCCCCCATTACAACATGTAGATTGATAAATGAATTGCCAAGCTATCTAAAACCTAATGGCTTCTGTCCCACTCAGCTTGGTCTAGTCAAAAAGGTGAACCTTCAAAGAAAGTGAGATAAAATGTGCTTTTACTTGTACAATTATTACTCACTATCAGTTCGTTCCAAATTAGATTAAAATCGTGCAAAAATTAATCAGGCAATAACCAAAGTCATATTATTCCTTTAAAATGATTTAGATATGTGTCACTACCCATTGTAAACATCGGTTGAAGTAAAGTGCAGGCTTTTCAGGAACATTGATTCAGCCGTTTTGTGACCACTCATTTAAACATGTCATTGTGGTGTAGTATATTGGATTACTTATTTAAAATAGTGGTACGGTGTGTTTAGCAATACCTTGCGGCCTCTTTAGGTGAGCAGGACTTGAAAAATGCTTTATTCCCTGTTTATTACAAAATGTTCATCGTGTAGCTGAATCCATAAGAATTGTTAAAGGTTGACTTGCAACAAAATTCACATTACAGTTATTTGATATCAAAAGATTCACCACGTCTTACTCTGTTGTGTTGTAGGTGCAAAATATGTGGAAATGTGATTACAAGCTCTTAAAAGCTAAAAAAACGATCAGTTAATCGCAGCCACACGAGACCGCCGTAGTTTGGATTCTCTTTCCAAAACGGCTCAAATGTGACGTAGTTGTGGTAGATGGTTTCTGTTTGCACTTTCCTGCAACCTTATTCGTCGAAATATTTTCACAAATATGCTTCACGCATTCAATAAAACCATGTCTATTTTTCTTACGCATCTGTTTTATCGTCATTGTAATGCTGTTTATTTTAGCAGCGATATCTTTTAACTTACCGTAAAAATTTGTTTATTTTTTTAACCTTAGTTCGAAGGAGTACATATCATTGTCTGATAATCATGACGAGCCTGTTGGTCATCTGTGATACTCGAAAAGTGCTGCAGAAGTTATTTGCGAAGTATTGAGTCACATGATCAGATTACGACTTGCCAATAGACCAAGCCGAAACAAAACTGTAAAGTAGCGAGCATCTATATTTGATACGGGGTCTTCAATAAAACCCGAAGTGTTTGTCATAAACTAGTGCTACGATAGGTTTTATATTGAGCTTTTTATTGGCCTTTCAATTCACGTGAGATCATCACGTGACAAGACAATAACCAAATTGTAATGACAACGTCAGAGAAATAAAGAGATTCCAATCTACTGCGGCTTTTCGTTTTTGAGCTTTTAAGAGCTTGTAATCACATTTCCACATATTTGGCACCTACAACTCTACAGAGTAAGACATGATGAATCTTTTGATTCCAAATAACTGTCATGTGAATTTTGGTGCAAGTCAACCATTAATAGATTGCAATTGTGCTATTGGCGTAATATATGTAGCAGAGCCAGTTATTCCTGGATGGCTTACAGCTCATGCATGTATTTAAAGGCCGCTGAGTAGTGGTTAGTTATGTGAAAGTCTGTCCCGTCTAAGAATTAGGTCTGCATTGTACAGAGGCGGAGCAGTCACAACAACCATCCGCTGAGGAGCAGATGGATCAAACAGAAGAAATCAAAGCGGAATCAACAAATGAGAAGCAAGTGGACCCTGCTGAGGATAACTCACTACCATCTGAAGGAAACAAAGAGGAACCAGCTGATGAGAAGCCAGGTTTGTAGATCATTTGAAGTTTAATTTTTGTTATTGAATATGCAAAAAAAAACTTTTGTAAAAGAATTGAAAATGTGACTGCAAAATATATCCTACCTGACATTGTTTTTGCAAACTATGAACTCCACTTACCCAGTAAACACATTGCATTATTTACATAGCTACATTATGTATTTTAATTTAATTCTAAAGAAACAACTACTGAGGAGACAGCGGGGGAGAAGCGCAAGAGGTCACATTCGCCTGATGTCAAGGATGAGACTGGGTTGCCAAGTTACAAAAAAGAGAGGCGCGAAGAGCCTCCTATGATGGAGTCTTTAGACTGGGTGGAAAGTGAAGATCTAACCTTGGACAGATACAACTGTGATTTAAATGTTGAAGTAAGTGCCTTTTAGAAAACTGAACCAACGGTTCTGTCTGCAGTTATTTTCTCACTCGTCCTTGGTTGGATATGTTTGTGTTACATTGAATTAACATTGTCAGTTTGTTAGCTTGATTCTTGTTGCAGTCATGCTTCTACGTAAGAATCTCATTAATCTCATACAGCTTTTAGTGTTATATGTACAATGTACTACAAAGTTAGTATGCCTCATGTTGAAGGACATGTACTCATACTTGCGTGTATAGTCATTGTCAAAGTTTAGAAAACAGTTTAAGTTTTCTGGAGTTTTAAAATTATGGCTCATATTTCAAATATATATAGTTTTTATTTCATATAAAGTTTCCGTTCCATTTTTCGTTCTGGAATGTAATCCTTAAGTGTTGTGTCATTAACGAAGAATGAAACTTTATCACACATTTAGCTCTTGATTATAAAAGTGTTAAACATTGCAGGTAATCAATGATGGCTTCACAATGAAACCGAACAGCTACGCTGGCTTTGGCTACATGTGGGGAGGTCTGAGAGGAAATTATGGTGTAACCAAAGGGAAGGTTGCCTTTCAAATGAAGGTAATGCTGATAACTTATCTTTTTTGCATATTGCCTTGTTTTAGATATGGAGTGGGCTGGTCAGTCAGTGTTAGATATGGAGTAGGTTTTTGTATATACAGTGCACCCTCAGGATACGATTACCTTGGTATACGATTTTTTACCTTTATGCAAATCTTATTTTATCATACAAATTCAACCAAATTTTCGTCCGAGTTCAAATTCAGTAGCAAAGTCGAAGTTCGATCCCTTCATGCAGAGGGTCCCGTGGTCAGACAACTTCTCTCAACCTTTTAACAAGTCCACTTCATAGCGGAAACAGCATCTGTCTAGTTTTATTGCCGAATTACATTTAGGTTGAAAAAGTTTTAAACAGGTCTGCTAAAAGTCTTAGTAAAAGCGAAGACAAAAACTCGTAAGAAAGAAAACAAACTCGTTTAATATAACTATAGCAAAAGATTGAGATGTTTTCTAGTAGTTTGATTTGTATATTATCACACAGTGTCAACATGTTACTCTAAATTCATGTTAACCTTAATTCATGTTAACCTAAATTCATGTTAACCTGTGGTTTAAGTACAGCAATAGATTAGCAATAATTTTCACAATAGATTTCTCACTCATTAATATTCATATCTATATCTGTGCATATCCATTGCTCTGGTTGTCCTACTGGTGTCCTACTGGTTAACTTCTGCTTTGACTGCTTTTAACGTTCATTCTCTTACGTGCATTGATCAAACTCGTAGTGCACTAGATCTGCACAAAATTGACAAAGTAGTCATTCTATCAACACTTTTAGTTTTGAGCCTCATAATCTGTCAGAAATAAACACTAACCTTGAATAAAGCCTTGATATAAAAGTTTTATGTTTGTTTAGTCATCCACTATGAAAGAAATATCTCAAAATGACCTTGACTTTTGCAACTTACTGCTTCATGTACCGCTCGGAGACAAGCCAGATTGTCCTCCATCCACTTGCATGTAAAAACAGTCAAAACACTTGGATGCGCCAAATTATGCCTATTTATGGACTGTACAGCATGAACGATAAAGTTGTAAGGATTGTCGCTCTTTTTTTTAACTCTTTCAACCCTGGCCGTTTTTGTCAATGTGTGTCAGTAACCCTCGGCAATTTGTCCAACGTCCGATGATCCGAAGTTTTTAAACTTATTAAATATATCTAGATGCGCTCATAATACAATGATATTTGACAAAACACTAGTAAAAGAAAAGTCGGGTAACCCACTGCTAATGTCATCAAACAGAAAAAATGAATAACAGAATAACGGATGTCACCGTTATTCGGGCTAAAACTAAAAATTCGTACGATTTTAAAAACTTGCAAAAACATTTACACTAGTATCATATTTATTGAGTACGCGTTCATCATCATTTCATGACTCAAAATAAACTGGAAAATTGTAGTTAGTATCATAATAAAATTCTTCATTTGCATCACAATCATCCATGGCCTACGAACGAATCGTATCGATTTTTTCGCAATATCTTCCTAATAAAATTTGTTGTTGCAATGAAGGAAGTAAATAAAGATATTTGAAAACTGTTACAATTGGAAGTGAAATTTTTTAGTCTAACATCTTGTGCAAAAATTAATTTGATTGGTTTACGTTATTACCCAAAAACAGCTTTTGTAAACAGCAATGTGAATGCCGGTTTTCCGACCGCTAGGGTTTCTGACACACTCTAGGCAATGCTGGAATAACAGTCGTTGGGGTTAACAGTACGTTGTAACCCAGGGATGCACTACAGTGCATCCCTGGGTTACAACGTCCCTATTAGACAGTTTTTTGTTTAGCGATGTTTTCGCCCTCCTATATGACCTGTTTTTGCCAAACGATATCAAGAAAATAATTTGGAGGTGAAATTTGGTAATCGGTGTGTTAACTATATCAGAATAACGGCAGTGCTTAAATGCCATTCGCTGAAATCCTTTCTACAATGCTTGAGAGAGATATGATGCTTGCTCTCCCACTCACTTTAGCATTCTTTGTTTTGTAAATGTTTGATATTGCGGGAGTGAAATGAACATTAGGGAAAGTTTATTGTGCACTTTAATGTTTAATGTAATATTTACTATGAGTTTCAGTTTATTATATGTATACGACTATATAAATACATATATAACTTTAATTCGTTAGCCATGGGTTGGTAAGTTTGATAATAAGTAAGAAAAGGATTACTATTGCAATGAAACTAGGGTTCCTAGGTTAACTTTAGATTAACTGTAGTTAATATACTATTGTATTACTAATTTGTAGTAAGTACTTATATAACATTTTGATTCTTTTTTAACAGTGGGTGTTTACATTAGCTAATTACTATGGTTTTCTATACCCCTCTATACAACATTTTCGTTTTACGATGCCAACATCGGAACAAATTAATATCGTATGGCAGGTCCTGAGTCCACTGTATAAATAATGATGCCACATTATTGCTACCAAAAAATTCATCGCAAAGGTGTATTGTTGATCTCAGATGCTTAGCCTTGCATTAAGAATAACGCAATGGCTCCTAACTAGTAAAATTTTACTAGGTAGTAACACATCCATGATTCGCCAATCAGCTAATAATAACTATCATTGACCATGAATAATGTCAGATAATTTATTAAAGTGCAGCTTCAATGTCTAGGAATTACATTAAAGCAGGTTTACAAACAAAAATATAACCAACACTTATAAAATTAGCCTTGTGATGTTAAACAATGTTTTTCTTTACCTTAATATCATCAACCTCTCATTACCATTCATTGTTGTCATAGCTCCTACATCTTTCCCTTGCAGACAGTCAAGAACATGCGGATACAAATTGGAGAGGAGTCTCTAGGAGCCAACCATGTATCACGGGTTGGCTGGTCAGTGGACTGTGGTAATTACCAACTGGGAGAATATCCCAAGTCATGGGGATATGGAGGCACCGCTAAGTTGTCTACTGACAGCAAATTTACTGATTTTAATGTCAAGTTCTACAATGGTGATGTCGTCACTTGTTATTTGGTAAGTTTATCCCCGTTCTTCTCAGCTATGTCTCCAACACATTTCTATTTTTTCAGGTTTTGTAAGTAGACCTGATTTGGGATTTTTGCTGTGAAACAAATCCAATCAAAATTTTATTGAATAATATAAAATTATTTGGTTATATATATCTACTTCAATAATTTCATTACAAGTAGTGACTCCTTAATTAGGTCGGCCCTTCTACGACGCTCCAGTAAAAACTGTGGAAATGTGTGTTCGGATTATCAGAGTGATAAAATATTTGTCTTTAAATCAGGGTAAGCATTCATGTAATCTCGTATCCATAAGCTAGGAGTATCCTTCAGTTGACACTTTCATTGATATGCAACTAACATGTTGATTACTGTTTCGGTTAACGGATGCCTCACAAATAACTTCGCTAAAAATATGTTAGTATATTCCAATTGTTTACGTTATATGGTAAGCGTACAGTTGCCATAGCCTGCAAACTAACTATTTACAAAGATTTCAGGTCACAGCTTTTACCGATGCAGTGACATGCCTGTTCGGTCTTCCCATATGTTCATGCAACTCGACCAAGGCAGAAACTGCTTCAAGTAATTCATTGGAATCACATCACGTAGCCTCTACATGCCATATTTGTACTTCATTGTGTACCCCTACCAAAGCACATCTAAGAAATGCTGTCCATCATGAATTAATTTGCCGCACCAATCCAGGTTACTGCATGTTCGCAAGCACTTTCTACATAAATGTCCGGATACAAGGGCAATATAAAGATCAATGGCTATCTGTACACAGTAACACCACTAAAGCCTGGTTCCCATATACGTCGCAAAGCACCGGAGACAGCAATGCAGGCTATTGTGGTGAAATGTGAACCTACACGCTGAGTACCATCAGTAGTTGCCAGCGGTCGTCGCAAGAGTTTAGCTCTGTTCAGTTTTCGCGAAAAGCCGCAGGCAAAACCTTCCTGAAATGCACTGTGGTGGTGAAGGTCACCATTATCGAAACAACATGACAATCGAACAATTTATATTTTATTTACAATTTTATTAGCGATACGGCTTTATATGTGAACAGAAGCCATCTAGTGTCGCAAGCGTTTTGCTGCGGAAGTTATCGCCGGGGTCTGGCAATCGATGTGGGAACCAGGCTTAACTGATGATTGGCATTGACAAGTAGATTGACCTTCATTAATGGCTCCATGAAGCTAAATTTGAGTCGCACATTCTTTTGATCGAGACTCGAACAAAAGAAAATTATGCGTTAGTATTCGGTTGCTCATCATCATTCTAGTGCGTAATCATCTAGAGACATAACCTTGATGACAAGTTGGCCCTGGCTATCACTTGTGCACTAGATTGTTAAACAATAATGAATCGTTTCATATTAAAATTTCCGAGATAACCTTGCACCTTAGGTGCATTTGGTAGCTTGTTGTTTAGCTTGTGTTCTGTTAGCAGTTTTCACATCATTAAATAGTCTTTTTCCTAGATGATTTAACTAGTAATATTTGTGATAATTCATTTTGAACGTGCTTAATTCAGACTTCAAAATCAATCCATGAAATTAGTTTTTTCATCAATTAGTAAAACTTTTTTGGTTAATTCGTGTTCACAGTAGTAGTTGAAGTATGAGTAGTGGCGCATCTTGTGCAGCTCATTGGCTTAAAAACATAATGGTTCTAGTATGTTGGTATTTTTAAACCTGGTAATAACATCTCTTTCCAAGTGGGTCACACTAACTGCGATGAAGCATATATTCATAGGATATGGCTTTAAAACAGAGATAAGAAAACCGAAGCTAGCTTATTTTTGTTCAGGACATGACTGGGGAGGAGAATGTCGTGATGCACTTTGCTAAGAATGACATGGAAATGAAAAAAGCTGTCGAGATCCCTAAAGCAGACCTAAATGGTGAAGCCCTTTTTCCAGCATTTGCCTCCAAGAACCAAATCCTTGAAGTAAACTTTGGTCAAATGGTAAGTGCATGTTAATCACATGATCGAGCACAGTTAGTTGGTTCGTTTAAGTTTAGTGATACCAAAATCCTATTCATTTTGAATATTGTTTCATGATACGCATGTTAGCTAGTTTTCAGTATATTGATGGTACATGTTTATCCATTTTCACCATTTAAGGTGTACTGACATGTTTACTACATGTATTACTACATGATGATGTTATATTTTACTTCAAAAATGTCAATTAAATTTGTCTACATGTTTACACTATATAGACTATTTTAGGAGAAACCATGGTTCCCATTGCTGGGAGAGGAAGGAGAATACACATTCTTAGGAAAGGTGCCTGTGGAGGACCGGGTGCGGGCTCTCAAGCCCCCTATGAGCAAGGCGGACTGTGAGGTTTTGCTTTTGGTAGGACTACCAGGTGCTGGCAAGTCGTATTGGGCCGCTCAACGACAACATGAGGAGCCAGCCAAGAGACATTATGTCCTCGGTACTAACAACATTATTGACAAGATGAAGGTAAGTCTCCTTTTAATTAGAAGTTAATCTGCCTGAAGTCAGCTGGTCTCAATCTTTTTATGATTAGTTATTCAAGTGCAAACTAAAGGTTTTATCATGCGTTAAATTATGTTTGTCTATCACTAGTGTTACATGCTATGAATTTTTGAGCTTCGAAGCTGTGGTTTTGATCGTCGGAATGAGGAAGACGAGTTTATATGATACGCAAGAGTATTCATACCACTCGCAATTATTCGTAGCTGATGAGTTTATGTGCTACGAAGAAATTGTCGTACAACTCCGCTTTTTCAATATTAGTCTGTTGCGCTTTTATCTACAACGGAGCGCATAATTTATATCGCGGCTGGCACTCCTAAAATGCGTCCAATGTCAAAGCGTGTAAGAAATTTTTCTTTAAATTTCAAAAGTAGTATTTTTTACTTTGAAGATAATATTTTTAAAACACGTCCATTAAAAACAGATGCTGTAAGGACGTCACTATTGAAAACGGTGAAAATCCAACCTCTGATCGCAAAGATTTGTGATATCTGATTCGCAATAATACGAATATCGATGTTTACAGGATACGCATTACTTCGTTGTTGCTACGATGTTTTCAAAAATACCCCCTTGAAATGGCGGTTTGAATCGCTTCGATGATGTAAAGATTCGACGTTTTGTAGCATGTAACACTAGTGTATGATATTAAATTGTCATGTTTGGAGCTCATCAAGATCGGCCCCTTTTATTGGCTGTACAACTTTGCATTTTAGCTTGTAGCACACACTGAAAGAGATGAAAGATAGATACGTCTAGGCGGAATTCTCTCTCTAAAAAACAGCCAATAGTTTTTATAATGTTAACATGAGATCAGCTTGAATGTTATGTTATTGGATTTAGTGGATACCAAATAGAAAGTCATTCTCAAGTAACTGGGTATTTTAAAATCGATGAATTATTTCAGTGTGTTTGTTATTTCACTAAAAAGATGATTATAGGGCTTTGACAAAATGAATATATTTGTAACGATTTGGTCCACTTCTTAACTATGCTTGTGTTTGGCATTGGTTTAATGTCACTAGTGTAACATGTCTTACTATTTTGTAATTAGTTTAATTTAGCTTAGAATGTGAATCTGGATATTAGGGAACATCTGACAAATAAGAAATACACAATTCTATTGTAGCCAGGATTAGGCTGTCTATGCCAAGACTTGGTAGACTAGCTCACCAGATGCGCAGTCAATCAGTGCAGTGCATTGAGCTATATTTTTTTCTTGGTCATGTAATTGTCTATGAGTCACACGAGGCTATTATCAAAATCATTGGACTGATGAGTAGTATTGAATACTGTAGTGAAATAACTAGCTGGTCATGATGGTGTTGCCTAGTTGCGTTTTAATTGCATTTCTAATTGCATTTCGGTCTATTTGTGAACTAGATCAGTGTTTAGTGCATTATGTTGTTTACTAATGCAATGCCTCTTGCGTTTATGTCGTATGAACCCAGGCATTAACTAGGTGCACATGACCCTGGTTTAGTGCCCTCAATCATAACTAGTAGGGCCACCCTGTCGGTGGCTATTGCTTGCATTGCTATTACTCTCTCATCTGCAGACAATCAGTTTAAAAAAGATTGGATAATCGGATTTGTATTCCTTTTAGTATTTGGGAGGGTTTTTCTTCTGCATGTTCCAATATTTGTTGTATTTGCTGATGACCAGGTGGAAGGATTGCCGAGAAAGGCCAATTACTCAGGTCGCTGGGATGTGCTCTTTGATCAGGCCAATGAATGTCTTAGGAAGATGTTAGAAACAGCGACAAAGAGAAATAAGAATTATATCCTTGATCAGGTTAGTTTCTATTTGAAGCCATCTGCTTTATATTTAACTAAACTCATTAATTTGCCGAACGACTAGGTAGTGTTTTATGCTTGTTGACATTGAATCTGTATGTTGCCTCTTGTCATGCCTAGTCACTCAGTTCGGTTTTGGTTAGTGTCTCCCATATGTGGATGCTAAGCGTAGTCAGTAAGTCCTGGAAAGTGTCATTGTAGGTGTGAGAGGTAAGTGATGTGGTTCTCCACTTCCTCGGTGTAAGTATGAAGGTAAGAATTTTATTCGCCTTTTTTCGACGGGGAGGGGGGCCATCATACATACAGTGAGTATCCTTTCTTGCTTAGTAGCTATAGCACTGGAAATGCTGTTGGTTAATTAAAGCTAGCTGTATGAGTATTTCTTTGCAAGTCGAGATGTAAAGCAACAGATGTTCTCAGAGGAAGTCAGTGCAAATCTGCAGCTAGTTGATTGGAAGGCATTGAGCTGGCATAATATTTTGTACTGCATTTGATACTTTTGTTGGCATCCATCATATTTTCACAAATTTGCTGCGATACTCATGTTCAATTATATGAGTTTTGTACTAACCTGCTTGCTACTTGTAGCTACATGCTCTGCACTGAAAGGTAGGCTGTTTGTATATGCCAGTTATAAGCCAGTTTTCGGTTTTTTTTGGAGCAGTAACTACGTGCCCGCCTCTTGTTTTGTCCAGTTGCAACTCTAATTACATGAAGCTCTTTTATTCATCTGTTGTCAACTCGTAGACCAATGTATACGACACTGCTCAAAGGAGAAAGATGCGTCCCTTTGTTGGATTTAAACGAAAGGCTGTTGTTGTCTTACCAACTGACAAAGTGTTCCGTGAGCGAATTGAAAAACGTACAAAGGAGGAAGGCAAAGAAGTGCCTGAAACAGCAGTGCTTGAAATGAAAGGTAGCTGTCCTGCATGGATACTATGGTCAGTCAGCCCCCTCGTAGCTCGTCTCCGTGATAAGGTCGCAGGAAGTATAGATGATTACACTCTCATATGTTTAGCCCCTAGTGTAGTCAAGTATGGTTGGCACTGCAGCAGGTTGGTGCCAGGTTCTCTGGCTCCACCGCTGCTATGTGCAAACCTAAGTTTTTCATGTTTGTGAGGTCATTGTTAGGCTGTAGCAGCTTGTTCAAAGGGTTTTTCACTCGGAGAAGCTCACTCGGCCTGATGATGATCATAGAGCAAAGGCTAATTTATATTTACACTTTGTAGCTAACTTTTCCATGCCAACTGCTCCCGTTGAGATTGCACTGAACCCAGAGGCGAATGAAGTGGCCATCAAGGAGGAGGAGGAGCGCTTAAAAAAGGAGGAGGAAGAAAAGTTAGCCAAAGAGGAAGAACAAAGGGTTAAAGATGAGGAACAAAGAGTTAAAGATGAGGAGAAGCGGGCTAAGGAGGAGGAGCAAAAGGCAAATGAGGAGTCCGAAACAACTGTGAAAGAAGATGCAGAAGAGAGCAAGGAGAAGTCTGAACAGGCTGAACCAATGGATGATAGTCAGCAAAAAGAAACTGCTGATCCAGCTGAGGAGACACCTGCTGCTGATGCCGTTAAAACTGAAAAGGTATTAAAATGCAATTTGCATTAAAGATCTTATTTGCCCATTTATACCTTTATCGAAACGGGCTTTGTTGATACACTAGCACTATTTATTTCACTAGTATTAACCTTATTTCACTAGTATTAACCTTATTTCACCAGTATTAACCTTATTTCACTAGTATTAACCTTATTTCACTAGTATTAACCTTATTTCACTAGTATTAACCTTATTTCACTAGTATTAACCTTATTTCACTAGTATTAACCTTATTTCACTAGTATTAACCTTATTTCACTAGTATTAACCTTATTTCACTAGTATTAACCTTATTTCACTAGTATTAACCTTATTTCACTAGTATTAACTAGTGCTGGGACGATATTACGATATTTCGGTATATCGTCGATATCACTTTCTGATACCGACCGTACCGAGTGCTTTCTGCCCATATCGAAATATCGGATACCGTCGATATTGGACGATATCGTTGATCCATCGGTTTTTTGACGTCATCGCATTGTTTGCAAACGCGCTCGTCCACGAAAAAGCCGCCATCATTGTAGAAAACTATCGTCATTCTCTTGATTAATAGTATGTTAGTGAGTAATGTTTAATTTTGCTGATAACAAAATAACAAAAAGCCTCTATTTTCAGGCATATTATCAAATAAAATGAAACCTGTGAAAGTATCCTGAATGCAAGATAGTAGTGAACAATTCATGTTTAGTTTGAGATTGGTGTAAAAATTAAAATAAAATTTACATGAGATGATGACTTCAAATAAGTAATGCAGGATAACTTTTACAAAAATAAATTGATTGATACTATATACAAGAGTTCAGGTTTGAAGAATAGGTCTTCTATGAGTATTGATTGTGGCAAGATTAATTGTTATTAATAATTTGATGACTATAATATGGCCTGTATCATCTGACTGTGTAAGTATCGTTGATGTTTACATGAATAATAGTATTTTTGATGTTGTTTTGATACTACAATAAAAAATTTGCAAACAAAAGCATAACAAACATAATTAATTGCAGAAGCTTCGTGTTTTTAACGATAGAAGTTCTCCATAAAGATGGCGGACACCGATAGAAAGACGTCACGAAAAACGAAGGATATTCTATTCTACCTATTTGATACCCGATTCTTCAGTGAATTATACCGGTATATAGATTCATTAGGGAGTTGTTCTTTCATGGTAGTTTTTCTGGCAGGTAAGACAACTCCGAATAACATAACCGATATTTCGATATATCGGTTGACTACGTTATCATATCGTACCGAAACTAATTTTTGATATCGTCCCAGCACTAGTATTAACCTTATTTCACTATTATTAACCTTATTTCACTAGTATTAACCTTATTTCACTAGTATTAACCTTATTTCACTAGTATTAACCTTATTTCACTAGTATTAACCTTATTTCACTAGTATTAACCTTATTTCACTAGTATTAACCTTATTTCACTAGTATTAACCTTTTCGTTGTAAGATATTCGGTCGCTTCAATCGCTGCAGCTCTGACTAAATGTGGCTGTTACTAGATTTGAAATGTAAGAGTTTTGTTTTCCGAAATATTCAAAGAGCAACTGCTTGAAACTACTCGGAACTTTACATTGTAGCTCTCCAGCGTATTTATAAATCTCGTTAAACTTTAGTTTACCATTGTGGAAGTCAAATAGCAAGTGGACCAGCATTCCAATTGAAAAGTATATTTGACCTTCGCAAGATATGTATTAAAATGACTGAAATACTAAATGTTTCTGATCTTGAAAACCATCTAAATTGTAATTAAAGTTAGCTATAAACAGTTTATCAATTGTACAAAGTACACAGCAGCATTCTGATTGCAGCCACTATGACCAAATTTGATATTCGAAAAAAATGTTAATCCTATGTAAACAACTTCCGCTAAACAATAACTTGCCTTTTGTCTTATTATCTGATAGAAGTGGCAGGCGGTTGATTTGAAAATAGCACTTAGACTGTTACCTTGAAGATATAATATTTTAATATTTTCTGGACGTAAAAAAATCTTTTAGCCATACTCAAATGGTCAAATTCGATATTTGATGTTAGAGAAAACATATATCATAACATTTATGGGTATGATTTTGAGGCAAAAATTTGATGTTGATTTTATTCAAAAAATTATCAGCTTTGGCCACCTGTGGTGAAACATGTAGAGAGGGATATTCATAGTTGAATGCCAAATGGCATAGTAGCGTTTGAGTTTTTACATCATTATTCAACGAAGAGAAAGTTTCATTACATAATTGTGGTATTTAATTTTATTGATTCAAGGACGCCTATTTAAAAACATCTACAGCATGTGGGAATCAATGAACGAATCCGAATTTTGACAAAGGTTATGTGTGGCATAGAAATCGTTAATGATAGAGCTACGTCAGTTTATAAAGTAGTAAAAAAGACTCGTTAAGGTATCTGAGGATATGTAAATCATTCAATACGAGAGCCACAAAACTATTCATTCGCTAATGATTCAGGCTCCCTTCAACGCTGCATCTTCAATAATGCGGTTATTGCGAAACATTTTTTCAAGAAATTGCTAGTTTACCTCAGTCGACTACCATATAGTGTTCTAGCTGAAGCTCATTTCATACAAAAATAATCATTGAATGTCAATTTTTAAAACCCAAAAATCATTGTGTTTGCAAACAAGCGCTAATATGTCATGCGTTTTATAGTTGTCATTGGTGAATGCGCATTTCCATTTTGTAACAACATTCTTATCGAGGATCGTCTTCAACCTACAAACATGCCTTTTTTGCTGTTAAAAACTGAAGTTTTCACAGATCAGTTCATTTCTTGCATGCTTAAGTAGTTTAGTTTATTACATCAAATAGTTACGGTTTTCCATATTCGCAATTTAGTCATATCTATCACTTTGTAGGCTGAAGTTAAACAAGAAGTCAGCGATGAACCTGCTGCTGACGCAACGACGGAGACCGCTCAGACAGGTATGATGGAAAAGGACATGAAACACTGCTCTTCATTCGTGCGATTTTTCTCTCGCTACAGATTCAATGATGATAAATTTAATTATAATTTTCTCAGTATTTACTTCACTGGCATTCTCATCTTTCCATAGGATTGCTTCTCGCATTTTGGTCGTGAAATTACATCAATTATCATGATATTTTAACGCTTGTGGGGTAGTGACATAGTGTAACCCAAACACGCAAAGCTAGCTAGTCAAGGTTTTGTTCATTAAATGAACATATTTATTTCTAGATATTATTTCTTTCCTTGTACTCATATCTCAAGAGCATGTTTAATCGTCTTACTTTCAGAGGGTTGGTCACACCCTTAGCTCTACTGGTCACGCCTTTAGCCCTATTGGTCACGCCTTTAGCTCTACTGGTCACGCCTTTAGCTCTACTGGTCACGCCTTTAGCTCTACTGGTCACGCCTTTAGCTCTACTGGTCACGCCTTAAGCTCTACTGGTCACGCCTTTAGCTCTACTGGTCACGCCTTTAGCTCTACTGGTCACGCCTTTAGCTCTACTGGTCACGCCTTTAGCTCTACTGGTCACGCCTTTAGCTCTACTGGTCACGCCTTTAGCCCTATTGGTCACGCCTTTAGCCCTATTGGTCACGCCTTTAGCTCTACTGGTCACGTCTTTAGCCCTATTGGTCACGCCTTTAGCTCTACTGGTCACGCCTTTAGCTCTACTGGTCACGCCTTTAGCTCTACTGGTCACGCCTTTAGCTCTACTGGTCACGCCTTTAGCTCTACTGCCAATGGAATCTCGGCTCGTACAGCTGAATAGAGCATCATTTCATCAAGTGTGCTGCACGCAAACAGCAAGTGTTTCTTGCCTTTAATAACCATTTCTGAATGCTATTAAAATATAGTATAAATGGTCTTAAACTTTTCTAAACTGTATTGTGGCTGTAACTGCTATGACCAAGTTTGATGTGAGAAAAAATAACCCTAGTAATAGATAAACAGCTTCTGGTGAATGTTAGTCCTCTCTAATCACAATTATATTGATACAAATGCGAGGAGATTGACTACATGAAATTCCGAAATTGTTCCTACACAAGATAAAACTCTCTGTTTTTATGTCTATGATAATAATTATAGCCAAAACCAAATGACATAGTAACAGGTTTTTTGTTTATTAAATATTGCTTAAAAGAACAGTTAGTCCAACAATCTTACTTTGAGAATCTAGTTTCAAATGTTATAAAACTTTATTTGGCAGTTGACTTTTATAAAGAAATCGGCAAACATCTTAAATTTAACAATTATCGCATTTAGTGAAGATTGAAGATAAATTGCTGTTCACTTCAATTTTTTAGTATTCTTGAAACAATGGTCTAACATTATATACGTTATAGTACATTTGAGGTGTTTGTGGTGATTAACAACTTGTGTGTGGCTAATTTACATACAGTGTTTTGTAAAGTGTAAAGTCGAAAAGTGTCTGATCTATTTTGCGCGCTAATGACAGATTAATCTGACTGGAGAACGAGCATCTAGCTGTGTTTCAGCGGGAGTTTTCATCAGCAAGTATCACTGCATCTGTTATTCCTAAACATAATCAAATAGCCGCTTGAATGAAAAAATGTTTTATTCTGGTACATGGCTTAGCACAGTCATAGTAAAATAAATAGATATAGGAAAACATTATTGCATCATAACACTCTAACTGTCTACAACAACTTGTGTTTATGATTTCGGTCTGCAGCGCTCATGATGCTGACACAAATTGCCTTTCAAGCATTTTGTTATCATTTTATTTGGCCACTCTTAAAAAGTGAATTGAATGTTACGGTACTGTTAGTACGTTTCTCGTAATATATTTATAGTTGTTCAAGATATTTGCGCTAATGGCGGAAGGCATTGTGAAACTAAATAATTTTGGATTGTCACAGCAGTAACAATGAGGCTGGGGATTCAGTTTTCACTTGGGCTCTCTTGTTCCAATACAGCTTTTTGTACTTGCACAGTGCTCTTGCAAACATTTGTTTATGGGTAGATGTGGAAGATAAAATAAAGAATGAAGAGACAAAAGTGGAAAATGGCGATGATAAGGCAGAATCTGGCGCTGATGGAAATTCTAAGACAGTACCAGAGGCGCCAAAGGAAGAGGAGTTGGTAAGATTGCGTCTTTTTGGTCTGGGCAACTATTCGTAAGGATTAATTGGCTGAAATACTGCTGTAAATGTGTATAAACTCGTGTTATGTCTAGCATTTAACACTTCATATCAATCTTTTCATGCTACCATTTTAGATTGTTGACACAAAATTTTAATTTGCATGTTTTTTTGGTGCCACTAATCACCGCTATGATCCAGAAGTCATACACGGAAAAATAATAAATTTGAAATTTCAAGATCAGTTTAAATTAAAGATGGTATCTTCTTTGCCGACGTTAAAATAAAACCCATCACCCATTATGGCTATACAGTATGTAGGTATACCATGCATGTCTACTTACTTAACGACAACCCTCACTTTTCTTCAATTGACATGGTATCAATTTAGAACTGCTTTTTTGCAAAACACATCAAGCGGTATTGTAAATGTGTCTCACTGCATCTAAATCATTCATATTTTATTTAAAATTGAACTTTTGCGGTGATTCCAGATAATGAGCGGTTGTTAGGTTTTTTGTTGTAAATTTGTCAGTTACAGTGCGTCCTCACCATTACGATTTCCAATGTTGGCATCGTATAACAAAAATGTCTCATAGAGACTTGTTATATATTGACTTGTTTAAATTAATTTCAAAATGTATTGAAAGACTTAGAAGCATGAACAAAAAATGTTTGTTTTCCGTCTTCAGTAGCTAGTAGAGCCATGTGGCAGGCTTAATGCTAATATTAGCTTTTTGCCATGTCTTTTATTTCATCTCCAGTTACTCTTGCCAAAGGGAAGAGGCAGGCTCGCTGGCAGGTTAGCTCGGAAAACGAGGCATTTTGTATGTAACCGTGTCTCTACAGAGAAATTTTGTAAACCCTCAAGTGTTGTCTTGTTAGCATAGAAGTAGCTCCTTTGTGTACGAGCATCTGAGACAGACGCCCAGTCCTACATTACAAAGATCAACCAAGTTTAAAAATAACAACTTGGGCCAGTCTTACAGTTGTTCAGGTTTATGTGGGTGCATGATATCTAGACAACCTTTCAAGCTGCATTTATGCGAGCAAAGTTATATTATAACGATGTAATAATTTTTAAGATTATACGACCAATTTAACCTGGAATAACAGCGGATCCAAAGCTGAAAGTTTCAAAGAAACCCAAGTAGTGGTTGCATATGTGTCAAATATAATGATAATCATTCTTCGTGATGTGCTTTCAAAATTTTTCATTCAGGTGTTTGATGAAGTTTGGTTTACCGAGCTTAGCGGCGATGTAGCACGTGAGCTTCTTGCTCGATATGTCAAGGAAGGACAAGTGAAATTTCCACCCGGTAGTCGACGATTCAGACGAGAGGACAGACGCATCGGCAAAGATGGTTAGTCTGTTTGGTTGAAAAGTATATGGAAGTTTTTATTGTGGAAGTTACTGTTTGAGAAGCTTTTAGTTGTTACCAATTTATCGTCTTGTAATTTGTCAACATAAGCTGCCGGATACAATAGTTATTTTTAAAAGTCTCCATAACCACTCTAGTTGCAACATGGAAGAGGTTCATAGTTGGTATAATAAAATGGACAATGTTAGGGATATGTTTAAAAGTTGTGAAAACTATGTTAATAAAATCCTGTATTATAAAATCCTGTATCCTGTGTATAAATTCATTAAGTTGAAACATTACTTACAGTAACTCTAGCACTAACGTGTAAATAAAGGTTTAAACTTGTGGTCTTATCCATCACAGTAATACTCGGCAGCCATATTTCTATTTCTAATTGTATAATATATAACATAATATGTAATTATGGTAACTAAAAATCCAAGTAACTTCACATCTTTGTTATAGTAGAATGTGACACCTTATAATAGCACAGCGCGTCAGAGTACATGTACAGTGCCGTCAGAAATTATGAGACCACCTCACATTTTAAGAGACAAGGTGGTAGCAATGATTTACTGATTTAGTTTTACAAAAAAACTATCATAAACCATATACCATTAGATGCGGAGTTTTCTACTGATTAATATTAAGCAAATTTCCATCACATAACAATCCATACTTATTTTTTATCTCAATCGAAAGGCATATGCAACTGATATGAATAAAAAAACGAAAAAATATTTTCGTTTTTTTATTCATTTTATTATTTAATTCATTTTTTATTTTTTTATGCCAAACTATTTGACTTTGTGAGATTACAGAATGCACAACACATAGTGATGACATCACGTTTTACCACTAACAAGCTATGTGGTCGGACACTGAAGAGATAACTTGATGACACTAATTCTATCACCAATGCTGTAAAAGAACAATGAAAGACTCCTGATTTACTTTACTAGAACAAGGAGAAATTTCTGCATCTAATGATGTACAATATGTGGCAAATGAATGAATTAATATGGTGCCAGCAGAGGTGCAAAGTTAACAAAGGCGAGAATTATTGGGTGGTCTCATAATTTCTGACAGCACTGTATGTTGTCATAATAATTTTGCAAATCACATCTCGCGTTAAAGCACATAAATTACATAATTTTTTTATTGTATATTTCAATACATCAGAGTCTTGGCTTTCGAATGAGCTATTGTTTGCCATGGTGAGACAGACATTGGTTGGTGTTTATAGGATTTCCCCAGAGCTCTACCGCAGAAATGTTTTCTGGCATAGGCTCGGAAATTGTGACGTCACAATTTTCTTATGCGGTGTTGTGTGCTCTTACCGCCTATTTTATTGCTTACCGCTTATATTTATGAACTACGATAATGACGCTAGTGTCAGGCGAAGATAGAACAACTCTAGAGAACCAATTAAGATGACAAGGGAATCGGTGTCATTAGCTCTTTATGTACAGATTATTTCTATGATAAATAACTCAGATTCTAAGCACCATACTATGTTTTCCGATGATATTATGCACTAGCCCTCTCATTGTATTGTGATGTTGAGGGTCGCCATTGAGACTAATTAGTTTCAATCATTGCGTGATCTCGCGAAAGTGATTGACATGTAGTCCTAGTGCCACGCAACCGCAGGTCACAATTTAATTGATGTGATTTCATTACCTTTATCAACGACAGTACATTTATTGAAGCATAATTAATTAACCCAGAACATGTGTTTGTATTGGTCGTGCTATATAGATAATTCTAGATAATCAACAATGCCCGGGATCGTGCTAACGCCCGATCCCGGGCATTGTTGATTATCTAGAATCCTAGTTTATTATTAGCGCTCCCGGTGTTTAACAGCACCGATTGTCACAGAAAAGCGCAGCCTCAATGGCAGCGAAAGGGATCGACTACCTAAGTCTAAATAATAATTGTGACATCACATTTTGAGAATCTGAACCAAGTGTTTTTTTGCAGGACATACTTTTGGCACCATGTTTTTCATAGTTCTATTATTCTTTGTGTATTGAATATAGGCTCATTCGAATGCCAAGACTGATGTATTGAAATATATAATAAAAAGATTATGTAATTTTTGTGCTTTAACCACAATGCAAATGGCTATCATATAAGTTTTCATAATAAAACGCTTTGTAATGGCAAACATCAATGTATTTGGTTTTTTCATGAAAATCGTAATTTGACCAATTCTGGTAATATAATAGTTTGTTGATGGTCTATTAGTTTATGGTTACGCACAGCTCCTATGTCGGTTTGTGGTGTTTCAAGAAGCCAAAGATGGTCACCACTAACATAAAATTATGAATATGCCCACTGTGGAACCCCACCAGAATATAGTGCTTTAGGGTTCATTGGTGTGAAACCAATTGATACTGCATAGAGTAAACATTTACCAAAGCTCTTTGTATCTATGGGTTGATGACAGCTTCCCAAGATATGATAGGCCAATTTATCACTAGATTGAGCTTTCGGTTGTATTAAAAACACTTGCTAAAGTACTTCCAGTGATTTCCAAAATGATACTCACTTGTTTTTTGTAAAAAATGTTTTCCAGTTTTTAAGGTCGTTCCAAATTTGCGATAGACATTAACCTCTAGGAAAAGTCCACATATCTAAATGCAAATCTTAAAGCATTGTGCTCCACCATAGCCACTACTCCTTTCATTGACACCAGTGTGTGACTTCAGTGGTTCTTCAGTGACACCATTGACATCGTCGTGCTTACGATTGCTGTTTTGTGTCAGGTAGTAATTTGTGACCTGACCCCTCATCAGCCAGACCTCATCAATTTTATGCACAGTTAATATCTACACTGTTCTTCGCTAAGCTTGTCGACCAGCCATTTTGTTTTTGTTTGTGCAAATCATGTTGCGTGTATTTTAGATCGCTTTGGCGGGTTTAGAAATGACTACAGACGAGATGGTTATGATAGCAGGAGAGACTATCAAGGTGGCTATAACAGAGGTAAAGCCTGTTTTCCGTATGACAGCGCAAGGCGCACGACGATCGTGCGATGTGTGTACGCTGATCGCAAGGATCCAACAGAATGGATCCTTGCGATGGGTGCGCGCAATGATGTATCCCACAATACACCGCTAGACCTTTTCAACCTATCCCACAATTAAAAACGGAGGGCTGTGTTCCGAAGAATTCGGTCTAACGTACCAAAGAGTAAGCCTGGTTTTCATATGACAGCGCAGTTTCGCAACGGAGGGCTGTTTTTCCGAAGAAATATGTCTCTCCAACGAAAAAGTAAGGAACTTATCCACCCTGTCCGATGCAAGCATGACGCCTACGCGCGATATGGAAACACTGCATCCGCGGCCCAAGAAATGCATTGCGCACGATCACTGGGCTGCGCACGATCATTGCGCTGTCATATGGAAACCAGGCTTAAGTTTAGCTGTAAAAGTATCTAATATCTTTCTCCCTCGCACCATTATTTCTTCATTCGTTGAATTTTATGGCATTGTCACCCAAAGTGTGAAAAATCGAGGAGTGCAGCTACACATTTAAGAATACTGGTGGAAAAACAGTTTTCGATATAAAACCAGGACATAATTACGTGAAGCGATTTAATCGTTTAGCGAAAAAGCAACATTTATGTCATCTATATTCTGCACTATCTCATGGCGAAGCATTTTTTTGTAACTTCATATAAATGGAAATATCAGACTGAGTTAACAATGGACCACTTTAAGGGCAGCATATTAGACTCAAGAGAATTATTACTTATTTCGATCTTTTTCAGGTTACTATGGAGGAGGTAATCGCTATGGTGGAGGCTATAACCAGGGCAGAGGAGGGTATGATAACAGATACAGGAGCTATCAAGGTTCTGGCGGCTATAGTGGGCCTTATCCAAAGGTAAGTCTCATCTACATGTCCTTCATATCCTCTCTTAATTAATATTGCCTACTCATGTTTTTGCTTCCTTCAGTAATTGCATAACAATGGTTGGTAATTTGTTAGATTTACTATTGTATCATATACCCTTTTTCCACTCATACTTCTTTTCCTGAACTGTGTCGTTCTGATTTACCATAGGGTGGACCAGGCGGCTACCGAAGTGGAGGCTATGGGAAGAGTTATGGCCAAAGTGGATACGGTAGCCAGGGTGGTGGCTGGGGAGGCCAAGGAGGTAAGAAAAGCAGATCTTTCTGTATAACAGTGTTTGCAGAGATCCCTTTTGTTGTAAAAAAAATGTGTTTTTGTACCGTCCAGTTTTCTCGATTATTTGACATTTACTTTAAGACTTGATTCATACTTCTGCTATCCTAAGTTATTTTTCTGTTTGAGTCATGTTTTGAAGCCTACTAGATTTATTTCATACTAGTGAGTAGAATAGATTAAACAGCATTCTGCAGTACAAGTTTAACAATTAGATATGTGGAATCCATTGCATATATCATGTATAGTTGATGAACTGCTATCGTTAAAGATAGTAAAAAGGGAAGATCTTTTCGTCATACAAAAAGTAGGGAAAAAAATAAAAAGGGAAACAAAGGCGGATGTTTTTGACAAATGCGCATAAAAAGTTAGTGCTAGAAGAGTTAAATGAAATATAGATTAGATGCTCCTACAACATGAATAATTCGTTCCGGAAACATTTACGTTATACAAACTGTAAAATACATGTAAATTGCCTAATGCATTCCTAGATTTCTCCAAACTCACCCCTTTGCCATACAAAAAGAGAAAAAACTAGTTTCAACTTTTGTTGGCTGTATCATAACTGTAATATTATTAGTGAGCGTCGACAACTTGTCTCTTTTTCTGATCAACTTCTTTGATTTTATAAACTATGATTGCGGTAATTTTACGATTATTTGATGAGAGTGCGCATATTCACCGTCCATTTACAACGATTTGTTTATTTTTTTCTAGACAGCAAAGTAAAGCTAATACTGATTATTTTATAGGGTATGTCTACAATGAAGCAAAACACCAATATTTTTTACTATAAAAAGTGATGTGTCTCCCTGTGCGTCGTCTATCTGTATCCAGGGGGTCAAGGTTAGAATAAAAGATAACTTTTGATAAACTATAACTCGTGACATTCAGATTGGTAGACCAACGCTGTAACACCTGCACCAATCGATCGATTTAAGTTTTTATTAACAATTGCTCAGGTACCTATTCTCTGTTTTGTCGACGAACCAAAATGTCATGGAAGTTGTATCTATAATAAATATAACACTATTTGTACGGCGTTTTTCTCACGAGTGCGGGAAGATATGTTATGTTACCTTTCAATTCTTATATGAGAAGTTGCCCCTACTTGATACTTAACGTCATATAGAATTTTTTACGTATTTCGAAGCAAATACTTTGCATAATTTTTTTGCGTTATTTGGAATTTACGTTATAAGAGCGTCTACTGTATTTTGTCTCTTTGATAGGTTTTGCATAAAAAATCGTTGCAAAACTGAATACTTGGTTCACATTATGTAAGAAGTGCCAGTTTTCTTATTACATGTATTAAAAAGTAGCAGTCATACAAGTTTATAATGGAGTCATTGGCGGTTTCGAAGCTGTTTATTTGCTAGAAAATCGGTAAAATTTGGCTTTATTTGACAACTGCGAGGCAAATGTAATTAAGGCCTCTGCAGTTTCATTGGAAATTCTCCAAAAGTTGAATAATTTTGGTAAATGTACTGAGATTATTCAATTAACCTTGCACAGAATTAACATCTTGAATCTGATGAACGAACTCGTCATATGACGCTATCATATGGCTTTTTCAATAGATATTTAAAGAAGTATTGATGAAATAACTCAATGGATAGAAACTAGTTTAGCAAGTGCTGGTCTTCAGGCACTTGTAATCTTTGAACTGACAGTAGCATTCAATGCAAGATTTTAAAGATATTAAATTTACAAACGCTTGATCCAATACCATTTGATTCGTTCATCCATTTACTCGTCAATGAATAAATTTAGTTTTTCATCTTTTAAACAAACGTTGACATCTTAGCTGTTTGCTAACCTGCTACTTTCTAACTGAGAAATTCTGAGCATTATTTGTTGGCTGTAGGTGGCTGGGGAGGCTATGGAGGGAATCAAGGCTATGGAAGTCAAGGGGGATGGGGCAGTGGCTATGGACAAGGTGGTTACAATCAAGGAGGATACCAGGGGTATGTAATTATGCTAGCACGGCAATCACTTGTACAAGCATAATTGTGACAGCAATGATAGCTAGAACATAGTATGCGTATCCATAGTCTGTCTTTTGTTCTGGTACTTTCTATATTTATTAGAGTAGAAAAAGTTTCATAACATTTTGCTCACATATTTATCCTCCACCAACATTTGGCGCTTCATAGCTGCAGGTATTGTACACTTAACAGTGTAATAAAATTAATCAGTACTGACAACTGAATTAGTAAATTCCATCCTAGAAAAATTTATAGAAATATTATATGATCGATTGCTGAAAACCAGATTTCATACAGATTGTTCCAGCAGTTGATGTATTCGCTAACATAGCTTTAGAAATTTCTACATCTTGCTTGCATCTATTAGTTGGCTAACATTTAGCTAAATATAAATTGCTAAATAGTAAGATATTTTAGGAATAACAAAACTAATTGCTGCTTGGAAATGTGATTATGTTGGTGACTTATGTTGTATAGAGGTAGCGGCTATGGTAGTGGTGGTAGCTGGGGGAGTGGTGGACACGGTGGTGGATCTTCGTGGAGCCACGGTTATGGAGGATATGGCGGCAGATAAAGGTTGGTAATATTAAATGTCTGTTGCTGCTTCTGTTTTTGTTTATATGACAATTTCTGTAGAATAAAGTAAAAAAGTTTAATGTTGAAATTAGTTGGTTCTATGCCATTCTTTTGTTTGCTATTCTCTGGTGGCCTTCAGTAGGCCGTCTCTTTCAGAATCATTCATTGTAGAGAATAATTTGCTTTCAGTGTGTAAATTTGTCAGACTTCTTGAGTATGTACATCCTTTTTGGTGGAAATTGCATTGCTAGCCTAAATCTCATGCAGACAGTCATGCACACTCTTGCAAGTTTGTGACTGGCCTTGAAAACCTGTATATCTTTACTAGAAAGTTCTCAGTCAGTCAATTATAATTTGTTTTTTAATTATCTTCTAACTCTCAGTGTTGGCGTATGGCCAAGAGCCATGTGATACTGCTTTACCAGCCTTTGCACCAAACTTCTAATTAGCAAACTTGCTAATTGAAAATATTACTTGTAATATTTTCATGTTGCAATTTCTTCTTATCAATGACCAGTCTGGTACAGCTACACAGGTTTCACTAATTGCAGATCAATGGACTTGTGACTTTTATTAAACAATAGTACTACTGAGAGGAATTATCATATTTTTAACAGTAATAACAATGCTGTAAGCTGTAGTAATATGGATAATTTGTCTGAGCCGGACATTCTCATGGAAGTAGGGAAGAAGTGTCTGAGTCCTATCTGCAACACATTTGTGGCTTTTAATGTCATAAATTGGTGTAATTTCTAATGCAAATTTATTTGGTATTAAAGTATATTTTTCACAAATCTTGTGGCTTAAATGTTGTGACAATTTATTTGAATGTAGAATTAATTTTTAGCAGAATGTTTAATTATGTTCTGGTAGAAAAAGTTACTGTTGCAGTGAAAGAGTTAATGTCATATGTATCGTGTGTCAATACAAGTATTATTGATATCTCTATTGTCATTTCTGTTTATTTTTAGAGTATGGACACAAAAGATGTGCTCAGCTAAATTACATGCTCCCCTGGATTGCTGGCTCTCTTGCGATGCTGCACTCGCTGTATATAAAATAATTAGGGTCATCAGGAGCAGCTCTGATACTTTCATATTAGTACTCTAATGAAATAGATCAATTTATTAATATTGGGTTTTGTCATGGTTCAGGACTTTCGTTGAAACCGTTATGTTCTTGTTTGGAGTTGTGAGCATACAAAAACATTACAAGTTCAACTCAAGCCCCAAATCATAACAGAACCATTTCATGTATAGAAATTGGACAAACATAGTTCAAAACTTGCAATTCTGTATAGTATCATTGTCTTTCTTGTACTGTAAAATATAGGATCTCGAATCAACATCTTTCTTGTTAATGCAGAGGCATAACGCTATCATTTCACTCCTATCATGTTACTCATAAATTTCATGTAAATGGTGTTACAATAAGGCTAGAAAGTCATTGCAATGACACTGTTTAAATGAAATGCGTTACAAGTCATCCAAATGCATCCGTTTGTATTTTTCCATCTCTCAATCAATTTAACATCCGTTAGATTAAAGCAAGGAATTAGTGTTTTATAGCCGCTAACAGTGACTGTATTTGTTAGCTACAACTTCCTGTTGGTCCTTATAATCTGAATCCTTATTTGTCAGTTGTGTAGCTGTTTGAAAAATATGTCTTTTGAAATGGAGACTTGTCTTGGGTAATTATCTTTGAACAACTAATTAGCATGAGCGTCTCAATTAAGCTCACATGGCTTGTGCAGTGCGATCCACTTGGCAAATTTGTACATCGGCCAACAAGTTTTTGTATAAGCAAAACTAGTTTGTGCGATATAGAACAGAATGTTGGTCATAGGTTGGCTGGCAAATTTCCTTAAGACTCTATTTTGGAAGTGTATTGCTAATATACTTGACTAATATAATATTAGTCAAGGTTGTGGAAACAGTCAATATTGTTTGTTCACCAAAATGTAAGTTTTCCCTGCTGTGCCATATAGCAAGGTTGTCGGCAATCCGAGTTGTCTACTTTTGCTGATTGATTCCTGTACCTACCTGCTCATGATTAGCTGTGTTAATGGTGGGATAAGCAAATAAATCTGACAGTGCTGATTCCAGCCCTTGAGAAAACTCTTGTAACTTGTAATCATGAGCTGTGTGTTCTGCAAAGTGTTCGATTTAGAGCTGTAACTGCCATGTCAATCAACATTTTAATTAAATGCATTTTCATGCTACAAACACCAACAAGCACAACACTTGGCAGCAAAAGTACACGATGCCATTATACTGCATGCCTGTGACATGCTCACTATAGTTGGTACACTGCTAATGCATCTACATACATTGGTATCTCGGTAAAAATTCACAGCGATGCATTTACATCTGGGCATCAGTGAATACTTATAAATGCGCTGTTACATTTCTTCCAGTGGTCACAACCCTGCCAATATGTTGTAACCATAAACCTATTAACTATAGTTAATAGGTCTATGGTTGTTAATATGGTCTATGGTATAGTTAATAGGTCTATGGTTGTAACGGAGCATTTAATAGAATGGCTAATGTTAAATCCTAGTAAGCCCTCAAGCTCTTTTCTCGCTTAGTCCAGGTAAATGCAACAGAAAAATTAGCTGTATTCAGAAGAAATGTTTTGAAATAAAATTTGTTGGCGAAATTGTTATATTCGACTGAAAACTAGCATGATCCATAATATAGTGGTATTTAGTGTACATGGTATACTAAATACCACTATATTATGGATCATGCTAGTTGTATACTATACAACCTAAAAGAAAATATGTACTTGAAGTGGAAAAGCAGAAATATCACTACAGCCTTGCTCATTCAGATGAATTTGAGATTGCTTGAACATGCTGAGAGAATGTATCATGATCTCCAGGCTGATTGTATAGCATTGTGCACTGCACTATATTGTATGAATATATAACACGTTACACTATATCGTATGAATATATAGCACAGTACATTAAACTGATTATATATCGCAGTACATTATATTGTATGACTAACTGTGCCTCTGGCGTTGCCTGGGTATTAAAAATCAGCTCTAAACAATCAGAGGTAATAAGAGTTGCCTCCCACTTGTTATTAGCCTAGTACATTGCCGATGAATAATTTGAGTAAGCTTATCAATAAGAGCTATGGCTTCTCATGACTGCCGCGTGACCGGAAGCTAGCGCATTTTCTCCCATATAGTGACTTATATCACCTAGTGAATGTATCATGGTCGCGTGGTTAAATTGGTAGGGTGTCGGACTGGTGAATGGGAGGTTCTGAGATCAAATCTGCAATAGAATTCTTTATTTTGAGATTAATAGCTTTAGCTGGACGTATACAACGATGACAAATTATGAGAAATATTTTATGTATCACCTTACACTATGTTGTGTGATCGTTTCACACTACACTAAATTGTATGACTATGTATTACAGTACAATATATTGTATGATTATGTACCACAGTACATTGTATTGTATGATTATATACTACAGTACACTATACTGTATGAGCATATACCGCATTACGCTGTATTGTATGGTTATATACCACAGTACACTATATTGTAAGAGCATATACCACAGTACACTATATTGTATGATTATATACTACAGTACACTATACTGTATGAGCATATACCGCAGTACACTGTATTGTATGATTATATCTCACAGTATACTATGTTGTATGAGCATATACCACAGTATAGGCCTACTATATTGTATGAGCCTATACCGCAGTATACTATATTGTATGAGCATATACCGCAGTATACTATATTGTATGAGCATATACCGCAGTACACTGTATAGTATGTGCACATAACAAATTGGATAAATGTCTAGAACAAAATATGCATTGTACCTCGTTTTTATTAAGACCTGATAAGATCTTTGCATTAGGGAATGTGGGCTCAAATAGTCTAAGCATGTCATGCTTCAGAGAAGTTTTTCACAGAAAATAGTGTCAAACAAAGCTGTGTCTTGGCACCAACCCTTTTTTCACTACATCTAGGTGCTATGCTTGAAGTCACTTTTAAAGAACAGCAAAGGAGTCTACATCCAAACACGATACATCGTCAACCTCTTCGAAGTCTTTCAGTTCAAATTCTTCTCAGGCGCATCCAAGCTTCTTGTCAGTGAGATGATGTCCGCGGATGAGAGCAATTTGGTTGCCCAGCCAGCTGAGTACATGCAACTGCTTATAGCTCCATTTGCAAGATTGGTTGCCCAGCCAGCTGAGTACATGCAACTGCTTATAGCTCCATTTGCAAGATTGGTTGCCCAGCCAGCTGAGTACATGCAACTGCTTATAGCTCCATTTGCAAGATTGGTTGCCCAGCCAGCTGAGTACATGCAACTGCTTATAGCTCCATTTGCAAGATTGGTTGCCCAGCCAGCTGAGTACATGCAACTGCTTATAGCTCCATTTGCAAGATTGGTTGCCCAGCCAGCTGAGTACATGCAACTGCTTATAGCTCCATTTGCAAGATTGGTTGCCCACTCAGCTGAGTACATGCAACTGCTTATAGCTCCATTTGCAAGATTGGTTGCCCAGCCAGCTGAGTACATGCAACTGCTTATAGCTCCATTTGCAAGATTGGTTGCCCAGCCAGCTGAGTACATGCAACTGCTTATAGCTCCGTTTGCAAGATTGGTTGCCCACCCAGCTGAGTACATGCAACTGCTTATAGCTCCATTTGCAAGAGCGACATTAAAGTTCAACCTGAAGATAAACAAAGAAAACAGAATGTTTGTATCAACCTGCAAAGCTTTTGTATCTGCCATCTGATTCTACAGACATTCTAATAGACAACAAGCCACCCACACCCTGTACAGATTTCAGATACTTGGGTAGTACTGTATCCAGTAATGTCAAGATTGATAAAGAGCTCAGTCACAGACTTAAAACTGTCAGTGATTAATTTGAAAAAATTCAAAACCGCTTGCAGAGGAACAAGGATGTAACCATCCGAGCCAAGTGTAAGGTATACAGAGCTGTAATCCTAACAGCCCTACTATAAGGAGCTGAGACCTGGACAGTAGGCTTATACCAAACGCGAGTGAAGAGGCTGCACACAGCCATGTTGAGACAACTACATACGACAGCATAATGAATCTCACCTGGAAAGAAGGTCAAGAACACTGAAATCCCAAAATGGGCTGGCCTATCATTCGTGGCAGACATTCTAATAAAAAATGGCCTAAGATGGCTGAAACATGTGCACAGGATGAGTCATGAGCAATTACCAAGACAATTATTATATTCACAACTCCAGAAGGAAAGAAAAATCAGGACCCAGACTGATACACAAAGATGTAGCGAAGCGTAACACAAAGTTGAGGGAACTAGACACAAACTTGTATCAAAAGGAGACAGAAAACCGAGCTGCGTGGAAGTCATCGATAAAGCCTAACTCATAAGACAGACATTGTCGAAACGGCTGACAGCAAGAGTGAGACACTATACTGTATGATTATATACCATCACACACTACATATGTTGAACATCAATTAGGTAACTCAGCATATTATATTGTATCTTATGAACTGCAACATATTATATTGTATGGCTATTTACTACAGCACACTATATGATGCGACTATGTAATGCAAATGTACACATTGCATGACTATAACCACAACACTTCATCGTATGTGTATAGGAAAAGTCTAGATTATATTTAATTGTATATCAAGCAGTCAAAAAAAACTATAAGTGAGAGCATGCTTTAAAAGGTATTAAATATTGAAGGCATTTATTTTTGCAGTTATTAGCTACTAGAATTTTATTATGGCTTTTCTGTTCCATGTTTGTTAACACTTATTTTAAAAAGTCAATCAATAGTTTTGTTAATAGAATAAATGTTGTTCTTAGTTATTTGCGATTTTACAAAGACATTAATTGTGCTTATTTTTTGTATAACTTAACTTAATTATTACATGATTGCTTTTTATAAATACGCTATGAGAATTTTTATGTAGGTAAATAAATCAAACAACTACTATTAAGCTAAATGCCATAATTGTGATGCAATATACGTATATCACTATACGCATATGCAGTATGGATCACTATACTCATATGCAATATGGATCACTATATGTATATGCAGTATGGATCACTATACGCATATGCAGTATATATCACTATACGCATATGCAGTATGGATCACTATACGCATATGCAGTATGGATCACTATACGCATATGCAGTATGGATCACTATACTCATATGCAGTATGGATCACTATACTCATATGCAGTATGGATCACTATACGCATATGCAATATGGATCACTATATGTATATGCAGTATGGATCACTATACGCATATGCAGTATATATCACTATACGCATATGCAGTATGGATCACTATACGCATATGCAGTATGGATCACTATACGTATATGCAGTATGGATCACTATACGCATATGCAGTATGAATCACTATACGCATATGCAGTATAGATCAATATACGCATATGCAGTATGGATCACCATACGCATATGCAGTATGGATCACTATACGTATATGCAGTATGGATCACTATATGTATATGCAGTATGGATCACTATACGCATATGCAGTATGGTATTTTATTGTTTTAAAAGACACTTGATTTGTAAGATTAGGCAAATCATTTATTCGATGAAGGAACTTGCGGATTTTCTTAGTACAGCTAAAGGAATATTAGTACATTAGTACAACGTAGCAAAGACTAACTTAGTTCTTTCTTGTTGAGTCTGATGGGTTATTTCAGCTAGTGGTAAGTGGTAAGTGCAGTACACTTTGTTAGCTTTAGCTGAGAACAGTGAGCTGTTTTCCACTTCATCCTGTTGGGTCCGGTAGGTTGTATTTTCAGTTAGATACAGCGCAATCTGTTGTCTTCAGAAGAGAAAGCGAGTTCATTTCAGCTCTTTCCAAGTTGATGTATAGGAAACATTGGGTTCAGTGCACTCGGTTGGCCTCGGCTAAGGTAATCGAATAGCAAGCTCCAAGATCAGAGTTGTCCTTTCTTCCCACAAGGTTCTCCGCATAAAAAGTTAATATTTTATTAAATTTGGTTGGTAATCTAGTTGTATGGAAATATCACCAAGACAAGATACAAACAGGGAATGAAGCCAGACTACAAATACACACCCAATCCACAAAATACACACTAACAGTATGATGTTCAAAACTTCAAATGATCCAATAATTGGAAAAGCAACCACAAGCAAATTGGAAACTCCAGGATCTTAGGAATTCATCACAGAGAATGGGTCAATCGACCTGCAAGAGAAGCACCAAAAAAACACTGGAGATGAATCAGATGATTACACATATACAGTTCTGCCATTCTCAGCTAGACACGACTTAGACACCAAGAGTAAGTCACGTGCTCTACCCTACATGTTTGCATCGGGTACACCAGTTGGAGACTTACGCAAGCAAGCTATCTTTGCACACCTGACATAAAGCATTAAACCTTAACACTTAATCTACTCCCACAGGCTAGCCTTACTACATGCTAGACAACTATAAAAGAGAACAGCTCCAAAAACTCAGCCTCTCTCTTTTACCGGGGGTCTGCTTAGCCCTTTCTTCTCTGCCTGCTGAGAAGCTTTTCTCTCTCTCCTGCCTGTGGAATCTTGTTTTTCCACCACCTTCTGAAACTTTTTACCTATGAACTGTCATGACTTAAGTTTGACTGTCGAAACTCACAGTCCTAGACTGTGAGTTTTGACAGTCGGACTCCATGTGACTGTAGACTGTCCAACTCCGTGGACTCCGCCGGACAGTCCGTGTGACTCACGGACCGAGCAAGGAAACACGAATGACCGTTCGAGTAAGGGTGTAACTTAACTGTTATTGGCTATTTTAACATTTTGCCATTAATATTATTGTCTAGAATTTTGCTAGTTGTGTATTTTAATTGTTTGACTTATAGAGTAAAGAAGTAACTTTTGCCGGTAAATATCAGTATTGCTTATATAATAGCTCAACACCTTTAGGTGTACCTGAACCAGTAATAATCAAATTAGTTCCCACAAGCTAAGCAAAATTAGATACAAAACATAGTCAAAATAAAATAAAATAACAAAGCAATTTCGACACTGATGTTTTGTGTGGATTCGGATTAGTTATGCAAAACATAATTTCTCCATATTCATCTAAAAAATTTCTGATGGAAATGCCATTTGCTTACATTCTTACTATAACAATTATCTTTTCTTTTGTTAATTACAAAAAGCCTTTTTTAAGAACTGTAACAGTACCTAATATACAATACATGTATAAAAATGATCAATTTATGTTCAGTTTAAGTTCACGTAAGTAAAAAAATTTTCATGAAAGGATGACTTTGAATAGATTTATGCAGAATAAATTTGAATTATATGATCTGAATAGCAAAAGTAGTATGTACTCAATAAAATTAATTTTTTAATTGCTAATGCTGTGTAGATTATTTGATAACTGTACTCAAATGCTTTTTGAAGACAATGCTTGTAGTAAAATGATTACATGTACATCAGTACATGTAAATGAGTTATTGTAAATAACCAACCTGTTGATGTAATACAATTAAGAGTTATGTCACCATATCAGGTGTTACTTTGTATTTGGAGTTGTAATCTCATTCTCTTGTATTAACTCTGGGTTATGTTTATCTCAATCATTTATGTTTCAGCACCAGAATATTCATCAAAACTTTAAGAATATATTCCCTGGCTTAAAGTATAAGTCTAGATCAGAATTGTAATATAAAGCTAAGCGAATACTCTAAACAGCAAACCATTATCTGCGTAATAATACGTGTACTTATCATAACGCAGCATAAGCAGGAGTCGCTAAAATATCTGTTTTTAGCTTCGGTTCCAGGAAGGGTGTTCAAAAACGAATAATACCGCAACCCATGGAAAAGATAGGAATATTAAGCCATAACTGTCTCAGACAGCACTTCCTTTTCGCGCGTTTCCGTCGATCGCTAACTAATTACTGTTTAGTATTACGAACAATATTGTCGTTGACAATAATATACCAGTTAATCTTGGTAATAAGGATTTGAATCAGCTTAATGTATGTAACTCTGCAAAATTTGTAAAGAAATACAGTAAAACCTCTCTAAGCAACTAGTATATAATGTCAAGTATTGAAGAACAGTAATAATTTAACATTTTAACAAACAGCTAAGAAAACCAACATAGGACAGCTTGGGGTATAATGTTAACCATTATCCAACTCTATCACGAGAATAGTAGCACAATCGTAATCTTTGATCCTCCGATTACTGCGAGCAAGTTGTACAACATTCTATAGTTGTTTTAGAAGTTACCCGCCATATGACCAAATGTTTAGCTACACAGTCTATCTACTAATTTACTTGTTCGAACTACTATTCCGAATAACAAGTAGCCAAAGTATTTCTTTATACTATTTTTATTTAACTGCTGAAGTTTGGTAGGTAGTTTAACCTCCATTTTGTTGATGTACTATTAGACAACGAGTACTACCGCAACTCTTGTAGTATCTGTGTTAGGTATATTTCTGAGCTGTGTTCTCTTACATTTTTGTTACTCAGATTTCGTAGTTCATAGTTTGCTACTTTTTCGTTTTTTTTGGACTACTTTTTAACATCACCGTTTGGAATTGGCTCAGCTGTGCATTGCATTTTTTACCAATTGATCCTGATGGTCTCCCCTTCCGCCTCGGGGCGGTCTAGAGGCTCTACTTTAACATGAAGATGAACATGAGCATAGTGAAGGAGCGGATATGGTATAAAAAATTTCACAATGCTTTTGCTAGCGAAGGTTTTTAGGAAAAATCTCTGAACTGAATCTCTAAATTTTTACTTGCAATAAATTCAACATGAAATCCATTAAATAGATGCAAAAAATTCTAGCTAATTTCAATGTAGACATTTCCTAATTAAGCCAACTGCCACTAGACTGAAGTTTTATTTTTTTTGCCACCACCATTTTTAACTTGTGCTAGAAGCAAGGCTTAACTCATACGCACCCGACTAATTTCTAGGCGATTAACCCCAGATACCGCTCATTTTTTAGAAAGTTGCCGTAATTCAAATTACCACTACAGGAGACAGCCTTGAGACAATTTACTCATTCAAAATTCACAAGAACCAGCCAAATCTCTTCTTTCAAATTATATTACATTCATATAGACCACAGATGTCCTTTAGCGAGATATAGCCGAGGCCGGGCTATAGTCTACACACACAAAAAACAACAAAGGTCCACGTAGTTATGAGCAAAAGTATCCACCCAAATATCTCACCAATCCGATAAGCAGCACACACGAAAACTAAACTAATCGACAGAGCTGCCCATCATGTCAAAATATTACAAGTTTCAAGTCATGTCTTGTACAACTCACCTTATGGTTTCTCAAAACTTGTCCCAAAGTCCTTATTAATTTGAGGCTGTCCGATTGCTGTTTTAGAAATGGTCGCCGCTAGCCTAACCTAACGTCCTGATTCAACATCTCACTTAACTATCGGGGCATTGCTAAAAGAGGGAATCAAAAAGTTCGGGAGCACTCAGCAGTGCCCCGATAGTTACTGAGATGTTGAATTAGGACGTTAGGCTAGGCCAGCGGCGACCATTTCTAAAACAGCAATTGGACAGTCTCAAAGTAATGACTTTGGGACAAGTTTTGATAAACCATAAGGTGAGTTGTGCAAGACATGACTTGAAACTTGTAATATTTTGACATGATGGGTGGCTCTGTCGATTGGTTTAGTTTTTGTGTGTGCTGCTCATTGGATTGGTGAAATATTTGGGTGGATACTTTGGTTTTTGCTCATAACTACGTGGACCTTTGTTGTTTTTTGTGTGTGTAGACTACGGCCCGGCTTCGGCAATATCCCGCTAAAGGACACCTGTGATATAGACAACCCATATCCCTTTTTGTAAATCCGTACCTCAAAAAAGATACTTTCAGGAAAATTCCAATTTTGAAAAAATTGTCATTTGCTGAAACAAAGTTAGATTTGCACCATAAAAATTGCAAAATATACAAAGTTTGACCGAAATTACTTATTTATTACATAAAATGATACAATAGATAATTATGAATATTATTTAGACATATGCAGTTAGTCATGAACATGAAAATCATGAAGCTCCAACTTCCAACTTTTCCTCACGAATATCATCCTTCAAACAAAAGCATAACAAATCTTTATACTAATATAACGTCATATAAAGTGCATGAAAATGTGTCAAATAATAAAGATATGTTCAACAACTTTGCTCTTGACTTTTCAGACTTCATAGATAGCTCTAAGAATCAATATGATCCTATCAAAACTGAAATATAACGTTAGTCTGACTACGGCTGGCAGCCTGAAGAGTGCATTTTTAATTGAGCATAACGATTTAAATTGGCAAAATTGAAAGGTAATGAATACTTTGAAACATTAAAAAATAATGTTTTAATTTGATTTATGCAGTCTTTCAATGTTTTACCACTTCTGAATCTGCATATTTACTTCTGGAGTTGAAAAAAATTATCGCGAACGATGAAATTTCAAGTCGGCCTGATGATTTCCGGTTTTGGTAGATATTGAGATGGGTGTACTAATTTGGTTATAACTTTTGCGAGAGACATCATATAGGCATATTTTAAAGTTTGTCTGATTGGCCAGAAATTTTTCTTTCCAACTAATCAAAAATATTCTTTTATAATTTAAAAATAACGATGCAAGGAGTTGGTAAATTTCAGACGCGAGGTAACTCGCGCTGGGTGCCTAGCAACGTTATAAATAAGCGCGTCAACTGGCACTCTGGTGTGAATGAGTTAATTGTAATAATTCTTTTAGAATGACGAATTTCTTAATGGAACATGCGAAAGAAGTTACTCAAACATTTGATGGCTTACCTGTACTAACTGTATTAGATGACTTACCATACTAATTGGAAAAACTTTATATAAGAATGTAAAAATGTTTGTCGTAAGTTTGTTGTAGCCATTTGGTGACACAACAGTTATAGCAACTGTGATTGGCTGTATTCAATTGGGATTGGTAAGTTAGGTGGTTTCCAAGTGAGGTTGCAAGTTATTTCTTAATAAGAATTGTTGATGGGAGAGGAGGTGCAAAAAAAACATTTTATTCATGTGTGTGCCGTCTTGTAAGTTGATAGTTTTTTAGCATTGTGCAAAAAAGCAAGAGATATACATGCATCTAATACATGCTTGAGGCTCACTCTTATTCTCTTCGAAGCTGAATTCTGCCTTGTGTTTAGTCCACCATACTTTTATTGTACCACACCGAAGCTTGGCAATAACACATTTGCATTGCTTGAAGAAGCTCTTAGCAAGGTGAACAAGAAATTCTGTATAATAACAAACCTTTGCAGTGTCTGAAATGCTTGTCTTCAGAAATTATTTCTCATTAATTTTTAAAAATCTAGTTACAAAGCTCTCTTTTAAAGACATGAAATGCCCAGAGCTTTCATAGCAATTATAAAGCAAATTGCTTTTTCATATATTTTATACAGAACCAACTTGACAAGCACTTGGTCAATTAGGCTCACATTTTATAATAAGATATGGTTATAATTACTATGTGGTCTTAAGATATTTAGACCCTACTAAACTTTATTCATTGCAGAGTGCAATAACAACTAGTCAAATTCATTGCTGTAATGCAAACTATACACTATAATATAGCTAGTCAAACAATGGAACAACTATTATTGCTGAAGGACTCCTGGCCAGGCGATGTATTTAGATCATTCAAAAATAAAATCTTGGCCTTAGCCATTATAAAATCAAACTCAAACTAATTTGCCACAATGCGTAGTGTTATGGTCTTGGTTACTAATCGTTGCAAAACGTCGCACATCATATAATACGAGAACACAAAAAATGTAGTTGCCAAAGCTCTTTTAAGTTGTTTACATTGCAGAAACAATGTCGTCTACCTCTCAGAAACATAGAAACTTTATTGCTGAGCCAATGGGTGAGAAGGCAGTTTCAGAATTGGCTGGAATTGGGCCTGTGTTGTCTGGAAGGTTTACAGAAAAAGGTTTTGATCAGGTAACCACTGCTTGGTTTGTTGAGTAATTTGGCTTATCGCAGTAGACTTATCGCTGTTGGTGTCAAAAGCGACTATCGACGTTTAGACTCATGTCAGAAGTCGCTTTTAATTGTGGGCATTTTGTGATTACGCTAGACTTCTGTTTAAAGTTCAATGGTGAAGTGAAAGCAATCTTGGAGCCAGTTGCTTAGTGGTTCAGAAGATTTCATCATTCTTTTTTTTTACTGGATTTTTGGGTTCAGTTTTATCGCTCGATTAGTTAAACCTATGAATAAAAGGAATTGGGGTCGGCGATAAATCGTCAAATGAAGTATATACAACCATCGATCACCCATATTTTACTCAGATGTGTCAGATCTTAAACTTGACTGAAAGTGAAATCAACATGTCTACTACTACTATGTTATAACACACAGCAATGTAGGTTTTGCTACAGAATATTGTTAATTAATACCCTTAAAATGATAGCGCAATAAATCTCAAACACAGTTTATTTATTCTGAGATCTGTTAGGGATGTTTAGTCTGATTTAGAATGATAAAGATGTCATTATTTTATGAACGGGAGATAAACTTTATCTCCCGTTCATAAAATACTGAGATTATTTTACAGGCTGAATTTAGATAATAATGGGTTTCAAGACACCCATCTTTATCATCTGATAAACTATTTGAAATCGCTCGTAGGTTGTTACAGGATTTTTAATAGGCTGAACTTTGAGAAAAATGAGTTCAAAAAAGTGTGATTTTATCACAAGCTGGCGTTGTTTTGGCGCTTTTTTGAGCTTATTTTTAAATATGCAATGTTAGATAGCTTATCTACCTTTCAGAAAAGACTTTGAAAGCGGAATTTCGATAACAATGGGTTTTAAGACACCCATCTCTATGATTCTAAATCAGAATAAACATACCCAATTTTCGTTCCTAAAAAGCTAGGTTACGTCACATATTTATGGGCGGAGCTTGTTGTGCCGATTGTGTTGTTTTCGAGACCGATATTAAAACGCTTTAAAAAACCTTCATTACTCTGAAAGTTGTGGATCAATCTTTATTTTGAGTACAAAATCGGAGTCGGTGTGTCTGATTAACCTAGAAAAAATGATAAAAGTTGTACGTGGCAGTTATGGTTTAAACAAATTGCTGCATTGCACACTCGCTAAGTATTTTCTGCCAAGGATGTCATGAATTATTGAGAGATTTTGATCGTCTGAAAATATTCTCTCTGAATGTCTGTTGCGAAGCACACTGTAAAATCTTTTTACTCCATTTTAATCGTATTTATGTATATATAATCTTTATACCGTCAAACCTCTAATTAAATGCCATCTTTATTTGAGCGTCACCTCTATTTGACTGTCACCATGAAAGGTTTGAAAAATAGAATGTCACCCTTTAATTGAATGCCACCTCCATTTGGCTGCCGCGAAAAGCTGGGTCAAACAACTACAGCTACTAACCACAAGTGCGACCATTCCTTCGAATCATATAAATACGTCCTCCTAATTCCTACGATTAAAACCACAACTTCGAAGCCCAAAAATTTGTAGCGTGCAACGCTAGTGATTGTGAAGGTATCGGGCAGCTGGAAGAAAATGGTCGTTTCATCGAAAGCAACAATCAGAACGCAACTGGCTGAGCAAACGATGCAAATGTTTTTGTTTCAAATATATTAATTTTTGTTATTGCTTGTATCATAAGTATGGTCCGCGTATGTCACTTGTTCTTGAATATATATATTTGTAGCGATTGATAGATTATTATTGTAAAACTTCTAAATTTGCAGATTATTTGATAGCATCCTCGGCTTAAAATGGATCGACACTTATAACTCCTTTTTTAATGCATATAAAAAGCCAGGTTTATGCTGCAAACCTTAGCAAACATATCAATAAATGCAATGAGCTTTTATGCAATATTGTTGAATATAATTGCAAAATAAAAATATGCCTTCAATTGTAGAATGCAATAAAAAATTGAACACTCCAACAGATTGCAGGGCCTAGATAGACTATAATATCATCGCAGGTTAAATGCAAGCAATAGATATTAACTGGTAGAGATATTTCTCGAATTCCCAATGCATATTTACTTACAGATCTATGAAAAGTTGTAGGTAAGTTAGCAAATTTGTTGCATCCCAAAGGATTAATGTCGCTCCTACCGAAGAAGAGCGCAAAATATAGGTGACATTCGCTTCACCCGTAAAAGGGTTAAATTGATCTTCCCAAAATTCTGACGAGCTATTTGAAAAATACAATGCCAGTCTCTATTTGAATACCGCCTCTATTAGACCGCCACTGTAGTAGAAGGGTTGAAACATAGAGCGCCATGGCATTCAAATAGAGGTTTTACGGTAACTATGACACACAGTAGTGCATCAGCTGTTTGTCGTTGTTTCTGAAAGACAATGGCAGAAAGTTGTATCCTAATGCCACGGCTCTGTTAGGAAATTGCAAATATTTTTCATTGAATCGAGTTTAAGCCAGTAATTGTGTGCAGGCATACTTCCAACCATTGCTATCAAATATGATTTCATATGACATGAAGGTATAAGGCATTTGATGTATGGCAACGCTTGACGCTATATGTTATACGTCATACGTATGTTATACGTCATACATATGTATATGACATAATGTTATATGTCATACATATACTTATAACATATGACATATGATCTGACATAAGACATCACATATGAATGATATGACGGATGACATATCACATATAATATATGACATGTGATATATCCCATGAAACATGACATATCACCCATTACATATTGTCATATTTCATATCGTTGTAGGTATGCGTGGTATGGTAATATATTTCTATAGCTCTTTATAAATGGGTTGTTATCGGTAACACTACTTTAGTAAAAGGAAGTGAAGCCAGTTACTGGCAGCCTGTAATTCATGTGTATAGACACTTATATTTGCCCTGCATTCGCTACAGGCTTACGTCGTACTCGGACAGTTTTTGCTCTTGAAAAAAGATGAGGAGTTATTCCAGGATTGGATAAAAGAGACTATTCAAGCGAATTCGAAGCAAGCGAGAGATTGCTGTAACTGTCTCAAGGAATGGTGTGAGGCTAACCTGTAGGCCTCCACTTCGGTCTTCATTATTTATCACATAATGTTTCGCTTGCTAACTTATTCAGCTGCCTTGCATAGACAGGTCAGCAATTGCTGACTCACCCATTTCAATGCTTCAGATAGTTGAAATCTGGCAGATATTGTACATAAGCTTATTATAAACACTCTTGTATAACACTCAGATATTGTACATTCTCTGTTACTGTTAGCAGTTTGTTTTTGTATTTCTAGAGAGCTGTTTTTTACTCCTTGCTACCCGTAGACAAAATTAGCTTATAGGTCTAGTTCAATCTGTAATAAGAAACTCTCCATTGTATGACCAGTGCAGTGCGGTATGATGTAATCGTACTAATAGTTATCAGTTCCCTCCTGTTAATGCAGAGCGTGTTCAAACCACTGTCATAGCAGGTTTCCCTGTGACTGCTTAGTTAACTTGTTAACAGTTAACCACTTAGCTTGTTAACTGCAAAGTTCATATTAGTCGAGGCTATCGTAGTGAGTCATTTTGTAGAATAGATTATATTTGCACCAAAACTTTGTGTAGGTGGTTGTTGGGGCTTTTATAGCATAACCGATAGCTGCACCAACGGTATCATGCTGTTTACGCAATGACAGAGTGACTTAAAATATATTTCCAACATCTGCAGGAATATTCATTTGTTATTTGCACTTTTCACTCATTAAACTTTATTCCTATTCAGATAGACGTTTTGTTTTTCCTCTATTATGAGGCAGAAGAAAAATTACATTGCAAAAATACTGGTGATTTTTATTAATAAACTTCAATATATTAGATTTGAGCAGTTTCAAGGTAAAAATGGTAATTGTTATGAGATGGTAAACAGAATTGATCATAACGAAAGCATCACTCAATGTGCATATTAAGTAATGCTAAATAGTTTTACTCATTGCTTACTCCTGATTGGTTCATTACACTTGCAACTGCTCCACTTTTGCCATTTATGATTATGGGTGAGTGAAAGCATTTTCAGTCTTATCAATATACGAATATGTAATTGCCATGTTTGGTAGCCAAGCTTATCTTGCTAGAAAGTGTGAAATGCAGAGTGCTGTGCTTATCACCAGTCAACTTGAGTAATTCTGGTTAGAACAGGTTGCATGCTGGCTTTGCTCGACTTTTTTAACAACTCATTGTCTTCTAGATTATTTTTTCCATGCTCCTATCTTTAGATGGACTGGACTCATTTGATAACAGCTGCACAACATATTGTATGATAAAACAGATTGATCAAATATTAATTTTTGTAAAAATTGGGAGAGAGAAAAAATAGTGAAAAGGAACAGTGTCGCCCCAGAGGAAAAGATGAAGAAAATTTTATCAGAAGCATTGCTACTAACAATGCTTCATCAGTTTCAATACTGCATGGCTTTTAGTTGATACGATTAAAGTTATAAGCAATTCCTATTTGCAACATTTTTACTGGATAGAATTCACATAGCTGTTTCTTTACCACTCGTCCGGTTCTGACTTCTAGAAATTGCCTTTCCTTCTAGTTAAATTTCTTTTTAGTTTCCCATCATTCATGCCAGCCACTAGCGTAGTACAAGATATCTGCCCTATCAGAGTTACCTACCACAAATTCGGAAACGATGGTTTTTAGCATTCATGAGATGCCCTACTACATTAAAAGTTTCAGCTCTACGTGTAAGCAATTGTTATTAGCCCGAGGGGTAATGAAGGAGGTTGTGCCGAAGAGTCTTAAAGGTTGACTTGCAACAATATTCACATTACAGTTATTTGGTATTATAAGGTTCACCATGTCTTACTCTGCTGTGTTGTAGGTGCAAAATTTGTGGTTAGAAGCTCTTAAAAGCTCAAAAATGAACAGTTAATCGCAGCCATTGTGAAAATGTCGTAGTTTGGAATCGCTTTATTTCGATGACGTACTCAAACATTGTGGTTATTGTTTTGACGTGATGTTATCATGTGAAATTAAAGGCCAATAAAAGGCTCAATATAAAACGTCTTGTAGCACTAGTTTATGACAAACACTTCGGGTTTACCGGAAAGCCTGTAACAACTTCTTCAGCATTTTTCGACTATCACAGGTGATCAACAGGCTTGGCATGTTTATCAGAGGATGATATGCACTCCTTCAAGCTAAGGTTAAGAAATTAAACGAATTTTTACAGTAGGTTTTGAGATAGCAGTGCTCTAAGTAACAGCATTACGATGATAATAAAATAGACGAGTAAGGACAATAGACATGGTTTTATTGAATGCGTGAAATATATTTGTGAAGGTATTTCAGCGAATGAGGTTGCATGAAAGTGTAAACAGAAGCCATCATGTTCAACTACGTCCCATTTGAGCCATTTTGGACAGGGATTCCAATCTATGGCGTTCTAGTGATGGCTACGATTAACTGTTCATTTTTGAGCTTTTAAGTGCTTGTAATCACATTACAACTATTCAATATCAAACAACCTTTTATAGGAATAACCTACCTGACAGATTGAAGAAAATTGAAAAAAAATTTGACTTTAAAAAACAAGTAAAATGCTATCCCCTGTCTCTCTGACTGGGGTGGGCTGAGGCCTGCCTTTGTTCTGCTGCTGTTGGCTGTTTTTGGGGCTTGCGCAACATTAGCTGGGCTACAGCGCACCTATGGCTCCATCATCATTATCTCGTGCTCAGGTTGAGTGAATTTTGCTATACTCTTTTCATTTTCTCACTAATTTGTATTTAACCTGATATATTTACTAATATGCAGTTTATTTTTCTGTATTGTTTCTGTTGATGAAAATAAATACACACACACATTTCCACATATTTTGCATCTACAACAAAGCAGAGTAAGACATGGTGAACCTTATGATACCAAATAACTGTAATGTGAATTGTGTTGCAAGTCAACCTCTAAGGAATGTATGCTGAGCAATCATCTGTATTATGCTGGTTTTATTAGCTCACAAGTAAAGCGATTGCTTGTTACTCACGCTTTAAAACTCTGATACAAGGCCATTATTCTTCATTAATATTCATTGAGCTATTAATATTTGCTTTAGCAGTGCTAACGCAAATATTAATAGCTTTCGCTTACTAACTTGCTCAGCAGCCTTGCATACACGGGTAAGCAGTTATTGACTCGCCCATTTTAATGCTTCAGATAGTTGAAATCTGGCAGATATTGTACATAAGCTTATTATAAACACTCTTTATTACTACTAGTATATAAAGTATTGTATTGCCAGATACAATACTTTATAGACTAATATATTTATATAGATATATATATATATAGTCTGAGGTGAGTATCATTGGTGAAATAATTTAATTGTGGTGATCATTTTATATACTAGAAATTACCCTGTCATACAGTCCACAACCAAAGTGATATTGGAAAAAAGAAAGGGTACTGATGGTTGAGAAATGTAATATTAACAGTCAAATGGCACTGCAGTGCAATAGGATAACTGCAATGGTAGATGTAATGTACTGGGTGTAATTATGTACAACAAACAGCAATAATGGAAGGAAAAGATTATATGTTTATATCTCTCCCCCGCAATAAAAGAAATGCAATATTAGAAGTAAAATGCACTGATATTATTAGAATAACCAATATTAATATAGTATACAGTAATAATAGAAAACCAATGCACAATTTTGTTTACATTTCAAAACGTCATTGCTAACGTCATCAGAGGGAAGGTAGTTTGGCCGCCTCAGGCACTACCAGGTATATGACACTGAGTGGGATCTTTTTAATTTTTGAGTCCCTACTTTTTAATTTTTAATTACTAGACTCAGTGGTCATCATGGCAGGTGGGAAACAAAAAGCAAGGAAAAAAGCAATGTCAACATCAGGTGCTGGCAGAGCAGAGCCATGTGCAAAATGTAAGAAGGACATAGATGAAAGTTTGGAATCCTCTATTGAGTGTGAGGTTTGTCATCTTTGGTTTCACAACTCCTGTGTTGATGTTCCTGAGAGTCTTTTAGATCTCTTGGGTACTAAAGGGTTGCACTGGTTCTGTTCAAAGTGTGATGGTCAGGCTTCTGGGCTACAGCAAAATGTAATGTGTGAAAAACTCTCTGAACTTACGTTAGAATTGCAAAAAACTGTTGACAAAGCAAAAGCTCAATTTAGTGAAGTGTGTAGAAACCAAGATGTTTTTAAGACGACTCTTGCTGAGGTTACTGAGACATTAGAAACAAACAGAAATAAATTCAATGAGATGAATAACCAACATCAGACTCTTGAAAAGTCGTATGCAGATGTTGCAAAAGCTTTGGAGCAAAATAGTCTTAAGGTTCAAGAGAGTTTTGCAAGGCAGGCTGGTTCCTTGGTAGCCCAGTTGGAGGATAAAGAAAAGCAAGACAGAGACTCTGAATTTAGAGCCAAGAACCTGATCCTTTTTGGAATAGAAGAGAGTGACAATAGAGAGGAATGGGCACAGCAAGTAGACAAAATCATTAAAGATTGCCATATTGACATGAAAGTAGAAAAGAATAACAGCTATAGGTTAGGTAGGTACGATGCTTCAAAGCACAAAGAGCGACCTCGCCCTCTTAGAATATCCACCAGGTCTGAAAATCAAATGTTTGAGTTGTTGAGCAGGATTAATGGCATGAAGCTGTCAGGTATTTTTGCTAGAAAAGATCTTTCTAAGAAAGAACAAGAAGAGGATTTTCGGCTTCGAAAGGAGTTGAGAGAAACGAGGGAGGCAGACCCAGATTCTGCGTACAAAATCAAAAAAGGGAAAATAATAAAAGTGAACAAGTAATAACATCGATTAAAATCTTGCTGCTCAATGCTAGATCTGTTAGAGGCAAACTGAATGACATCCAAGTTCTGTCTTCGGAATATGATATATTGTGCATAACCGAAACCCATCTTGATCCATCATTTAATAATGAAATGATTCTGAGCTCTTCTCAAAAAATTATATACAGACATGATCGAGATTGTCATGGTGGTGGTGTTTTGTTAGCTTTGACAGCCAGTTTGCCTCAAGAACAAGTCTTTTTCAAAAGATCTTTCTTACCCGTTGAGGCTGTTTGTGTGAAAGTTGGATGTCCTAGAGATGAAAATGAATTTTTTGTTCTTTGTTGTTATGTTCCGCCTGGGCTGGCGAGAGAGGCAGTTGCACCACTTGAGGAATTGCTGGATTTTATGACCTCTGATTTTCCAGGGTCTAATGTACTAGTTGTGGGGGATTTTAATTTTCCAGATATAGATTGGTGCAACCTACAAATTCGATCAAACTCAAATCAAAAACAATTGCATAGATCTTTTTTGAACTGCATCTTGTCTCATGATATGCGTCAGATTATAATGGAACAAACACATCAGCTAGGAAACACTTTAGATCTAGTTATGACAAATAAGTCTAGTTTTGTTTATGACTACAGGATAATCAACCCCGGTATCAGCGATCATTTTTTAGTTGAACTCTGTGTAGCAGCAAATTTTAAGACATCTCATGAACAGCCTTCTTTTATCAAATTATACCACAAGGCTGATTCTACTGCTATTAAAGAGCTTTTGACTGATTCTCTGACAGATATAGTACAGGCAATTGAAAGTAAAACGAGTATCAACTCCGTCTGGCAGATTTTTGAGACGTCCATGAATCTGGCTGTCAATAGATTTGTTCCTAAATGTATCCCTAAGAAAAATGATAACAGGGAGCCAATATGGTTTAATAACTCAGCCAGGCGTGCAGTGAAACAACAGCGAAAACTTTATGACAGAAGTAAGCACACTGGGTTAGAAGTAGATTTCTCCAAGTATAAACAAACTAGGCGTACCAACAGAAAGAGTTTTCGTAAAATGGAGCAGGAATATTACCACCGAGTGCTGTTTGAACCCTTGGAAAGGGGTGATAGCAAACCATTTTACTCTTTTTATAGGCGGAAAACTGGAAAAAACTCACAAGGCACTGCGGTTTTCAAAAATAAATCAGCCTTAGAATCATCTGAGATTTTTAACGAATTTTTTCAGGGTGTTTTTTCAAATAGTGACTGTTTTTCCACAACTCAAACTGAACTTTCTGCAGATAAATGCCCTATACAAGTAACAAGTGATGGAGTTCTCAAACTTCTAAATACTCTTAAGCGCGGGAAAGCCCCGGGCCCAGATAAGTTTAGAAAAGAAGATCTTTGCCTAGAACCTGAAATTATTAGTAAGATATTGGCGAGCATATTCCAGTACTCGTTGAACATTGGAAAACTTCCAGATATCTGGAAAGTGGCCAATGTAGTTCCGGTACACAAAAAAGGCAGTCGGGAAGATCCGGGAAATTTTAGGCCCATATCTCTGACATGCATTGCTTGCAAATTGTTAGAACATATTGTGCTTAGTAACATCAATAAAGATCTGGTAAATGTCATATATTCTAACCAACACGGTTTCAGAAAAGGCCTATCTTGCTCCACCCAGCTAGTCTCTACTGTGAATGAAATAATGAAATTAGTAGATAACAATTATATAGTACATGCAGCGGTACTGGATTTTTCTAAGGCATTTGACAAGGTGTCTCACGGCTTGTTGATCGACAAATTGATAAAATCAAACATAAACCCGTACATGGTAAATTGGATTAGGGACTTTCTGTCAAACAGACTCCAAAGAGTAGTGATAGAGGGTGCTGCATCTTCTGACCTGCTGGTTTCATCGGGCGTTCCACAGGGGTCTGTCCTCGGGCCCACCCTATTTTTGGTGTACATAAATGATATCTCCGATAATCTAAATTTTTCTACTATCAAGCTTTTTGCAGACGACGCTTTACTTTTTTCTCAGGTAAACACCCTTCAGGATTCAGTGAATTTCCAGGAGGATTTAAACATATTAGACCAGTGGGCCTATAACTGGAAAATGAATTTTAACACTGATAAATGCCAAATCGTTCGTTTTGCAAGGCAGAGTAGCGGAAACCCAGATGTGGTGTATTACCTAAGTGGCAGACCTTTATCTGTAGTAGACAGTTTTAAATACCTCGGAGTTTTTATATCAAATGATTTTAATTGGGATTTACATATAGACTCAATCATATCTAAGGCAAGTCAGCGATTGGGAATGATGAAGCATGTTTTGTTTGATGCGCCGATGAGGGTTAGGAGGGTTGCATATCTCACTCTGTGTAGACCAATATTGGAATATGCGAGTGAAGTATGGGACCCTCATTTGATGCGACAGGTAGCATCATTGGAGGCAGTTCAAAGAAGGGCGGTTAGGTTTATATCTGGTTTGAAAGGTAGGCAGAGTGTTACAGAGGCAAGAATTTTTATAGATCTAGAACTTTTAGAACTAAGACGCAAACATGCAAGAATGTCTCTCATGCTAAAGATTTTGTCTGACGACTGCCATGAATCTCTTATCGAAAGTTTTAACCAAATACAAAATGTTCTCCACAGTCATGAAACAAGACTGGTTACGGGGGGTGCTCCTTCAGCTGTATGTGCAAACACCGGGTTTTATATGAATAGTTTTTTACCTAGAACATCGCGCAACTTGCGCGGCTTACCATAATTTTATGTTTTATTGACTATTTTTAAATAAAGTTCTCAACGGCCTTCTTTTGCCCGATTTCGGGATTTACGGGTTCTTAAAACACCTAGACCTAGACCTAACAATATCAAAAAGTTGTGATATTTATAGGCCTATAGATTTTTAGAAAATCTATTTAATAAAGCTATTTAACAAAAATAATAACAGTAACATATTGCCCAACATCAGTCACTATATACTTCGATCTTGTAAATTCGAATGCTTATTCTTATAATTAAATCTTATAAAATCGAATAATTATTCTAATAATTAAATATTGCAATAATTTCATAAAAATTGTTAAAAAAAATATCATCGTCATTTCCTTCGCTTTCACTGCTTTGGACATCAGTTAGAATACCAAAGTACTCATAAGTGTCCAAAATGTCAGTTATTTTGAAATCGGCAAAAAAGAAACGATTGCTTTTCAGTACTTCTGAAAGCATTGTGGCTTGAAAATAATGCTGGTGAAGCTTTTGAATTCCAATACATCGATATAACTGGTTTATTAAAAATTGTAGATACAATAAATTCAAACAAAGCCTCTGGCCTAGATCAAATTACTGCTAAATTTATGAAATCGGTTTCACAGAGTATTGCTTACCCTTTATGTAAGATTTTTAACAAATCACTAGAGACTGGGAAGGTACCTGATGCACTTAAAAAAGCTAAAATATTACCTTTGCACAAAGGGGGTTCTTTAAATGAATGCGGTAATTTTCGTCCAATTTCAATTCTACCAGTCTTTAGTAAAATATTGGAAAAACTTGTTAATCAACAAATTGTTGATTATTTAGAAAATAAATCACTTTTACATAAAAACCAATTTGGATTCAGAAGAGCTAGAGGCACATCTGATGCCATCTCAACTTTTACTAACCAAATTCTAGAATCGTTTGACCGAAGTGAATGTGTTATAGGAATTTTTATAGATTTCAGGAAGGCCTTTGATACGATCGATCACGCAATATTATTTAAAAAACTAGAGCAATTTAATTTTAGTGAGTTAACCATCAGATGGATACAAAGCTATTTAACCCGCCGAACCCAAACAACAAAAATTAATGATACTTTTTCTAACGCTGACAATTTGACTTGTGGCGTACCTCAGGGCTCGGTGCTAGGCCCGACTTTATTCTTAATTTACATAAATGATCTTTGTGATTGTTTAACTCATCTAACTCCTATATTGTATGCTGATGATACCAATTTGTTTATGAGTTCAAAGAACCTAAACGACGATTTACCTAAAGTCCAATCTGATCTTGAAAAACTAGCTGATTGGTGTCAAACGAACAAATTAACCATTAACTTTGACAAAACCTGTTTTACTGTTTTTAAAAATTACCAGAGCAAAATTAAATTTGATCAGCCTATTCTTTTTAATAACACTTTTATTAAAGCAATTGATGAAGTCAAATTTCTTGGAGTGTCAATTGATAAAAATTTGAACTGGTCTTCCCACGCTCGTAAGCTTTTATTAGATTTACGGCCTATATCAGGCATCTTTTACCGCATAAGTGCTTTCATTCCAAAAAAATTGCTGATTATGCTTTATTACACACTTATTCACTCCAAATTATGCTATTCAATAGAAACTTATGGCAATGCATCCAAAATTCATCTTAGCAAAATAATACAGTTTCAAAAGAAAATTGTCAGAATCATTAACCGTAAACCATTTGGATTCCCAACAAACGATTTATTTAAAACCTCTGATATTTTAACTATTGATAAATTGCATAAATATAAGTTGCTTATTCAAGCCCATAAATTATTTTACTCAAAATGTGATCCAGCACTACCATTTTATAATACTCGTCATCAATTACTTTCTCTTCCCGTACCTAATCATCTAACTTTAGCCGGTCAACGATCCTCAAACTTTGCAACACCTGCGCTGTGGAATCGACTACCTAATTCAATAAGATCAATAAAATGTCTCGGTAAATATAAGGTGGAACTGAGGCACCATCTCCAGTCTGGAGAGTGAGTGTTACGGTCTGGTTTTTGTGCTGCTGACTCGGGCTCGCGTACCACTGGCTTTGCCATTTCGCAATGGGCCCCATCATCATTTCTTACTTATTGTTATTTTTTCACGCATTGGTTAATTATATTTTGTCTCGAGTATTAATTCAATTGTGTAATCTTTAAAGGTGAAATAAAACACACACACACACACACACACACACACACACACACACACACACACACACACACACACACACACACACACACACACACACACACACACACACACACACACACACACACACACACACACACACACACACACACACACACACACACACACACACACACACACACACACACACACACACACACACACACACACACACACACACACACACACACACACACACTTCTACGTTAATTACAGAAACCTTCGGCAATTCGACAATGCTATAGACTGGTGAATTGTGCACGGTTTTTTGTGAAATGCGCACAACTTCATAGTTCTATTCTCTGTCACTCGGCGTTTCGTTTGCCGGTCTTAATGTTGATAAAAATTAGGCTTGTCAAGTTTTAATAACGATTTTAGGCCAAATTAATCTGTCTATTTATGTATAATCCGATCAGATGGGTAAGGTTTAGAAAATTTTCTACAAATAATAAAGACTTGGTAACGTATTTAAATAGGTTTATATGTGTTTTGTATCGTTATTATACTTAAACGACTCCATGGAAAAATGGTTCAATTTGTTGATGAGATTTCGGTACAAGGGTTTGCGACGGCTGTTGATGAATAATTTTCGTGAGTTGTGTGCACACATGCATTTATCATAAATCTCCCAAACAATCGCTTCGCTCGTGTTTGGTCGTGGGACAAAAATACTGACAGTGTTAAGCTTTTGGGAAAACAAATAGACAATCGTTTACAGTTCTCAAGCCATGTTGACTTTATTATCTCAAAAATTAGATTATCAACTCGTGCTCTAATTTGACTCAGATGTAAGACAAAAAGGCCTATTAATCTTTTACCAGAATTCTATATTGTTCATTTTGTCCTACGCTGCTCCAAGCTGGTAACCTTTTGCATCGAAAAATGGTAAAGAAACGATAGAATGCTTTTAAGAATTGTGTTTTAGAGTTATGCTACCTGAAAAGGAACAATTATGACCAGCATCTAAATGTCCTTTATGCCGAGGAGCTAAATGCGTTTTTAGATATTTGCTTTTTAAAACATTCCATTTGTATCTCCAATCTGTCTGACCATCCATTACATTCCTACTTCCCGTAAAAAAGCAACTACATCTTATACCAGACACCAACACCTTGCCTGTTTACATTATAGAACAGCATTATGCAAGAACTTTTTCTTGCAGAAAGCTACAATTATTGCTTGCCAATTTATATTATATTATTATTATTTATATTATAGAACAGTGTTATGCAAAAAGAGCTTTATCCTTCAATACCCTTAATTTTATTGTTTTTGTTGTCTCATTGTCTAATTTGCTCAAAATGGCATTGACCTGAGTAAATAAAGGGGTCATTGACCTGAGTAAATAAAGGGGTCATTGACCTGAGTAAATAAAGGGGTCGTTGACCTGAGTAAATAAAGGGGTCGTTGACCTGAGTAAATAAAGGGGTCATTGACCTGAGTAAATAAAGGGGTCATTGACCTGAGTAAATAAAGGGGTCATGGACCTGAGTAAATAAAGGGGTCATTGACCTGAGTAAATAAAGGGGTCATTGACCTGAGTAAATAAAGGGGTCATTGACCTGAGTAAATAAAGGGGTCATTGACCTGAGTAAATAAAGGGGTCATTGACCTGAGTAAATAAAGGGGTCATTGACCTGGGTAAATAAAGGGGTCATTGACCTGGGTAAATAAAGTTAATATTCATCTGTATATAAATCCTCGAATACAATTGACAACCTGATCATCCAAACCGAAGGCAAAGTCCTCCAATTTCATCATGTATTGTTAATAGTTTTTATTAGGCCTCACAATACTATGACTGTATCTCTTGTCTTCACTCCAAAGTTACTATAAGTCAGCAAGTCAGCGTTCATATAATATGCGTGAAAACATAAAGCTGAGCGTTCATGATGGGATTAAAAGAAGTAGCATTAGTATAGGAACAGAACTGTTATAGTAGTATGACTACCTTTATTATACTCTGTAACATGTACAATAATCGTATTAATTCTGTATGCAAAACTTAAATTCTTTCTTTTAAAAGAATCCTTAAATAGCTGTGAAGACTGACATGACAATAAAAACTAACTCGGACATATTTGTAAAATTCACTATTCAAGAAACCAAAAACTGTACAATATGAATAAATTATTGTCTTGATTCACAGATAAGCGAAAAACAATATAGTGCGACAACAATTTTTATTTGAAAATTTCATAAAAGTGAAGTCTTGTACACGTGATTAGAACTTCATCTCAACGTATGTAGTCATCAGGGTGTTGACCGGCTCCGGCTAGCGCTGTTCGCAGACTAGAGGCTAGCTTGCCTATTGGCTGTATCTATAAGCAAGCATCTAGTCAAATCTTTATGAACAAGAGGTACAAATTTACTCGCCAAATTAGACTAAACTAGGGACCAGGCTAACGTTCTAACAGCTAGTACTGTCAGGAAATCTTTGTCCGCTTACCTTTTTTCTTCCAGTACGAGTTTGTTCGCGAAGCACTGTCGTTAGTAATAAAATTACACTTTATAATCAATGAGCAGACAACTTTCAAGTGTTAAACACGCATATTGTCAATAAATCACTTCTCTTCACCTTCCATAAGTATTGCCAATAAAGATAATTACAAAAAAGCTCTCAGTATATAGTCATCCCTAGTCATCTCACTACTACTTTTCCTTACCTTTTCTTTTGGAATCGTCTCCTCACTGCTAGTGTTTATCTTTTCATTCGTAGTTATTTTTTAGCTGCTATTTCTTACCTTTTGTGTTGCAGGCGTTCTTCGATTGCTATATATCTAGCGTATTACCCCAAAAATTTTTAGTTTAAACGTACCCCCCATACTTCTAATTACTAACCGTATCCAACTGATATATTTGTGTTACTTACACCGTTACCTTCCAGATCAACCTGTCAATTCTACGCCAAAACACCACTAATCTCACGGCTTTATTAAACTTTACACGCTTGTTAACATTACGCTATGGTTACCGCCAGACAAGTTTATGCATATGTAAACTGTTCATGCACTAGCTGTTGTTACCTGCCTCACATGCCAAGACTATTTGGTTTTTAGACCATCCTCTTACCTACACTACGTCTACCTGCCTCACATGCCAAGACTATGTGGTTTTTAAACCATCCTCTTACCTATACTACGTCTACCTGCCTCACATGCCAATACTACTTGGTTTCTAGACCATCCTCTTACCTATACTCCATCTACCTGCCTCACATGCCAAGACTACTTGGTTTTTAGACCATCCTCTTACCTATAATACGTCTACCTGCCTCACATGCCAAGACTACTTGGTTTTTAGACCATCCTCTTACCTATACTACGTCTACCTGCCTCACATGCCAATACTATTATAAACTGTTCACTATGCTGGGCTGTTCTTATTTGCCTCAAGTCTAGTTTGCGCAAGATTGAAATTTCTGTGATAGCTAGGATGAACCTTTCGGTGAGGTCACGCCTTACTGAAATTACTCTGGCTGTTTCATCATACACATTTATTTAGCCAATAATAACTCAAGCCATATTCAGTGTAAGTCTGAACATCATCACTTTTCCAGGAACGAGTGACCGATAGATGGATGTGACTTCATCCAATAACAACTATCCAATCATATGTATCCTTTTCCTTAACCTATGATATGTAACCTGGCATTACTTGACCATCACAAAACCTTAATATGATCCTCCATTTTGGTCTAAACGTCTTTTATAAAGTTTCATTTTAGATCTCGTTGGAGATTCGTCATGATGTGAACTAGGCATAGCATGCAAATATTATTTCAACTTTCCACTATACTAACAGTGTCATAGCTGTCCACTATACTAACAGTGTCATAGCTGTCCACTATACTAACAGTGTCATAGCTGTCCCCTATACTAACAGTGTCATAGCTGTCCACTATACTAACAGTGTCATAGCTGTCCACTATACTACAGTGTCATAGCTGTTATATTTTCCCCCATTTTAGCTCATCACCGCTATGCTATATTGAAAAATGAACTTTTTTACATTAGATATTATATTTGCCTATCGTTCTTGATATCGATATGCATTATTATTCGACTAGTTTCAAAAGTTCATTCTAATTGTTACTCAGGCTTTCTTGCAGCACTCGTTACAATGAGGCCAAACTTAACCACTACATATTTCGATGCAGCTCTTCATTCACCCATTACATGTATCTATGTTATGCCATGTTTATGCACTATGTGTATCAACTGCCCTTGTTAGTACTAGGCTAAACTTACCTTCTATACTTCTCTATACATTTATATATTCTTAATACACTATTAATTATTATTATAAAAAACGCTAAGCCGTTCTTCGAAACAATTCAGAAAACAGCGTTATTAGGAACTGCCCAGATTCTAAGGAAGACTCTTTAGTAGAAGGAACCACATAAGTGATAACCCTTTGGCTTTAAGCTCAGTCACTACCATCCACTCAGTAGTGATGACCCACCAACCCACTACTTGGTTGTAATGACAGTGTTTATAATAATAATACTGCAATAGTGTTCTTTGTGAGCTTCTTAACATGTCCTTATATTTACCTGCTAGTGTTACCTAGGTATATTTACTGACTATACTGGTTTGTGCTGTAACAAGCTTATCTGCATAGTTAGCCTGGATCCACTAAGCTTTAATATTACTGTTATTATTATTATTATTGTTCTGTTGTTTAATGTCATTGCAAAGGCCTGGCTGTGCATGGCAAAGTTTGTCTCAAATGCAGGCACCCGCAAGAGCGATAGATCCAGCTCGCTGGCTTCAGTACAGAGAGGTTTTGCGTGGCTTAAGCCCCATTGGCTAATTCTGTTAGCACAAGTGCACTTATCTGTTTTAGACGATTAACAGTGATGTTAAAGGGCGATGTATTGAGGAGCAGTAAGAAGTGAATTATTGCCGATGTCAAGCAGAGGCAAGCTTAATCATCGGCTGACTCTGCTAATCTTTCGCTGTTAGAGGCCGTAAACAGCAACTAAGCCATTTGTTGTAAATCAACGACACTATGTTTCCTCTGTGTGGAATTGTGCGCACATTGAGTTACCGTGCAACGAAAGGGATAAGGAACTCTATGCCAGAGGTCGTAGCAACACACTCCCGTCTCGTCAAATCGAAATGGGAAAGACTAAAGTCTGAAAAATGTTTAAAACGGAATAGCTTGTTTGGCATGTCTTCCGCATCATTCGCAAGTGCCTTTTCCATCTTTCACAAGCATGAAGTATTCGATAGAAATTTACGAGCGACAAAACTCGCTTAATTTGTGGTTTCTTGATATTTTCATCTTATGGATGAGGCAAACTTGCGGATTCACCGCATCATGGAAACAGCGTGAATGTTTTGGCTGGTTCAAATTATATCTCAGTATGATACCACAATATCGTAGTCTGTGATATCACTGTTTACACTATCACAGACCCATCTGTGTTTACATCAGCGACTAGTCCGCGGCATAGCATTCCGCGGTAGATCATTCTCATCATGCTGTATGATCGCCAAAGCGATCAAATGCTAGTCTCGCAGCATGAAGAGAAATATAAGTCGAAAAAGCCGCGACAGCAAATCACTATCGCTGAAGTCGTGGCATTGCACTGACTCATGGATGCATAGTGCAATGTCAAGGTTTGACAACTGCAATGTTTGCTGACGTATCCGCATTGTGTCTGTGATATCATCGGTCTACGGTGCACATAGTCGACGAATAATCGCCAATAGGACAACTCCTGACATACAGTGATATAGTGTGAACCAGCCTTAGGTAGAGAATAAGCTCAACAATAGTCAGCAACTAGTGTATGAATAATACAAAAGGTCACATGATCGGAAACTATGACTCATTGATTTGTCTACTCGCTACTGCTAACAATAATTTAGTTCCTCACCAAGCTTCCCTCACCTCGTTTATCATTATAAATATGCCCTAATGCTCTCTAGTGCCAGACTTTTGGCTTTTACACTTTGTTTGAGGCAAGCAAATGTTGCACCTACTGCATTATTGCTAAGTAATTTGCTAGAAATCAGAGTTAGCATTGAGTAAAACAGGACCTAATAGCTTTGTCCAATAGCAGTTTTGATCAAAGATGAATACTGCACGAACAATATGGCCATAAAAAATATTTGTTTACTTCAAGAATATTTAGTCAGTTATACTACGTCTGTGGATTTCAACAACCCTTTTGACCGTGTCAATCACAAAATACTATTTGATAAACTAGAGTTTGCTAGCTTTAGAAGGATTCTAATAATCTCCCCAATTAATTCATTTTTTTTTCACAAATGGCTTGATGAAGTTGTCTTAAATGACAAAGTATTTTTATGTTTGGTAAAAATATATCTAAATATATTATTAATGCTCTGGAAGCAGTTTACAGTGGTGATCATAATAACGGGACCGGCTGGTAATTTCATAACAATCTTTTTTATTTATGGCATAAACTCCCTTTCTCTATAATCTCAGACCATACATATTATACATATTTGAAAAGAAAATATTCTAGACATTCTGTCTACCACCAAAAGTGCACTCTAGTAATAAAACCTGTTTAATGGGCAGGCACCCATTATATCCTATTAGGTCAGTCTAGGCTTATGGTGTCATACCAAATACTAGGATGCTAGAAATACTCTAAAGGAACTTAAAAACACTACCAATTAACTTTTTTAAAGCTATGTTCTAAAATTATGTCAAATTAAGTTGCAATTTTCAGAAATTAAAAAAAACAGTTGTTTTGGATTTTCGCACCACTTTATGCAGAAAATGAAATATCTTACTAAATTCAAACTGATGAAGCAAATACCAGTTGGTTTTACATAATAATCTTATCCGGTCCTTTCTGAGCTTTCCATCGATGCGCACATTGTCATAATTCACATAATACCGTTGGAATAATATTGAATTACAACAAAGAATGAGTTTTTTTCAAGTGTCCCATAATTACGATCACTACTGTAGATACATTAAATTCTCATTAATTAATTTAGATAAATTACATTCTCATCATTATTCAAGACATTTTGACCAAGTAAGAGGTCATGATTAAAGTGCTAATGTTATAATTTAGAGGTGTTTATGTTAACCATTTTTTTCGCTAATTTAACTACAAATCTAACTGAGAATCACTTCATACACATTAACTATATTATATCTATATATAATATAAACATTTAATGTAAATATGCATTATATAATATATATAGATAAAATATAATATAAATGTAGAATGTAAGTATATAACTTATAAAATAAATTTTCATCATAAATATGTAATACACATATATATATTCTCTTTGTAAAAGTAACCTATGCAAATATTGGATAAATGTTATTCACAAAATGACTGTAGTTTTTTATTTCAAAGACCAATGCAGAGTCTAACCCAAATTCCAAGTTTCAATAAAATTGTAGACATTCAAGACACCCTCAAACTCACCTGACAGGGTTCTCTGGCTGTCTTAAGATGAGTACCAACTTTTAACATTTTGTTTCATTCATTCAGTATTTTCGCACTTGATCAAAACTGCTGAAATTGCATCTAAACTACTAGTACCTGTTATAAAACAAAGGTATTATCTGTTGTCATACAATTATCTGCTTTGTGACAAAATATACAAAATAAATATATTATTTTCAGCATCTAACTCTATCAACCTATGTACAACAAGCAATATATTATATTCAGCATACATGTACGACAAGCAATATATTATATTCAACATCTAAATCTATCGGCCTATGTACAACAAGCAATATATTATATTCAACATCTAAATCTATCGGCCTATGTACAACAAGCAATATATTATATTCAACATCTAAACCTATCGGCCTATGTACAACAAGCAATATATTATATTCAGCATACATGTACGACAAGCAATATATTATATTCAACATCTAAATCTATCGGCCTATGTACAACAAGCAATATATTATATTCAGCATACATGTACGACAAGCAATATATTATATTCAACATCTAAATCTATCGGCCTATGTACAACAAGCAATATATTATATTCAACATCTAAATCTATCGGCCTATGTACAACAAGCAATATATTATATTCAACATCTAAATCTATCGGCCTATGTACAACAAGCAATATATTATATTCAGCATACATGTACGACAAGCAATATATTATATTCAACATCTAAATCTATCGGCCTATGTACAACAAGCAATATATTATATTCAACATCTAAATCTATCGGCCTATGTACGACAAGCAATATATTATATTCAACATCTAAATCTATCGGCCTATGTACGACAAGCAATATATTATATTCAACATCTAAATCTATCGGCCTATGTACAGTGTTATCTAAAATAGTAATTTAGTTTAAAGAATGAAAAAGAATAATACAGAAGGTTGATTGTTCAGCATAACTACTTAAATCAATGTTTATAGCTTTTAAGTAAACATTGTCATGTTGAATATGAGGGTGTGTAACTAAAAAATAACGTATGAAATGTTGAATTTGCATTTCAATTTACTCTGTGTTGGTGTTACAAGGGCTGGTGGTTTGCAGCAGCTAGAAAATATTTAGCTTGGCTGAAAAAAGCCACTTTAAAAAGTTTCAAGCATGACACAGGATTGGCCTTGAACTATTTTTAATTTTTTACACATTAGGTACAATGGCTGAGGATACTTACCCTTGCTCTCTTTTTCCTCAAGAAAGTAGTGTTAATATTCAGTCAGATAAGTCGAAACTTCAAACTAAAAACTGGTATCCTACCTATTTTGGTGTAAATTGGCACACGGTAAAACTAAGTTGGCACCTGCTAGCGTCTGGTACACCAGACTGACACCGGCTTAAATCTGGTACACACCAAGCTGACACCTGCTAGCATCTAGTACACACCTAGCTTACACTTACTAGCATCTGGTACACACCTAGTTGACACCTGCGAGCATCTGGTACACACCAAACTCACACCTGCTAGTATCTGACACACACCAAACTGACATCTGCTAGAATCTGACACATCAAGCTGACACCTGCGAGCATCTGGTACACACCAAGCTGACACCTGCGAGCATCTGGTACACACCAAACTCACACCTGCTAGTATCTGACACACACCAAACTGACACCTGCTAGCATCTGACACATCTAGCTGACACTTGCTAGCATCTAAAAGACACCAAGCTGACACTTTCTCAAATATTCAATGTAGCAACAGCGCCATTATTACATCTGTCACTATTGCACTTTATAATAAAACTTTTTATAATCAAATGATATGAAAACAGGAAGTGCAGTTGAGACTATTGCTTATTCACCGCATTTGCTTCAAGAAAATATCATACGCTGAAGATATAATGCAGGCCAGTTTGTATACTGTCAGAGAACATAGAATGTAGCCTAATTTACCAAACTCTAGTTGGTTCACATACTAATAAACAGTTGGGTACAATTTATATAGTTGTTAACTTATTTTGGTAGAGTTTAAGGCTAAGGTTTAGAGCGCTTTGGGTTCAACTATGTGATGGACAGTCGGTAAATCTAAAAACTAAGAGTTGTACTCTATTTGCTGTTTTCAAACATTAACAAAAATAAATAGCCATGATCATTACTCTATGGTCAAAAAAACTTGTGGACAAGTCTATTAATACATTTTAGTATTGATTAAACGCATCTATTTTAGAACAAACACTGCTAAACATGTCAGCTATAGTTTTCAATTCTGCCCCGTAGAGGCATGTACATAACCATCGTCATCAAGACATCTGTGACTCTAGGCTCATGTACCATCATGTACCCAAAGTATAATGAAATCTGCAGTAATGCTCTTACAAGTGTGGAGGTATGTTTATCTCACACGCGTGCTTAAGGAACCACATGGTGTCAGGGACTCATCAATATTGTTATACATGTACAGTCATACCTCTACATACGAGTGTCCCAACATAACATGCAAGAAACTCAAGATATGAGCTCACTTCTGTTCAAGTTTCTTCCTTTTGGTTATTTTGGCTGATTTCCCAATTGAAATTTCCGATGCCAAAGGCTTCTTTTCGGTTGTCATGTAGTCAACCCTTTATTGGGTAGAAAAAATCATCCGGACAATTTCTAAATACTAGAATGTCATGAGACATGCCACATGACATGAGACAGTCGTGTCACATGACCACATTTACATAAGTACTTATTTCTGTTTTTCAATAATTAAATTTTAATAGGAAGCAATTAACTCTTTGTTGTAAGCCATAGAGTAGACACAAATAATAAATAGCCTATGAAACAACTGTGGCAAACAGGTGACTCGATTGCAATCTTGTGTTGTGGTTTTCCAAAAAGAACTACTGCGATATTTTAGTTTTTAAATTATATCAAATAAATATTTTTCCGCACTTTTCATTGATTGCGCTAGCCAACCGCAAAAAATACCATCTATGTCTATGTCCATCTATGTCAATTTTGCTTCTGTTGCTTCTAGAGTGGATAAGCAGCCTAAACCCACCTGACACAGTTGTCAACCTGATACTCTCATATGCCGCTCGCCTTGTTGGCAGCCCTTTACTCGTAGTTAGAGTAGAAGATGGTGCTGCCGCGGACTCCCCATTCCTTACCTTCTTCCACAGGAGCCTCCGGAATGGTTTGTTTAGCATTACGTAAAAAAAGAAGTTGCAGGCATGGTTTATGTATATGCACATAGTGGCCACCAAGTAGAATACATTCTTCTCGATGACTGAGAGATGTTTCGCTCTATCCGTATAGCCAGAGATGAAGTATATCACCTGTAATAAAACAGCATCACTTGTTACTCAATTTTCAATAAATTTGGCAAGATGTAGTGATAATAAGCAGCAAGCTGTACATATTGGGTTGTGGCAGATCAGACCCAGTCCAGTTATCTTGGGTTATAGTAAAACAAACACTGGCTATCAATCACTAGACAACTTCCATTATTCTTAGTCAGGAGAAGTACATAATAGTCACTAGTTGATGTCTATTATTGCTAGTTAATAGTATAAAATCTGTAAGTCACTAGTTGGTGTCTATTATTGCTAGTTAATAGTATAAAAGCTGTTAGACAATAGTTGGTGTGTATTATTGCTAGTTAATTGTATAAAAGCTGTTAGTCAATAGTTAGTGTCTATTATTGCTAGTTAATAGTATAAAAGCTGTTAGTCAATAGTTGGTGTGTATTATAGCTAGTTAATAGTATAAAAGCTGTTAGTCACTAGTTGGTGTCAATTGTTGCTAGTTAATAGTATAAAAGCTGTTAGTCAATAGTTGGTGTCTATTATTGCTAGTCAATAGTATAAAAACTGTTAGTCACTAGTTGGTGTCAATTGTTGCTAGTTAATAGTATAAAAACTGTTAGTCAATAGTCGGTGTGTAACATTGCTAGTTAATAGTATAAAATCTGTTAGTCACTAGTTGGTGTCTATTATTGCTAGTTAATAGTATAAAAGCTGTTAGTCAATAGTTGGTGTGTATTATTGCTAGTTAATAGTATAAAAGCTGTTAGTCACTTGTTGGTGTCAATTGTTGCTAGTTAATAGTATAAAAACTGTTAGTCAATAGTCGGTGTGTAACATTGCTAGTTAATAGTATAAAATCTGTAAGTCACTAGTTGGTGTCTATTATTGCTAGTTAATAGTATAAAAGCTGTTAGACAATAGTTGGTGTGTATTATTGCTAGTTAATTGTATAAAAGCTGTTAGTCAATAGTTAGTGTCTATTATTGCTAGTTAATAGTATAAAAGCTGTTAGTCAATAGTTGGTGTGTATTATAGCTAGTCAATAGTATAAAAGCTGTTAGTCACTAGTTGGTGTCAATTGTTGCTAGTTAATAGTATAAAAGCTGTTAGTCAATAGTTGGTGTCTATTATTGCTAGTCAATAGTATAAAAACTGTTAGTCACTAGTTGGTGTCAATTGTTGCTAGTTAATAGTATAAAAACTGTTAGTCAATAGTCGGTGTGTAACATTGCTAGTTAATAGTATAAAATCTGTTAGTCACTAGTTGGTGTCTATTATTGCTAGTTAATAGTATAAAAGCTGTTAGTCAATAGTTGGTGTGTATTATTGCTAGTTAATAGTATAAAAGCTGTTAGTCACTTGTTGGTGTCAATTGTTGCTAGTTAATAGTATAAAAACTGTTAGTCAATAGTCGGTGTGTAACATTGCTAATTAATAGTATAAAATCTGTTAGTCACTAGTTGGTGTCTATTATTGCTAGTTGATAGTATAAAAGCTGTTAGTCAATAGTTGGCGTCTATAATTGCTAGTTAATAGTATAAAAGCTATTAGTCACTTGTTGGTGTGTATTATTGCTAGTTAATAGTATAAAAGCTGTTAGTCACTAGTTGGTGTGTATTATTGCTAGTTAATAGTATAAAAGCTGTTAGTCAATAGTTGATGTCTATTATTGCTAGTCAATAGTATAAAAGCTGTTAGTCACTAATTGGTGTCAATTGTTGCTAGTTAATAGTATAAAAGCTGTTAGTCACTAGTTGGTGTCTATTATTGCTAGTTAATAGTATAAAAGCTGTTAGTCAATAGTTGGTGTGTATTATTGCTAGTTAATAGTATAAAAGCTGTTAGTCACTTGTTGGTGTCAATTGTTGCTAGTTAATAGTATAAAAACTGTTAGTCAATAGTCGGTGTGTAACATTGCTAGTTAATAGTATAAAATCTGTTAGTCACTTGTTGGTGTGTATTATTGCCAGTTAATAGTATAAAAGCTGTTAGTCCCTAGTTGGTGTGTATTATTGCTAGTCAATAGTATAAAAGCTGTTAGTCAATAGTTGGTGTCTATTATTGCTAGTCAATAGTATAAAAGCTGTTAGTCACTAGTTGGTGTCAATTGTTGCTAGTTAATAGTATAAAATCTGTTAGTCACTAGTTGGTGTGTATTATTGCTAGTTAATAGTATAAAAGCTGTTAGTCACTTGTTGGTGTGTATTATTGCTAGTTAATAGTATAAAAGCTGTTAGTCCCTAGTTGGTGTGTATTATTGCTAGTTAATAGTATAAAAGCTGTTAGTCACTAGTTGGTGTGTATTATTGCTAGTTAATAGTATAAAAGCTGTTAGTCACTAGTTGGTGTTTATTATTGCTAGTCAATAGTATAAAAGCTGTTAGTCACTAGTTGGTGTGTATTATTGCTAGTTAATAGTATAAAAGCTGTTAGTCAATAGTTGGTGTCTATAATTGCTAGTTAATAGTATAAAATCTAGTTAATAGTTGCACATAACACAAGGTAATATAAGCAAGTTAGATAAGGTTACATCTAGTCCAGCTAAGCTCTTTGTGCCCTGACGTTGCAACTACATTCTAAAAAGTTTGTATTTGCGGAAGCTATAACTAGTGGTGTGCCAGCACTTTGTCTACATGCATGTACGAGGTTTAGAGAAACTAACAGTTGTCATCGTAAAACATCACGATTTTTACAAGCGGCTTGTTGTCAACTTGCCCTTTTTATTTCCTGGTTAAAGTGTTTGTGATTCATGAGTGCACCAGTTTTGCATAAACAAAATTTTGAAAAGTCAGGCGTATGTTCTCCAATTTTAAATTAACCAACATTTTAAAGTCTGACATGCTTGTCACACCTTTCACAGCTGGAAACTTTTTACAGAATAATGCATTAAACCGTTTTACTTACATTCGGCATGCACATGAAAACGGTGAATAGAGAAACTGATATGAGAGTTGTCTCCCCTTGTCTGCTAATTTTTGAATTACTGCGGGCCAGTTTGGTCGATTCTTCATCTTTTGGACAGTTTTGACCTTCCAAAAGCTTTTTCATCTGGGTCCTACAAATACATTATCATTTTTATTAATAAACTATTTTTCATCTGGGTCCTGCAAATACATTATCATTTTTATTAATAAACTATTTTTCATCTGGGTCCTACAAATACATTATCATTTTTATTAATAAACTATTTTTCATCTGGGTCCTGCAAATACATTATCATTTTTATTAATAAACTATTTTTCATCTGGGTCCTGCAAATACATTATCATTTTTATTAATAAACTATTTTTCATCTGGGTCCTACAAATACATTATCATTTTTATTAATAAACTATTTTTCATTTGGGTCCTACAAATACATTATCATTTTTAATAATAAATTATTTTTCATTTGGGTCCTACAAATACATTATCATTTTTAATAATAAATTATTTTTCATTTGGGTCCTACAAATACATTATCATTTTTATTAATAAACTATTTTTCATCTGGGCCCTGCAAATACATTATCATTTTTAATAATAAATTATTTTTCATCTGGGTCCTACAAATACATTATCATTTTTAATAATAAACTATTTTTCATCTGAGTTCTACAAATACATTATCATTTTTAATAATAAACTATTTTTCATCTGAGTCCTACAAATACATTATCATTTTTATTATTAAATTATTTCTCATCTGGGACCTACAAATACGTTATCATTTTTATTATTAAATTATTTTTCATCTGGGTCCTATAAATACATTATAGTTATATTAATATGTTATTCTACCTGTTATTTAACACAAGTTTTTGTTAGCTGAAATGCTATGAACTATAAACTATGGGTGACGCTTTGCTATTAAGATCAAAAACTCTCCTCTATTCAAGTGTATAAACTATTAATAGTTCATTGCTAGTTTTCATCCAGCGTACAAGATTGTTTATTCACGTTTTAAAAAATACTGATAAATGGGAAGGATGGAATACGTGATGTTTGCCTGTCCATAACACGCAGTGTCTTAGCTATTCCAGATGCTAAATGGGTAGATGATCCATATATCCCTTGCCATACATGGTGGTGAGCACATTTTATTATTACTCATACATGTATTATTGCCATATTTGTAATGTACTCTTCAGTTAATTAATATTATTACGTTTAAAAATTTAAAGTAACTGCCAAAGTGAGCTGTGTTTACTTCCTTCTTTCTTCGATGAAAAGCCGCAACTTGACACATAAGTCTAAAACAAGTTCAACAACCTATTCTACACGAGTCTAAATCAATTGAATATTTTCACCATGGAAATATAAACAGAGTGACACCAACAGAGTAAACTAACGATACGTCAGTAAACATATTTTTTGCCCTGATTGGTGAATCGATATGAAAGCTAATGTAATGAGTGCATTAATGAGAGATTATAGGAACAATACACGCCATCCTCAATGTCAATTAGTGAGCCAGCCCTTCAACAGCCTTCAGATGATCGACTCTAAATATTTCGGTTGATTAGAGCTCATAAATGAAACATAGAGTTTAATTACATTACGTTCTAAAGTAAATAGGTAATAGATGCACCTGCCAGCACTTGCCATCGCCTGCCACCCATTATAGTACATCTATTGACTTGGAATCTTACAGAGAGCTAGCTTTGCTGCTCAACCAAAACTCAGCATATGCAAAAAACTGTACAGTCCAAAATAGTAAAATTCTTTTTTCAGTTGGTTAGTTTTTCAGCCGGTCAAAATAAATCCGGAAGAAACACTCCCAAACTGGTCACATGGTCCCAAACAGGTCACATGGTCCCAAACTGGTCACAAGGGAGTGGCTAAAGTTACCCATTTCCATGGGCATTTCTTTAAATATTTTTGTCAGTAAATATTCAATAGCATAGAATTACTCATTGGAAACACTCTATGAGTTATTCAACAATATTTTGTCTACTGGCTAGAACATGACACAGAATACATCTAAAGGTTAAAGGTTTAGACATAACCGTAAAACCTGAGCGTATGCTAAACATCCATAGGAAGTTCAATTAATTGTCGATTGATTGTTACGTAAGAGAATTTAGGAACATTTGATGTTCTTTATAGGCACGCGATGCGAGCGTAATCGTTTAATTACATCAGACATAAACCTTATTATTCAATATAAACACGTTATGCATTTATGTGTGACCTAGTTGAGAGCCAACATATCTCTATTCTATCGAACTTCCACCATTCCACCTGCGCATTTCGATAAAACATCTGTTGAGTTTAGGTGTGGCTGAGACCAAAAGACAACCTCAGATGAGCCTCTTAGCTCACCTGTATTTTTGCCTCAACTTAAGGAATGGTCACTCCGTAAGATCATGTGATCATATGAGCTCAAAGGGTGATCACCTGACCTCAAACAGTGATCACATGACATTAAAAAGACTTCCCATGTCTTTATGGAGTAATCACCTGACTTGAAGGAGTAGGCACATAGTCCTAAGGAGTGATCGCATGACTTAAAAAAGGTGGTCGTTGTAGAGTACTCATTCAAAATGTACATAAAACATAACAATATATTACATATCATGCGTTGCTATGATATGTATTCACGTTGCTTCATAATTTGACAAATAGGATTTTACCTTTTGTTAGGGAAAATTATCTCTTTACAGAAGAAGGTCAGAAGGACAGGTCTAAGTAGCAAATATAATAACCTCTTATTACTTCTAGTTCTTCTTTTGCTCTAACAGAGTTGCTTTATTCACCTTCTGTTATAGTAGTAAGCAATGACATACAGAATTTGTTAAATTCTGTATGTCGATTACTGTACTTAATTGCTAGGACTTAATCGTAGCAGCTTTATAACACAATAAGAATAGGCCTTTCGATTTTCTAAGATTTTTGCTGAAGAGAAAGGCTTTTTATTTTAGCCTTTCTTTTGAATTTTCATGGTGTTCAGCAATTTGCTTCAAGTTATTACATATTATTGGTAATAAAATAGTTAATTTAAGAATTTAAGTAACTTGAGCTAGTTTAAATCTTTACTATAATAAGAGCTGTGTACGGTATGTTCGTCAGTCGCCAGCTTGTTCCTGTAAGTGTGCTTATCATGAGTGCTTATAGTGCGCAATGATCTCTCATACAATCATGATATTCAAGCAAGCTTGGAGTAACCAACAGTATTTTCTGCATATTTTCACTAGTGTAATAAGTATGTGCACAATCATTTGGCAGTATGGCCAGCTAGAACTCAAGGATCCAAGTTCAATTACATTGCCAAGGAGATTTTTGTTCCTAAATCTTTGTTGCTATAACTAGACAGTTGAACGACAGAAAAGCAAACCCTGAAATTTAGACAGCTTCATTATTAATGTGCATGTAGTTATATCGGAATGATTTATGTGGTATGAAAAAACAACAAGTTTTTGTCAAACAATTTTTAAAATCAAATAGCCAGCAGGTGGGTATTTAATGGGGCTGGTTCACAGGAACCAGATGGAATTTTTTGTAACCAAATATTTTAACGATTTGGCGTTGTATGTGTGTGAAGTAAAAATGGAAAGAAATGTGAAAACACATAGTATTCACACAATGACTACACGTACCCACATACATGCACACGTGCGCATGTACACACATACACACAAGCACACACATACACCCAGATACACATGAGCACACACATACACACGCATGCATGTATACACACGCATGAGCGTACGTTCGCACCCATGCATGCACGCGCGCACACACACTCGCAAAACACACACAAAGGATTATATCAATATAGCTATATCCTTGAGAGAAATTAGCATTGATGAATTGTTCAGAGACTTCGCATCCTATCGATCAAAAAAGTGGCTGAGAATAAATGTACCAACCTGTAGAGAATGTATGGGACATATGAAGGTTGTACCAACCTGTAGAGAATGAATGGGACATACGAAGGTTGTACCAACCTGTAGAGAACGTATGGGACATACGAAGGTTGTACCAACCTGTAGAGAATGTATGGGACATACGAAGGTTGTACCAACCTGTAGAGAATGTATGGGACATACGAAGGTTGTACCAACTTGTAGAGAATGTATGGGACATACGAAGGTTGTACCAACCTGTAGAGAATGTATGGGACATATGAAGGTTGTACCAACCTGTAGAGAATGAATGGGACATACGAAGGTTGTACCAACCTGTAGAGAACGTATGGGACATACGAAGGTTGTACCAACCTGTAGAGAATGTATGGGACATACGAAGGTTGTACCAACCTGTAGAGAATGTATGGGACATACGAAGGTTGTACCAACCTGTAGAGAATGTATGGGACATACGAAGGTTGTACCAACTTGTAGAGAATGTATGGGACATACGAAGGTTGTACCAACCTGTAGAGAATGTATGGGACATACGAAGGTTGTACCAACTTGTAGAGAATGTATGGGACATACGAAGGTTGTACCAACCTGTAGAGACGTATCCTAGCGATAAGGATGATGTTAATGACGAAAACAGACAGAATGGGTATCGGAACTGAGAAGACAACAGAAATGGTGTTGTATTTTGTAATAGCACCATTGGCTGTAAACCTTCCATCTTTCAATCTGTAATAGTGCCCATAATGTTAACACATGCAGTGAATGTGCAATTTGTATTATGAATGCTTTAGAAATATGCATCTTGATCATCAGAAATTCTGACATGAACAAGCAGGTTGAACTTGACTGGTCAGCTATCCAGTAGCCTTCACATTATCAAAAATATGATTGCATATCAAATCACACTTGATCAGCAGTTAAAATTCAAGTAACATAGAACTTGGCAAGTTCATATTATCAACTGAAGTAGCTAACTGCTGATTAAGTAATGAGACAAGCTTGACAGTTCATTAAAATAAATTAATAAGAAAAAACATAACAAATAATTTAATTAAATCGATAAGAGATACAGTCCCTTAATCGGCAATTGTTACAGAAGCTATCGATTGAGAGTGAACTTGCGCAAAGGATTAGTAGATTTTATCAAGAAGTATCGATACTTTTCTATCACTTGCGAGTTTTTTTATGTTTGAGGTGACCTGACTGCTAAAATGTTTCAAGATTAAAATCAGTAAAACTTGATTGCAGTTAAACGCTCAGCAAAAGAAATACATGCAACATGACATTACTAGTCCCTCTAGTTGATATCGGCTATTGCATTCATGTTGCAGCTTTGCACATCTCTATTCTTTCAGTCTCTTTGCAACTATTATAGACGTCATGATCAAACTTTTGCTTGATCTGAGCGTTCTAACCGCAGTCAACTTTTGTCGATTTCAATCTTTAAAATCCTGGCAATCAGTTCACCTCAAACATCAAAAACAATTACAAATGGTAAGAAATTACTGGTACTTTCTAATAAACTCAACTAAAAAATTTTGCAAGATCATCCTTGGCCATCAACAACAATCAGTTGTAATTTTGATGTTTAGCTTTAAAATTAATTGAAATTTTTAAAAAATGATTCTAAATATAGACTAGCATTCGTTTTAAAAATAGACTCGGCTACAGCTCAATTTATTTTTTACTTAATTATGCATGAGTTGATCTGATATGAGCTTCTATCGTCACCTTCCCTAGGTTCAGTCTGCTAGGCTTTCACAGTGATGTGACAAAATCTCTTCCTTTTAGTGGCAGGTACAAAAACAGTAATGACAGCTTTTATATAATGTTGTAAGGCAGTTGCATCAAGATGTGCCAACGAATTCGAAGTAACATCAAGGTGAATCGATGAGTTGGGAGGGACATCAAGAGGTACCACTGGTATTAGATGTTATGGTGTGGTATGGTGTAGTATTGAATGGTATTAAATGGCATGGTATAGCATGGTAGGAGATGTTGAATGTGATACGGTGTGTTGTAGTACAACTTGGTATGATAATGAGATGTGATGGTGTGATATGGTATGTTGTAGTATGATTTGGTACAGTATGAGATGTGGTCGTATGATATGGTGTGTTGTAGTAGGTATGATTTGGTGTGGTATGATATGTGGTGGTATGATGCGGCAGATTTTGTATGATATGAGCTGTAGTGGTATGATGTGGTGTGTTGTTTTACCATTTGGTATAGTATGAGATGTGGTGGTATGATGTGATATGAGGTGGCAGGCAGATATGGTATGAAATGGGATGGGACGGTTTATTAAATGATATGATATGATGTGGAATTATATAGAAACTGCTTCAATCAAAGCAGATAGTCAGTACAACTCAGGTAATTTATGTCTTACCATTTTTCTTTTCTATTGTCACTTCATACAAACGCCTTTTCGTGACAACTTAAACATTAGCATTAAAATGAACTTCTAGTTTTTCATCGCAGCTGATGGCCACCAAAATATTCAATATTACAATTTAATTGACAGTCACAAGTCTCAGTTATTAAGATCCCAGAAAGTGGAAGAAGTACAAAATTTTTGCCACCAAGCCATTGACTTTAGCCTGTACACCTATAATTTATATGTACAATGTACATATATACCGTATTTATGTACATATGTACATATATACGGTATATAATAATATAGTAAGCCAAATGTTTTCATGATTTGCTTAAACTTGTGGAGATTTTAGTCTCGAGTATCTTTGTGCTTTTCTTATAAATTTTAAAGCCACACAAAAATTCTATAAAGGATCATTTCTCTATCTTCTGTATTACACTTTTAGACCAATGTCCTAGTTTATATCTGCAGAAAGACTGTCTGCAGTTAAAGCTTTAGTTGGTATGACACTTGAAAACCTCTACTAACAGGTGCTAGTAGGTGTTCAAAACTGACACATTGTGAAAAACACTGAGAGACCTAAGCATGATCCCTCAAAATAGTTTGTTTGAAAGAACAAGCTATCATTATATCGGATGGTAAAAGGGAGCTGTATGAACCTCCAGAGAGGATCCAGACGCGAGCCCTTTTGTAATACACTAAGAGCTTTTGTTGTATAAGACATACCTTTGCTCGAAGGCCATTGGCAGGTTAACAATGATGCTAAACACGGAAATGAATAGAAGCGTGAGTCGCACTCGTCTCATGGTGCAAAGAGAAGAGGCCTTAAGAGGAGCAAACACTGCTATCAATCTGAATACTCCCATGGTCACTACACACCTACAACATAACCCTTAGTAAAGTAGAAAAGTCTCACTTAGTCTCAGGGTCTATACTAATTCCGGTTTACTGGGACAAACCTCCCCATTACTATATCATTCACTTCTCGCTCATTGCCTAGATAACCAATCAGATTGATTGTCTAAGTCTAGACAGCGACTTTTATCCAATTACCAGTTGGATTTAGATAAGTGGCGCACTACCAAGATGATTTCAGCATATTTTTTAGCTGAGACGACTTTCTAGTATGAATAACTTTAAAGCTGTTAATTGAAATATTATTGTGTGCGGTGGCTTTCTTGGGCTTTATTCTTCGTTCTGGCTTCAAAGTTAGCTGCAGATATTGCAGATGGAGAAAAGGTGGGAAGACAACCCCGATCATAATATAAATTATTCCAATAGAAATAGACTATAATATTTTTACAATAACCATAAACACTTTACAGTAGTTCCTCTCTATTACACTGTACAGTAGTTACTCTCTATTACACTGTATAGTAGTTCCTCTCTATTACACTGTACAGTAGTTCCTCTCTATTACACTGTACAGTAGTTCCTCTCTACACTACTCAACTTTTGCAGCTTTAGTACTTCATGCGGTAAAACATATTCATTAAAAATTAAACATTAAAGAAATAAACAAAAAATAAAAACCTTGAATATGAAAAATATGTAAATTTCTTTTATTACAGTTTCATTTTCAATTTCATTTTCAATTTTCAATTTCATTACAGTTATTTGGTATCAAAAGATTCACCATGTCTTACTCTGCTGGTTGCAAATGCAAAATATTTGGAAATGTGATTACAAGCTTTTAAAAGCTCAAAAACGAACAGTTAATTGCAGCCATCACGAAACCACCGTAGATTGGAATCAGTTTATTTCTCTGACGTGGTCATTCCATTTGGTTATTGTTTTGACATGTGATGTTCTCACATGAATTGAAAGGCCAAAAAGGGTAAAAGGGTGAAACATATTCATTAAAAACTAAACACTAAAGAAATAAACAAAAAATAAAAAACTCAAATATGAAAAATATGTGAACTTCTTTTATACTCTGGCCCAGAGAGATTTCTCAGCAAGTACTATGGTGATAGCAGTTGTTGTTGTGGTTCACGGTTTTTTTGTTACATTTTGTGAAATGTTAAAGGGCAAAATGTTTGTGACCCCCTTCATTATGTCTCTTACTCAACTTTCTAAGTTGCCTACCAAACCAGGAAACCAGGAAAATGCTTATGATTAATGAAACGATGACTTTATTATGATACGCATTTATTGGTTTCTGTTTTGCGGATTTTCAATTTCAATCAATCCGGATTACTCAAGAAAAAATTACAACATTCAAAGCATCGTTTATAGTTTATCGTTTAATATTCAAACATAGTTTTATAGCAATAGTTGGCATCATAAGAGAAACAAGTTCATACTAGCAGTTGTAGAAAATCATTCATTAGGTATATTAGTATCATGCGTGCTGCTCCCTAGAAGTCAGTCTTTACTAAATAGTACCTCGTTATTAGCCATAAGAGCCAGACAGGCAAGACCCATTACATAATGGTCAAGCTTTTACATCAAGAATTTCAATAATTAACATAGAAGATTAACCATGTGAACGTGAACGCATTGCTGTATTTCATAAACACTTTGTGAATAAAAGCAATTATTATATTATTGAAGTTTGCCAATGGAAAGTTTTTTGAGAGACTCAATAATTAGACAAAAAAGTTTGTGTATCACTATTTATGACAAACAATAACGTTTTCTACTTGTAAACCCTTAGGGATGGCAGATTAAAGGGATTAAAGATTACCAGAACATCTATTTTATTAACATATGTCTTTCTCATTCTTATTCTTATTTCTTCTTATCCATTCTTATTCCTTCTTATTCCTATTTACTCCTATTTTGCTGCCAGACTTTTATAGATGTTTAGGATTCTATTTTTTTAAATTATTGTAATTTGTTTCGTGTCAATCTAAAAAATTTTGGAGTTTAACACTCTATTATAACTACAACTAAATATTTGCTATAATAAGGTTCGTCTCCGTCCATCTGTCTGTCTCCACGGTTGGAGGTTTGAAAAAAGATTGCATCTTATGAGATTTTTCCTCACAACATTTGGCGATGTAGATGGTCACTCTAACACCTGTGCTAATCGACTACCTTAGCTAATCGACTACCTTAGCTAATCGACTACCTTAGCATGGTTTGAAGTAGATTTGCAGCTACTTATTCTCTGTGTTTTGTCGGCACATTGGAGGATCGCTCATGGCACACTAGATTGTCAAGGACTAGTATATATATAATATTATAACGTAACTGATTTTTACGTACCAATTAGAGATAGTCATGAAAACATTGGCAAAGATGTACCAAACGCTGTAGAGGAAATAGGATGGGTAGTTGATGGTGCGGGCAGTGTATTCCTTTCTGACATCATTGGGGTTGCTGAGGCGCTGCAGGTAGAATCTAGTCGACATTGTCAACAGGAGAAGCATGAGCTACAATGAACCATTCAGAACAATATATGTGACCGAGTGGGCACGTTTTCTATGGCCACAAAACTAAAACGAGCTGTCTCTATCATTTGACAATGATTCAAATATATTTATTCTATCACTGCGCTGGCTGCGTGTCAGAGAGGTGTCTGCTGCTGGTCAGTGTAGAGCTGCCAAAAATATGTAACTGGTTTGTTATGGCAGGCTGACAATTAATAACAGAGCTTAAGTCAGTTAAACCCTAAAAGCTTTGTTAGCAAGCAAGCCTGCGCTAGCAGCGGGTATAAAACATTCATTTTGCATTTATTACAAATTAAAAACATCAGATTATATTGAATAGGCATTTGGTTACTTTGATGCTGTCGACAGCGTGTTGACATAAAATTAATAGCTAATAATGTAAGCAATATTATTTACATATTTTTTGTTTTAATTAAAACAAACTATTTATAATAAAAATATAATTCTTTTAAATGTTTGTTTTTGACAGCTTGAATGACTCTTATTCAGTCTTTAAAATTTTTTAACTTTTTATAAACTTTCACTTTAACCCTTTTAAAATAGTGGTATTCAATAAAATAGTAAGTTGTAAGTCTTTATATAAGAGGGCTAAATGTTATATTTTGGATAAGGAGAATTTTTTACCAAAAAGCAGCCGCTAAAATAAGGGCAGTTATTTTGTTATTTAGCTGTTTAGTTTCTCGTTTGTGATCTCCACTGACAAAGATGTGCCTATAATGACTGGTGTTTTGCATTTGTTCAGTCCATGCTGTCAGTGGTATTGACAGTATTTCCATTCAGAAAGTTGGCATTTTTTCAAATTACTGTTGTACAGCTAGGATTTCTTCGGATAATTATTTCTGCAGGCACACGTCTGTCCTTTAAAAATCACCAGAGATGAGGATGATAACTCTGCCAAAATGATTTTTAGTACCGTGTACTAGCTCATAGCTCCTATAGCGTAAGTTCCAGATAACGTAAAGAATTCATGTAAAGCTTTTGCTTCGTACTCCGTAAAGCATTCGATATAACGTAAACAGTCAAGACGGTGAAAGTTATCAAATTTTATTTGAATAACAAAAACCTTGTAGTCTTAAAATACCATTTTCTCTCTTGCCGTACTTGAGAAAGAAAAACTGATATAGTCTAGCGTTTTCTCTATCGTATAGGCAAGTTTCGTGACAGCCTGGTTCACCATGATAGATCGTGAGGTATGTTGACAGAGCACAGAGAACAACTAGCTGCTGTTCTGAAATACTTAGAGGCGATCGATTGCTCCAGGTCAGTAACGATCTGAATGTCACGAGTTGGAGTATCGTCGAAAGCTATCTTTTACCATAACCTTGACCCTTAGAAACAGATAAACATTGCTCTTACAATAATAAAAATATTTTGTCTACTTTATTGAAGACGTATAAAATATTTGTTATCATTTTTCCTTTGCAGAATACATATTGTTATATAGAGAAATAAACCATTCGTTGTAAAAGGATTTCGAGGGTGTGCGCTCCCCTCAGCTTAGTGTAAAATTACAATCAAGGAACATAAAACAAGGGAAAGCCATAAGAAAAAGGGGAAAAGTTGTCGAGACAAACCAATAATACTACAGTTACGGTACAGCTAGTAAATTAAAAAGTTATGTTTAGTTTTTCCTTTTTGCAGGGCCAAAGGGATGAGTTAAAGAAGTTCTTGTAATGGATTAGGCAATTAACATGTATTTTACTGTTCAGATAACGTAAGTTCCCTATAACGTAAACTTTCCTGGAACGGATTATTTACGTTGTAGAAGCACCTACTGTACTCGACTACATATAGGTATATATACAATATACAATATATATAATACTATGTCTAATGCAGAAAATAACATATTATATAAAAAATTATATTATAGAGTATTATATTATACACAGTCAATATATTATATACGATCAATATATTATATATGATCAATATACTACATACAATCAACATATTATATAATATTAATATATTAATTTATATATATGCATAACATAATATATTTGATGCATGATAGTCAAGTAAATATTGTTTTGTTGCTTGCTTTAATCAGAAATCAATATTCCTTTTATTTGTACATAAGTTCCTTAATTCTTGGTACATAGTGAGAGGAAGAGTAAGATGCCTTAATGCTTACACCTCATACATATGAATTGAGAAAGTGCTCATCACTCCGCTACATAGTTAACATTCCCTTAATAGCCCCGAGTAGACAGACTGGAGTCGGCGTACTCACTAAGAGATCAAGAGGAATGTGCCCCTAAATTGTTAGTGAATGGACCACGTAGAACTTGGTCCATTACTTATTCCACAAGAACTTTCATTGTTCAGCATTTAGTTGCATCGTGACAATATTTTTAAAGATATATATTTGAGGTTTACAAGAATGGATCTTACTACATATAGCCAAAGTTTTCGGAGTTTAGGAGTCAAGGTCATCATCACTCGAAAGAGGCCCAAAATATCATTCATTTCCAAGTTGTCATGTTGAAACAGCTCCAGGGCCAGGATTTGTGACTGATATTCTTTTTTGAACACTACTCTTTGTTTTGCAATAAAAGTATGACAAATCACAGTTCTAACAACTTTATCAGCATGATGAATTAGGTGAAGACACGTCAATAGATTGAGTTCTATAAAAGTTCTTCAGATTTACTTAAGCTTCTGCAGCATTTCATTATTTTAAGGTTTTAATATTACAGTGGAGCTTCTATAAAACTTTAGTGACTATCAGTGACTATCAGTGACTAGTGCTCTTGGACCGTACAACTCAATTCAACTCAATTCAACTCAACATTTATATCATACAGGTCTAGTCAACTATAAAGCTATAAACGGGCAAATATACATATATGAACGTTTGTGATCGTTCATATTTTTTTATTTGATTAGCGTTTGGTTCTTACGAGCAGTACTCCCGACAGTGCCTGATATTTCTTTGATTTTCAATCAAGAGGGAGTTTAAAAGGCCTGTTCTTGGGAACCAGAAGAAGATTTGAAACTGAACGTTTTAGCAACCTGCCGGAAGGCAAGGAGCACGTGTGTGTGAAGTTTGAATCAAACTGGCCAAAAAGTTTTAAAACGCATCATTGATACGGACTAACTGACAGATACACAGAACGACAAGTTTGGATTTAATAATATATTGTTGATTTTAAGTTGTTTTTGTTGAAACCTCAATATCGAGAAATAAATAGCATGCTGGCCAACCTAGTAACAAATTTGATAAGCATTGTTTTAGAAGACAGCATAGAACAATAGAATTGTTTTATAAAAACCATTTGAAAGCCTACCAGCATATCGACGGCAGCCATACATATGAGGCAGTGATACATAGGCCTTTTGCTGACTCTGACAGTCTGTGACAAAGCGTAGATGTTAAGTATGTTTGTCACCAGTCCGACGGTAGACAGGAAGCAAAGGAACACTCCGAACACCCAGAAGTATAGGTTATTTAGAACGACCTTGTCGGCACTCGGAGTGGTGCTCGCGTTATTTGCTCGTGAAACTATAACCAATGAGAGGTTACTCGACAGCGTGTTCAAATATCTGGATGTCACAGAACTCATGATGAGGGTTGTGTAGCGACTCGCCGATCCTGGTCAGTTGAATGATCTCTTTGCTCCGTCGGTGCTAGAAGCTTAATGATGCTGCCAGAGGAAAGGAATGCAAAGTCAGCTGCTCATCATTGGGCAGCAGAAGGCAGGCGGAGTTCTATAAGCTGTATAATACCTGATGGATGAGTACCGACTGCTTATGCAAATGCTTCTAATTTTATCAGCAAGTTGACCGCTTTTCTCAGCAGAAACGAACTGATTATGGAAAATCCACTTTGCACTTCACTCACTACTCACTAACAGCTCAGGCCTCTTCTGTGACGTCTTCAATACTAAGTATAAAAGAATTTAAATAGCTCTTATCGGGCAGCCTGGCTTATTGAACAAATACCTCGGAGCAGCCAAGGAGTTCTAGTCCGGTCTGTAGGCAACCAATTCGATTCCGGCGTTGATGTGATTACCAGTTAACAGATAAACAAGTAAAAACTTGACAAGCTCAAGATGCTTTCCCTGTTGTTTCCACGGTGAAAGAGCATGTTGCTGACAACAGTTCTCAAACATATCTCTATAGCGACCCCATAATTTTAGCAGTATCAAAGTTCATGATATTTATCTGTCAGATCTGTGGGTTGATTATTTTTTCTGTCTTGTCATCAGTCAAACTCAGTCATGATTATTCTGTTTGCTAATTGAGTAAAAAAATACATCGTCTGCAAGAATTATTTATTATAAAAGTAAGAAAGAAATAACTGGAAAAGTAACGTAGTATTTTTAACTGCACAAATTTTTCATCTTTTAGTTAAAAAAATTAAATTGGGATTTGTCTCCCTTAGTTTGCCGACTGTATGGTGGTAAACTTCAGTGCTGCCGACTACCTATTTGACTACTAATGTTGCTATAACTCACACAAACTGATGACTATAAATTTGCTACAATAGCAAATCAAAGTTGACATAAAATTTGAACATTTTTGTTTAAACAAATCATATGTAAAAAGAGTTAAGAAATGCTCTGTTGAGAATTGGAAACATGCACTAGCGACATGACATGGTGTGCAATGATAACTGCCACAATATACTTGATTTTATTAGCGATATGAAAGTACAGACATTCGACTCAGTAGGAGGGGCTGGGATTAAAATAGATATAAACTTATTTTTACTGGTAAATGCCGTTCAAAGCAAATTAGACCATGAGACGAAAACAAAAAAATCAATATTTACAAAGACTGATTGATATGTAGCAAAGGCTGATTAAATTTTGAAGTAAAAACACAGTATTGGCTCGTGAGAATACACACATCGACTAACAAAGACAGACAGTGAGAATAATCTGCCAGTGATCGTTATTTTAAATGATCGTTATTTTAAATGTGTTAAGTTTCCTACTGTCATGCGTGCAAATGTTTTTTAACTACCGCTATTCACCCAGTTCTATTCTGTTTGTAAAGTAGAACTGTTTTGGCTCGTTTGTAATCGGCTTTGTACACCGGAGCTGACTAGATACTAAATACAGCAAAGAAAAAATGTAGCCACTTTTCATTGAGTCAATGGGGGTCCACAAACAGTATTATCTCTGCTAAAGGTCTCTTACGCGGGTTAGCTCTATATTGAAAGATCATTACCAATGGTGTAGAAACAATGTGACCCAGGCAGTCAGAATGTACAATGGTGCTAAAACAACATTTTTGAGTTATTTAAAGATTTAAAATCAGCAAATTTCTGATGATTTTAATGCATTTCAAGTTTTTTAAATTGGATTATATATGCCCAGGTTATGCAAGTTTTAGTAGTGAAGGTCTCGTGATGAACTAAAACTGTAGTTTTGAGTTTAAGCAGGCTAAAGTTGACGATTCATGAATCGTAAATCATGGTATTTGTTTACAAATCAAAATGCCATAGCAACCGCCCATTTAATCTCAACCTATATTGATGAAACCTGGCATTCTACACATTAAAACCCTGAAAAAGAGGATGGTTGCATTGTTATTCAAATTCGTATGATGGTTGATCTCCCAAAGGTCATGGTAAGGTCAACAATATATGTTGCTAAAAGCTCACCGTCCTGGAGATTTTCATTAAAAGGGTATGCTTCAAACTGGGCACTTCTCATCAAGCTATATTGCTATGACTGCATATAATGACAACCCAAGGAATCATCAAAGTGTTGGAAGTGTATTTAGAATTGTCCACCTATACAGAAGGTCATCGTAAGGTCAACTAAAAGTGACCACAGAGGGCATCAGGATGCGGAAATATCAACCCAACTCATCAAGTAGCCGTTCAATCTATACCTTTTCATATGTAGTTTAACACTCACACAGTGTAGCACAGAGTACACTGCAGAGATTTATTGTAGCACATTGAAGGGGTTTGATTGTTATGTTAGTGGCAATTTATCTCAACACAACCATATCCAACCTTTTTTTCCGTAATCGTAATCCTTGATACACAGTTCTAATGAGGCTTATTTGTTCAGATGACATAAAACTAGAGCAGAATTCCCTACATTTGCATCCACTTATTAGTTTGTTGTCACCAGCTAGAACGGGAATGCTATCAGCAGTGATATTCACGGTTAATGTGAATATGATTTTCAATAACATGTCTGCCCAAGTATCGACACTAAGCGCCTTCCTAGGTGAGTTGCCTGCGAGCTTGTTTGAGAAGTGACAAGATTAAATGCGAGTGTACGTAGCCGAGGAAATGTTATCATTATCTTTTCTTTTCATAGACGGGCCGATGACTTTTGCTCCAGAATCTCACTAGATTGAATTATATTGAACAGGTATATTAAACTCCTTTACTAGAATTCAATTCTCACCTGCTGCGATGCCTGCAGAGATCATTGCTTTCCCTTACCAACATTTTGATAGTTACAAACTTAAATTTGAATTTTTTTTAAAGTTATATTTAAATTTTGGTAAAGTATATTAAGATATTAAATCTTAACACGCTTTACCAACGTTTAAATAAAACTTTAAAAATTTTTTTTTTAAATGCATATTTATTTATTCTTAAAATTTATTCTTTGATTAAGATATTAAATCTTAATCAAAGAATAAATTCTTTTTCTGTTTTCCATCACGAACTCCAAAGACAGATGATAATACAGAGCTAAAGACATGTTCAAACCTCTTTTACCCACTTTTTCTCTCTTTATACCCGTTTCCATTTAAACCATTTATTCCCTTTACCAACAATCTGAACTGCAAACAGTTGTAGACATTTTGAGTGACAATGATTTATAAAACCTTCAGATAATATATGCGTATATGAATAAGAATAAACTGGAGTTAAACTTTGAGATAGCAACAGCGAAGGTCATTCACGCAACTAAAAATCACCAATCACTGGTGAGATTTTAACGGGCTCACGGGCTGGAACCACGTCAATAGCAGTAGGACTAATTATGCCATTTCATCAGCATACAGTGTAGTACAGCAGAGAAAAGCCTCAATAATGGGTTTTGCTGATTATTCCTCAGTGAGCTATGTGCACACAAGTCATTCTGGTTTCCGTTTAAACTAATATTGTTCTGTATTTCGCCATCCTTCATCTCTATTATAAAGGCCTGTTGCAGGTAATTATTATTATAGATTACGGATAAGTGGCCCTAAAGTAACACTGGCAATAACCTAGAGTGAGAGCAATAGCTTTACTCGGCTTAATGAGATTTCCTTCTTAACAAATTCATAGTTTTATGTGTTAACCTCTTTATCCCTTTATAAATATAATATTATAGATAATCCACTATATTATGTTAAATTACAATACCATAAATTCCTATGTATAAGTCGAAACTTTGACACCAAATTTCATGCTTAAGAATCCATCCTCGACTTATACAGCTGTCACGTTTTTCATGACACGAGTTCTAGTAAAATTCAACTTCAAAAGACTATCACAAATCAAAATTACATGATATTACTCTCGTATAGGGACTTATTTACAAAATTCTATTAATCCTACTCAACATCAGATGAATCAAACACAAAGTCCTATTCTTTACCATTCAAATTATTATCACTAATATTTTGATCTGCAATAAAGGGCTTTTTTTAATTTAATGCTTTATTTGTGGTATCAGCCAACAAGTCCACACTTGGGTAGTCCATTTGACACATGTGAGAAAATAAGAGAAATGAGAGATCTGTCTTGCAGCATGGCTGTTCCGTTAAAAACGTACATATTATCAAAGGTGCTAGTTTCGTTCTATTGGTGAGGCGGGCCAGTACGATGGTGAAGTAGTGTTTTTCGTGCCTGATTGGTCTTCACTAAAACTGTTGTGTCTCATTGTTTTGTTTATTGTTGTACGTATATGCCAAAGGTACAAAAAAGGCGATTTTGCTGATGGCGTTTTGAAGTACCATTTCCTCAGCTACGCATCGCCTGCCTCTGATGTCGCCTGAACTATTGAGCGATCAAATGATTTGAGCCAGAGAAGGAGGTCAGCTTAAACGGTCGATAGATGTCAAAACCAGGATTTTAAAACCAAACTTTGGACCTCGATTTGTACGACGAGTCGACCTATACGCCGGAATTATGCTATAATACTTAGTGTTATGTTATACTATGTTGCAGTATATTATAATTAGGGCCTATTATATTATTTTATGTTATGTATATAATCACAATTACTTAGATTAATTAGAAATATGCAGCCTTGACTTCTGTTTATAACCCTCATGTTTATCTATCCTTACATTGTAGTCACGCTGTGTCGTAATCTAGAATTTTCCGGAAACAGTATTATACTTTTGAAGTTTCTTTGATTTTTCACCTTTAACACTGCATTGCTACGTATTACCATCACTCTATTTGAGTAGCGTATTTTAGTTCTATAAAAAATTCTATTTCTATACATTTCTCATACCCTACTATATTATATTAGTAGGGTTAGTAAAGGGAAGACATAGTCATCTGACCTGAAACATAGCAACCGGTGTATTTCACACTAAAGTAATTATGATCATGCATTTGTATATAGTTTAGCATATTCTGGTCAGAGCAGGGCCTATTCCTTTAAACAATGATAGGCCTACTTGCAAGTGCTAATTCACCAGTAGAACGTTAAAAGTCATTCCTGATGTGACCTTTGTCACATAAGCCTTTGACCTTTTGACCTATGAAAACCTTTGTGGGATTCCTTTTTGACCTTTTACTATTTGACCTTTAACCTTTTATCCTTTTATTAAGAGATACAAAATGATGTCACTTTCATGTTTGGGAACCAACTTCAGACTAGAAGTTGTCTTTCTTGTTTTGCTAACTTCTTGGATTGTGCTATGCAAAATATGAAATTCAAAATTCAAAACTTTAAGAGCAGTCTGATCAACAATACTTCTTTAGTGGCTTCAATAATTTGGACATGAAGGATACCCAAGGAGTTCACTCTCAACTTTCATCCCCAAGGGCTCAACGAAAAAAGCATGTTTCAGGGATGTTTTTTGGCAGCCAGACACTCTAGAGTGTTTTCACAAAAAGGGTATGTTTTTAGCTTGGTACATGAATACCTCTCTCCATACAGTGAAAAGGGGTAATCATGAGCAAAAAAGGGACAATTAGTCTGTGGTGAGGAAAAGATAAGGGGTAGTTTTTTTATTAATGTGTAAGTCAGTAGAAAGGGAGCATATTTTAACATCTCAGACTAACCCTTGGGGATGAATATAAGAGAGTGAAATCCCTGGGGAGGAATATTAAGATAAAAACTCATCTCTTACTCTCAGTCTATTTTCTCTACTAGTATGGCTGACTATCGAACTTATTACACTTGCAGACGGCAGTACGTGAGATATCAGATTTAATCTTCCTATCGCGTTATAAAAATGTACACTTTATACAGTGGTGACAGATTATACATTGTCTTTTCTTAATTGTTTAGCATGTGTTCTATTACGTTTGTGCACTATTACTGTTATGTCGCATCATACAAAAGATTCTCCACTATTTTGACTGGCTATGACGTTTTTGATGATGGATAACGGTTTTCTTGAGCAAACACATAATTTATCTCCTGTAACTACGTGTTGCAGACATACACTATTAAACTGTCTGTTTATTCAAACATTTTCTAATCAACTTATATTTTATACTATATGGCAGAGATTATGAAGGAGTTTTGAGCTCTTGTAGTGTCATGTCACTGATTGGATGATTTTGTGGTGTCTCATGTAATTATTACTGTAATGTTTACTGTAATAGTGCAGTCTGCCTGTCTGTCTGTCTGTCTGAAGCCACAGTTGGTGGTTGGTAAAAACATAGCACCGACAGGGATTTATACTCACAACTTCCAGCATGGTAGACTGACAATCCAACGATCATACCTACCAACTGCTCTTTTGCATTGCAGAACAACTGTACATACAGCCATCGCATCTGACAATCTCCCACGACAAACTAAACTGACAGAATGCTAGTAGCAATAGTTTAAATTTCGCTTGTCTATATGTAAGGTTCATGGAATTATTAAAATGCCGATTATCAGTCGATGTGTTGTGTCTACAAACATCATATTGTAATGGCAGAGCACTGTGATCAGGGCCATAGCGATAGACCTCCCGGCCACCACTATGGTAGAACCAAACCTTCGATATACCTAGGAAAGCTCGGCCACCGGTAAGAAATTGGACTCCCGAAAGGAAAGCCGACGGATCGAGAAAAAACTGTGCGTAGAACAAAGCAAAGGGGCAGAGTCTAGACAGTAAACAAAAATATATAAGGAAGAGGAATCATTCGTTGAAGCGGAATCGTACTGTGCACTCCGCTCTCTGCATGTATTTTCTTAGTTTATTGTCGGTCATGCATGTATACTTACATATTTATTCAGTAGATATGTATTTTATTGGCGATTAACACTCGACGTTGTTGTTTGACTGCCTTGTGGAGAGTAAAGGAAACCGCCATTTTCCTTCACAATATCATATTAATTGTTAAAATGATTATGTCTACCCTAGGACACTTATATTTCGCTAGTATTTAGTTTCGTGAGTAGCACACAGAGTAAAATTTCGCTGCAACTTAATTTCGTGGCTCTGATGAGTGCGAAAATATAGTGGTGTGAAAATAAATGCAGTGGGAAAAACATTACATTCCTCAGGTCCAGTTCACTAATTAGAAAAAAATTCAATTTGGGAATAGTTCGTATTTGTAAACCACAGGTTGAAATGTGTGGGTGAGATCGACAATTCAATTTATTCACTTGCTGCCATTTGTTTCTTAGACTATCAATGACGTCTAGGTCCCTTCCGCCGTGACTTTCACACTCGAATCCCAAGAAGAAGAAAATAGATAGGTAACAACCAACTTCACAGCCAAAACTGTATAACCCTTACGCTGCCATAAACGCATTTATGCGTTTTCTAGGGGCCACTGACATAAACGCATTTTCTGACTTTCTCAGCAATTGTCTGGTAACCTGATTTTATTATTTGTTGACCACATAACCCACGGTCTTTAAGTGTTTTATGAAATTGACTGTGTTGTCCGAAGATTTCTCTATAAAATCAGCCTAAAACAACGAAGCAATTTTAAACTTTTGTTTGAGAATTTCTAATCTAAAAACGAACATTTTTCTGTGAGTTCATTAACTACCCCGCGCGAGTCATAAAACAGTTAATTAGTTGTTGATGACATAACAGCCAGTTTAGATTTTCGTGATTATACAGATAATTAAAGTAGAACTTGAAAAGTACTGTATACATATCATGAAGCAATATCGGCAATTTCGGTAAAATGGCTGGCACTAGACCGGTAACGAATTTGTACATGATTGGCAGTGAAAGAGATAATGTGGTTGGACCTGATGAGGGTTGATATTGTTTTTGGATGGTAATAGAATTCATCACTGCAATAATTATTCTTCAATTTTACGACTTCACCTACCAGACTTTCATCCTCATCAGTTACAAATTCGGTGACTAAACTGATATTGCTTTGCCATGCTGCTCAGTTGGTGTATTAGCTATAATGAGTTTACCAGAAATTTCCCATTTATCCTAACCACAGACGAAAGTTGCCTGCATTTCTAATATTACGATTTTATTGTGGATATCAATGAACAAAGCTATTTAACTTTGCGTTTTCGCTCGTTCGTTATGACAGTTTAGTTTCGCTCATTAATTTTTCGCGAGAGGATTTCACCGCGAAAACGCGAAAGTTAGATGCCGCGAATACATAAGTGTCCTAGGGTATGCAAAACTTTAATAGAAGTACGAAAGCAACAAACATAAAATTACAAAAGCTATCGTGGGCAAACAATTTCATATCAGCTCTGCAAAACTGTCCAGTCAGTCAACATATTATAACATGAATAGTTTAAACTTGCTAACAAGGTATTAAGGCAAGTAAAAAATAACCATAGTGCCTAAAATGTCCATAGACATCTAATGGGGACAGAATGTGATGTTAATTTGAGTATTTATAATAGAAAATATTGAGGAGTGAGAAACCGAAAGGGCAAACTTTGTGTTAATCAGCGATTCTCTGACAAGAATGTTTACAGTGAATTATATAGGCATTCGAGTAAGAAATTATAATAGCAGCTCAATTATTTTATGTATACATTTAAAACAGTTTTGCTTGTTGCTTGTGTAATAAAGGCAAATTATTAAATACTAGTCTAGCAAGAGTTTACACTGGAACTCACATAATAAATAAAGGAAATTAGTCTAGCAAGAGTTTACACTGGAACTCACATAATAAATAAAGGAAATTAGTCTAGCAAGAGTTTCCACTGGAACTCACATAATAAATAAAGGGAACTAGTCTAGCAAGAGTTTACACTGGAACTCGCGTAATAAATAAAGGGAACTAGTCTAGCGAGAGTTTACACTGGAACTCGCGTAATAAATAAAGGGAACTAGTCTAGCGAGAGTTTACACTGGAACTCACATAATAAATAAAGGGAACTAGTCTAGCAAGAGTTTCCACTGGAACTCGCATAATAAATAAAGGAAATTAGTCTAGCAAGAGTTTCCACTGGAACTCACATAATAAATAAAGGAAATTAGTCTAGCGAGAGTTTCCACTGGAACTCACATAATAAATAAAGGGAACTAGTCTAGCGAGAGTTTACACTGGAACTCACATAATGAATAAAAGGGAACTAGTCTAGCAAGAGTTTACACTGGAACTCGGCGTAATAAATAAAGGGAACTAGTCTAGCAAGAGTTTACACTGGAACTCACATAATAAATAAAGGGAACTAGTCTAGCGAGAGTTTACACTGGAACTCACATAATGAATAAAAGGGAACTAGTCTAGCAAGAGTTTACACTGGAACTCGCGTAATAAATAAAGGGAACTAGTCTAGCGAGAGTTTACACTGGAACTCGCGTAATAAATAAAGGGAACTAGTCTAGCGAGAGTTTACACTGGAACTCACATAATAAATAAAGGGAACCAGTAATTAACTTTTAATCAAGTCCTCTAGAAATTAGTTGCTTCTCAATGAAGTTTAAGTCACTGACACAAAGTTTGTCTTCGGCTCAGACTAGGACTGCTCTAATTGGATCAAGACTCCTTGATTAGGTGTGCTTGCACCTCTTAGGGGTTTGAGCTGTTTGTAAAGATGAAAAAAGGAGGGTATTTGTCGTTGCAACAACTGCCTATGCGAATCCGAATTTTCCTCTTTTCTATACATAAAAATAAATATCATAACACCATCAATCCTGAATATGATCTGCGCATTCCACTCATCCCCAAAAAACTACATTTCAATCAGATAATTTCAAAGAAGAGGCATGAAAACAGTCATAGATTATAGTAATGTGTTTTTCTAAAATGTCACTGCTTTGTGAAAATGTTAGACTTTTCTTAGAATGACCTTCCAATAACATATTGTTTTCATATATTCCAAATATGTCTGTTGTTCATTATGCTTTGAACATTTTTGTTCCATGTACACCAAGAGAGTTTCAGATTGCCCTTGTCATTCGTATGGGGTTTGGCGATGAAATGAATAGGAAGTGGAGAATTACATGTATATTGATGATTCCATGACTTAAATCACTCGAGGAGAAAGAGTGCTTAACACTAATTGCTCTCCACCCTCAGTACTTCCATACCGATAATGATAAACTTGTTTTGTAATTGTTCTTCCTGATCTACAGGATCAATTGTTCACTTTTCACGTCTACAATTAACTTGGTAGTCGCTTTCTCATGCCAGTAGACTTGATTTGATGTTAGTATTGCTATACACAAGTTCAAAAAATAGTAGGCATGTGCTTAATTACAATAATTTACAAGGTCAAGAACACCTGATTGATATATATAGGAATCAATTGATCATCTTTCACTTTTACAATTAACTTGGTAGTTGCCTTCTCATACCGGCAAAGACTTGATTTGATGTTGGTATTGCTATACACAAGTTCACAAAATGGAAGGCATGTGCGTAATTACAATAATTGAGAAAGTCAAGGATACCTGATCAATATATATGGGAATCATATGTTCACCTTTCACTTCTACAATTAACTTGGTAGTCGCCTTCTCACACCGCCAAAGACTTGATTTTATGTTAGTTTTGCTATACACAAGTTCACAAAATGGTAGGCATGTGCTTAATTACAACGATTTACAAGGTCAAGAATACTTGATTGATATATATGGGAATCAATTGACCATCTTTCACTTTTAAGATTAACTTGGTAGTTGCTTTCTCATACCGGCAAAGACTCAATTTGATGTTAGTATTGCTATACACAAGTTCACAAAGTGGTAGGCATGTGCTTAATTACAATAATTTACAAGGTCAAGAACAAACGGATTGATATATATCAATGGTCATGCAAATGCCTTTCTCCTTTTTGAAAATTGCTGTCAAAATTGTTAAATATCAGCCAAATCTGACATCAGTTAATCGAATAGCATTTGTAGCATAGCAAATGGTGGCAGATCGAGATTCAAAAATATGATGTATACAAAATAACTAGCTATAACTATAAAATAATCACTAAATCAGGCTGAGTAGCTTACCTGGTAAGCTAGTAGTCTAAAGCTTTACTATAATAATAGGAGTGTTTGAAGCCAGCCTAATAACTGTTATGTTACTAGTAATGATCAACAATGCTAGTAATAAGCAATAAGAAATTTCCAAACACTCTGGCGCGAGTATTTTAACCAATGTAATAACTACGAGCACAATTAATTCAATGGGTCGCAATTAACCAGGGTGGCTTTAATGGGTAAGTTCGCCCTCTCCAGAACTGGAGGTGCCGAGTTGAAATCCAGTACGGAGTGGTCTTTTCGATGCTGTAACAAGTTTTGCTATAACTAGACAGGCAGACAACAGACACTCACATTTTTATAAATATACCAGACAAATGCCGGCGTTGCACGGGTATAAAAAAACAGCTTATAAACAGTGGCAAATAATGTAGTTGTCATTGGCTATTGTGAGTAAGCTAGTATCTAGATTGTTAAACTTGCTAATTAGAATCGTGAGAGCAAGCTTTACTGACGTTGCGCATAACGCTGAGTCGCTATGCATATTTTAACCCAGATTATGACTTATATCATTTAATGAATTCATTGCATCATGTTTAGCTTAACGGGTTAGCGTGTCACCGCGTAAATGGGAGATTCCGCGATCAAATCTTCTGTGATACAGGTTGTTGATTGCTAGATGTTACCGTAATAACTATAGCTAGAATCTTTGTAGCCTCTCACCAAAATATAGAGAGAATGAAAAGGTTAAGTAAGTTCCTACAGGTACTCTGCACAGGGGTGACAGTCTCTCCTTGTACTTGATGCGCTCGCAATCCTCCTTACTCTGGCTACTTTAACATTCCTGGGATTAAAGAGCAATTTGCAAAAACAACGTATAACTTTGAAGTTTGTATTGCAATATAAGAATGCTCGTGTAAGATTTGAGCATTACTAAATAGTGTGTAGTGGTGTCACGCTGAATATAGTGAGTAGTAGTGTTACACTGAGTATAGTGGGTAGTAGTGTTACACTCAGTATAATGAGTAGTAGTGTTACACCGAGTTAATGAGTAGTAGTATCACACTGAGTATAGTGAGTAGTAGTGTTACACTGAGTATAGTGGGTAGTAGTGTTACACTCAGTATAATGAGTAGTAGTGTTACACCGAGTTAATGAGTAGTAGTATCACACTGAGTATAGTGAGTAGTAGTGTTACACTGAGTATAGTGGGTAGTAGTGTTACACTCAGTATAATGAGTAGTAGTGTTACACCGAGTTAATGAGTAGTAGTGTTACACTGAGTACAGTGAGTAGTAGTGTTACACTGAGTATAGTGGGTAGTAGTGTTACACTCAGTATAATGAGTAGTAGTGTTACACCGAGTTAATGAGTAGTAGTGTTACACTGAGTACAGTGAGTAGTTATTCCTAAATGCTTTGAGCAGAGATTCTACATGCCAATTATAAATTGGACAGGTTTCATTTGGTGGCGACACTTTCCACTACTTGAGAGTCAAGGCAGCCAGGTAGCTGTTGCAACAGCTTCAAAACCCATTGATAAGATATGCAGACTGGCTTCTTCAACTAATTTCGTATTGTTCCAGATCATTAAAAAAGCTATATTAGCATTTTAAAATGCGTATTAAAAAACAGCCAACAATATCATGGAGTTCTCCACTGGATAACTGGATAGGCGCCCAAGATGCATCCACACATTGGTACTCTAGAACGCAACTTGTTGAAAGATACTGACCGACAATCAACTGTCTGTAACACATACACCAACCAATCAGATTTGAAAAGTAAGATACAACTGTGAGAAATTTGGGCTATATCGCCATACTGTATTGTTGTAAATAAAAAGCATCTCATTATATAATATTGCATAACACTGGTCACATTCACTGTTGATAAAAAGACTTGCAACAAAATAGCTATATTTGCCAATATTTTCCAGCTGAGAAGCTATGATTAACATGCTCCAACAGATTAGTTTTTGAGACTATAATACTTCCTGTGGCCAACTGCATGAGAAATGTACTAGCCATGCAGGTAAAAAACACCTGTGTTTGAGTGTATTCATAGAATGCCATAATACCATGTTCCTTTTCTACCCAAGCAGACACTAGCACAAACAGTCGTACAAAATGTATGGGTTCAACACACTGCATTCCTTTCCTAAGGCTCCCAAACAACCCCCACCTCACCATGCTCAGGCTAGTCACTCAAGCTAACATCCATCCATATGAGGGGCATTGAATAGGAGATGCATCCTTGTATATGCTGAGAAACGAATGTTATATATGGTCACAGCCTAACGACACTTCTCCTCAATCGAAGGCAGAATCAAAGCCTTGCGACAGATTACTGTGGCCAGTGTAAGCCGGACGGCCACCTGAAGAACTGTATACATTTGTTGCCTCAGATACATTGGCACGACAAGGACTCGATGTCTCCAACTTTGCATCGGCAGCAGCTGCCCTCTTCAGCTGTCCATCATTAAAGTTATTAAAATTACTCGGATTAGGGCGAGTATTGTTGGAGCGGCAGAGCTTAAAATGCTTCTTAAGGTTCTCATAGAGCTTAGTCTTTGATGTTTCCAGCGAAATGAGCTCGAGTCTCAAGTCAGCATTCCTCTTCGTTAGTCTCTTCACTTCCTATAGAAAATACCCATACATACATGCAAACACAACATCCAGATCACAGACATGGATACCAACAAATCAACAGAGTTATTTAAAACAGGACAGAGAATATCGAGCTTGTGCCAAGACCGGTTACAAGATCCACCAACCTTTTCAAATGTAGAGGCCACTGATTTCTTCTTTTGTCGGGATCTCTGTGCGGCCAGACGATTCAACTCTTTTCTCCTCAGTCTCTTATCCTCATTAGTCATATTTTTCTACAGAAGAGTCGTACACGCGATTGAAAGTATATCTAAAAGTCAGCCCACACAAATTAGCAAGGTGGTCTAATCCTTACTATAATAAGACCCGCATCTGTCCGTCTTGTGCTGTGCTAAAGAGCTGCATCGAACCAGCAAAGGGATGTACTAACTCAATTGATACATTTTTTGGATCACAATTTTAAAGATAAACCATCTTGAAAAAGACCTATTCACGAAAAATAGTTCGTAGGCGTTTTGAACTATCAAAATAATTGTGGCAAACAGTGGTTGTAATGTGCCCAAGTAATAAGCATGACATAAAATTGGCAGATAAACAAAAAAATAGACCCATTAACAAAATCTACCGAGCATTGTTGATAAACTTGAAAAAACAATAGAGCAAATACAAAATTCAAGCTATCGACCTTGACAACTCTAGCATGGCTGCTATAATTTTTACTTTGATATTTAAAAATGTTAAAATATTGATTAAATAGCTATGGAATGAATCAAAATGGATATTTCAAAGTATAATGAACTGACAGCCAAACATTTTAGCTTTCCACTTCACCAAGATCGATCGGTAAAAAAATTTATTGAATTCTGGTCAAAAACAGTAGCTGAATTTGCAGAGTGTGTGGAAAGTTTTCGGGTGAAGTCGCTACTATATGCAGGGTTCCTAAAACGATGATGATAAACATCGTATTTCAACTAAAACCTATGCTTACCGCACTTGACGCCATTAGCACTTACCACAGGCCGAGTCAAAATATCCGGCAAACATTGGCCAGCTTGTTGCCCATCCTCACTAGAAGAATCTGTGAATTCGGAGTTGTTATCTCCAGAGGAAGATGTTGAGACATGTTTATAGTCTTGCTGGTCTACTAGTGACAAACAGTGCTGTTGTTCATCTTTGGCTTGAGCAATTAGAGACATGCTTGGTATCGTAGAACCCGGCCAGTCATCAGGAAACATCATGAACCGCTCCATAATGTCATCAGTTGTACCCGTTGGTGTGCTTGTTCCTAAAGGTATTTATAGAGACATTGCTATAGCCAGCAGAACGGCAGGGTCAGAATATAATAATGAGCACATACTCTTTGCTCAATATGTCTCTTACATTTTTACTTATGCTGTAGTTCATCAATGATTATGAAATAACAACAATGAGCAAATATAACTGAATAAGCTAAGATGCTCACTGAGCTGTCGGTAACACGTGTAACGCATTGGATTGGATTAGCTTAAGAATTGCAGACACGCGATTGGTTAATCTGCGCCAACGCGTTATGAAAGCTCTGCGCCAAGCATTATGAAAGCATGACGCAACACGGCGCTTGGAATTTCCCAACTGGGAATTACAGCAACATTTTATGAGGCATGCCTCAACAGGTTTAAACCAGCGAGGCACGTATTGCGGGCTCGTAATAGGTTCCAGCTCCAGTACCACTCGCGTGACAAGCTTATAGCGTGACAATAGGGCTAAATACAATAAGTAACAGCAGACCACGATGCCAAAGACCACATGCCGATAACCACTCAATCCTTATTTCTTCAAAATTGGCAACAAATCAACTTTAATCACTACAATAACATTTTAGTCATAAAGTTGCTGCCCAACATCTAGTATATTCGCTCTCGACAGCAAGTGGTCTATGCCACTTCTAGCTCTGGACACTTGGGCAAGGTGAGAAATAAGTTGAAAGATGTTAAATGTAGCAAAATTTCCAAGCTAGCTCTATGTATTTCCAAACAAATACGTTAATTTCATGAGATGGCATCTCAAATTATAATACTATTAGTTAGTAAGTCACCAACACTAACCAGAGGTATATGGACTTGAGAGTTCACTCTTGGAAAGTTGGCAGTAGAATCCGTTGTCATCACCAGCATACTCAGCAACGTGATGTTCAGTTGTCGTTTCGGATATAGTTGCGGGCACTAGACAATCCTGGTTATCCTCAAGGTTACCTGTTACTGAATCTATCCAAGATGAAGCTTGAGGTGAAATCATGATAGTTACCTGTAAGCAACCAGCCATTTAAAGCCACAAATGTTTAACATCAGCATATATCGTGTAAAAAAATGAAAATCATAATAGAAATGCAAATGTGGTCTCATCCACAAGTAATACGTGCGTTGCGCAACGCCTTTCGATTTCACAACGCACGTAGCTTTACACTGTAATGTACAAACGCTGCACAACACTGGAATGACTTAAACAGAAACTATTCAATGAAGTCCATATTCATATAGCACATTGATACCATAGGCTCCAATATTAAAAATTAAAAAAAAAGATACAAATCCTTTATTAATCGGCGTGCTATAACAAAGCAATATATTCGCAGCAGCCTTATGTTTGAATATATATTAGACAACCGCTTAAATACTCAGTTCATACATATAACTATATGTATACATCCACATAAATATGCATTATATATTTACTTTAAGTTGTAACAAATGCAGTGCAATTAGAGGCAATTTATTTTTTCCGTATCATAAATAAATATCACGAACACGCTGCAGCTAGAACAAAACCTTTACCAAATTTATGAGTAAACTCACCTTTAAAAGCTATCAATGTAATCATTAAATTGGCAAGTAAATGAGTGTATCCCTCCACTAACCACTGGCAGCTTTAATAGTAGTTAGTATTACTGGTAATCAATTTATCTGACTTTCTAGTCGTTCAGCAGGCTTGTTAGGTATGTTGATAACGTTAGATTTGAATGACGAATGACTGACGAAATCGACTAAGAACTGATAGGATATTCCAATTAGGAATTCCATGACGAAAGCTCGAACTTCTGGAACTTTCGACAATCGTTAATGTCTTTCTATCGTTAAATCGGTTATTATTGCGACTTATTTACGGCGAGTTTAAAACCACGCCCCGTAGCTCACGATAACTTTGTAATCGTACCATAGAAGCAAATTAACAACATTATTACAACGTAGTTTTACGAATACATGTATGTATTCTGTGCGCGTATATGTTAGTCTAACTGAGCCCAGCTCAGTAGTATGTATGAACTGGACTTCCGTTTCCTGTTGACCTGAGAGGACGTGCTATTGAGAGCTTCTCAGATTTTACAAATTTTTCTTCAACTTTTACGAATATTTATCCCTTTTATTACTTTCTTACCCCTTTTTGTACATATTTTATACTACCATATCACTTTTATATTGTTTTGAAGTTAGCAGGAAGGCAGCTTGGCCGCTTCAGGCACTGCTGTGACTAGTGGTAGACACTGAGTGGGACAACTCTTTGTTTACCATATCACTTTTATATTGTTTTGAAGTTAGCAGGAAGGCAGCTTGGCCGCTTCAGGCACTGCTGTGACTAGTGGTAGACACTGAGTGGGACAACTCTTTGTTTTATTTTAAAGTCCTGATTTTTAATTTTGTTTTATTAAATCTCAGTGATAGAATGGTTAAGGCTAAGACTTCCAGAGGCAGTGGTTTGATTCAGATGGATAGTCAGTGTGGAAAATGTAAAAACAAACTGAAAGATGAAGTAGATAATTTAATTCAATGCGATTTTTGTCAGTTTTGGTTTCACTATAGATGTGCTAGTTTGAGCAAAGAGGAAGCTGAGCTGCTGTCGAGGCTGGAGCCTAAAGGTGCCAAGTGGGCCTGTAAGGTATGCAGCAAGGGAGAAGTTTTTGTTCAAAGTAATCCCCAGCTAGATAATATCGAGAAAAGTTTGGATGAAATCAAGTCCTTGGTTATTGGTAGTCTTGAACCTCAAGTTGAGGCTATAAAAAAAACATATGCAGCAGCAGTACAAGATATCGAAAGGAACACAAAAGTTCTTGTTAGTGCTGCAAAACAAACACTTGTGAAAAATGAAAACGAACAGAAAGAAGCTAGAGACAAAAACCTGATTCTTTTTGGACTCCAAGAGTTCAACACCAAACAGGAAACTGTTGAAGAAATAAACAAGCTCTTTTCAGAATGTCATCTCTCAAAAGTAATTGAAAAGAAGAACATGTATAGGCTAGGTAGGATAAGTGAAGAATCTGACTTGAAAGATAAGAAACCAAGACCTATCAAAATATGCACAGAGTCTAGGGAAGACAAATGGGAAATAGTGAGAAGAATCAACAGCTTTAAGAAGGGGGGTATTTTTGCAAAGCTAGATATGTCGAAAGAGGAAAGAGAGGAGGATTTTCAGTTATACCAGACGTTAAAGAAAATCAGAGCAGAAAATTCTACAAATCGTTACAAAATAATCAAAAAAAAAATAGTGAAAGTAAACCAATAAGCCTTCTTTTAGCAAACGCAAGGTCAGTGAAGGGTAAACTGAATGAAATAGAAGTTTTAGCATCGGAATATGATATACTATGCATTACAGAGACACATATTGATTCGTCTTTCAATAATGAAATGATTTTGAGCTCATCGCAAAAGTGTATTTATAGATGTGATCGAGATTGCCATGGCGGAGGAGTAATGATTGCCCTTTCACCATGTATTAATCACCACCAGATCCACTTAGAGGGTACATATTTTCCAATAGAAGTGGTTTGTGTAAAAATAGAATGCGTTGATAGTGGCCTAGATTTGATAATTTTGTGCCTTTACATCCCACCATCTTTTATCAGACAAACAATTGATCCACTTGACGATCTACTGGGACAAGTAGTGTCAAGATTTCCTAAATCTACTATATTTGTTTCAGGCGATTTTAACTTGCCTGACATAGACTGGATTATAGGTCAAGTTCGTTCTGGATCTCACAACAAAACACTTCACAAATCTTTTTTGAGCAGTCTGCTATCCCATCACCTGACCCAACTCGTGACTGAGCCTACACACCAACTTGGCAATACACTCGACCTAATCCTTACTAATAATGACAGCCTTTTTACAGATTTGAATGTGATCAATCCTGGACTAAGTGACCATTACATGGTAGGCATAAATATAAAAATCAGGGAATTTAGGCCAAATAGTAAGCATAATGATTCTTTTAAAATATACGCTAAGGCAAATTTTGAAGCTATCACTCTGGCTCTAGAGAAAACACTTTCTAAAGTGTCAAGCGCTATTCAAAATGAAGAAAACATAAACACAACATGGCAAATCTTTGAAACGGACTTGAAAGAAGCAGTCAGTAACTATGTACCTAAATGCACAAAAAAGATCAGAAACAAAGACGAGCCCGTATGGTTTAATGATTCTGCCAGGAAGTGTGTAAGATCGCAAAGAAAATTGTATGATAAATTCAAGAAAAGTGGCCTGGACACAGACCTACAACAGTACAAACAGGCTAGGCGCCAAAACAAAAAGCTCTTTAGGAAAATGGAATATGACCACTATGATAGAATATTATTCAAACCACTGAGTTTGGGAGATAGCAAGCCTTTCTATTCATTTTATAGAAGGAAGAGTGGGAAGAGCTGCCATGGCTCTGTTATTTTTAAGGGTAAATCAGCTTTTGAGACTTCAGAGATTTTTAACAAGTATTTTCAGAGTGTTTTTTCTGGGAGCAGTTCATACTCAGACCCGCTTTGGGCTGAAGGGAACTGTCCGATTACAATTACTAGTGAGGGGGTGAGGAAATTGTTAATTGGTCTGAAGACCGGAAAGGCCCCAGGCCCTGACCAGCTGAGGAAAGAGGACCTCAGTCTTGATGTGGTGGTCACTAGTCAGATTTTAGCTCTTATCTTTCAACATTCTCTTAATACTGGCCAGCTGCCTGATATCTGGAAGGCGGCAAACGTAGTACCAATTTTTAAAAAAGGCTCGAGAGACAGCCCCAGTAATTTTAGACCAGTTTCACTTACATGTATTGCATGCAAACTTTTAGAACATATAGTACTAAGCAATATTAATCAGCATCTTAATGTAACGCTCAACCCAAGCCAACATGGATTTAGACAGGGTCTCTCATGCACTACCCAACTTGTCACAACAGTAGATGACATTATGAAAATGGTGGATGGAAATGACTCGGTACACGCTGCAGTGTTGGATTTTTCGAAAGCTTTCGATCGAGTACCTCACGGTCTCTTAATTGAAAAGCTGTTATTTATTGGTATTGACTCAGCAGTAGTTAGATGGATAGCACATTTTTTGGCAGACCGAATGCAGAGAGTGGTTGTGGAGGGAGCAACGTCTGGTTCTCTTGCAGTAACTTCTGGTGTTCCTCAGGGTTCCGTGCTGGGGCCCTCTCTTTTTCTAGTTTACATTAATGACATTTGTAGCATTATAAAGACATCGACAATGAGACTTTTTGCGGACGATGCCCTTCTTTATTGCCCGGTTAACAGCTTAGATAGTTCCCAGAAATTCCAGGAAGATTTGTTTTTGTTGGAAAGGTGGGCTGAGCATTGGGGTATGGTGTTTAACACTGATAAGTGTCAAATAGTCAGGTTTGGTAAGAACGGTCTTGATAGTTCTGTGGATTACTTTTTAGGAGGAATAGCGTTAGAGAATGTATCAGCTTTTAAATATCTTGGAGTTGAAATTACTAGTGATTTTAGTTGGGACTTGCAGATTGATTCGGTGACGGCAAAGGCTTCTCGGAGGTTGGGTATGATGAGGCATGTGCTTTTTAAGGCCCCCAGAAAGGTGAAGAGGGTTGCATACCTCACCTTGTGTAGACCTATAATGGAATATGCAGGTGAGGTATGGGACCCTCATTTAGTTAGGCAGATAACATCGTTGGAGAATGTGCAGCGAAGGGCTGTGCGTTTTATTTCAGATTTGAGGGGAAAACAGAGTGTTACGGAAGCAAGGCAGTTTTTGGATCTAGAGCTGTTGGAGGCAAGGCGTAAGAGTGCTCGCATGACATTGATGCTAGAAATTTTAACAGATAGCAAGCACAGTTCTTTTGTTGATAGTTTTAAGCATTTACAAGATACAACTCATGATCATAATACAAGGTCAACAACTAACGGGGAACCCCCCGCCATTGAGTCAAATTCGAGTTTTTATCAATATAGTTTTATGCCCAGGACTTCCCGCAACCTGCGAGGAAAGCCATGAAATTTTATCGGATTTTTGACAGACATTTTGAAGGCCTTCTTTTACCCGCGAGCGGGGTCTAAAGGCTCGAGTTTTACCTAGACCTAGACTTCAGCCGCAAAGTGTAGTTTGGAATTTGGTTTACGCCGAAACGCACTTTTTGGCATTCTGACATTAAATTGAATTCGATCGGCCTCTATTTAATTAAAGCATGTTACGTGGTGTATTGTACAAATATTCCGTGTGTCTGTGGAAAACACTTATTACTGTTAAAATAAAATCAAAGACGTTCTGCACAACTTTACGACGGATTTTGCGTAAAACGCAAATCATATCAAAATATAAACTAAAACTTGTATCGGTTGTGGGGATATTTTAGCAAAGCACTTCGGTATATTATGGTAGATGTACGCCAAAACATTTTTGCATACCAGAAGTATATAAAAAAGAGCATTTTTCTTGTTTTGTATTATTTTTAATCAATAGAAATCATCATCATCATACCAGAAGTAGTGAGAACAGTTGCATTTATGTACCTATTAACTAAGAAATATTAATTTAGCATAACTTAATTGCTAAAAATGGCCAATAACAGCAGTGCATAAAGGAAAACTAATGTATACATTTGAGCATCTGAAATAATTGCAAACAACTAAAGCATCTAAAACAATGCTATGCTTTGAGCAAGAAAGAGTGATGAAGTAGTCTGACCATAACATTACGATGGTGATTTTATCAGTTACACAAAAAAGATGTTGTATTGAGATATTAGCAAAGACAGATTCCAGAAGAGAGCAATGCCTAAATCACAGGAGATATGCACGATATTGCAATGAACAAAACACATAGTATAATAAAGGATCATCAGGGGAAGCAATAACTATAGAAGCATCAACAAACAAATTAGAAACTTTCAGTGGAAGGAATCTATCAGCGAAGATGCATCAATTGGCCTGCCAGAAAACCACCAAAAGAAATTAAGAAACGATGGCATATACACAGCTCAGCCATGTTCTATCAGACATGACCAAAATAACAGGAGTTAGTCATCATTTTCAATCAGTACACTCCCGTGATGTACTTAAAACAAGTACTCTCACATATCCACCCTCTATGACATAAACAGCAGAACCTGAGCACCTAAACACTTGCAGACTAGCAGAGACACGTATAAAATTGAACAGCTCCAATGACAGCCTTTTTTCTTTCATGGGCCTAGGCTCTTTTTATTCCAACTGTTAAGCCTCTCTATGGACTGTCATGACTCTCCTTTGGCTGTCAAAACTCATAGACATGTGGGACTGAGTAAAAAAACATGAACAACTGTTCATGGAAGGGTGTAACTTTCATTGGCTGTTTTTAACTTTCTGTCGTTAATATTATTGTTTTAGAATTTTGTTAGTTGTATGTTTCATTTGTTGAACTTGAAGAAATGAAAAAAAGTATCTTTTACTAGTAAATATTGGTATAGCTTTGAATAGCTTTACATCTTCATTGGTGTCTGAACTAGTAGTAATCAAATTAGTTCACACAATCTAAGCAACTTAAAGCAAGATTGAGGATCAGAATGAATAGACCCTGATAATATGGATAAACTTAGGCAATGTGTTTGAAAGGGTTCTGTGTGTATTTGCATAATACAGAAAGCATGCATTATGCACCTTTCTGCACCATTTGAGCTACTCATAAAGTTAGTTTATGAAGGGTTGTGTTTGCCGAAAAGATGCGGAGCTATTTTCTATAAACCTTACCAATGAAGTTTCGTATTATAGAGCTATAAGGGTCTGTGATTTTTTATAATACAAGGAATTGTAAGCGGACAGACAGGATCTACTGTTAGCGTATACTAGTCATTAAGTTTGGTTGTTCTTGTTGCTTTCTGTTCTTTAATTCAATAAAAAGCATCGCCTTCTTCCTTTGTTACCACTTGTACTAATTTTCTTGGGTTTGCTAATGTTATGATATGAAACACTATGTGATGTTACTCAAGCGCAGTAGCAGTGATCTATATGAAGGAAAAAGCATACATATGTATTGGCTAGCACAATTCCTGGCTTTGCATAGGTATTAAAAAACAGTGGCAGGTAATGTAGTTGCCTGGCGCATGGCCAATGGCTAATTTGAGCAAGCTAGTATCCGTATTGCTAAAATTATTAATAGGAGCAGTGAGAGCAAGCTTTAGTGATGTTGCGCCGGAACGCAGTCGCTATGTGCGTTTTAACCTAGATAGCTGCTTATATTGGCTAATCTTGCGCAGCTCAATTGGCTAGCTAACTATCTGGAGAGCGGGAAATTCTGAGATCAAATCTTCTGCGATACGGATTCTTCATTCCAAACTTTTAATAGCTAGAGCTGGACAAACCGAATCACATACACCGAGATTTATATATATTTATTTACAAGTTGAGATTTGACTGTATGAAATAATATTTTGTCTAGAAGTGTAAATTCTTTATTATGTGGTTCATTTTGCATTTTTTCTTAATTTATAGTAATGGTGCTCAGTTAAAATGTGTGGAGATGCTGATGCCTTCTTGTTGTTGGTGTTCAATTGCTGAGAAAATTGGGAATAATTTGTTTAAAAGGTTTTCATCAGCATCTTATTTATGGTTATGCAATTACTAGTTGTGAAAGAGTCCCAGCATATATTTTACTATAATTATTAGTGAGGGGACGATCAGAGAAAATCATGCAACTAACAAACTGTGTAGGTAGTTGAGCATTTTAATAAATGATGATCGAGTACTATTGTGACACTAGAGCAACATGTTTTTGTTTCGTTTTTCAAATTAACTCGATGAGATCTGCTTTATCACTTTTCTAAATGGAAGTTTCATTCCATTATAGAATGAATAAAATGTCTGAAGACAGTGAAGAAGTTGCAGCTGATATTCACATAGAAGCTGATGAGGCAGCTGAAAACATGGCCGCCAGAGAAGAGGATATTAGTAAAGGTGAAAATTTGGAGTCACTAACACTGGAAGAGCCATCAGCCTCCATTACTGATGGCACAGTTGAACCTATGAAAAGCATTGCAACAGACTCCATTGAACCGGTAGAACCAATTACAGTTGATGCAATGGAGCCAATAAGAAGTGTTACAATGGACTCCATGGAGCTGATAGAACCCAATACGGCTGATGCACTGGAACCAATAGGAAGCATTACAACGGACTCCATGGAACCAATAGAACCCATTATGGCTGAAGCAACGGAGCCCATAGAAACCACTGTGGCAGACTCAGCGGAACCCATGCACAGTATGAAAGTTTCTACTTTGTCAATCTTTTTCGTGCTAACATGTCTCAAAGCAACAATTATGAGCTCACAACAGGCCATTTCAAATCACTTTTAAATTATCATCTGTGATCTACATTTTCAGGCTGGGCAATCCATTCTGTTACAATAAAGTTAGTTTACTGGTTGCTTTTCTCACATGCTCTTTGTGCTTGGTTAATTTTTTATATTATTGATGTAACAGCATTAAGCACAGATATACTTCTTTAGACAGTGGATTTACTAGATAACACAACTATTCATGCAATATATTATTAACAGCTAGAAGCACTCATGTTTAGTCATCTTTATTTGTAGATATATTACAGCTTTATGTTGTAAATAGAATTAGGACAGTTGCAAGCCATACATGGCGGAGATGTGCATAGCAATAACAACAAAGTGTTCTTGTTTGAAACAAATATGCTATTTCAAGTTGTATTGTGAGTCGATTTACTGATACGTTGTTGATTTGAGCTCACTCAATAAGCTAGAAGCCTGTTTATGAAATTCTCTGTTATTAAAATTCTCTTAGATGAAATTACTGGTGCCGAACGAAACTCAACATTCCTGAAGGCTGAATCTCATTTCACTGAAGGGAGACTTGATACAGCTCTAGACTACTATTTGAAGTGTATCAAAGGAATTGAGCAAGGTCAGCTATGTAAAACCTACAGACGAGGTCAATTACATATACCTACAGACGAGGTCAATTACATATACCTACAGACAAGGTCAACTACGTATACCTACAGACTAGGTCAACTACATATACCTACAGACTAGGTCAACTACATATACCTACAGACTTGGTCAGCTACATATACCTACAGACTAGGTCAGCTACATATACCTACAGACTAGGTCAACTACGTATACCTACAGACTAGGTCAACTACATATACCTACAGATTAGGTCAGCTACATATACCTACAGACTAGGTCAACTATATATACCTACAGACTAGGTCAACTACATATACCTACAGACAAGGTCAATTACATATACCTACAGACAAGGTCAACTACGTATACCTACAGACTAGGTCAACTACATATACCTACAGACTTGGTCAGCTACATATACCTACAGACTAGGTCAGCTACATATACCTACAGACTAGGTCAACTACGTATACCTACAGACTAGGTCAACTACATATACCTACAGACTAGGTCAGTTGCATATACCTACAGACAAGGTCAACTACATATACCTACAGACTAGGTCAACTACTTATACCTACAGACTAGGTCAGTTACATATACCTACAGACAAGGTCAATTACATATACCTACAGACGAGGTCAACTACGTATACCTACAGACTAGGTCAACTACATATACCTACAGACTAGGTCAGTTACATATACCTACAGACTAGGTCAACTATATATACCTACAGACTAGGTCAACTACGTATACTTACAGACTAGGTCAACTACATATACCTACAGACTAGGTCAACTACATATACCTACAGACTAGGTCAACTACATATACCTACAGACTAGGTCAGTTACATATACCTACAGACAAGGTCAACTACATATACCTACAGACTAGGTCAACTACTTATATCTACAGACTAGGTCAGTTACATATACCTACAGACTAGGTCAGCTACATATACCTACAGACTAGGCCAACTACATATACCTACAGACTAGGGCAACTATGTACATCTACAGACTAGGTCAGTTACATATACCTACAGACTAGGTCAACTACATATACCTACAGACTAGGCCAACTACATATACCTACAGACTAGGTCAGTTACATATACCTACAGACTAGGCCAACTACATATACCTACAGACTAGGGCAACTACGTATATCTACAGACTAGGTCAGTTACATATACCTACAGACTAGGTCAGCTACATATACCTACAGACTAGGCCAACTACATATACCTACAGACTAGGGCAACTACGTACATCTACAGACTAGGTCAGTTACATATACCTACAGACTAGGCCAACTACATATACCTACAGACTAGGCCAACTACATATACCTACAGACTAGGGCAACTACGTATATCTACAAACTAGTTCGACTACATTTATCTAAAATCTAAGTCAACTACATACACCTACAGGTAAAATGTTTGGGTTAACAGTTGTTGGTAGGATATAACTATCTACTTCCAGGTTTGGAATGGAATATTTTCCTCTGCACAATGCCAATATGTTGTGTTGGAGCAACATTTGAAATCCATCCTACGAGGCTCTTTTCATTTGTCTTTAGCTAAATTAAATTATGTGTCTGTAGAATTGCTGGTCTTTTCCATTGGCATCAGCATTTATTTTTATTTTATCTTTTAATTGTAAGACTTCATCTTTTTTGTTACTTCCAACTGCCATATAGGATGAGCTGTTTGAACCTGATGGTAGATATCAAAGTTGTCCATTGTGAAGGTAACGATAGTCATATGGCCTGATTCAGGTTTCTTCAAATTTGTTTTGGTTATCATCATTTGGAAGAGTTTTTCCTTACTAAATCAGGCTAAAGACTATATTTAGTATCGTATCTTTACTTTGTGGGCTTTGTACTTGTGTGTATACCACACTAATCTTTGCCATAGTTGCCCTGAAAACTTAAAAATGTTTATACTTGCTGCCATCATTCTGGTTTAATGGTGTGTGGACATTAAAGTCCATCAGATACTAGACCTAATAGTAACCTTTGTGAATTGTTAATATTTTAATCACACAAAAACTTCAACAACCGTAGGGTATGTTATTATATGAAGTTATATGAAAGACAGTAGGCCCTACATATTAGTTGGCCTGACATTCTAGGGTCTGGCTTTCTCTACCTACCACAGTGCCTGCACAAGATAGCCGAATGCTATCACAGGAAAGACGAAGATGAAAAGGCCATTCAGTTCCTCAAAGCTGAGAAGATCTACTATGAAACAGCTCTCATCGATAGTCGACAGATGCAAGAAAAAATTGGTTTGTCCCATATTGGACATGGGAGATGATGGGCTTGTGGGATACTTGTGTATGGATTATATAAGTTGCATTGTGTACATGTGAGATGTAGTACTTGTGGAGATTTTAGCGTGTCAGATGCAGTTCATGTGAGGCAATGGATATGTGAGGTGATGGACATGTGCGATGGCATACATTTACAATTATGCTTATACTAGCGGAATGCCCGGCATTGCACTGGTATTAAAAATGAGCTTATCAACAGTGACAGGTAATGTAGTTGCCTACCACTTGCCATTAGCCTGGCACACTGCCAATGGCAAATTTGAGTAGTCTCGTTATATACAGGTTTTACTAATAAAAGCCGTGAGAGCAAGCATGAAATGAAGTTGCGCGTAATGGAGAGTGGTAGTGTATTTTAATCCACATAACGACATATATCAGCCAATGAATTCATTAATCTCGCGTAGCTCAATTGGTAAGATATTTGCCTGGGGAACAGGAGGTTCCGAGAATAAATTCAGCATGAAACGGTTATTTCATTCCTAAATTTTAATAGCTATAGCTGTACAAACCAAGACACACACACAAACCTTTAGATTTATGTATATACATGTAGATGACATTGTCATCATTACGCTGTAGAATTTCATACATCTAATGCAAGTAATGTAGTCCTGCATCAAATGAAAAGCCATGACTGTTCACTTTGGCTCAGAAAGTTCATTGGCAGTTTAGTGGGCTGTGAGAGATGGTCATGCGTGCCGATCAAGCACTGAGAGTAAGTGGCTGCCCAATTATATTCCAAAGTGTCAGGAAGTGGGTGATTAGTGTCTACCAAGATGAATGTCGCAAGTTCAAATACCGTATGATGCAATCTTTTTCCAAACCCCTAACCATAGTAGTCTGTAAATATTCAAGTACTCTCAAAGACCTCACTTCTCCAAATATGGTGCATGTAATTAGATCCAGAAGTGATAGCCGTGTATAGTTGTTTTTATATTTATATGTCACTGCTGTAGATGACCTTACAACCGGAGATGCCGATGTCGAAGTGGTTCGGGCTGATGAATATGAACGTTTGGCAAAATTATGCCTTGACAAGCACCAGTAAGTTGAATCTATATTGTTTCTAGTACACCGAGGTAGTTTATATAAATGCTCCCCCACAGTGCGTCTGCTAGATGTTGTGGTATCACATTATTATAAGTCAAATATTTATATATAAATCTCAGTGTTTGTCTGTCTGTTGGTCTGTCATTCGTGTGTCCAGTTATAGTGATAAAGTTTTAGCAACAAAAAATCCGGTTTGTACTTAATTTGAACTTGGAACCTTCAGGTCTGCAAACAGGCGCGCTAAACCACTAGACTTCGTGTCCATCCTGGCCATACTGATGAATAATTGTGAACATACTTATGCACCTGCTATTTTTTAATGCGGATTGTTTAAAATACTCATGCTTAAGCTAGCTTAAGCTAGCTTAAAGGTGGACTTGCAACAAAATTCACATTACATTTTTTGGTATCAAAATGTTCACCATGTCTTACTCTGCTGTGTTGTAGGTGCAAAATATGTGGAAGTGTGATTACAAGCTCTTAAAAGTGCAAAAACGAACAGTTAAAAAAACGGCCGTAGGTTGGAATTCCTTTATTTTGATGAAGTACTCAACTCGACGTGGTTATTGTTTTGACACCGTGAAATAAAAGGCCAATAAAAGGTTCGATATAACACTTCTCGTGGCATTAGTTTATGACAAACACTTCGGTTCTACCGAAAAGGCCATACCAAATATCGATGCTTGCTACTTTACAGTTTCGTTTCAGCTTGGTCTAATCATTTGGTCGTAATTTGATCATGTGACCCATATTTCCTGCCAAATGTTGCAAACAATTTCTGCAGCAATTTTTGGCCATCACAGGTGACAAACAGGCTCCTCATGGTCATCAGCGAATGATGTGCACTCCCTCGAGCTATGGTTAAAAAATTAAACTGATTTTTAGGCTAGATTTTGAGATATCAGTGCTCAAAGTGACACATTACAATGATGATGATGAAATAAACGCGTAATGACAATAGACATGGTTTTATTGAATGCGTGAAGTTTATGTGTAAAAATATTTTGATGAATGAGGTTGCATGAAAGTGTAAACAGAAGCACATTGTGTTAACTTATGTCACTTTTGAGCCGTTTTGGGAAGGGATTCCAATCTACGGCATTCTCATGATGGCTGCGATTAACTGTTCGGTTTTGAGCTTTTAAAAGTTTGTAATCACATTTCCACATATTTTGCACCTACAACACATAGTAAGACATGGGTAACCTTTTGATACCAAATAACTGTAATGTGAATTTTGTTGCAAGTTTACCCTTAAACTTAAGTTGTTCTAGCTTAAGTTACTCGAATTCGTTAGGTTAAGAAACTCAGCCTATCTGAAATAAATGTTCTATGCACAAACTTGTTCTATTACTCGTGCAATGTCGAGCATTCACCTAGTAGTATAATAAATGGATGGTTTTGTGTCCTGGGATGAAATATTTACACGAGTCCTTATTTTAACAGATCTAAAACATTGAATTTTTAAAAGTGATTTGATGGAAAAGCCATAGCCCGGATTCAAAACCATGAGTATGCGAGTGAAAGTTATTTATACCATGCCACCCTCAAGCGCAAATATTTGCGGAATCAAAAGAAGTTTTTGTGAGTCTGAACGGCACTCCAGAAATTGAAGTTGTTTTATCTACTTTTTGTGCTATTATTGTGTCAATTACGTTGTCCAATTACATGCTTGCTTTGGTTATGCCTAGCCGAAGCATATTCGAGTGGATTCGTAGTTGACATGTGCCGACAAATTCGCACCCTACCATTTCAATGATTCGGAGTTACGCTTTATTGACTTTTCCAAGACTAGCGATGTAATCCTCAAAAAAGAACTAGTTGAAGTAGGCTCACATTTGGGTCAGGGTCACTTTTCAATCCCAGCTTTGTACACCTGTTGCACTAACTCAGCCAGGATAGCTGATCAGAATTTTCTTTATTGTTAATAATTTTAATATCCCTTTATATTACAAAACATCAACAGAATTTACTACTTGCTATACAATTATTACTTTGAAGGTTGCAGGAACGATACTCGCTTTTAGTAAAAAAAAACTTTCTATGCTAGAAGAGTTAAGCGCGGAAAGATGTCGGCACCAGTGCAAATCTGCGCAATCGGAGGGTTCAGTTATTTAATCTATATAAATCTTATCGTTTGTCTTTTTGTTAATCCCTGTGTCCAGTCATAGCAATTAAAATCTAGCAGTGAAAAACCCCCATTATAAAATTCTTTGAATTAATTGATGCAGTATTTTCTTGGCTTTCAGATAATATAAAATTTACTGCTTTCAAAATAGTGGCTCCAGAGCTATGAAGTGCAACTTGCGTAAGTGATAGGACATTGGTTTTGTTTATCTGCCCAATGGATTAAAATTTATTACAGTTGGTATAGCAACTGTATCCTGTGACACCTTTATCTATACTGCGTAAAGATAATTTATAATTAGTATGAAATGTTCGGTTGCGCAGGTGTCAGTTGGCATTAGAATTTAGTGGAAAAGCAACAAAGTTGTACCAAAAGAATTACGGAGACGAGGATGCATCCACCCAGCGATGTTTAGACTTGTTCACGTCGGTTTATGCCCAAGTAGGCAAGGAAGAGTACACAGACAAGCTTGCTCAATATGAGAGTGAACCGCTGGAGCCCGAGCTTGCTGGTAATCTATGCATATGTGACTGACTCCATGCTTGTTATTCTAATAGTTTGATATAAGGATGCACCATAGCCTATGTTCTCTTTGAGTTCAAAACATACTACATAAATATTTAGGATTTTTATTACCAATTTACAAATGTAAATGGTTTAATCGATGCAGATTACAGACGTAGGTTACAGCGTTTACGGCAGACTTTTCTATTCAACATCATCGCTATTTCCTGTTACTGCCTTGGCGTGATTGGCCTGATAATTGTGTTTAAATGATTAGATAAAGATAGCAAGATAAAGATTTTAAAAATACAGTCATATTTCGGATAAAGATCACAGTTACATGCAAATGTTTTAACATAGAATATCATGTATATATATATACCTATTATAAATATACATTTAGGGTTTACTCTATGTATATTTAGGATTTACTATATGTATATGTATAGAATGTCATAGATTAGGTCATATATAATATTGTAATTCAATAATTTATAATAATTCAATTCTAAACGTAAAGCTTTTTTCCGGCATACCACATCCAAATTTTTTCAAAGTATTCCAGATTTATAAACTAGTTCATATGTACGCAAATATCATTCATCTTGTTTAATTTAAATTTTCCTGAACATAGCATTTCAACTGCAATAAAGTTTTGTTGATCTTATTCTTGCAACATCTTGGCAGTCAGATAACCTTACACATCAACAACAATCGTAAATGATAGATAGAAATCTCCTGAAAGCTCTTTGCTGAGTACATCAGTTTGTCGCTATAGGAGTTTCAGAGTCATTGCATCATGTCCGTACTTGGACAATAATACTTGTGTGATTAACTATTCTAGCTAGCCATAGCAGACCAGTTTACAGACTAAATGGTACTTAATTATTCAAGTAACTTAATCTAGCATATTCTGACTGCTCTTTTAACCGTTTCTGTATAAACTAGTTGACATCAGATTTTCACGAAGTTTCCATAGAGTGATAGCGTAGCGACACACCTCCATATGGCGCTGCAATGCCATCATGAAAACAGCCATGTTGTTCAGTGTTGCTATTTACAAGCGAAACGTCCATTCGATGCGTCATCTTTGTGTCATGGGAATGGCCTTAGCGACCAACAGCGTCGCAATTGTTTATGCTCATAGGTCTTGCTTTCCAGCTCTTTCACTTGCAGAAAACTTTGCTGTAGAAATGCTGTAATGTCTCTGTTTTTACTTGAGACACAAGGCGTCACACAACCATGGCTGTACTACAGTGCTCTATGAAAAGATGATCTACAGGTCGGCCCAGCGTAGCGCTTCGGCACTGGCACCCCAGGTGTCATTACACTGTTACTACGAGGAAACTTAATATACAACTTGTTACTATGTAAGTTATTTACTGCAGCATAATATTACTGTATATTACTCGATGGGGGCTAACAAAGTTCTCTGTGTATTGCAGAGATAGGCAGCAGTAGCGAGGCTAAGACCACAGTCCATCGTAGAAGGATTTCGGCTAAAACTGATACATTGGCTACACAAAGTACCGTTCCCCAAGACAACACCAGTTCTTCTCCACAAGTAGTACCAGGTTAGATTATGGTTGATATTCTGTTGAAATCTATTTTGTAGGCTAGGGTTTGTCATAGATAGGAGCATCGGAGGGTGTGCATCGGAGGGTGTTTTATTAGTAATGTTCATTAGAATATGTATGCGCTCCATAAGGTTAATATGCATTATGTTATACAGAGTGATATATTACTAATACATAGTGATATATTACTAATACATACTGCTATATTACTAATACATAGTGATATATTACTAATACATAGTGATATATTACTAATACATAGTGCTATATTACTAATACATAGTGATATATTACTAATACATAGTGATATATTACTAATACATAGTGATATATTACTAATACATTGTGATATATTACTAATACATAGTGATATATTACTAATACATAGTGCTATATTACTAATACAGAGTGATATATTACTAATACATAGTGCTATATTACTAATACATAGTGATATATTACTAATACATAGTGATATATTACTAATACATAGTGCTATATTACTAATGCATAGTGCTATATTACTAATGCATAGTGATATATTACTAATACATAGTGATATATTACTAATACATAGTGCTATATTACTAATACATAGTGATATATTACTAATACATAGTGATATATTACTAATACATAGTGATATATTACTAATACATAGTGCTATATTACTAATACATAGTGATATATTACTAATACATAGTGATATATTACTAATACAGAGTGATATATTACTAATACATAGTGATATATTACTAATACAGAGTGATATATTACTAATACATAGTGATATATTACTAATACATAGTGATATATTACTAATACATAGTGCTATATTACTAATACATAGTGATATATTACTAATACATAGTGCTATATTACTAATACATAGTGATATATTACTAATACATAGTGATATATTACTAATACAGAGTGATATATTACTAATACATAGTAATATATTACTAATACATTGTGATATATTACTAATACATAGTGCTATATTACTAATACAGAGTGATATATTACTAATACATAGTGCTATATTACTAATACATAGTGATATATTACTAATACATAGTGCTATATTACTAATACATAGTGATATATTACTAATACATAGTGATATATTACTAATACAGAGTGATATATTACTAATACATAGTAATATATTACTAATACATAGTGATATATTACTAATACATAGTGCTATATTACTAATACAGAGTGATATATTACTACTACATAGTGATATATTACTAATACATAGTGATATATTACTAATACATTGTGATATATTACTAATACAGAGTGATATATTACTAATACATAGTGCTATATTACTAATACATAGTGATATATTACTAATACATAGTGATATATTACTAATACATAGTGATATATTACTAATACATAGTGCTATATTACTAATACATAGTGATATATTACTAATACATAGTGATATATTACTAATACAGAGTGATATATTACTAATACATAGTGATATATTACTAATACATTGTGATATATTACTAATACATAGTAATATATTACTAATACAGAGTGATATATTACTAATACTTAGTGCTATATTACTAATACATTGTGATATATTACTAATACATACTGATATATTACTAATACATAGTGATATATTACCAATACATAGTGATATATTACCAATACATAGTGATGTATTACTAATGTATAGTGATATATTACTAATACAGAGTGATATATTACTAATACATAGTGATATATTACTAATACATAGTGATATATTACTAATGTATAGTGATATATTACTAATACATAGTGATATATTACTAATACATAGTGATATATTACTAATACATAGTGATATATTACCAATACATAGTGATATATTACCAATACATAGTGATATATTACTAATGTATAGTGATATATTACTAATACAGAGTGATATATTACTAATACATAGTGATATATTACTAATACATAGTGATATATTACTAATGTATAGTGATATATTACTAATACAGAGTGATATATTACTAATACATAGTGATATATTACCAATACATAGTGATATATTACTAATGTATAGTGATATATTACTAATACAGAGTGATATATTACTACTACATAGTGATATATTACTAATACATAGTGATATATTACCAATACATAGTGATATATTACTAATGTATAGTGATATATTACTAATACAGAGTGATATATTACTAATACATAGTGATATATTACTAATACATAGTGATATATTACTAATGTATAGTGATATATTACTAATACAGAGTGATATATTACTAATACATAGTGATATATTACTAATACATAGTGATATATTACCAATACATAGTGATATATTACTAATACATAGTGATATATTACTAATACATAGTGATAAATTACCAATACATAGTGATATATTACTAATACATAGTGATATATTACTAATACATAGTGCTATATTACTAATACATAGTGATATATTACTAATACATAGTGATATATTACTAATACATAGTGATATATTACTAATACATAGTGATATATTACTAATACATAGTGATATATTACTAATGTATAGTGATATATTACTAATACAGAGTGATATATTACTAATACATAGTGATATATTACTAATACATAGTGATATATTACCAATACATAGTGATATATTACCAATACATAGTGATATATTACTAATGTATAGTGATATATTACTAATACAGAGTGATATATTACTAATACATAGTGATATATTACTAATACATAGTGATATATTACTAATGTATAGTGATATATTACTAATACAGAGTGATATATTACTAATACATAGTGATATATTACCAATACATAGTGATATATTACTAATGTATAGTGATATATTACTAATACAGAGTGATATATTACTACTACATAGTGCTATATTACTAATACATAGTGCTATATTACTAATACATTGTGATATATTACTAATACATAGTGATATATTACTAATACATAGTGATATATTACTAATACATAGTGCTATATTACTAATACAGAGTGATATATTACTAATACATAGTGCTATATTACTAATACATAGTGATATATTACTAATACATAGTGATATATTACTAATACATAGTGCTATATTACTAATGCATAGTGCTATATTACTAATGCATAGTGATATATTACTAATACATAGTGATATATTACTAATACATAGTGCTATATTACTAATACATAGTGATATATTACTAATACATAGTGATATATTACTAATACATAGTGCTATATTACTAATACATAGTGATATATTACTAATACATAGTGATATATTACTAATACATAGTGCTATATTACTAATGCATAGTGCTATATTACTAATGTATAGTGATATATTACTAATACATAGTGATATATTACTAATACATTGTGATATATTACTAATACATAGTAATATATTACTAATACAGAGTGATATATTACTAATACATAATGATATATTACTAATACATAGTGATATATTACTAATACATAGTGCTATATTACTAATGCATAGTGCTATATTACTAATGCATAGTGATATATTACTAATACATAGTGATATATTACTAATACATAGTGCTATATTACTAATACATAGTGATATATTACTAATACTTAGTGCTATATTACTAATACATTGTGATATATTACTAATACATACTGATATATTACTAATACATAGTGATATATTACTAATACATAGTGCTATATTACTAATGCATAGTGCTATATTACTAATGCATAGTGATATATTACTAATACATAGTGATATATTACTAATACATAGTGCTATATTACTAATACATAGTGATATATTACTAATACATAGTGATATATTACTAATACATAGTGCTATATTACTAATACATAGTGATATATTACTAATACATAGTGATATATTACTAATACATAGTGCTATATTACTAATGCATAGTGCTATATTACTAATGTATAGTGATATATTACTAATACATAGTGATATATTACTAATACATTGTGATATATTACTAATACATAGTAATATATTACTAATACAGAGTGATATATTACTAATACTTAGTGCTATATTACTAATACATTGTGATATATTACTAATACATACTGATATATTACTAATACATAGTGATATATTACTAATACATAGTGCTATATTACTAATACATAGTGATATATTACTAATACATAGTGCTATATTACTAATACATAGTGATATATTACTAATACATAGTGATATATTACTAATACATAGTGCTATATTACTAATACATAGTGATATATTACTAATACATAGTGATATATTACTAATACATAGTGCTATATTACTAATGCATAGTGCTATATTACTAATGTATAGTGATATATTACTAATACATAGTGATATATTACTAATGTATAGTGATATATTACTAATACATAGTGATATATTACTAATACTTAGTGCTATATTACTAATACATTGTGATATATTACTAATACATACTGATATATTACTAATACATAGTGATATATTACTAATACATAGTGCTATATTACTAATACATAGTGATATATTACTAATACATAGTGCTATATTACTAATACATAGTGATATATTACTAATACATAGTGATATATTACTAATACATAGTGCTATATTACTAATACATAGTGATATATTACTAATACATAGTGATATATTACTAATACATAGTGCTATATTACTAATGCATAGTGCTATATTACTAATGTATAGTGATATATTACTAATACATAGTGATATATTACTAATACATTGTGATATATTACTAATACATAGTAATATATTACTAATACAGAGTGATATATTACTAATACTTAGTGCTATATTACTAATACATTGTGATATATTACTAATACATACTGATATATTACTAATACATAGTGATATATTACCAATACATAGTGATATATTACCAATACATAGTGATATATTACTAATGTATAGTGATATATTACTAATACAGAGTGATATATTACTAATACATAGTGATATATTACTAATACATAGTGATATATTACTAATGTATAGTGATATATTACTAATACAGAGTGATATATTACTAATACATAGTGATATATTACCAATACATAGTGATATATTACCAATACATAGTGATATATTACTAATGTATAGTGATATATTACTAATACATAGTGATATATTACTAATACAGAGTGATATATTACTAATACATAGTGATATATTACTAATACATAGTGATATATTACTAATGTATAGTGATATATTACTAATGTATAGTGATATATTACTAATACATAGTGATATATTATTAATACATATTGATATATTACTAATACAGAGTGATATATTACTAATACAGAGTGATATATTACTAATACAGAGTGATATATTACTAATACATAGTGATATATTACTAATACATAGTGATATATTACTAATGTATAGTGATATATTACTAATGTATAGTGATATATTACTAATACATAGTGATATATTATTAATACATATTGATATATTACTAATACAGAGTGATATATTACTAATACAGAGTGATATATTACTAATACATAGTGATATATTACCAATACATAGTGATATATTACTAATGTATAGTGATATATTACTAATACAGAGTGATATATTACTAATACATAGTGATATATTACTAATACATAGTGATATATTACTAATGTATAGTGATATATTACTAATGTATAGTGATATATTACTAATACATAGTGATATATTATTAATACATATTGATATATTACTAATACAGAGTGATATATTACTAATACAGAGTGATATATTACTAATACAGAGTGATATATTACTAATACAGAGTGATATATTACTAATACATAGTGATATATTACTAATACATAGTGATATATTACTAATGTATAGTGATATATTACTAATGTATAGTGATATATTACTAATACATAGTGATATATTATTAATACATATTGATATATTACTAATACAGAGTGATATATTACTAATACAGAGTGATATATTACTAATACATAGTGATATATTACCAATACATAGTGATATATTACTAATGTATAGTGATATATTACTAATACAGAGTGATATATTACTACTACATAGTGATATATTACTAATACATAGTGCTATATTACTAATACATTGTGATATATTACTAATACATAGTGATATATTACTAATACATAGTGCTATATTACTAATACATAGTGATATATTACTAATACATAGTGATATATTACTAATACATTGTGATATATTACTAATGCATAGTGCTATATTACTAATACATAGTGATATATTACTAATACATAGTGATATATTACTAATACATAGTGATATATTACTAATACATAGTGATATATTACTAATAAATAGTGATATATTACTAATACATAGTGATATATTACTAATGCATAGTGCTATATTACTAATACATAGTGATATATTACTAATACAGAGTGATATATTACTAATACATAGTGCTATATTACTAATACATAGTGATATATTACTAATACATAGTGATATATTACTAATGCATAGTGCTATATTACTAATGCATAGTGCTATATTACTAATGCATAGTGATATATTACTAATACATAGTGATATATTACTAATACATAGTGCTATATTACTAATACATAGTGATATATTACTAATACATAGTGATATATTACTAATACATTGTGATATATTACTAATACATAGTAATATATTACTAATACAGAGTGATATATTACTAATACTTAGTGCTATATTACTAATACATTGTGATATATTACTAATACATAGTGATATATTACTAATACATAGTAATATATTACTAATGCATTGTGATATATTACTAATACTTAGTACATTTTTCACACGAACAAAAACCTATCATCAGACAAAAACACAGAACTAGAATTGCTAAAAATGGAAGTTGTCCTATGCTGCATGAGGTATATGGTAACTCATGCAGCATAGGACATGAGTTATCATATACCTCATGTCCTCATATACCTCAAGATATACAAAAAATGAAACGGTTGTTTACTGACTTTCGTTAACGGTCAATGAACAAAATTAACAAATAAGCCAATGTCTGAAGCCTATGAAACAAAACTTCTATCAAAAGTTGTTTCGTTTTGTAACTTGAAAGTTTCGTATGTAGAGTCTTTGGTAAGTAAATGTTCTACTAGCTCTCCAGATTCTTTTGAAAAGTAATGGAATACACGCACTGTATGCTGTCGGGATCATGAGGGAGTCAAGCAGTTATTTATAAAATGAGTCGCATTATAAAGAGATTTATCTAGTGCTTTAACATTGATTGACATGTTTTGCAGATGGTGTGGAAAAAGAGATGTCCTGTTGCTGCCTGGGCATTCTCTGGATAACACTTGTAGTTTGCAGTATCTTGGCTATCATCCTCTTCAGTGTTGTCTACTGCAAAATGACTCCTACTTCGTGGACCTGTCACTGGGTGAGGGTACAGTACCGATCATTTGCGGAGCAGATCGGCTTCATCGCATACAAGCTGAGCAAGAAAGGCCACTGAGTGGGGAGTGTTGAATGCATCTCTCAACTCACTATAGATTGATTGTTATTTGTAGAAGTACTTCTTCCTGTTACTTGTGATATAACAGTGTCTCTGTTTTAGCTGCTAAAGGAATTACTATGTCTTTTATTGCTGCGTTTGTAGATTATCATTGTAACTACATTGCTAGTTGTCATTCACTGCCTTTTTTAACATCCCTGTTTTGTCAAATGATGCCCAAATTCATAGCTAATTTGCTATCATTGGTTTTAGAACTGATTTCCAATCTTTTTTTATATGTCAGTCTTTGTGGTTTTACATGTTCAGTATCCGTCCATCTGTTTTCGTCCATTTATATGTCCTGTTGGATCGAAATGTTACAGTTTCCTGCATAATGCGATAAATAAAATGTTTCTGTAATTTTATACTTTTAAATATTAGCAAGTTATCATAATAAAGTTTTCTAAACTAAAGAATGTCAATTGGATACAGCCATAGTATAGCTGTGTTTCTCATTTTTCTGGTTCACACATTCCCATTTGCTGAATTCAACTTATTTATGCAGTCCATAAATATGCACCTACATCTGTACACCTATTATCATTAAGCTTCCAGATAGCTGCACTTTTCCTGTGATCTAGTAGTCTAGACCACTTGACCTGTGACCATCAAGACGGGGTTCAATTTCCAAAAAAGTCACCAGTAGTAACAGAAATGGCATTACTAATACACATTGCTGTAATATATCACTATGTATTAGTAATATATCACTATGTAGTTACAGATTGTAAATTTTCAAATGTATTCTCTGTAAATGTCTAAATCACAACTGGGGCTGATCACAATGTCTCTTATCATTAAAACAGCCTCTGCTTGAGGAGCATACAGTACATACTTCCCATTACTTTTCAAAAGATGTGGGAGAGCTAGTAGAACATCTACTTGCCAAAGACTCAACATACGGAAATTTCATGTTACAAAATGTCTTTTTGAAGAGATTTTGCTTCGACTTGAGAAATATATTTTTAGACACGAATAGCCAAAACACTTTTCATACTTGAGCTTATTTGTAGTTTTGTTCATTGGTCCATTTGCTTTCTGTGGCTACGACGTAGAACGTCTCACTCAGTTTCTTTGGCTAATGAAAGTCATTGAACGACAATTTCGTTTTCCTTTATTTAATAATTTGGAGTTATTATGTACCGCATGCAGAGTAAGACAACTTTTGTTTCTAGCAATTCTACTTGCGTTTTTTGTCTAATAGTTTTGTTTACGGCGATGAAATAAATCTTTTTACGCACTTTATGTATTTGAAAACTTTTATTCTGAGCGAAACAGAACCAAGATAACAATACAACAGCCACCTCTTTGGACTTCCATCTTTTAACTTCTCATGGTTTTTATTTGCCTAATTTAGACGAACAATGGCAAAGGTAAACAAACAAACTTACCGATCATAGTTTTTGTTCATTATTTCTGTATTTTTTCTGTGTACTTTTTCAATTTATTATGTAGTAGTATACTTTTAACACACATTTGTTTCAGGTTTGAACTATTACATGTATTTATAATATGTTCAAATATTATATATCCGCGTTTTTGTAGAGGCTGGGAACGGGTTAGCGGTAGATACGAAAAGCCGAACGCGCTGAATGACCGAACAGACCGAATATCTTTGGCAGTTGCCCTCTCATGTTGCTATTTATGGATAAGAGCTCGATGAATTGCTTAGTAACATTTTAGAGACTTGTTTATTTTTGCGCTAGTGAAGCACGCTGTGAATGAAAATATTGCATATTCAATCGAAGTATTTTTGCTGTCGCTAGTCCAGTCAGTACTCGCCTTACTTTTGACAGATAAAAGAGAAATGCCTGGTAAAAGCAAAAGGTAAGTGTTTCATTTTTAGTAGTATCGTTAACCATTGATAAACTAGTAGCTAGATAACTAGACAAAATTGTTTCTTTATTCAACTGGAAATGAATATATTTATTTCTATATATGGTGACAAAGCTGTCAACTCTTCTAGATTTTGCGAGATCTTCCTTGAATTGAGATTACCCTCTTGCAAAGATAAAATCTCCCGGTAAACTCCCGGATTTATGTTTTGTTCTCAGGAAAAAATACCGAGCCATTTATTTATCAGTCGCTATAGCATTAACGCGATGCGCGTAATCTAATTATAACGAAAGACTCGCTGTATCGAAAGACACTTTCTTATGGCTTCATGCATAGAACTATCGTTCGGTAATTTTATGGCCTTTGAACAGGCACTCGAACTTTTCAGAACATTTGTTTTTCGTAGGCCCCTCGCACTACCTAGGTCTAAGCAAAGATTTATATGTATTATAATAGGGGTGGGCGTTTCCTACGGCCTTGACATTATATGGAACATTCAATTAATATTATTTATAGATAATAATTGATTTATAGATAATAGTTATAACAATAATGATAATAACAATAATAGAATTCTGAAATAACAGTTAAAATTAAAAAAAATTATATTATGTATTAATTTTAATTAAACTTGATACAATAATTTTTTTTACTACATGTATTTTTATCATCGTTAAAGCAACTATTAGCTATAAATTATCTATATATAAATACAATAGAATATTAGTAAGTGATATTTTTATAATATTACACTATTGTAGTACGCCTATAGTATTGTATAATATTATTTGTGAACTAAAAGACCATAATTTAGTATTTGATTGATCAGTCATATTATTGGGGTAAACCTTAATCATATAATCATATTTTATTTAATGTTGCGATCCATTCCTCCGATTAATTGGCTAGAAATACAGTTCAAAATTTACTGCATTTTAGAGTTCTCTGTGAGATTTGTGGATGGTATCACCGGCTGAAAGACCAGTGTGGGGAGCCAACAGTAAGTATTTTATGAAGTAGGGTTATCATCCTGTCAAGTCAAATAGAAATGCTTTGAGCAACATTTTCCTCTGCTGGTGTGAAACCCCACCTTAAAAATTGGTATTCGATCAGGATACTGGTGTAGCTAGTAGCTTTAAGCAAAGTGAATATTCCATCGTAATTCATTTCGATTCAATTCTAAGGTTTGCACACAAAGCTTTTAGGTACTAACACAGGTAACAATGTCCACCCCTAAAGCACTGGTTGCAGCCAAATATGACCTGCATACTGTCACAAGCTGTAGAACTTAAATATATCATTGCTATTACGTTCATAGTGGTTATTCATGTTATGTTCATGTCGCCTTCTGTTTATAACTTTCTTCTTTCGTTTCAAGCAGTCAAACTCTGCAAGGTAATAGTTATAATTAGCTTGTTGAAAGCCTGCTGCTTGTTTGGTTCGCTGTTAGTTTTGTAATTTCATCATACGAGTAAAGCTCCAAAGATTAATAATGAACATGTGCCTATCCATCTTAAAAGTATAACATAACATCAGCCAATGTTATTTTAGTGAAAGGAATGATGAGGAATGGGACTGTACCAAGTGCACATATATCAACCTGGACACACCATATTGCTACATGTGTGAGCACCCTAGGATATTCGACAACATAGAAACCCAGTAAGATGAAATGAATTTATATCCAAATAAAGAATGCAAAACAAGAGCCGCAAACCTTATGCGCTTAAGTGGTTTCACACTCTTGGTAGTTGGTCAAATGAACTGAATTTTTACTTTTATTGATAATTTTCTGTAATTTCTGTCTCTAGCTCTGAAGAAGAAGTGAAGTTATCCACCCCAAAAAAGAGGTAGGATATATGTGTGCACAGTGACCCTCAAATCAATGTTAACTTGAAAACCAATTCTAACAAAGCATCATATGTTTTAATACTTATTAATAGGAGTTATGCTCAAGTTGTGTCCTCAGACTCAGATTGTCAGACTTTTGAAACGGAAGAAGTCCGAGTAAAACGGAGCGATTGTAAGGTAAGCTATCCGCTGATTGATAACACATTGGCTGTTAACATTGTTTCTATTGGCACTGATATCATTTTTGCAATTTTTGTTTGATGTTTTCAATTTCATTATTGCAGGATTCAGATTCTGACTGTCAGCTACTTGAGTGTGAGTCTTCTTCCATCAAGAGGGAAGCCAGAACCAACTCATCCCTTGGAGAAAGTTCTAAGGTAAGCAATATGCTGATGTGTCCAACCTTTGCTCGGCTCTATTAGCCACATGTGGTATATTTGTAGCAAAACTTCTCTAACGTTGTAGGTGGATGTGCGCTCATTATTGGAGTGTCATAACATTCTCAAAATTGTAAGAGATCAGGAAAATTTGATTCCAATTTCACAAGACACTCCGGCTGATATCACAGACAGCATGTTGGTGGTGCTAGATATGAATGGCAAAACCCTCAAGGATGCCCTAGCAGATGGCACGGGTGTGTACAAAAATGATGGGAAATACTGTTGGAAGTATGATAAAAACTTCAATTGTTTGAGAAGTAGATATCGCAGTAAAGAAGCTGTTCTAGATAAAGATGTGTTTGTAGTGCATAAAACCTACTACAAACATAAGCACTATAAAGATGTCAAAAGAATAGTTGCATTTGTGGAAACATCTAGATGCACATTTTTTAACCAGCTCTTAGTTATTGGTTACCTCTTTGAGGGTGCTCCTCATAAACTAGAGTTAAGACCGCATGGTAATAGCACAAATGCTATTGGCTACACAAGAAAAAAGCCATCGGTCGTTAAAGAAATAGGTCTCAGTGTTGGCCATTTGTCTGTTGGTGCTTCCTTAGAGTCGCATATAAATGAACATGGGGGTAGAGCTTCTATTAGACCTGAACTTAATCCACCAATACATTTAGTGCACAGGTCCCAAAAAGCAAGCACAAATGTCAAGTTTCCAGATGATTTCGCTACCTTGATGCATTGGGCTCAGGAAAATCCTGAATGTCGGGTGATATCTGCTCACCCGTAGCCTGTGGTTGTAATAGCTACTGATCAACATCTGGTCGATCTGAAGAGGTTTGCCACTGGTGCAAAAGGGTGCCCTATTAGTGTTGACCCTACTTTTAATGTAGGAAATTTCTATGTTACTCCAATAACGTATAATAACTTATTTCTTAGAAACAGGCAAGGCACCAATGCAGTGTTTTGTGGTCCAATGCTCATTCATTACCGTAAAACACAGCGTAGTTATGGCAGTCTGATGAAATGCCTTTTAGATTTGGCCCCAGAGCTCAGTTATTTGACAGCATTTGGTACTGATGGCGAGTCAGAGCTTATCAAAGCTCTAGAGAATGCTTTCCCTGAAGCAAAAGCATTACGATGCTTTTTGCACACTCAAAAGAACATACAAGAAAAGTTGAAGTCTTTAGGCTTGAGTAGCATTTACCATCGGCTTGTTAACAGACTTAAAAGTATGTTGTTGTCCAATGACTTTGATGTGTTATTTAGGGAGATGTTAATAGAGTATTCTTCTATATATCCTGAACTGTATCTATATTTGAAAGAAAGGCAGTCAGCAATCAGTAGCTGTATCCATAATGGTCAATTATACTATACTAATGCATCTGAAAGTGTGAATTCTAAACTCAAAGCTTTCTTGGGTGGCAAACCCCTACCACTTATGGGATTTTTATCTAATGTTATCAGTTACTTTGACCAAGAAGTAGGTAAAGCACTTGATGGTTTCATAGGTAATAGTCAAGTCTATCAGCTCAAAATGGAATACCGGCCTTATTTTAAAACAGAGTCATGGTACTCGCTTTCAGAAACTGACAAAAAACTCCACTCTGAGTATATCAACAAAGTTACTGTTGAAGAAGTCTCACAGGATATGAGGATTGGTATTGTGACTAACTTCAGTGTTTTACCTGAAGTGTGTAATGTAAATGTCCCCATAGATATTCTAAGGTTGATGTTCATGAAAGCATGCCAATTAATTCAAAATCTTGGTGTGATGCCAGCACCATCATGTGATGGTTTTTCAAATTATTCCTGTGCGAGTGCAGAACTCAAGACTAATCATAATGTATCGATTAGAGAGAGTGATTACAGAGTAGAATGCCCTTGCAAGGGGTATAAGATCTACCATATTTGCAGCCATGCAATCGCTGCGGCACATGTAGATGGAACACTGTTCAATTATATACTATGGCTTAGACATAATAAAAAACAACGCCATCCTGTTGCTTTTCTCACTCAAAGTGTGAGCACTTGTAGGGCTGGTCTGAAGCCCAACCAAAAAGTTAGGAAGCGAGCACCATCCACAGCGATATCATTACCTTTGCCAGCAGCCCCTAACCAGTCAATATCACTTCCAGCGCCCACGAACAAGTCAACCCTACCATGTTTAGTTGACCACAGTAAGGAAGTAATATTGGTTAACTTGAGAAAACACACTAGGGTTTCAACGTGTATTGGCTGTGGTAAAAAGGATCTTGCCCATATCAAGCATTCAGGATTTGCCTTAGCCAAAAAGGTACATAGATCATACCCACACCCTCATACGAGAAAACTTGTAGTTACCCTCAATAAAGAATGGGGTTATTACCATGTAAATAAAAAATGTCTGTCAGCCTGTTCAGTTCATGTCTGCCCAGATGAGTTTGATAGTTTTTCAGAGGCGGATGGTTTTCTAACACAACAAGGTTTCTCAGCTGCCTAAATCATCCATCGAGCTCTGCACTCTGCAGTAAATACTAACCAGCTCAATGGGATATGTGTTCATGCTTGGTCTTACATAGAACGTTAAATTAGGAACCTAGAAGTCATTTAGCAATTATTTTTTATTTTTACAGTTTTGTCTAGAGTATCTGGATAAAATAAACTCTTCTCTGTATCAAGTTGAATATTCTTGTCTGTATTGACATGATTTTTCTATTAAAATAATTTGTAGTATGCTCTTTATAGTTTTTTATATTAACAAAGATAATCAATTATAATAATAAATTGAAAACTAGGTTTATAGTTGTCATCATATTGATATTATTTCCTGTACTTATTTCCTGTACTTATTTCCTGTAACTTGTTGACTTGGTGGAGACTGGACTGAGGGTATATAACTCCCCTTGAGAAGATCTACTGTACGAGTGATGCTAACGCTGAGCATTCTTAAGATTCAGCTCAAACTTAGTGTAAGTTGTCTGCTCTTTAATTAGCCTTCATACGGAAGGACAACTCCTAAAAAATATTCTGTTCGGTCTGTTCGGTCATTCAGCGCGTTCGGCTTTTCGTATCTACCGACGGGCTAGGGCATTTATATAGTATTGTTGTGGAAGTCAGCGCTGACTATCCACTTGCAAAGTTGCAAGTGGGTTCTGCGTACAAGTTGTCTTACACTGAATTAATAATAGCTCTCATGCACAACTAATTGTGGAAAGCAAGGTGTCTGGTGAATAGCGGCTCTTTATTAACACCAAGCTCTATAAGCATGAAAAGATAGAACAATTAGATACAATTCACTACAATCAAGCGTAATGCTGAATGAGTTACAAATAATAAACACTCAAACAGTTACACTTGTAAATGTAAGAATGATAAGATGTATGTTACAAAAATATGCAAAGCTGCACAATGGTAGGTTAATGTTACCACCGTGTTCTTAATCGCATAATCACATAATTCTCAGTCCTTAGTTTCGTCTTTCGTAGTCTGTATCACTTGCTCTGTGCTCTTTGTTCATCCCCTTAACACTGAAGCACCTTTGCTTATATAGCAAGGGCTGAGTGTTAATCAACAGACTTTCCATGCAAGCTGGCTTTTAAATTATAGGGCTAATCTGAGAATAACTGAATGCTGATGGTAATTAAAGCAGCTCATGACACCTAATATAGTAGAGGACGAGCAGTAAAGGCAGTCATCATATACTCATCTACAAGCAGCTAAGAAACCCCCTTGGAAGTAGCCCATAAGAAAAGAGACATCAATTGACATGCCAAAAAACAATTAAAAGATCCAGAACAGAACCAAACACGACTAAGACAATTGGAGTTGGTCATCATTTCCAATCATTACGCTCCCATGATGTACTTAGGATAAAATCACTCAATTGCTAACTCTCTGCAACATAATGAACAAAGCCTGAACCTCTAAACACCTTCTCACAAGCTAACAGAAACATCTGTGAGAGAGCAGCTCCAACAATTCAGCATCTGTCTCTCTCTTTTTCAAGGACCTGCGGAGGCTCCCTCTGCCTGCTCCAGAGGCAGAGGAACGCACCTCTGGAGCCTCCCTCTCGCTTCCCTTTGTCTCTGGAGCCTCTATCTTTTCCCTGTCTAAGGAGCCTCCTTCTCTGTCATCAGCTGATCTTCTTCTACTTCACTATCTCAACTACCGAGCCTCTATATATAAGGACTGCCATGAGCCTAATTTGACTGTCGAAATTTGCTGCCATACGGACCTAGCAAGTAAACATGGACGACCGTTCGAGTGAGGGTGTAACTTTTATTGGATATTTTAACCTTTGGTCATTAATATTACTGTTTATAATTGTGTTAGTTGTGTATTTTAATTGTTGAACTTGCAGAAAAAGAAGTACTTTTTACTAGTACATATCAGTATTGCTTACAATAGCTTAACACCTTCACTTGTACCCAGTGATGTAGTGCTACCCTAATTCTCCCTAACTAAGTTATGGTTAGAGAATTTGCGTGTTTTTCAAGTATAACTATACTTAGGGTTAAAAAATTTTAGACTTTGCCAATTCTCAAGGTATATTATAGCTCTATTTCATTGATTCAAGTACACTAATGTCATTATAGTCGACATTCAATGGCCATTCAATATAAAAGCAGCACACAGTGCAATACAGTGATGTAATGTTCATGTAACATGACAAGATTGTGATCCTCTACAACAAGGTTGCCTACAACAACGGCTAAGATCAGATTACAGCAAACCAATGGCAGTCAGCATTTGTACAAAAGGACAAAGGCATTGATTTTTATTATTTTCTCAACTTATTTATTACTACAGATGTGCTCATTTCTCATACCATATACATGATTTTAAAGCCCTGTAGGCTTTGGTGGTCGGGGCTTCGCCCCGGACCCACTGGGAGGCTTACAGCACCCCCAGGCTCCCAGCTGTTCCAACCGCTACTACATGGCGGTGGAGTTGCGTTGCGACTCTTGGTCGCCTACATCCACTTATCTCAACTTTACAGTTATGGTTAAAAAAAGGTTAGCACTACATCACCGTCACTATGTATTGGTAATTTATCACTATGTATTAGTCATATATCACTATGTATTAGTAATATATCATTATGTATTAGTAATATATCACTATGTATTAGTAATATATCACAATGTATTAGTCATATATCACTATGTATTAGTAATATATCACTATGTATTAGTAATATATCACTATGTATTAGTAATATATCACTATGTATTAGTAATATATCACTATGTATTAGTAATATATCACTATGTATTAGTAATATATCACTATGTATTAGTAATATATCACTATGTATTAGTAATATATCACTATGTATTAGTAATATAGCACTATGTATTAGTAATATATCATTATGTATTAGTAATATATCACTATGTATTAGTAATATATCACTATGTATTAGTAATATATCACAATGTATTAGTAATATATCACTATGTATTAGTAATATATCACTATGTATTAGTAATATATCACTATGTATTAGTAATATATCACTATACATTAGTAATATATCACTCTGTATTAGTAATATAGCACTATGTATTAGTAATATATCATTATGTATTAGTAATATATCACTATGTATTAGTAATATAGCACTATGTATTAGTAATATATCACTATGTATTAGTAATATATCACTATGTATTAGTAATATATCACTATGTATTAGTAATATAGCACTATGTATTAGTAATATATCATTATGTATTAGTAATATATCACTATGTATTAGTAATATATCACTATGTATTAGTAATATATCACAATGTATTAGTAATATATCACTATGTATTAGTAATATATCACTATGTATTAGTAATATATCACTATGTATTAGTAATATATCACTATGTATTAGTAATATATCACAATGTATTAGTAATATATCACTATGTATTAGTAATATATCACTATGTATTAGTAATATATCATTATGTATTAGTAATATATCACTATGTATTAGTAATATAGCAGTATGTATTAGTAATATATCACTATGTATTAGTAATATATCATTATGTATTAATAATATATCATTATGTATTAGTAATATATCACTATGTATTAGTAATATATCACTATGCATTAGTAATATATCAATATGTAATAACAGATTGTAAATTTTCAAATGTATTCTTTGTAAATGTCTAAATTGCAACTGGGGCTGATCACAATGTCTCTTATCATCAAGGTTCCCTTGCCACTGGTCTCAGATGTGTCTAACCAAGTTCACTGAGACATTGTTTATGCAGCAATGCTCTTCAAACAGCCTGAAAAACGACAATGCACAACCAATAGAAAATACTGCGTATGAATAACTTTTAATTGAGTCTCTTACATATAAGATGTGGAGTAATTCAAACAGATTGTAAATTCATATTTCGCTCTTCTACTTAATCTTCATTAACCGCTATTATATTTGTAAAATAAAATTTGATTAGAAATCATGATTAAAATTTTAATGATTTGTTTGCCATTTGTTTTTCTATCTACAACGGTGGTAAGTACAAAATCAAACACAAAAGTACCAGCAAATACAAACCACATTTGCTGCTGTTTGAAGTAATGCCATTGCAGCCACATCTTTAGTTAACCTAACAAAACTCAAATGTAGTGATAAATAACGTCTGTATCAAATCTGTGTGTCATAGTATCTGTGTGTCACTGATTGGATGACTCTACAATTGATGCTTTATCATTTATTGACAGAGAATTCTGCTCTTTGACCCTTCAATCACATGCCTTGTTAAACTTTGCTTGATAAGATGAACTTTAGCTTTTCCTGTGCATTGAACTAGTGTGAGATTTAGCTATATACCTTCTATCATTACTATTGGCTGGCAGTTTATCCGCAGTAATATCTTCTAAGAGCTGGTAAGTGTCTATGATTGAATTTACTTCATTGAACTGTAAATGAATAAGCTATTCATTTTAGCGATGCATGCAGTGCATCTAGTGAATTCTGTCACTGCTGCTACTGCCTTTACTGCTGTTCTTAAAGTTATTCGTTGACATGCTCTGATAGGTCCCTTTTATAGACACACACAAACTTATTTATCTTCTCAATATGTTCATGATGCAAAGGCCAGCACCTTTCACGGCTTGACATGCTTTCAATCACAGCACTTTCCAGAGTCTTCAATCTAGATTGGTTTTGCCATTATAACCTTCAAATAGCTCAACCTAACATCCATGAACTCTCAATTGACAGTCTGACAGAAAGTAACAGGTGATTGAGCTTTTAGTCTGGCAGTTTGAAGTTGTTGCAGTTCCATTTATCCCAATTGCTCTATACAACTCGCCAGATTTTATGTTCTATGAAACTCCAGATTTGAAGCACGTATTCACCTACAAGCATTATGAATGCAATGATGCCTATAGACCATACAAATCTTGTTAGGTCTCTTCCAATGATGAATAGTTTGCTCCGTTAGTGGCTGATACTTTCAAATAACATCACCTGAAATGTATTAATAGTCTGCCAACATACACAACCTGATGAATAGGAAACCCGTTATCTCTAACATAACAATAAACAATGTGCCTCACTGCGAGTGGATAAACGACAACATACTGTGCTATTTCATCAGAGTGTGAGTAGGTTTTCGAAATTGTAAATCTCTTTAAAATCTCTTCATTTATTATTACTGGTTAGAAAATTTTACAGTGTAGAGATTTTACACCATATGGCACGTAAGACAAGGTATGAGGAAAAAGTGCTTGACACTTGCAAGCACTGATGCTGATTGTGAGTATGCGTGCATACGTATGTGTTAAGAGGCATTGGCTGTGCACTGGTATGTGGAGGAGGCTCTGAAAGTGCTTCTAAGGTGTGTTGAGAGGCTCTGAAGGTGCTTCTATGTGTGTTGACAGGCTTTGAAGGTGCTTCTATGTGTGTTGGCAAGCTCTGAAGGTGCTTCTATGTGTGTTGACAGGCTCTGAAGGTTCCATGTTCGAGTTGCCAAATGATTATAGAACTAGTTTTCATATGGAATTTTGGAAATTAGTGGAAACTTATGAATATTCCAGATCAACACCTGGCATTCCTCTAGCCCTTCGATGGCCCTCAAGCTTATATCAACCTTGACATTACTAGTTCTGGCCTCCTTCTTGTATAAAGTTTGGGACAAGACCAAGGTTCCAGAAGACATACCTCTTGAAGATGTATCGAAGGTTAAAACAATAGAGTTTGCTTGTAGAGGGCTGTATACATTGGTAAGTATCTAAATCACTGATTCTTAACCTTGTTGGATGTACTAAATACTACCCGTTTCATATGCCTTTTCACCAAATCACTCATTATCGAAAAATAAAATAAAATTTTTTTCACATTCAAGACGTATATGTTTTACTGGTGTGCAAAGTTAACTGTGTAGTAATCTCACTGTGTTCAAAGAGCAAAACCAATATAATGAATAAACTCACAACATATTACATACATATCTTTTTATAAATGACCTTGCAAATCAGTGCGACTTCTGCTGTTGCCTTTGAGAAACCTTCACAGAACTCCTCAGACTGACTCAACAATTACTTTGGGTGTGATCGAACTGAGGCCAAGAACCATTTGTCTAAATGCACAAATTTCAGGTGATAGAAAATAAAGGCAGTCTAGCCCAAACTTAGAATTAAAAATTGGTTTTTAAGGAATTAACTAATTACAAAAAACTAAATCTATGCAACCCTTTTCTTCGTGTGTTCACTTCACTGATTTCTAAAGAGTAACCCTGACAAAACTTTTTTTAAACATGCCTAATGTGCTTATTTGTTCAGGCAATGAAGTGAGCAAACTTGCAGATAACAACTCACCTCAATATTGGTAATGGGTTACCTAGCTGAAAAAAATGCTACTTTACACTGGTTATAGTTTGGCCTGTTATGAACCAATCAAGAAAGAGATTTTTCTGCTAGAAACTAGTAAATGTAGATCTACAAGTATAGGAACCCTCAGCAGTTATATCAAGTTTTTATTCTACAAAACCATTTTCCATCATACTTGGGCAGCTTCACCAACCTCTGATTCTATTTAGCATTTATTCTATCCCATGCGATGCTTATACTATAATCCCTAAATCTGGTTTTTATAGGAGAAGCTCATGAGCCATTTAAACCTTGATACTCATGCAATTGGCCGACCGATCATGTCTTTTATGATTGACTTCGTACAAGGTCAAACATGGCCCTTTGCGCAACACATCAACAAGACAGTCATGGTGAGTTATATCAAACCCAAGGCATATGCTAATTTTCGCATACCCTAGGACACTTATATTTCGCTAGTATTTAGTTTCGTGAGTAGCATACAGAGTAAAGTTTCGCTGCAACTTAATTTCGCAGCTCTGATGAGTGCGAAAATCTAGTGATGTGAAAATAAATGCAGTGGAACAAACATAATTAGAACCCTCAGGTTAAGTTCACCGGTAAGAAAAAAATGTTCAATTTGGGACTAGTTTGTAATTGTGAACCGCAGGTAGAATTGTGTGGCCGAGATCGATAATGCGATTTGATCGCTTGCTGCCATTGTTTCTTGGACTATCAATGAACAAAGCTATTTAATTCCGCGTTTTCGCTCGTTCGTTATGATAGTTTAGTTTCGTTCATGAAATTTTCTCGAGAGGATGACTCCCCGAAAACGCGAAAGTTAGATGAGGCGAATACATAAGTGTCCTAGGGTAGCGATAGCATAGCTACACACCCCCATTTGGTGCTGCAATGCCATTATAGAAACAGCAGTGTCTCTCTCATTCTGTCGTATTTCAGTGTCTGTAAAGGCTGGTTCACACTGTATCACAGCTATGGTATAGTATATGTATCACAGCTATGGTATAGTATATGTATTACAGCTATGGTATAGTATATGTATTACAGCTATGGTATAGTATATGTATCACAGCTATGGTATAGTATATGTATTGCAGCTATAGTATATCGCATTATGTAGGAGTTGTCCTTTCGGCGTTCATTGTCGACTATGTGAACCGTGAGTCGATGGCATCGCCGAAGAAACGCGGATACATCGGGAAATTTTGCAGTTGTCAAAATCTCCCAATATTTCGCCAAACATCGATGACCGTCTGTACAATGTAAACCATTTCGGCAATAGTAATTCGCAGTCGCGAATAACTTGATTTATTTTAAGTTTATGATTAGTCGCTGCGAGGCTAATATTTGATTCAAGCACCTGAAAACAAAGATGTTTTTTCGCAAAAAATTTAAAAAAAAGATGAGAACATTACGTCACAGAGTATTTGCATCAGCAAATGCGGATGGGTTTGTTAAAGTGTGGACATCGTTGTCATCGACGATCACCAAAGTATTGCGGCATCAACGCCAAGTTAGGGCCATATAGTGTGAACCAGCCTGAAACAAAACACAAGTGCGTTTCACCATCTTTTTGCTATAAAAATGGCTTTAGCCACCAACGGCGATGCACTTGTGCTCGTGCATATTCTTGCATTCCTGTTGCTTCATATTCAGATATTTTTCTTGTTGAAACGCTCTAATCTACCTGTTTTACTTGAAACCTCTTAAAGATAGAACCTTGACATAAGACATCACATGACCATTGTTCCACTATAGCTCCCTATGGAAATGGGTCAGCAAGCAGATTGGCACTGTTGCACTCAGGTGTCGCCACACTATTCCTGTGTAGAAAAGATAGAATAGAGTATTGAAGGGAGTTCTGCTTTTGTGTATCTCTTACCACCTATAATGGTTGTTTTGGCATTCTGGGAGTGTACACCGCAGTAGATGCTGTCATAACGTGTCTGCGTGGTGTCTGTGAACATATTGGGTTGCTAATATCAATGTTTTGGCTACAGGTTAATAGGGAGACTAGTCCGATTTTGGTTTTGTGGCACAAAAAGGGCCTCAGTAAATATACAGTTGTTTGTACTTAAAGCTTAGGTCATGTGTTTTTCTCAATCTTTCTGGTTTTTATTAATTTAACAACTTTATTATTTAAATATATTAATAATAAAAGGGTTTTGTCTGCTTGTGCAAGTTACATTTAAAAAAATTAATGCTTCATTATTGTAATGTACTAAATCTGTTGCTTTTTCCAGTCTATTCATGATCTTCTAGAGAATATTAGCTAAGCGCATGCATTCCTTGGGAGGTATGCATAAACAAACATAAAAGCTAAGAGCTAATTTATACATATTTACTGTATATATACATGTATACATGTACTATACTAGCTGTACCTTCCGGCGTTACCTGGGTATTAAAAATCAGCTTATAAACAATGAGAAGTGATGAGAGTTGCCTACCACTTGCTATTAGTCTGGCACATTACCAATGGAAAATGGTATTAAAAATTAGCTTATAAACAATGAGAAGTGATGAGAGTTGCCTACCACTTGCTATTAGCCTGGCACATTGCCAATGGATAAGGGTATTAAACATCAACTTATAAACAGTGAGAAGCAATAAGAGTTGCTTCCCACTTGCTATTAGCTTGGCACATTGCCAATAAAAAATTCCAGTAAGCTTGCTAATAAGTGCTAGGCTGCTAATGATGGTACGCCATGACGTTGCATCAGCGTTGTCCAGCTACAGCTATTCTAATAATAGCTATAGCTGGACATACCGAAGGACGGCAGACTTTCACATTTATATATATAGATATATACTGTATAATATATACCATATATATACTGCATATATTATACTGTATATATACTATATATACAGTATATATACAGTATATATACTGTATATATAGGCTATACAGTATATATACAGAATATATACATAGTATATATACAATAGACCTATTTGTATAGTATGTATATACAGTATACATATATACTGTATATATACTGTATATATATATACTATACATAGGCTATACAGTATATATACAAAATATATACCCAGTGTATATACAGAATATATACACAGTATATATACAATATATGTATAGTATGTAGGCCTATATACAGTATACATATATACTGTATATATACTGTATATATACTGTATATATACTGTATATATACTGTATATACACTGTATATATACTGTATATACACTGTATATACACTGTATATACACTGTATATACACTGTATATACACTGTATATATACTGTATATATACTGTATATATACTGTATATATACTGTATATATACTGTATATATACTGTATATATACTGTATATATACAGTATATATACTGTATATATACTGTATATATACAGTATATATACAGTATATATACTGTATATATGCTGTATATACTGTATATATACTGTATATATACTGTATATATTTATATATGTAGGCCTATATATGTATTATATATATATTTTTTTTTTTTCTTTTATTTGGTTCTGAAACCACAAGATATAAGGTATCTGAATTAGTAAATCTTATATTTTGTATCCAAACCTTTCTCATTTTAAAAAATTAAAGAATTATTTCTGGAATTCAACATTTTTAAGCACTAACGGGTATATGTTGTACACCTCTCTTTTTACGATTTCCTATATATACAAATACAAGTAATGCTTGATATAACTATGTTAGGTTAAGATAATCCATTTCAACACGTTTATTTTGTTATGAGTTAAATATTTTATTTTCGAAGTGCTATTGTAAACAATAAAGAAAGCAATCAATTTTAATTTAGTATTTTTGTACATTGTCTGTTCATAAAAGATTATATTCTTCAATTTGTACAGTAGAATGTTTATTTAATTTTAGAAAACAAATTTTTTTAATGACAACAAAATGTTTATTTGTTTAACAAACACATAAATAAATGAAAATAATTCTTAGTTTTATTACAAATAGAAACACCTCATTTGCAGTAATACACAATTATTTTCATCATCTACAGATTTAGAATTCATATAGCATTTGTGACTTTCAACCAGTTTTAGGATAAAAATCAGCTTTCAAAATATGGTGGACTCTTTCTGCCATCAGTATCACAACAACACCAACAGTCAGGTCAGCAGTCAGCAGTCTCATCTTGGCTCATCCATACTCTACATAATACATTTATTGCTATCCCCCAATGGTCAACTTTTTTGTGTTTGTTGTGAGGTATTGGTCAGCTGTCATTCCTATGCAAAGGAAAGCTGACAAGCCAATATTTTTGAGATAAGTTGAGTGAACCTTTACTATAATAAGATCCGCCTCTGCCTGTCCGAAGCCACGGTTAGAGCTTGGGAAAAAGATAGCTGTTAATGGGAGTCGAACTCGGGACATTCAGCTTCATAGACCGACATTCTAATACATGTACCTGCATCAATCAACCATCTTCCAGTATTCTAGTATAATCGTGCAGCTATTGATTTTCTGAGCTTTTTCGGTACATTTGAGAATCTCTAGACTGCCAGGATGCTAGTAAGAAATAAAAAGAACAATAAATGCTGTCAACTTCTACAAGGCTGATATTATCAAGTATCTGGTATTTTTACTTTTGAGAGAGGACGGTGAGAGTTTTCTTTAGCTCTCTTCATACAAATGGTTTGTTAAACGCATTAGAGTTGAAAAGACTTGATTCATGCCTGGAAATGTACAGATGGACCAAAGTAATTAATGTAAGAGCTGAATCATATGCGCGTGATGGAGCAAAGGTCATGATCTATGTGTACTAAAGGGATGAACCAAAGGTCGCCACCTATGTGTACTAAATTGATAAACAGAGGTCATGATTTATGTGCACTAAACTACAAGGCAGCAGGAGTAGTTTTATTGCTATTATATCCAACTGTATATTGACGTGTAAGTGCAGAAGGAATGCTAATATGTTATATAATTGGTATGCTTGTTTGGTTATTATACAGCTGTTAGATTATATTTATTTAGGTGCAGAGCAGGCATCTGGGAGGAGTGCCTGTCTTACATTTTAAATACAATGAAGAAAAGGAAAAGAAATCAAAACTTCAAGGAGTCATAATTTATTTTCATGGAGGAGGTGGAGAGTGGCTTACTGCAGGTAAGTACATACTGCGGAGACTGTAGATATAGTGGAAGTAGAGAGTGACTTACTGCAGGTATGTACATAATACAGAGACTGTAGATACAGAGGAGTTGAAGAGTGACTTACTGCAGGTATGTACATAATACAGAGACTGTTGATTTAGAGGAAGTAGAGAGTGACTTACTGCAGGTATGTACATAATACAAAGACTGTAGATATAGAGGAAGTAGAGAGCGACTTACTGCAGGTATGTACATAATACAGATACTGTAGATATAGAGGAAGTAGAGAGGGATTTACTGCAGGTATGTATGTACAGACTACAGAGACTGTAGATATAGAGGAAGTAGAGAGTGACTTACTGCAGGTATGTACATAATACAGAGACTGTAGATATGGAGGAATTAGAGAGTGACTTACTGCAGGTATGTGCATTTTACAGAGATTATAGGTAATGACAGGTATTGAGAATAGGATTTTGAAAACTGACGTTTTGAAAGGTAAAATTGTATAACAATAAAACGTATCAATTAGTTTAGGCTTGACTTACCACAGGTAAAGGATTTAGATCAACATGAAGAGATGCGAAGTCATATGGAAGAAAATTATTTACAAATATCAATATTCACCCGCCATGTGTTTGACAATCTCGCATAGACAATTAACCAATAATTATTAACCAATAATGATCAACCAATAATCAGTAGTCAAGCATGAGTCAATAATCAATAATTAATAATCATTAGCCAATAATCATTAGCAATAATCATTAATTAATAATGATCAATTAATAACCATTAGCCAATAATGATCAACCAGTAATCATTAACAAAAAATCGTTCAGCAAAAATCTGCTTTCTCAGCAGGCTCGCGGAATATTGCAAAAGTTCTCATTTTAGTAATGTCATAAAATATCCCTACAGGATGGATAACAACTCTTGAGTACTTGTTAACCCACAAAAGGTGGTTACAACTTTATTGTTTCTATTTAGAATTGTCTACTCACTCCTAAACACCTTTACTCAATTTGCTAGTAAGCGATCAACACCAAGAAATATGATTTTGGCAGCGTATCCACAGCCCACACTTCGCAGGCTGACTGAGAGCCTGAGGATCCCTAGCGTATCAGTCGAGTACCGACTAGCTCCAGAACACCCCTACCCGGCAGCATTAGCGGATTGTCTGAAAGTTACCAACTATATTTTGAAGAACCATAAAGAATTGGCAGTCGATCCTAACAAGGTCATAGTTGCTGGTGACAGCATTGGTGGTGAGTAGCAGAAACAAGCTCGAGCTTGGTATAAATCAATGACGTCTCAGTATTCACATTTTAAGCAACTGATGCTATGGATGGTACATAAGTTTACTGGCCGCTTGTCATGTATTAAAGTGGTAACAAAATTAGAGATAAGCTTGCGAGTGAACTTATATGTAGTTTTAAGGTCTTGCTGCCTTAAAAGGCATTGCTGCCTTAAAAGGCATTGCTGTCTTGCTGCCATATCGTGCTGCCATATCTGGATTGTCATATCTGGATTGTCTAAATGCTTGCAAACTGAGTAGCTTTTGAAATTTAACGTATTTTTCATCCAGAATTGTTACATAAAAGACATTTTTTCTGGCATTGTTCTACGCTCCAATTTTTTTAAAAACTTTAGTCGTGCAGCTGCTATTGCCCAGCTACCAACAGCAATAAACGAGTGCCTAGCAAGTTTTTCCACATATGAGCAACGTGACCTTTCTAAAAAATTTGGTAAAAGCTAATGATGATGAATTTGTTCCTATATAGCCCTGACATATCTAGACCTTGTAATATACGAGAGTCCCTGTCCGACATTCTGTAATGTCAGACTAGGCTGTGCGGTAATTGGGTGATACTTTCGAACTGAACTAATAGCGAAGTGGTTTTTTGGTGTCTTGACAGGTAACCTCGCAGCGGCAGTTGCTTTAAAACTAAAGAAGAAGATACGCCTTCAAGTTTTAATCTATCCAATCCTTCAGGTCTTTGATTTCCTTACTCCATCTCACAGAGAAAATGCCGCAACACTCAAGTAAGTAAAAATTGGACTGAAGGCCTTAGAAAAGGGAAGATCTTTGTGCTTGGTGAATTTTGCTGATAGTAATAGCCTCTGTATTACGAGTTAACCAAAGTAGAGCCATCTAAGATTGATTATGAGTTGGCTATTGCTTGAATGGAAAGGTAATAATGATAAGCCACAATGGCAGGACAATGGTAAGGCAAATGAACATTTTGTAACATTTAGCAATATACATTTAGCAATGCTACATTTAGCAATATAGCAGTAGCCAAGCATGAGTCAATAACCAATAATTAATAATCATTAACCAATAATCATTAGCAATAACCATTAATTAATAATAATCAATTAATAACCATTAGCCAATAATGATCAACCAGTAATCATTAACAAAAAATCGTTATGAAAAAATCTGCTTTCTCAGCAGGCTCGCAGAATATTGCAAAAGTTCGTACATTTGTTATATGATATTTATATATCATGTTACAAATGTAAAATATTTATGATATATTTTACATTTGTAACATGTAAAACATATCATACAGTATTTATAATACAGTGAAACTTTGAATTACAATTACTCTAATACAGAAATCCTTTGACGTATTATGCAAATTTTAGTTTTTCAACTACAAAGTGATTTTCAAAATACGCCGTCTGAAGTTTCTTGAACTATCTCAGTTTTGTAAATTAATACTTTCTGCAATTTCTACAGTGTCTAAACAGTGCCCCATACCTTACATTCTAGTTTTAGATCCAAGAAGACTAGGGCAATAAGTAATAGTGGTAAAATGATAATGAAAACAATGCTTTTCTTAGAATTAAAATAAAAAATATTTAAAAGAGCATGAGCAAACATTTTCAGATTAATCATTTAAAAATCTTCAAAACTGTCTAGCAATTACATTGAGAAAGAAAGGGAAATTCATAGGAAGAGCTAAAAGTATGAAACTAGTGGAAGTGGAGAAATAGATAACAATAATAGGTCAAGGTCATAATATATAACGATATAATAACAAAGTATCCAATGGTAGCAAACAAATATAATTTATTTATGATAATTATAAGTTCGTGCCATCCAAGAGCTCTGTATCTTGTCCTCTACTTACCACGATCTTTTTCCATTGCCATGGTAGTAAGTTAACTCAACCATCTTTGACATTAAGGTGAAATGGCAATAAAATATTTTTATTGATTACTACTGAATGCCAGGCGTTGCACAGGTAATAAAAAAGGCTTTTGCACAGAAAATTTATTTTTAATCAACATATACAACATTTACTATTATAACTTTTAAACTTTAGTTTGGTTTGTGAGCTGTGTTTGTTTTTGTGTACTGTGTTTATTTCTATGTAATTCACCCTTTGCCGGCTGCAGTTCCTCCTACAAATCTATATTGATTGCAATAGTCTTGTTAGCCACGTCACTTTAAGCCATTTTCTTCACGTGGCGTGATGCATAATGCTAGTTGCAGAGTTGAGCGTGAAGCCATGCAAGATTGGCAGGTGTTATAAGTATGTGCACAATTTATTCCTTAATATAGCCAGTTGGATAGCGTAATGTAATAGATTAATGCCTGAGTTCTAATATAGAGAGCAGTGAATTTTTCATTCCTGAAACTTTATCGCTATAACTCTCCAGACGGACAGACAGACAAACATAGAGATTTATATACATGTACATTGATATATATACATGTATATTGATTACTTTACTCATCATACAACTTTCGAGCTGTGAAGCCGATTAAACAAAAATGAAATGTACACTTATAAGAACATTTGTTCCAACATGCTATACTTTGACATCTAAAGCAAATGATCACACGAATTCACTTTGTATGTCAAGGTTGGACGGTATTTGTAAAATGTTTCCAAACGTGAAACTTGTGACAAGTTTATCAACTCTCTAGACCCTGCGCACTTCTGTCAGCAAATGTTCTACTTTGTCTACTTATCATGAATCTCAAACTGGGTGATATGCACGGAAGCACAACTCTGAAACAGTATAATCCAGGCTTAGTGGCTTGCAACCACGCATCTGTAAATGTAACATACATGTGCATGTAGGTAAAAACCATTAGGCCCTGCTTTAAACAATGCATTGCTACGAAGAGGGCGGTTGGCTCTGCTTTATCAGCATTTCTATAAGTAAATTGATTGCCTTGCTCCCTTGGTCAACCGTGACCATGTAGGTCATCATAGACCAGCCAATATCATTACCATTTTAATATGTTATATACAGTAGGCTGAAACGTGCCCACTTTCAACTTCAATTTTAATCCATTTGAAAGAAATTTCAAATTTTTAAAAATTCTTTCAACTGGAAGTTTTAGTAGAAATGTTTGGTTTTGGACTAGCTGTTTTGTCGAGCAATATGATTGGGTCATGTGAGCTTCAACATTTGTATTATTGGTGAACTAAATTAGCGTTTGCTCTCTTAGACATGTATTTAATCTTAGAACATGAGAAGATGATTCACAGACCATGACATAAGTTTCTTATTGCTGCAAAACCCTCTAAACTACAATATACATGTATAATGAAAATGCAACTGAAAAATAATTTGAAACCAAGAAGATAACGTCTGTTTACAAATTTCAAATAGAGTATTGTTTAAATTTAGAAGCATTTAAGATTGCCAAAAATGAACTTTACAAGAGAACAGCTTAAAACAGTAGCCATAGTGATATGAAAATGCTTTTGTATTTGTTGTGACCAAGCCATATTTGGTAAAAGAATTATCTACTGATTGCATGACAAAAACTTCAGTATTTGGCCTATCAGCATCATCGACCACACAAAGCTATGTGAAGCTCTCGAAAATCTGTGGAACAGTCAGTGATAATAATGACAGCTCCAGGAGCCGGCCACCTGCCACAGTTGCTATAAACAGCAGGTGATACAGAGTTGGAAACAATGATGGTAGAGTCAGTTACTATTAGATATAAATGTCACAACTCTTACAGCGGAGACTTAGTCCCCTTTTCACTAACCTCGTCTCTGCTAGGATGCAGCCATATAAGCAAGCTGTTAGTAATGTGGAGCATTTGAGGCTAGTTGAAATAAAAACATGATTGATTTAGAATGAAACACACATTTGATTTAGAATAATGTGTTATATAATACATTACATGCTTTCGCTTGAGTGACTGCTTTTGCAGATCTCATTATTCGTGTCGCAAAGTTTGCAAACCATCTAATGATTTCTACCCCTTAATTAAGGCTGGTTCACACTATACCACAGTATGGGGCTTTAATCTTAATATTGATCAGTGACCATTTATGTTTCTGTTGGCACTGTTACAAACACATCTGTGTTTACATAGTCCGCAGCATAGCAATCTCATTAAACAATTCAAGTGCTGAAACGATGAAATGCTAGTCTCCAGCAACTATCACGAAGGGAAATATATTGTAAGCAAAGCAACCCATGACAGCCAATCACCATCGCCGAAGTGGTATACAGACTGTCCTGGATGCTCAGTGAAATATCTGGAAAGCTGCAATGTTTCCTCGACATATCTGGGTTGCTATGGTAATGTCATCGGTTCACGGTGCGCATAGTCGACGAATAATCATTGAGAGGACAACCCTTACATATGGCGATTCAGTGTGAACTAGATTTTAGCTGATCTCATAAGTTTAGAATTAAGAACTCTCTGATCTCTGCTTCTATATGTTTCACTAATCAGCTATTTTTGCACATATTTTAGATACACACTGCATCCCGAGTTCCTGAGCAAATGTGTAACAAATTATGGGGGCTTGTCACCTGATGCCCACGCTTTGATTCTTGAAAACAAGCATATATCCGAGGACACAAGATCTAAATATAGCAGCTACGTGCATTCGGACCTTATGAAAGGCATGAATATAACCCAACTATCCTCCCTGCCTCACCTAAGCATGGGATACTCTACAGACATAAAATTAGTCGAGGAGATCGAGCAACGTGCCCTTGACCCCTTTTTTGCGCCACTCATGGCTGACACACTAGACAATGTCACAGATGCGTATATAATCACAGGGCAGCATGACACACTCAGAGATGATGGGATTTTCTACTGCCGCAGACTAAATCAGGCAGTCGATGTTAAATGTGAACTTAGGAATTATATGGAAGGATTTCATGCTTTTATGCATTTTGTAGAAGGACCTTTGCAGTTGAACTCAGCAGAGCAAGCCTTGAATGACCTAATAGAGTTTATTGATGAAAATGTTATGAAAAATAAAAATTGAAATCTCAAGTTTTCATTGCCTTCTGGAAAAATATATAAAGAGAGTACAGATTGATAACAAATATCTAGTAATATATAATTATATTAAATCGTATTGTGGTGACTAAAATTGTATAATGTAAAAATTTAAACAGACGCAAATAAACACTTAATATGACCAAAGCAGCTCATGTGATACGAAGCAACAGCGATTAGAGGTAATAGTTGGTCTGAACATTTTTGCATACCAGTTATCATATCGGCAGGAAAATATCTGTTTGTACAGAATCACATGAATTACTGCCCGAATGCATGTCCTAATCCATCCACAACAAAACTAAAAGAAGCGCTGGACTAGATACATACAAGAAAAACTTGTTTTACGTTTGCATAGGGAGATTGGGTAAAAATGTTTAATCATACACATTTGCTTTTATCATTCTATTCCTCATTTTAGTCACCAAAACCCATTTTAACTTCTCTGTACCTAACTGTCCCCTTTGCTCTTTAAGTATGCCTCTCAGCACTGTACCTATGCCTCTCTATACTGGCTATATTACAGTTACTAGAAGCCTTGGCAGTCTCATCCACCATAAGCTATCATCATGTGTGATCAGTATATGCATAATTAACCTGTGGTGTAGTAAGGTAGTAGTGTAGTGGTTAGAGCTCCGGTCTGGAAAATGCAGGGTCTGAGTTAAAGTACTATGGGAGGCAACTTTTTTGTTAACGCTGTTACCGTCGCCTCGAACAGACGAACGGACACTGTTCTTATTATAGTAAAGATTTGCTTTTGTGAGATTACACAAAATTATGTTTCTTGAGCGACTTCAAAATACATCATTGAGGTATTATTATTATTTAATGATAATACCTCAATTATGTACAAATTATTATTAATAACATTATTATTAATAATAACATTATTAACTATAATATTAATAATTAGTATTAATAAATAATATTATTAGTAATATTATTATTAATATATCATTGTTTTCTGATTGACAGCTGTAATGTGAATTGTGAAGCACAATGCTACATTTTCCATCAGCAACACATGTGATTTCTCGCAAACATAACATTGCCAATATTAGATTAGTATAATAATATAACATTATTATTATAATAAAGTAAATTAGGCAGCAAAATATTAGACAAGTTTAATAGCGCCAGGAGCTAAATAATGACATTGGTGACATGGCTGGCTGCAGACTAATGTTATTTGTAAAAACACTGGTCTTGTAACCTAACGCCTCTCATACAGTGCACATAATAGTAGTGTACATGATTTGCTGGGCAGATAACATCATTCAGGACATCCTGCAGCCTTTCACCGTGGAAACAATTGCTAACAATTGTCTGTTCGTACTGCGTGAATTTTTGACCAGATGAGAATATAATAGCTGCTTCAAGTGTTGTATGAACTAGTAGTATAATGGAGTATTTCTATGAGTGTTTTCTATTTAGTGAAGCTTTTATCAAAACATGTGGCACCAAATGGTATTGAAAACTATTATCAGAGTGTCATGTATTTTGTTTGCAGCTTCCTAGATGTAAATATGACGACTAATCTGTCTAATATCCTGACTTGCAATGCCATCTCATTGACTTAGTACCCTTTCGTCATAGGAAATATTGTCTTTGCACTCACTGAACATTGTGCTTCTGAATTCAGTACTTAACCAATCATGTAACTGGTTTATTATTTTACAGCCTAGGATCATCAAGTCCGGTGTTTCACAGATGCAATGTGCATTCATTAACCCCTGTTCTAGTGAATATCTACTACAGTAATACTGTGTGGTATCATCTGTACAACCAGTTATCATTATGAGCTGCTCAGACCGTCCAAATATTTCGGCGTATGTATTTGCACTGCTATAGACCTGAAAAACTTCAGGTGTTACAGATATAATGTGGAGTGTGGTTTCTTACCATACATACATTATAGTTCCAATGCAAAAAAGAGGTGACTTTTAAAATGTGTTTTAAAGCCATTCAGAGGTTTCAGCAAAAATTACAAAGAAAGAACCGACAACTCCAAAATTGAACTTTGTCACACTTTTCGATTCAACAAACAATTATGGTAGAACAATCTTCACCAATATGTACTACGAGTAAAGCTGTGGTAGAAAAATTCCATATAACGAGTAATATATATAGAATCTATTGAACAAACACGCTTGCCCCATAATATATACACATATAAACGTAATGGTGAGGTCACTGAGCACAAAGCCAAACTAAATCCATAGCACCAACTAATCTGAGATACTAAGCCTTAGCTCTCAGCAATGTAGCGAAGTAATGGGCCTGAGGTTGTAGCTACTGTCTTTACTTCCTCTGACCCAATTAACGCTAAACAATAATATGTCATTCCAAATTTATCAGTTTTTCTGCTTTCTTTCTCAAGCAAACCAGATAGAAGTATTTCCTTAAACTTGGCTTTTCGTATGAGTGATCTGATAAAGGCAAGGCCATCATTGAAGGCGCGAAGGAAGAGTGATGCATGGGGTATAGAAAGATAGTACACACCTGCAACACATAACCTTAATTGTAAAGAGATTTAGCTAAAACACTAAAACGTATGACTACCTGAAAACACCACATTTATGGAGTCATCTGAGTATATACAATATGCTTTCCCACATCATTTATTACGAATAAAATAATGTCTTGCAAAATATAACAAGCAGAAACCAGACTAGAAAGAAAATTGCCATCTACGGAGCACGCATCCTCACATACAGTTTTACTACCATTTGCATCAAATTGCCTTATCAATTTTATTAACTTTGCGGAAAGTCATTACTGCAATATCTCGCTCATAACATTTTCCAATTTCTTAAGATGCTTGTTCGAACTACTACTTTCTGCTACTTGTGAGAGCAGCCGTGACCTAGTGGTATAGAACGCCTGACTCGCTAACAACAGGTTGGTGTTTCAGTCCCAAAAAGACCACTGGAGGTGACAGGAATACCATCCAGCTTTAAATTGCTCTCTGTATATGGGCATGTCTACAGTCGTCGAGGTTCCCTTTGCACTGAACTCAGACATGTCTAGCCAAAATCACAGAGACATTGCTTGTACAACAATGTTCTTAAAAAACACGCACACAGGGTCTATCTTGCAGTAAGCTAAGCAAACATCAAACTCGATCTTCGAGGATCACACAGACTTTTGTTCACACACACACACACACACTTTTCCAAAGCGCAATTAGGTTCATAAAACCAGCCCATTATAAGGCTCACCCGTAAAAAAAGCCAGACCATTATAAGGCTCACCCGTAACCTCTGACGTCAAATAGCCGGCCCTGACCAACTCCGTCACATGAGCACCAAGACAAGAGTGTAATTGTTTTGACGTGATTTCCACATTCAGCTCATCTTTGATGCAGAAGTCAATAAAGTCATCCCCGACACATTTACTGAGCTCATCGTCATCGATTTGCTTCCGCACTGTAACACAAACCTGAAAACCTGACGTTACAGCACTGACAGGTGCTGTGATGAGCATAAGAGAGAGAAGGGACTCGCAGCGTTTATTCTTTCTAACCTATAAGAAAGCTTTTACTTTAAGATAGTCACAGCTTATCCAGTTATGATTTCATTAGGATCACCATATTAGTCTAACCAAAACTCTGTAGTCTCCATGAATACGCGAGAAGCTCAAAATGGAATATGAAGGTAAAGCCAGCAGCATGCTTACGCATAGCCTTGGCACTCTGACCTGATGAATAAGACTTTGATTCATCAGCTTTACAAAAACGAAAGCCTGATGAATTCAAGTCTTATTTAGAATTTGATTTGTTAAGTTTTCATACCTGACAAAAACCTGGTTTGAAACCAGATGATATGATAAGCCTATCATGTCATTCCAAAACATATCATTCCAAAACTGCAGTGAATTTTTAATTAAGCAACATATCATAAGTCTTTTGAGTCAGTTTTTTACATGTAAAACAATAAGCCTTTATCAATCAGATTACCTGTGTTTGTACTCATGCAACTAGCAAACTAGGCTTTACAAATAAAACAAGGTCTTTATTAACCAATCAAGCTTCAGTTGGTGTCACGGAGATGCCTATGAATTTTTATATACCCCACATTACCTGTTTGAAGGTACTGCTCCTTGTCGACTATCCCATAAGTTCCCAGGTCTAGCTTGATGAAGATTATTTTGCCCTGGAACCGAAGTTGATTAACCTGACTATCGATCAGAGTGTGATCAGTGAAGAGAGCGTAGATCTGACTCTTAAGGACAACCGGAGGGAACCTGTCTATTGAAGATATTATAATAGCTAAAGGCACTACTACAAAGCCTTACATATGCAATACTACTGAATGCCCGGTAGTAAAAAAGTCTTTGCACAGAAAACTTATTTTTATTTAACATTTAAACATTAACATATAACGTCAGTTAACATTCTCACTTTCAAACTTCATATCATGAAAAAAGTGTTTTGTGCAGTGGGAATAAATTAGGGAGAAAAGATAAAACAACTGTAAAGGTGCTTAAATGTAAGTGTGTTACTGTAGTTACCTACATTAACTTTAATGTATTTAGTGGTTATGATCTGCAAGAAAATGTAATATTACAATGTACTATGTGCAGTACGTACCGTGAGGAGTTATCACCTTCGAAACAGACGTATAATATAAACGTTGAATTTACAATAACTTGAATGAATTCAGCTTACTAAACACAAACTTGAAGGTAAGTTTTAGCACATATTTTACTAAACTAAACATCAACTTTGCTATAGGCTTTATTTTATCACTCATCCGTTTGCGAATTTCTTTTTACTATAACTTATAACGCTGAACTGAGATAACGAGCGTCGTATATCTTTTTCATACGTTGTGGAAGGGATTTCAGCGAATAGCATATCGCCATTTTCGTCGTAATCAATACACCGACTGCCAAATTTTAATTTTGAGAAAAACTTTCGTTCACATTGTATAGCGAAAAACAGATTTGCCCTAGTATGATATGGACGAAAAAGCCTCGTGTTTCAGAGAGTAAGGCGAAAAAATCTTACGACAGGGGCATCACAACCCTTGGGCGCACTGCATTAATTACTAATTTGGCGGGAGCAATCGCTAAAAGGGTATACAGTATATGGTAAGAGTGATAGGAATGGTAAGAACGACTTCGCCTTGCAATTAGGCGCGCGTGTTTACAAACTTGCGGTCGCAATCTTTGTGAGTTAAAATCCAATGTGAAGCGCAGTTTTCATTCCTGGGGTGTGGTTTCTTACCATGCATACATTATAGTTCCAACAGCAAAAAGAAATGTGACTCTTGAAAACGTGTTTCAAAGTTATTCAAAAAGTCAGCAAAAAATTTAGGTGAGAAAACAGATAACTCCAAAGTTGAATTTTGTCACACGTAGATATTTCAACACTTCAGAAGATACAGAAGACACTTCAACATACAATCATGGAGGAATAAGCTTCAGTTCTTGACAAATATGGCAAAAGCTAACAAAAGTGTGTGAAACTTTTTTGTGGCAAGTCGATAAAATTTTATAATTGATCATTTTGTTTACAAATTTAACTGCTGTTATTCATATGTAGATAATTAAGTGTACTCCATGTACTGCCATTAGAATATATTCTTAAAAGACATAATAAGCTGTAGAAACACTAACCTAAAAACTTCCTCCAATCAACGAGGCCTCGGATATAATGCAAGCACTCAGCGACACTTGTCGGCCGAACTGTACCAGAAAACGAAAACAATATATCAAGCTTTTCTTCTTCAGATTTTCTTTTTGCAACCAATGCTTGTTCTATGTTAGCTTTCAGCTTCCGCTTCAGCATACCACATCTACAGGTAACAGCAACTACTAAAAATAGACATAGCGTCATGACTCCTTTATGACATATGGTGATGTGCATGTGTATAGTGTATTGTGATATATGGTGCTTATTAATAGTCGACATGATAAGTGCGACACCAGATGTCATGTTAATTAAATAAATATATTATTGATCCCAAACTGTCTTTAAAAGGATGTTCTTTTCCCAACAAATTTAGAAATATTTAATCAGCAGCTTTGGCTTTATCTGTGCAGCCATAATATATCATGTGACGTAGCAACAGTTGGTGCAACAAACTAGGCGGCGACACCATAATTTCAATGTTTTTTCTATCTTGAATCGTCAGAATAAATGCATCCTTAATTGTGGTTCAGCACGTTTCAAGCTCTCCATTTGTATATGCAAAACTGCTTTAAACTTTATTAAAAATTTTGTTGAGATTTTCAAAGGCTTCGTGACTTACCCTATGTGATTTACTCAGCTCTACTCAAACCTGATGCACCCCGTTTTCATGTTCTATAATAGCATGACAGATTTGAAACAATAGCAAATTGCTTAAACTAGGCAAAATTTGCAGCACTATTTACATTAGTGACTATCACTGAGAAAACTGGTAGCGATGTTGAAAAAGGTCCAAGATTTTATAAAATTGACGCAAACCTTCAATGAGTCTCTATGCATTTTTATGTAAACACATTCTAAGTCAACCTTACAGCGCAGCAGTAAAAAGTCATTACGGTTATTCAGATGCCTTGCCACAAATGAAAAGGTTTTCCAAAGTCAAAGTTTACAACAATTTGCACATTGTAAATCGAACAATAATGAAATATAGAGATTTATTATTAAATTATCAAGGAATGATTTGTCTCTTAATTCATTACTATTCATTGTGGAAACCAGGGAGCTATTACAAAACTTAAATATTTTGGATTGTCTGCCAGCATTGAAATGAAACCAGCAAACAAATTACTCTAATTCTCAAATTCAAATTCTAACTCAAAGTTTGTTCAACCTGTTGAGCCAGTCTCATTTACTTTAGCAGGCACAATCAAAAATCAATGCTATCAGTTCAAATAAAAAAGCATAAAAAACTATATCTATTTTCAGTTTATGGCTTGGATTCAGACAACAGAAAAATACTAAAGTTGCTACTGCATCCAGCACTGCACATTGTGCAGTAAGCAATACTGCCACTGCACAAGTAGGTAATACTGTCACTGCACCATTAGGCAATACTGTCACTGCACCAGTAGGCAATAATACTACCACTGCATCAGCAGGAAATACTGCCACTACACTGGTAGGCAATACTCCCATTGCCCTAGCAGGCAATACTGCTACTTCACCAATACTGCTTACTGCACAAATATAGAAAATAGTTGTACTGTATGTACACTGCAGACTGGGAGTAGTAAAAATACGCAATGCAATTATACTGCAAGACTGTGACATGCTTAATACTGATCCCCTACTGATACTGTTAAAGCAACATAATGCAACTACTGTATATAGATACCCAGGCAAAAGTTTACTGCAAATGCAATACATTTACATCTGGGCATTAATGAGTACTTATCAATGCACAGTTGTGATCTTTGTAATGGTGACAGCCCTGCGTAGAGTTATTTGACAAGCTTTCGTGATAATGGGCATTAAAAAGCATGAATTGAGGTGCCTACACGGAAAATGATGCAAAATAAAATACATATATAAAGCAATATATGATGCTATCAATTTAATTGAATTGTAGCTTATGTAGCAACACATTTGATAAACGTCTGTACAGCAGTAATACTACTAAAAATACACGCAGTTCTTCGGGCAACTTCCGCGGCATGAACCGGAACTAAACCGCGCATGCAGTTTATACCATCGATGTGGAAAATGCGAATCGCATTCAGGCTTCACGCAATATCGTCCTCAAGCATGTAAATAGTACATACCGTACTGTGTAAGAGATTATCGTCAACTGCAACGAAAAGGTTCGACAAACTCCGCGGCAGGACGATTCCCATATCGAAAAAAACTGATACCATTACACCAACTTTCTCTTATTCTCTAACTATGACCAACTATGCATGTTTAGCTTACCTATAAATAAAATGACACATACTTGTCTATTGTGCTTGTTAAAAGCTTGAAAAAGGACTTGGTTACAAGCGCTATTTTTATTGCAACCTGAGCTAAATGGTTTAATAATTCTGCAAAAAAAGAGATAAAATTGCACACATAAAAAAGCCAGATGTTGGATGGCCCTGAATGGCATGTAAAGTTGTCATAGAAAATTTATATCATATAGGCAAACAAATTATAAAATTCTTGGAAAATGTCACTGTTAACTACAACATGAAAAATAGCTTTGTTTATAAAAAACAAATGGGAAAACTGTAAAACAGAGTTTCACAAACAGGCAGAGGTACTGATAGCACTTAGTTTTACGATATCTACAAAACTGAACAGCAATGCTACATGAATGATATTTACTAACTCATCTCTGTTGGCAATCAGCTACCCGAAGGATCAATGCACACTGCTTAGAGAGCAGAACGAAAGACAACAGACCAGCAAACGGTTGAATGTACAATGTTATGCGAGCAAAAGAAGCTGTCGCAGCTGATTGTTGAAACAGAAAACACTCGCAGTTTGAGCACATTAAAATTATGAGATAAACATTCTGAATCACAGTTGGAATGGTATAATAAAACTGACTACCAAGGGAAGTATAAGTGAAGTTTACAAGGAATTGAGGTAGTCTACATATAAGAGAAAACAGCCTTTCGCACTGGGTGCAAGGACACTCCACAACGTTGAGTCTCTGAGAGTAGGAATCTGGCTATGCGGAACAAGCTTAATGTCAGTGGATTCATCTGCCTCCAACTGGCTTCCTTCGTGATATAACTTTACAACCTCCTCCCCAGTTAAACTTGTTCTAAAATGGGAAAACTAAAGATAGAGATGTTGTTATTCAACTAGATAATATTATTGTACTAGTTAACAGTCTAACTGCTATCTAGTACAATAACAATATCCTACTGCAGCTGAATAATAATATCCTATTAATAGGATATTATGGTTAATTAAACATATCCTAATAATAATGACTTTGCTACCTATAACAAGCATTTATAACACTTATAAATACTTGTTATAGGTAACTTAAGTACTACTAATTGGTCTTATTGACCAATGATGAAATTATATTATTATTATTTATAGCTTTGTTAGCGATATGGACACATATTGATGGTAGCGAAGGCCCCTCTTGTCCATCCCTTCTGTAAAACACTTATTCCGGAGATTATATGAGAGTGAGTGAGTCTGTAGTATTTCTCACTACCTGTTGCTCATTGCCACACCATCCTATCCATGGCCTGCGGTACAATCTAATACCTCAACATGGTTCCTCAATACAACTCGTGTTTAACCAATAAAATACTTCAGTCAAATCACATGCCTCAATCTTTACTATAATAAGAGCAGCATCCATCTGTCCGTTTGAAGCCACGCTAGGTGTGTTAGGAAATATTGCCTTGCATGAAAATTGAACTCGGGTAACCACTCAGCTGCCTAGCCAATTCACAAATTGATCATGCACATACTGGTTACTCATTACTGTCTCTCACAGTGCATAGGACTGCCAAGCATACTCGTATAATATTATTACATATAACATTATTATAATATTACCGCCAAGCGTACCCAGATTCATTATAAAAGTATACATGTACAGTACTAGAAAAGCTTAAAGGTTGACTTGCAACAAAATTCACATTACAGTTATTTGGTATCAAAAGATTCACCATGTCTTACTCTGTTGTGTTGTAGGTGCCAAATATGTGGAAATGTGATTACAAGCTCTTAAAAGCTCAAAAACGAAAAGCCACCGTAGATTGGAATATCTTTATTGCGATGACGTAACCACGAAATTTGGTTATCGTCTTGTCACGTATGTTCTCACGTGAATTAAAAGGCCAATACAAAGCTCAATACAAAACTTATAGTAGTACTAGTTTATGACAAACACTTCGGGTTTTACCGAAGACCCCGTGTCAAATATAGATGCTCGCTACTTTACAGTTTTGTTTCGGCATTATTCAATAGCCAAGTAGTAATCTGATCATGTGACCCAATACTTCGCAAATAATTTTTGCAGCACCTTTCGATTATCACAGGTGACCAGCAGGCTCGTCATGATTATCAGACAATGATATGTACTTATTCGAGGTAAGGTTAAAAAATTTAACGACTTTTTACGGTAAGTTATAAGATATCAGTGCTAAAAGTGACAGCATTACGATGACAATAAAACAGACGCGTAAGATCAATAGACATAGTTTTATTGAATGCGTGAAGTATATTTGTGAAAATATTTCGACGAATAAGGTTGCAAGAAAGTGTAAACAGAAACCATCTCTCACAACTACATCACATTTGAGCCGTTTTGGAAAGGGAATCCAAACTACGTCGGTCTCGTGTGGCTGCGATTTTCTGTTCATTTTTGAGCTTTTAAGAGCTTGTAATCACCTTTCCACAGATTTTGCACCTACAACACAACAGAGTAAGACATAGTGAATCTTTTCATACCAAATAACGGTAATGTGAATTTTGTTGCAAGTCAACCTTTAAAACAAATGGCTGCAAGCATCAACAGCTTCGCATACCTGATGATAAATTCAGAGCTGGGTCTTCCTCCGCTGAGTGTGTTAATGGCAACACCAAGGAGGAGTGGTTGGTCAAGAGATACCGCAGGTAAATTCACCTCATCATGAATCTCTCGCAGTATAGAAGAGAATACTTCCTCTCTGATGACATCTTCGGTGAACAAGGAATAATCAGCATTTCTGATGCTCACTTTACCCATGATCTCCTGCGAAATAATGAGAGCTGATGAGCTGACTAGAGCTCTTTGCTGGATGATCCACAGCACCAGCGGTGGGTGAAACACTTAACATTGTTATTGGGAAGTGAGTGGGTCACATTGCAAGGAGAGAGCTGTCACTTAGTGGTTTTACCGGTAGATGAGTAGGCTGAGAATCCGTGACTGAGTGAGCAAGCAGTCAGTTTAGGTACTAAGGCTTAACTAGACACTTTTATCCTAGGAACAAATGAGTCTTATGAGAATGCTTCGGCTTCATGATTGTTTCAATTGTTAAAGGTCACTCAGATTAAACTTTAAAGGTTGACTTGCAACAAAATTCACATTACAGTTATTTGGTATCAAAAGATTCACCATGTCTTACTCTGTTGTGTTAAAGGTGCCAAATAGGTGAGAATGTGATTAAAAGCTCTTAAAAGCTCAAAAACGAAAAGCCGCCGTAGATTGGAATCTCTTTATTTCTCTGGCGTAGTCATGAAATTTATTTATTGTCTTGTCACGTATGTTCTCACGTGAATTGAAAGGCCAATAAAAAGCTCAATATAAAACTTATCGTAGCACTAGTTTATGACAAACAATTCGGGTTTTACCGAAGATCCCGTATCAAATATAGATGCTCGCTACTTTACAGTTTTGTTTCGGTTTGGTCTAATCGGCAAGTCGTAATCTGATCATGTGACCCAATACTTCGCAAATAATTTCTGCAGCACTTTTCGATTATCACAAGTGACCAACAGGCTCGTCATGATTATCAGACAATGATATGTACTCCTTCAAGCTAAAGCTAAAAAATTAAACGAATTTTTACGGTAAATTATAAGATATCACTGCTAAAAGTGACAGCATTACAATGACGATAGAATAGACGCATAAGAACAATAGACCTGGTTTTATTGAATGCGTGAAGTATATTTGTGAAAATATTTCGACGAATAAGGTTGCATGAAAGTGTAAACAGAAACCATCTACAACAGCTACGTCACATTTGAGCCATTTTGGAAAGAGAATCCAAACTACGACGGTCTCGTGTGGCTGCGATTAACTGTTCGTTTTTGAGCTTTTAAGAGCTTGTAATCACATTCCCACATATTTGGCACCTACAACACAGCAAAATATGGTGAATCTTTTAATACCAAATAACTGTAATGTGAATTTTGTTGCAAGTCAATCTGTAAAATTCGATGCGAGTGACCCTTTAAACGTATTTGAACTTCACCGATAATATTTCCTGACTCATTCCCCATCGAAGGGTGAGTCATCATCAAGTACTAGCAGTGGAAGAGGTATATTTAAGTGATGGCCTAGTATGGAATTGACAACCATCGACCAACTTCCATGAAAACAGAAAAAGATTTGCAAAACTTGTAATTTGTAAGTAGTCACTTTAATAATGTACTTTAAACTAGTTGGTTCTATGAAAGAAATTTTGTTATATTTGGAGTTGTCCACTCTTTGTCAGTGAATTTGAATGCGCACATGGAAAAGTGCATTATTCTCTTCAGTACCAGGAATTGTAAACTGTCGGGATACTGATAACGCAACAGGCTTCCATATCAAACTAGGTCAATATTTGAAAAAGTTCGATACAAAAGTCATTAATAAATATGTATACGCAATTGTGGGCATGATAACTTTCATGATCACTGTTAAACTTCGACTGAGCTGTCAAAAAGTTGTTAAATTATCACACAAACCTGGCTTTGAGAAGAGGCAAATTATGCATGAAAACTTTACAATGTTTTCCTTAAATAATATCCAGCTAAACTACTGCTAAGAGAGAGGAGCAACCGAATGGAACATCGATTTGAGAAAAGAAGTTCAAGTAATCGAAGTCAAAGGCTTGCAACTGAATGGCTATAGTAAACAGTTTAAATCAGCCAAATTCAACCGAAGGTCACTCTTGATTAGATAACATATTATTAACAGATTCAATATTCACTTTAATTTTTTACCAATGATTTAATTGTCATTAAAAATACAACTAGAATCATGCAACAATAAAACAGGAAATGGCTATAACATCGACGATTTCCTGAATTAGATTTTGACCCCAGCCATTGTTCCTTACAAACTGATGGCTTCGGCTGATATATACGCACTTTCAAAGCTTCGATTTAGTCTCTGTATGTCCACCCCTTCAACTAAGGAATAGTACTGGCATTAAGCCAAGCTCTGATATCATGTCATAACAAAGTTAGAGCATACTAACTTGTGGAGAAGTATACGAGTTTCCCGCAAACACGGTAACCTTACAGCGCACCATTAATAGTCTATTAGTAATCGATATACGATCAAAGCCAAGAACTGCTCGGTCTCCATGACCAGTTTTTCATCTCAAGTTCAATGTCTCCAACTAACCTGTGGCTCAGGGTGCCCCCCTGGTATATCATAGAGTCCTGGTGCTTCAGCACAAGACATGCTTCTCTTCAGCAAAACTATCTGATCATCACTGGTAAGTAGCAGAGAGCCAACGCCTTTAAACCGAGAAAAACAAGTTGAAATCCTTCTTCATCCAGCATGCCCTAGTTACACTACAGTACAGCGTTAGTCGAGCTATAGTTACATTACAGTACATAGTACAGCTATAGTCACACTACAGGACATCTTCAGTAGAGCTATAGTTACATTACAGTACATCTTCAATGAAGCTATAGTTCCACTAGAGTACATCTCCAGTAAAGCTATAGTCACACTACAGTACACATTCAGTAAAGCTATGGTTACACTACAGTACACCTTCAGTTGAGCTATAGTTACACTACAGTACATCTTCAGTAGAGCTATAGTTACACTACAGTAAACCTTCAGTAAAGCTATAGTTACACTACAGGATATCTTCAGTAGAGCTATAGTTACACTACAGTACACCTTCAGTAAAGCTATAGTTACACTACCATACACCTTCAGTTGAGCTATAGTTACACTACAGAACATTTTCAATAGAGCTCTAGTTACCAGATGTTGTACTCAATTCCATGACCTCTGCTTTTTAAAATTCAATCAAAACTCAATGAACATTATGGTTTCTGATAAACTTTTATACTAAGTAAAAGAACACCAATAAATCAATTTGTTGCAGAATAACCAGTTGTCTTCTCTTCAAAATGGAAGCAGAAACAATTCTCAAATTAGTATTTTAGTAAGCGATCGAGTACAGTACACTTGCAGATCGTTCACTAAACAGTAACTTATATACTTTACCCAGGCATTTGGTGAACAGGTAATAAACTTTCAACTATCAGGAACAGCATAAGAATCAAATTTATGACTCAAATAAACATACTAGCAACCATGATAGGATGATAGTGTGTGTAACCTAATACATGTACATAAAATTTTACATGAAAACTAAAATAAAGGATAGTGTACCGTTTATAATTATTGTAATACATTATGTATGTAGCTACACATGAACTCTTAAGTTGAATGGAACACACAACTGTCAAAAATGTTTCAGAGTTATGTCCTCAAAAACACGATTTCTCTAAATAATGCTAGCGAGTACAATAGACAACTCAAAAAAATAATAAAGCGAAGTAAAAATTATGACTATATAAGTAATCACTATAATTATGTAAATATTCAGCAGTTTTGGGAGTTCACTCAAGACTTTGTTCAAAAGATAAAAACTCTGATCATACTCAAGTGAATATAAAATAGCTTGACTTATATCATCTAGTAACTACTAGTATGAGGTAGGCTAAATATCCTTTTATCTATAGCAGTGTTCTTATAGGTTGACTTGCAACAAAATTCACATTACAGTTATTTGGTATCAAAAGATTCACCATGTCTTACTCTGTTGTGTTGTAGGTGCAAAATATGTGGAAATGTGATTACAAGCTCTTAAAAGCTCAAAAACGAAAAGCCGCCATAAATTGTAATCCGTTTATTTCTCTGACGTTGTCATGAGAGTTTGATTAATGTCTTGTCACGTGATGTTCTCATGTGAATTGAAAGGCCAATAAAAAGCTCAAAATAAAACTTATCGTAGCACTAGTTTATGACAAACACTTCGGGTTTTACCGAAGACCCCGTATCAAATATAGATGCTCGCTACTTTACAGTTTTGTTTCGGCTTGATCTAATTGTCAAGTCGTAATCTGATCATGTGACCCAGTGCTTCGCAAATAATTTTTGCAGCACTTTTCGATTATCACAGGTGACCAACAGGCTCATCTTGATTATCAGCCAATGATATGTACTCCTTCGAGATAAGGTTAAAAATTAAAGAATTTTTATGGTAAGTTATAAGATATCACTGCTAAAAGTGACAGCATTACAATGATGATGAAATAGACACGTAAGGACAATAGACATGGCTTTATTGAATGCGTGAAGTATATTTGTGAATATATTTCGACGAATGAGGGTGCATGAAAGTGTAAACAAAAACCATCTCCCACAACTACGTCCCATTTGAGCCGTTTTGGAAAGAGAATCCAAACTACGGCGGTTTCGCGTGGCTGCGATTAACGGTTCGGTTCGCTTTTTAGCTTTTAAGAGCTTTTAATCACATTTCCACATATTTGGCACCTACAACACAACAAAGTAAGACATGGTGAATCTTTTGATATCAAATAACTGTAATGTGAATTTTGCTGCGAGTCAACCTTTAACCTTGTTGGATGTACTAAAAGCCAGTTGTTTCATATACAATTTCACCGAAATCTCCTTGATTAAAAAATAAAACATAATTTTTTTCACATTCAGGAAAAGCATGTTTTACTGATACACAAAGTGAACTGTGCATTATCATTATTATATTATTATATAATATAATGCATGAACTCACAGCAAACTACAGTAGATGATCCTATAACGTAAATAATTTGTTCCAGGAATGTTTATGATATAGGGAATCTGTGTTATAAGAACAGTAAAATGCATGTACATAAATTGCCTAATCCGTTCCAAGACCTTTCCAAACTCACCCCTTTGGGCCATGCAAAAAAAAAACTTTACTTGACTTAATTAATTTGTGGGCTGTACCGTAACTGCAAAATTATTGGTTTGCATCAACAACTTTTCTCCTTTTTATGATCAATATCACTGGTTTTATAAACCATGATTGCGGTAAAGTTACAACATGTTGACATGGACGTCACATTTTCGACGTTCCTTTACATCAATTTGCTTATTTTTCAGAACAGCAGTCTATTCTGCAAAGTAAAGCTAATAACAAATATTTTGTACGCCTACATTAAGGCAAAACAACAAAACATTTTTATTATAAAAATTAGTTTTACCTGTTCGTCGTCTATCACTATTAATGTGTCACGATTAGGAAAAAAATAATTTTCGACGATACTCCAACTCATTAAGACATTAAGACTAGTAGACCGACGCTGTAACACCTGCACCAATCGATCGCTTTTGTATTCATGAACCATTGTGCCAGCTATCCTATTCGCCTTTTTGTCGACACATTTAACGATATTTCACGACGAACTAGAGTGCCGCGAAAGTTATATATAACACATATAACGCTAAACGCATGGCATTTTTTTCCTGCAATTATGGCAAAATAAACTACTATTGAAATCGATTTTGAAAACTCGCCGACTTGACACTTTACATCATATAGAATGTTTTACGTGGTAAGAAGCAAAAACTTCACATAAATTTTTTTATGTTATCTGGAATTTACGTCATAGGAGGTATACGTTATAGGAGCGCCTACTGTATACCTATATCTTTTCATAAATACATGACTTTGCCAACAGGTGTGACTTTTGCTGTTGTCTTAGAGAGACCGCGTATTTGTCTAGACATCCGACAAACCCCAGTGATTGACTTATTGAACCCTAGGGTTCGATCGAACCTAATTCAAGAACCATTAAAAAAACAAACGAGAATTAAGTTTTTTAAGAACCAAAAAAACAATGTGTGAATATAAGATATTATTAATTCATTATTAGTTATATTCCTTATAATTAAATATAGCGTTTGACACACTTTATCTAGGATATCAGCATACACATCACCTAAGATATCAACATACACATCATCTAAGATATTAACTAACACATCACCTAAGATATTAACATACACATCACCTAAGATACCAACATACACATCACCTAAGATAACAATATACACATCACCTAAGATATCAACATACACACCACATAAGATATCAACATACGCATCACCTAAGACATCAACATACACATCACCTAAGATATTAACATACACATCATCTAAGATATCAACATACACATCACCAAAGATATCAACATACACATCACCTAAGGGATCAGCCATGTACGCCTGAGCGTTTTCATAGTCTGCTCTGCCACGCTCGTGCAGCTCTCTCGCCATCTTAGACAGATTTGTCCCAAGAAAGTCTTTATAGTCCGTAAGACCTAGATCCCAGACGACACTAAAAGCGTTCAGTTTGAAATTCACAAAAGAAAGTCATTGGTTTATAGATGAAATTTGTAACACGAATACTGTAGCCATAGAATTTCACATATTATGTTCTACTTACTTTGACTTACCCAGCACCATTGTGCCCTTGGACAAACATACTTTCCAATTCTGAAACCATTTGATAAAATTATGAAACAAATTTTTTCGTGGTTTTTGGTTGAATGAATTAGTTTTTCTATGGAATTAACAACCTAAACCATGACATGGGTTTGATGAAGTAATAACAGACTAGAGGTCAAGGTAGCAAGGTGACAGCTTTAATAATCATGTTTAGAATTGATCATTTCACCAGAAATTATGAGGTACCAAGAGAATACTAATGGAGCAAGTGCACAGTGATTAAAATGAAACTTCCTAAAACTTCTTAAAATGAAAGTGCACACATTTCAGCCAAAGCAACCGAAGTTTGTAACGAGCAGCCACACGATGCTGAACTGAACTCGATAAATTAACGTTATTCCAGGTCTTTCTCGTGTCAACATCACACAATTCCACATACAGTAGGCGCTCCTACAACGTAAATAATCCGTTCCACGGATGTTTACAACATAGGGATTTTACGATATAAGAAAAGTAAAATACATGCAAATTGCCTAATCCATTCCGTGACTTTCCCAAACTCACCCCTTTCGGCATACAAAAAAGAAAAACTTGACTTTTTGTTAATCTGAGAGCTGTACCCTAACTGCAGCAACATTAGTTTGCATACACAACTTCACTCCTTTTTATGATCAATCTCACTGGTTTTATAGACCAAGATTATTGAAGTAAATTTACAATAATTTGATGGAGAGCACACACCTTCGACATTCATTTACAACGGTTTGTTTATTTTCTCTAAACAGCAAAGTCTACTCTGCAAAGTAAAACTAATAAATGTTTTATACGTTTACAAAAAAGCAAACCAAACCTTTTAGGCTAGGTTTTGAGATATCAGTGTTCAAAATGACAGCATTACAAAGATGATGAAATAGACAGGTAAGGACAATAGACATGGTTTTATTGAATTCGTGAAGTACTGTATATTTGTGAAAATATCTCGACGGATGAGGTTGCATGAAAGTGTAAACAGAAGCCATCTTGTTCAGTTACGTCCCATATGAGCCGTTTTGGAGAGAAATTCCGACCTGCGGCGTTTTTGTGATGGCTGCGATTAACTGTTTGTTTTTTAGCTTTTAAGAGCTTGTAATCACATTTCAACATATTTTGCACCTTTCAACACAGCAGAGTAAAACATGGTGAACCATTGGATACCAAATAACTACATGAATAATGTGAATTTTGTTGCAGATTAGCCTTCAAGCAAAGCGGGTCAGCATCCTTTGCAAAAACTTATTTTCTGATGTAAAACTTTCAGAGCATATATAAAAATGGTCAACATTAATGCTTAAAATGTGTAGCTACATCAGCGCACTGAGAGGTGAGATGCCTGTGAAGACAATATCAAAATATGTCAATGTTTACCATTGGATAAGCAATTCATCTAACCTGCCATCCTTATTTTTAGTGATTGAAGCAAGTCTAAACTTGCTGCCATTCCACAAAGTAGGATTAGCAGCATATCTCTCTGACCATATACTGTCTATCGCATCGACTCCCAAACTGTCAGGAAGAGGGTGTCGGTTATTGCTTTTAGAAAATGACAACAGGAGGTCTGGCCGTGAAACTGGATTGCCGCCATTGCTATAAAGAATGTATGCCTCATCTGATTCTTCACTCATATTCTACAAGTTTGTTCACTGGTATGGTTATTATAATTAAAATAAAAAATATTCCAGTTTATGCCAAATCATCGCAATTCATAACATTCGAAACTGAAATTTTTAATGTTCTTTATTATAATGTTCGACTTCATATGTAACCAATGACTTGAGCTCAGATGTAACCAATAACTGAATTTAAGATGTGACCAAGGACTTGAGTTCTGACGCAACCAATGACTTGACTAAATTACCAGCCAAATTCAAAAGAAGACAAAGGTAGTGGATGATAATCTACAAATCTCAACTTTATGCTTGATTTAACTCGTTCGCTAACAAATTAATTTAGCCAATTAAATGTTCAGTAAAATCTAATATTTGACAATGGTTCACATAAGTTGTCATAACTTATGAAACACAAGGTACATCAACAAGATTTTGATACCAAATTAATCAGCACAAAATTTTATATCAACTGGTGCTATAAAAACAACTATATAAATGCTTACACAGAGGCTAAAGAGCACAACAAAGTCAATAACACAAGAGACCAAAAAATGACTCTGATACGCCCACGAAATCATAATCTGTGTTAAAATGAACGCCTTATTATAATATTTGACCTCTCAAGTTAGCCAAGTATCCCATAGCACGCCCAGACCTCTAACAAAACAACATTGGAGACCCAAACCTTCGAACACTTGTTGCCTGCCAAGCACCACGTTGAGGTTTGAGTACGATTTCGAATGACTTTTTTGTGTTCGTTTTTTTATTCATTTTTTCAATCTATTATTACCTGTTACAGTATTACAAAGCCTGTTGGCATTGAACTAGCTTCCACCCAGGAAGCTCTCCGTAACAAAGGAAACAATAAGGCATAGCAGAAAGATTTTTATAACGGTAGAAGAAGCAAAGAAGTATAATAAATAGTTATATCTATTTATGTATATTAAGTATGCACAGAATATATACATAAAGTGCTTGATATAAATATGACTGCCTCACATTTCGGAGAGCAAAGTTAAAATACAACCGCGTGTACAGCGTGAGAACTTATCTTATACATACCCATAATATTTGAGCGAGTAGAGTAATTTTAATATATGGTTTATTGGTTAAACAGGATTCAAAGATATACCTATGATTGTGTCTAGTGTGGTAGAGCCTGAAGCAAATATTGAGGTGAAGTTGAGGCCTGTCGGAGCAACCAATATAAAAAATGTGTATGCTTTCGCTGGGCAGGAGGGCTGTAGACAATGCAGTTTGGTCATTATTAACCAAATGTTTATTTGATTCAAGCCTTTCTACAGGGGTAGAGGTTGAGGGACCAACAGATCGATGGGTCATAGTTGCCTCTATACTGATGCATGCGTTGGCTAACAATTACATCACAAGGGCTTGTTTGTACTGCTTGAAGCTCAGTTTGCAGAGATCTTAAAGGTTGACTTGCAACAAAATTCACATTACAGTTATTTGATATCAAAAGATTCACCATGTCTTACTCTGCTGTGTTGTAGGTGCAAAATATGTGGAAATGTGATTACAAAGTCTTAAAAGCTCAAAAACGAACAGTTAATCGCAGCCATTACAAAATCGCCGTAGATTAGAATCGTTTTCCAAAACGGCTCAAATGGGACGTAGTTGTACAAGATGGCTTCTGTTTACACTTTCACGCAACCTTATTCGTCGAAATATTTTCACAAATATACGTATTTCACGCATTCAATAAAACCATGTCTATTGTTCTTAGGCATCTATTTTATCGTCATTGTAATGCTGTCACTTTCAGCACTGATACCCTATAACCTACCGTAAAAATTCGTTTATTTTTCAGCCTTAGCTCGAAGGAGTACATATCATTGTCTGATAAACATGACGAGCCTGTTGGTCCCCTGTGATAATCGAAAAATGCTGCAGAAATTATTCATGAAGTATGGGTCACATGATCAGATTACGACTAAACGATTAGACCAAGCCGAAACAAAACTGTAAAGTAACGAGCATCTATATTTGATACGAGGTCTTCGGTAAAACCCGAAGTGTTTGTCATAAACTAATGCTACGAGAAGTTTTATATTGAGACTTTTATTGGCCTTTCAATTTACATGAGAACATCACGTGACAAAACAATACCCAAATGTAATGACTACGTCAGAGAAATAAACTGATTCCGGTCTATGACGGTCTCGTGATGGCTGCGATTCACTGTTCGTTTTTGAGCTTTTAAAAGCTTGTAATCACATTTCCACATATTTTGCACCTACAACCCAGCAGAGTAAGACATAGAATCTTTTGATACCAAATAACTGTAATGTGAATTTTGTTGCAAGTCAACCTTTAATGCAATTTGCATAATATCAAGGAGTTGAACTGCACAACTTGAAGAAGCTAGCAGAAGATCCTCTCCTACCAATATGTCGTTTTCTGTTGGTAATGCCATTAACAATTGACCATCTGGTCAGCTCGATCACAACCAGTCATGCCCCGATTATATTTATGCACTACTGTTGGATCAGATACCTCTGCCCCTTTTCTTTTGACTTAGGTAACACCAAAAACCTTTTTCGTGCTGACAACCACAACTGGTTTCTTTGCCTTTTTGTTTCCCCAGTCAGTAACAAGAACACCATCAGAATGGTTTCTACTAAATCATTTTGCTCAAGTTGATTTAGTTTGAAACATCCGAGCTGGAGAAAGAGTTTTTTTCTGATTAGAGCGCCTGTGAAATACAAATTTTTATCTTTCAGATATTGAAGTTGTTTTTATGTGGTATAATATCTGTCAGCAAAGATTTTGTGACGTTGCTCAACATTTTGTAACAGATAGTCAAATACTGTATGCGAGCATGTGAGAATGTTGCAAACATAGCCAGTTGCAAAATCATACAGCCCAAAGGCTTTGATGTGAGATTTTTCAGGCTTTGGGTCTTTGTATGGAACGTATTTCCATCGACCTATCTAACCATTGACCACTTTGTCATTTGCATAATTTTCAAATGGATAGAATGCTTCTTAAAACTTGATTACAAGACTTTTCCAAGAATGGCTCAATTGTAGCGTTTCTCTGTGCATCAGACTACCCAACATGCAACATTGTGCGGTAGATAGCTTCAAATCGCTGCCTGCCAATGTTTCTTAAAAAAAAGGTGAAATCTGCAAGAGGTGTGTAGACCAGGAATCTTTGACGCTGCATTTATTATCAAGACCAAATGCAATAATAGCCGAGGTTTTTTAAAGTTAAGGTCTTGTAAGTTCCTCCCAGTCACCAAAAACAGACTACCTTCTGCTGGGATTGTTGATTTGCTTTTTAATTTGAGCATAACTGTTCATATTTCAACAATATAGTCTAAAATATCCGCTGAAAAATGCTGCTGTATGGCTTCTAATTCACTATCAAAGGCAGCATGTGGTTGAATACCAGGGACTTTACTTAACAAAGAACAAAACTATTGCTGCTACTATTATCGTCCGCAACCTCAACCTAGTCAAAAGCATTAAATAGTGTTGTACAACAAGCCCGTACACTTTTGCTGCCCTCCCATACTACCTTGAGTGACTACTTCAACATGCTCAGTGTCGGAAAAGTTATCACTATTGCCATGTGCTACGTCATTATAATTAGTATTCGAAATAAAAAATATTTACTATTACTCAAAAAAGAATCATCCATAGTACATAAATGTAGATCCATTATTTGTGAAGCCTCGGAAGCCGTAACGCATCTAACATGGCCAGTCATGCTAGATGCATTACCTACTTTTCTCTACCACATTTCGGTTAAAGATGTGGTTGCGTCAGATTTGAGTTGATTTTAAAAGAAAGTATTTTTCTTTGTCTATCAGTTGATATGTTGTTTGTTGTGTTAGGCGATCTCATTGTCAAAATATTTGGTGACTAAAATCGAAAAAATTTGATCACAGTAAAAATGCTCAGGCCAAAAAACATGCTCAGACTTGCCCAAAATGATGTAACGCGTGATACAACCTGTCTTCATCTCTCGTATTCACATCGGCTATTGCAATAGAAGTCTAGTCCTACGCGGCTCTATTGGCATATATTTTATCTTGTATTTGCTCATGTTGGATAGAATATAATTTTAAATCCAGCTACAGATGCATTATTACCAATGTCTCAAACGCCTTAAACAAGGGAAATTAAAAACTTGTCATATTAGTTTCTTCTAAATGCTGTGTAAACATCTTAGTACCGACTATCAATTTTACCGGTCTACGGTAATTATGACAAGCAAACTATGTAGAATAAGGTCTTTGTATCGGCACAGTTTCGTCGCTACCCGCACTGATGATATACAGCCCCCCAAAGCCCCGCCCATGTGATGCCCGTCGCCTATCCTGGGGGGCTGTATATCATTGCCCACACTGAAAACTAGTTTCTTACGAAGTAAAATAAGCAAGCTGCGTCTTTGAAAAGAATATGTGGCGAAACCAACTACATCCATAAAAGCCATGTACATTGTATAGTCGACTGTCAACGTTATCAAGTCATTGTTGGTTTCAATTTGTAGAAAAAAATTCACTGGACACATTTGATTAGTCGATTTAAGTACTAAACAAATGGTCAAGCTATGCAAAAGTGCCTGTCCATGCAGCTCTGATTACACTTCATAAATCCATCTGTCAGACAAGATTTCAGCACAGGTGTCAACGGGGCTATGATGTATTCAATGTTCTGCAAATCATGTTTTGCATTATTTTCAAATATATTATTTTATTATATAATTTTTACAAACAAAAAAATTTTCATCTCATCATAAAGCTTTTATTAAAAATATCCATCCAAGTCGTGGCCACTCACATAGTTACAGCTCATACAATAGGGCATATTCATCTACTGCAGCAAACTCAAACAAAACGTCGTGGTTTATGCAGCACACATTCAAGTCTCTCATTCCCATTTATGGCAGTTTCCACATCCTGTAATCAGTAAAATAAATGCAATAAATATATGCCATTCATAGATATGTCATTCTAACGCGTATCTATTGAAAGCTTTCAAATTGGAAGTTAGATAGATTGCGAGTGTAATTTTAAAAATGAATAAATGTTTAAAGGTTGACTTGCAACAAAATTCACATTACCGTTATGTGATATCAAAAGATTCACCATATCTTACTCTGTTGTGTTGTAGGTGCAAAATATGTGGAAAGGTGATTACAAGCTCTTAAAAGCTCAAAAACGAACAGTTAATGGCAGCCACACGAGACCGCCATAGTTTTGGATTATCTTTCCAAAACGGCTCAAATGTGACGTAGTTGTGGGAGATGGTTTCTGTTTACACTTTCATGCAACCTTATTCGTCGAAATATTTTCACAAATATACTTCACGCATTCAATAAAACCATGTCTATTGTTCTTACGCGTCTATTTTATCGTCATTGTAAATGCTGTTACTTTTAGCAGTGATATCTTATAACTTGCCGTAAAAATTCATTTAATTTTTTAGCCTTACCTCGAAGGAGTACATATCATTGTCTGGTAATCATGACGAGCCTGTTGGTCACCTGTGATAATCGAAAAGTGCTGCAAAAATTATTTGTGAAGTATTGGGTCACATGATCAGATTATGACTTGCCAATTAGACCAGGCCGAAACAAAACTGTAAAGTAGCGAGCATCTATATTTGATACGGGGTCTTCGGTAAAACCCAAAGTGTTTGTCATAAACTAGTGCTACGATAAGTTTTATATTGAGCTTTTTATTGGCTTTCAATTCACATGAAAACATCACGTGACAAGACAATAACCAAATTTCATGGCTACGTCATCGAAATAAAGAGATTCAAATCTACGGCGGCTTTTCGTTTATGAGCTTTTAAGAGCTTATAATCACTTTTTTACACATTTGGGACCTACAACACAACAGAGTAAGACATGGTGAATCTTTTGATACCAAATAACTGTAATGTGAATTTTGTTGCAAGTCAACCTTTAACAAAAGCATAAGTACCCAAAGCCAACGATTCGAAGCTTTGGTTCTGGAAGTTAAAGATTTGCATTGATCAACCGATTTTCTTAACTTTCTACAAGTGAGAAGTGAACATCTAAAGTCAAATCATAAATCTAATTTACTAGATAAATCTACCACAGAAAATTTGAAGCAAATATAGCTCAGTGAAACGATAAAAAATTATAAAACAATGATTCGTGATAGCAAAAAGTTAAAATTTTATTAATTAGTACATGTATTAATGAGTACTAAAAATATTACCTTTAGTATATTCATCAATCTAAGCCATTGTATTGCTAGATGCTATGGATTAAAAAGAAGCCGTCAAGAACTCACTGTACATACGTATCTCGCACACGCAAGAAATTACATTATAACCTCAAACAGGGAAATATAATCTGAATATAAACTCAACAGTATATCTATAAGAGACTCAAAGTAAAAGATAAATTTACCTCTATTCTCCTATCTTCCTCCATAGCACTTTAACCACCTGATGCACAGTAAACTCGGAGCCACCTTCGCAGTAACGTTACAGCAATTTTTACAATTCTGTTGTTCGTCAATAAAATGTGTCGATCGAGTAATTCATTAAAGTGATGATGTTAATTAATTTAGTAAATATCAATGTCCATGCGATTTAATAACAGAATAAAATCCCTAAATTTGAGATCACAGACAACGCATTTTACGAGTGATAACATTTATTACGAACTATATAAAAATTTCGTGCTGATGATTGGCTAATGAAGCGATCTTAGATTTATTGCTCGTTGACTCTTTTCAGATGTATCACTAGTTACGTCACAAATGAAGCACCGGCTGGAATCTGAGCTTTTTAAAAGATGACCTCCTTCAAACGCATATATCTCTGGACAGGGTTAGTCTACAAAGACAAAAATGACATCAAATTGTAGCTGATGTTTTAGCCTTTTATTGGTCTTAATTTCATTAAATCGACCTTTTTGACACAACCACATCTTTAAAAGAACTAAGGTTAAGGAATCATAAACTGAACTATTGCTTTTCATTATAAAGCTTGAAGCATAATGATCATTTATTCTAGAACCAGTAACACCTATACTGGCGTCTATGTGTAGTCAATTGTATGCTGAGATCACAGACATATGTCATTGCAAATCGCATTATTTGGTTTGAACTAACCCTACAATGTACTAAATTCTCAGATTTATTGTCAGGCTCGTTGTTGACAAACAAAATATCGCAATTTGCTGACCACATACATGTATATAGTTTTCAGAACCATAGCATTCGTTGTAGAAGGTAGAAACTCGACCTGGAAATATTTCTTTAGATTCACATTGCATGTACAAATGTAATACTGGTACTGCTTCTCGTTGCTATCAAAATCACTTTAACAGCCATTATATCGCCTGCCCAAGATATGTAAATTAAAGTACACGTATTTGCATTGCTTGGATAGTAATCTTACTTATTAGGCAATCAAAAATAGCAGTAGCAAAATATTTTCACTCACACATATGTGCAAAGAAAAGTTATACCTTCTAATACCATTTGTTTCTTCTAACCAACAACAGTAATTGAATCATAAGTCAGTGACAATTGTCTTGTGAAGATTAAACTCAACAAATAATTTTCACCTTGAGCTACTGACTGCGTTATACATGCATAGAATACGTTTAATTCCAACCACATTAAAGTAAAAATACACCAAATCATGCTAAGAATGTTACAGCAGTGAAAACCGCGTGTCGCAGAAAGTATAACTTTTTTACTAGCTGCAAAACTTCCGAATCGCTATATGTACGCCATAAACCCATCCTTGACCTACAGATAAAACAACGTGGGCTTGCAAGTTTAACCACGTGAACTGCACATGCGATTTGTTTTGAAAATTTGTATAAACAACCAATCATCGCAAAGAGATGGGATGGACAATTAATTGCTTTCATCCCTAAACTACAAAAATTGCGCACAATTGCCTTATCCCGCGTAGTGCGGCGATATTTGTAATCGAGCAGTTATCTACGCTCTCTCCGTTACCAGTCTTCACCTGTTCTGACACCCGACTTTACTGTGTAGCTTGTTCTGATTGGGAAAGCCGATTCTCTAACATTTTTAGTTACAACACCTGTTCTGGTACAGAGTGTGTAACAAAAGACTTGTAACACAAAGCCATTTGGTTGTAGAAGGTATAAATATTTTTTAAATGGAGAAACGGATACAATTGGAAAGTCGAGGACGAAGTCCAGAAGAGGTAAGCGTGTTGATGATTAGTGGTAGTATGACTCTTCTTGATAGAATTGTTTGTGAAGTAGCTGTTAGTTTTTGTCTTTCTGTTTTTGTTGTTAAGCGATGAACAAAATGCAGCTTTTAACGAGTTGTCTGTCAATATGGCTAAACTGTTCTTTCCAAACCGTTTGAATCAAAATACGCCATAAGTTGACAATTACTCAGTATTACATTGTGCTTGACGGTTTTGTTTTTGCTTTATCAGACGATGTTTTAGAACTCATTTGCAGCAAAGTGGAACGAATTGTTTGTGAATATTATTTATTGAGGTTTTCATGAGAAAATAGTACTAGTGAAATACAGAATTTACGTTCAACTAACTCTCGCGATTGTTACTCTCATAGCTCTATTTTTCATATTATAAAACGTCAAAAAATATGATGCTAGATGTAATCTAGACTCGTATATAAGATCTTAAATCCTAGTTCGTAAGCCTTTCACATAAGGGAAAGCGGTCCTACCGCGCCTGTGCATTGCCGTTACTTATTGTGATAACCGTTGCGTCGAGTCGCTTCGTGCTTGAAAGATTTACGCCTCTCTGAGAATCGTTTTTGTTAAAACAAGCATGCTTTTCCTTCTCGTATATCTGCCGTATATCTTCTCGTATATCTGTTTTGAATGCATTAAAACCTGGTTTCACTACAGGCGCGCAAACATCTCTGCGCTTAGTTTGTAAACAAAACCCACAAGAATCTTCAATTTAAGGTTTTGCTGCGTCATAGCTGTTGTTAAATTATTACACTTAAAAGATCTGTGTTGTGTTTATCTAAATATTTATTCTATGTGCTCTAAGTTTTTAATAGGTTGATCAGTGTGCATTGCGTGTGTTTATATAGCCTTCGCAAATAAAATAGAAGTTGAAATAACATGTGTAACATGAATTCGTTTTGTTGTAAACATTTAGTCTTGCGCAAATGCTGCAAAAATAAATATATGCCATAACGTAGAGTCTGTTTAACTCATTGGCAGTAACAATTTTAAATTTGCGTGTGCAATAAAAATTAAAACTTCTCTTGCATCGTTAAGTGTATGCGTAAGTGCAATATTAGCTTTGTTGTAGTTTTCTCTGTGATTTTAAATCCTGATGTTCCGTCAGCTATTTTATGTGGTTCTCTGCACAACACAGTGTGATTTGCTCTCTGTTTCATATGTCAATTTAGTGTACAATCGAATCTAGAATCTAATTTGTCGTATTGCGGATTATCACGCCTTATCAATTACAGTTGTTGAGTTACTTCTACTATTACAGTTGACCAATAAATTTGTTGTATCAGATAGTGTTTTCACTAGGCTGGTAATTGACGAAACAGTTGAGTGCACACGGCACAATGGCGGCCAATACGCACTCAACGTTTTCTATTAGAAGATTTGTGGTAATAAGCCATGTGTGATTGTAAGTTGTGTACGCTTACGCTCTCTTCTTTTTCTCTGTGTGTTTTGTAAGGCCAAGCTTCATTGTGATATAATAGCGTAATATGCCTTAAAGGGTGTCGTAGCTTATTATGAGTGAGGCGCAATCGTTTCCAACTTTTGACATATTGGTAAGGATTCAGTGAACCGTAACGAAAAGCAGTGCACTGCGCAGAGCTCTGCATTTTGCAGTCTTGCAGCTCGTATTTGTAGATCGTGGAGCTGAACTTGGACAACTGCAGATCGACATGCATAGAAGGATTGTCCGAGCAGTTCACAAACTTGGAGTCATTAAGTCTCATTAACGTTGGACTAACCACATTGAAAGGATTTCCAAAGCTAGCAAATCTAAGAAAGGTTTGTGTTTGTCGATGTTGTAAAATTTTACTGTACATTAAAGACGGAATCTGTTCATGACGAAGTATTTATTTGCACACTGGATATGCTGATCATAATCTTGACAGATAAAGGAGCGAAGAACTTTATTCAGTAATCAGGACTTGCCCGTCGCAGAATGCTTTTGCATTTGTTGAGCAGTCTGATATGGTTGCACGCACATTCTTCATAACGTGGTTGTTAGTGATTACCATCTTGTTTGTATGATAAACTTGTTTTTGTTTATTGAGATCTTATTTTTTAGTTGGAACTAAGTGACAACAGATTGTCCACAGGTCTAGGAGCTCTCAAATCTTGCACTAATCTCACAAATCTCAATCTTAGCGGTAACAAAATTAAGGACATCGATACTCTCGAACCTCTGGTAAGCTTTTGGTGATTTGCTACATTGTTGGCATGTCTTCCTCTTTGTTTTGTTTACAAATGTGCGCCGTGTGCTGGGTGAGTAGTGCCAAGTGGATGTTGACTAAGCTATTAGCAAAGTTATTTTTATTGGTGGTTTTATGTTGAGAAACCACAATTAATTATCAAGCATTGATTTCTCATAGAAGATCCAAATGGTTTGATTAAACATTAAAAGTGCCTAAATATGAATGCAGACTCTCTATACTCGTTAACCAAGAGTGTTCTGCATTGTTCCTTGAATTAGTAGAGGTTTTAAAAAGGCATTGTGAAAATTAGCACTGGTTTCACAAACTACACTTACCTCACTTACACATCCTCTAATGGTCCTTGGTGGCTTCAGTGTTTATTCGTGTCAATCTTATTTTCAATCAGTGTTTGCTTCAGTTATTGAATAGACACTGAACAAGTACCTTGTTGTGGGCACCTTGTTGTAGAACTTTCTGTTTTCAAATTTAATTCTCATGAGTTGAAATATTAATGTAACACCATGCTTTACTGTAAACTAGTTCATTGTAATTTACACAATTGTATCTGAAAGCAGACTAAGGACCGATAAAGTATCTCGCTCCATACACGATTGTATAAAAAAGTCATGACAAGGCTAGGACAATGTAATAACCGTGAAAATCGGTCAGTTGTCATATTGTTAAACCTGTTTCATCACATTTGAAGAATGTATCATATATTTTCAACCTGCACTGCATTGCCGAAGTATGTTGTCACCTAATTTTGACACTCCTTTGTATAATTATGTTCCAGAAAGACTTGGAGAATCTGCGTGTACTCGATCTTTTCAACTGCGATGTGACAAGTTTGGAGACGTACAGGGAATCTGTATTTGATTTGTTAAAAAATTTGCTTTTCCTTGATGGCTTTGACAGGGATGACAGGGAGGCCCCTGATGAGGAAGATGAGGAAGGTATGGTGGATAGTCCAGTTGTTATGCTTGGTCTCTGTACAAGATTGCAGACTCTCTTTGCAGAGAATCGAGTTACTGTTCAACATTTAGAAGAAACTCTACTACCATTCTCTTCGACGTTTCCTATCAAGGTCAACTCACAATAGAAATAGTAGTAAAACTATAGTCACGAAAGCTAGCGGGTATGAGGAATATTTTTACTGCCAATTCTTGGTTGTTATAAATTTCAACATCACATCTTTCTCAAAAGCATACAAAATTATTCTAGCATTATAAGTCAAATTCTTTTGTGGAGACTAGGTAAATATCATTGAGCAACAAACCAAGTTGCTTGCATTAATGATTGTGAATATGATATTTGGAAAGACTGTGACCAAGATGAGAACATAATTGCGCATCCATAAGTACTCACTGATGCCTAGATGTAAAATGCATCGCAGCTGCAGTTAATTTTTGGATGTATATCCATGTAGTTGCTTTAGAAGTGCAGAAGTAAACATGTCACAGCGATGCAGTTTGCGGTATAATTGTATTAGTTTTACCGCAATGCGTTAACACAGTATATTTGCAGTACAACTACTTTCTCATTTGCAGGAAGCAGTATTGGTCTAGTGGTGGTATTACCTACTGCAGTGTGCAGTGATGTATGCAGCGAGAGTGTTGCTAGTGCGCATTTCCCAGTGTTAAATGTAATGGGAACTTTTGCATTACATTATATATACAGGCACATTACATTTTCCATAAAAACTCATCACAGATTCGAGTACAAGTGGACAAATAAACAGATCATAATTAACATGCTTTATATGGTTTAAATAAAGATCTACTATGTTTTTATTACATAATGTTAATGAAAATACAATGCAAAGATCCTAATTTCATCAATTGGAATGTTGACTCCCCGATTCCTAGCCTAAAATGATATAGGAGTTTGAGCCCAAGTTCATGAAGTTGTTGAACATAGCGTTTAACATTTTTATGATGCAGAACATACGCTTAGACAGTCAGCAGTGTCAGTTGATCTATAGTATAAACGTCATGTTAATGCGCAGTTGCATGTATACATGCAGTTTCAAGTTTTGAAGAATGCGCGTTTGCAGTATGCATGAATCGCTGGGTTTCGGGTAATGCGTCATGGAAGTAAATACGCAGTAGGAGTCCAGTAGCAGTAAACGTTTTCTGCATATCAGAAAGTTTTAATGCACTGCAAAATTACTGCGTACTGCACTGAGATGATGTAGTGCAGTACTAATGCATCACAAGCCTGATATATAACATTTATTTACTAGGCTCCAGAATCAGAAATGTGTGCGTCATAACCGTTTGTTAATCAATTTTGGATTTGAGCATTTTTAATTTTATTAGTGGGATTGTGTGAAAGCATAGACTAATTTCAGTGCAGTTAGAGCAAGTAATCCTAGTTTTTATAAGGAACCTGGTAATAGCATAAAACAACAGCGTGAATTAATTGCAACTCGATTAAGCTAGCGTTTGGTGACCATGTATTGGTTGTTGATAAGTGTGACGTACTCTTATATATGATACAGTCTAACTAATGCACGAAAATTAGATAGTTCTCACCAGCTTTGATTATGTTGTATCGATATAGATTGAGAAGGGAATATTAGAGTTAGTGATGTATGCATGCGTCACCAATTATTAAGTACATAGAAAATTTATCTGCAATCGATGCTCATTTTCGGTCGCAATAGCTAAATACATGATGAGATTTGAGTGTGAGTTGACAGTCTGACATGTAGAAAGGGTGAGTTTTGTTTAGTGAAACTTCAAGTTTTACAACATCAAAACATGAATGTTCAATTAAATGTATAAAAAGTAAGGCGAACACTACCAAGTACGTGTATACCATATACTTTTGCTAACTGGCTGGTAGGGAACTTGGATTATCAATGTTCATTTTAAAAATAAAGCGATAGAGCCTGCTTACACAGTAGTGAATCGCTAAGCAAAATGATTCTGAATTGGTAAAGATTATTTATGTTAAAATTGGGTGCCACAGCAAGCATTCGATTTTTTTACACCCATCTTTTGTATCTACAAACTTTGATAGTGGTATGTCTTTAGTCGAAAAATGTTTTCCAATCGCGTTTTATCAGTAACATGCTGCTGCTACTTCCAAGTTTTAGCACTCGTGAAGTATTTTTCATTATTGTTACAGAAATGTGGTTTTGCTGTGTCAACACAAATAGTTTTATTAATTGTGCTTTATTCTAAAATTTGTCGCCTTGTGGCGAACATTTAAATGTTGCACTCTTCAATTGATAGCCATTTAGTGCTTGTGTTGAGAGATAAACATCTCAATTTAATTGTAACTATACCTTCAGAAATATACACAAAGATATATAAAAATTTATCCACAGCCAACTGTTATGGTGCGACTAGAACAAGAGTGATAGAAAAGTCTGTGGGACTAGGATGTTAGTCATAGTAATCAAGATTAAAACTTCAAGTCGTGTAGCAACCATTTAGCAGTAAATATTGTGTATAATGTTAGCTATGTAATGGTGTTGGGAAGCAGAGTACCTCAAAGGTAATGTCATGTCATAGTTGCTCAGCTTAATTATATACTAAAAGTGAAAATTTAATTTATTATGCAACCTAATTTAATAAATTAGTGATAGATGAAAGTGAAAACCTAAGCTTTTATGTCAATATACAATAGGGCAACAGTCTCAATGTGTAGTTCACTGTAAAAATGATACATTACAGCTTTGAGCAGTTTCGTGAGGCATCAGTAGTCTTAACCAAGTCATTGTGCCACTTGAAATTGTCTCTCAATATGATACAAAATGCCACTTCAACAAAGTTTGCTTTTTTGTACAATAATTGTCCCGATTGCATCTAATATAATTTCCCGGGTTAAAAATTTCAATTTAATGATCTCATTTTGATTTAATGATATCATTTTTATGAACTCTTCATAGTAATCTGGGTGTTTTACGGTCCTAGTGGACCTGTTAGGCTAGCGCGTAGATTAAACCTTTTGAAGTGTTGAAGCCAAACTACATAAAGTAACTATATTTAATCTATTGGAGTTACTGATTGGAGTGTTAGAAATGTACAGTATGACGCTCCTATAATGTATACCTCCTATAACGTAAATTCCAGATGGCGTTAAAAAATTTATGTGAAGTTTTTTGCTTCCTACTACATGAAAAATTTTATAGAACTTGAAGTGCCGAGTCGGGCGAGTTCACAAATTCGATTTGACTGTTAATTTATCTCGCCACACTTGCAAAAGAAAAAATGACGTATGTATAGCGTTGTACCTACATATTATACACATATACAACTTTCGCAACAATCTAGTTCGTCGTGATACATTGCATTGCCAGATGACGAAACATAAAATAAGGTAGCTGCGCATTATTCATATATACAACGGTGATCGATTGGTGCAGGCGTTACAGTATCGGTCCATCATTCCGAATGTCACGGAGTTGGAGTGTCGTCGAAAATTCTCTTTTATCCTCACATTGACCCCCTTGATACAGATAGATGACAAACAAGTTGTATCGCTTTTTTGTAAAATATGTTGTTTTGCTTTCTTGTTGACATATAAAATTGTTTGTTATTAGTTTTACTTTGAATAGTATGCATTGCTGTTTAGATAAATAAGCAAATCGTTGTATATGAACCTCGAAGACCTGCGCTCCCCATTAACTTATCGTAGAATTACTACAATCATGGTCTATAGAAACCAGTGAGATTGATCATAAAAAGGAGAAAAATTGTTTGTGCCAACTAATAATGCTGCAGTTACGGTACAGTTCACAAATTAAAGTTTACTCAAGCTTTTATTTTTTGTATGGCCAAAGGGATGAGTTTGGAAAGATCTTAGAACGAATTAGGCGATTTACATGTATTTTACTGTCCTTATGGTGTAAAATCTCTATAATGTAATTACGTAAACGTACCTGGAGAACTGTTTACGTTGTAGGAGCCCGTACTGTATTTACAACTATGAGTTTAGCAGCTTGCTAGTTCCTTTGCTACCATTCGTAAGGCGAACCATAATTTAAAAATGTGGCAAAAGGAAATACCCAGGTACATGTATTATGATTTTGTAAAATGCTTTGGTTAACGTAAAAGACAAGCTGCATTTTGATCCTAAGTTAAAAACTGTGACATCACAAAATGTCTAATGAGTAAGTATAAGCTAATTAGGCTAGAACTATTAGATATATTATAAAATGAGATTTAATGAAAGCCAGAACACGTTTGTAACCAGGAATTAACAGCTGCATCTGTAGGAATCAATCTTACTAGAATTTTCCTTGTAGGTTGACTTGCAACAAAATTCACATTACAATTATTTGGTATCAAAAGATTCACTATGTCTTACTCTGTTGGGTTGTAGGTGCAAAATATGTGGAAATGTGATGACAAGCTCTTAAAAGCTCAAGAATGAACCATTGATCGCAGCCATCACGAAACCGCCGTAGATCAGAATCAGTTTATTTCTCTGTAGTCATTACATTTGGTTATTGTTTTGTCACTTGATGTTCTCACGTAAATTGAAAGGCCAATAAAAGGCTCAATATAAAACTTCTCGTGGCACTAGTTTATGACAAACACTTCGGGTTTTACCGAAGACCCCGTATCAAATATAGATGTTCGCTACTTTACAGTTTTGTTTCAGCTTGGTCTAATCGGCAAGTCGTAATCTGATCATGTGACCCAATACTTCGCAAATAATTTCTGCAGCACTTTTCGATTATCACAGGTGACCAACAGGCTTGTCATGATTATCAGACAATGATATGTACTCCTTCGAGCTAAGGCTAAAAAATTAAACAAATTTTTACGGTAAGTTATAAGATATCAGTGCTAAAAGTGACAGCATTACAATGACGATAAAATAGACGCGTAAGAACAATAGACATGGTTTTATTGAATGCCTGAAGTATATTTGTGAAAATATTTCGACGAAGGAGGTTGCATGAAAGTGTAAACAGAAGCCATCTCCTACAACTACGTCACATTTGAGCCGTTTTGGAAAGAGATTCTAATCTACGGTGGTTTTGTGTTGGCTGCGATTAACTGTTCGTTTTTGAGCTCGTAATCACATTTCCACATATTTTGCACCCGCAACACAGCCGAGTAAGACATGGTGAATCTTTTGATATCAAATAACTGTAATGTGAATTTTGTTGCAAGTCGACCTTTAAGTAACTGTCTGTTGAGTATTAATGTCATCATATGAGCATACATGTATTTGTTTATAGTTGATGCTGCTAGTCAGATGTACATTATCAATTACAGTATATTGATCACTGATTATAAAGCTTCCATTTCTTAACGATTCGATTAGAAAAATCGCCAATCTACATGTATTGTATTTGTGATTTACAACTAAAATTTTCTTTTTGTAAGGTGTTGCGTTGTTTGGTTTATTTTGGCATAAATTCCTACTCTTTTTCTGAAATTGATATAATCATTTTTCAGGTCTAATGACGAATTTTGTTCAATTCTGTTCTGGGCAACACGACTATGATCGTAAAATTTGTTTCTTGTCAATACAAGCAAAATTTCTTTCCGATGGTGTGTAATGGTTTCTTTCGTTCAGAAGGTTTGGAAGGAGATGGCAGCGATGAAGATGACGATGATGACGAGTTGAATGAGTTTGATGATGAGGATGACAGCGATGTGCAGGAAGTGATGATGGGTGCAAACAATCCCTCGGATTCCATGTTGGGCATCAACAATGACTCTTCAGGGGCGCTCGATGATGATGACGATGAGGAGGACGACGAAGATGATGATGACGATGATGATGATTTGGATGAAGAGGAGGAAGACGAAGATGAGGAAGACGAGGGAAAATTGAGTGCACTCGTTGGAAGGGACCTTGAGGTACTTGTCTATCTTGTTAGATTGCGTTTAAGCGTTGTCACTGAGAGAAACCTGTCTGCAAAAGCCTAGCTGTCTCAACTCTTTGGCTACTGCTACAGCAGTAATGTGATAATTGTTACTCTATGCAGATAAGCTGTAACACATTAAACTATAGCAGATTAAAATTATAAAGTCCAAGCGTATTTTTTTGTTGTAAGTTCAGTGCTAATAGTGCATACGAATAATATAATATATATAATTAATATAACATACTCTATACTATGTAGTTTTGACTCTGGCTGTTTTTCAGCTGTGATTTACATCAATGATTGTATTCTGCCCTGTTCTAGGATGAGAGCGGAGATGAAGAGTTCAACCCAGATGGTGAGGATGAGGAGGATGAAGAGGAAGAAGATGAAGAGCAGGCACAGGGTAAGTCGTCTATTTTTATGTTAAGTAGCCATTAGAGCCGTTGCGGTTGGTCGTTTTAGTTCAGCGATGCATTTGTGCGATTTTATTAAAGTTATTAGATCTTCAAGTGATTAAAATCAGTTAAGATTTCAAACAATTGGAAGATTATTAACAAATCAGTTCTATAACAATTGCATGATCCTTCAATGTTAAAAATTTTAATTTAGCTCAAATTTTTGCAAATGTTTTGGGATTTTGTGGCAGTCTTTTGGTCTGAGAAAAAGTTGGAACTTTGGGAAATTATAGGTATTGTAAATAATGAAATTTGCCCTTTAAAATCAAAATTTGATCTGTATGTTTTTGGGCCACGATTTTTTGGAGCGCCTCTACACAATCAATGTTTCCATCCAAATATTTTTGCCCAGCAGTCAAATGTCAGCATACCGAGGTAAACCCATTACGATAGTTTTTATCAAACATTTTTATGAAAATACAAAGTATTTTGCATAACTATTTTCACGTTTCCTAAAGTCAATGGTAGATACTTCACAAATCACTTATAGCTTTACCAAAAATCATTGATAGAAAAAATTGGATTATAGGTAAGAAAGTAAATGAAGCATTAGCCAATCAAAAAAGGTTTTTTATTGTCACTTCTTTTTCTTCACTGTAAAAGACAGTTGAATTGAGATGTTGAGAGAAGTGTAGCAAGTTTAACATGGACTAACTAAACTTTAAATTAGTATCACTTGTTTATATTGATGTTCTCATGCAGGATATATTTTACATTATATTATAGCCAGTCTCTCCGCTTTCCTTAGGGTTTTGTTGCATCAGCAATTTTACTTTTTTCTTACCGTATTGCTTAACAGGCTCTAAAAATTTGTTAAAGAATTGGTCAAAAAATGTTTGTTCATGCTTTTTATTATTTTGCTTTTAAGAAAATTTTTCCATTTATTTTTCACTGCTATTTGCACTCTCACTACTTCAAGTGATCCATGATTTTCAATCAAAACTGTATGAAGAAACTATTGGCTTAATATTGTTGAAGCACAATGTAGCCAAACTATGTGAAGGAGAAATGCATACATTTGTAATGTGAATTTTGGATATACATTTTGTGAGTACAACTAATAAAAATAAATAAAGATTTTAAAAAACTTTGTATGGCAAGGTTTTACCATACTTATGTGCAAAATTGCTGCTTTAAAAAATTTGAAGTATTTTTTCATTACCTAGGTGTACCCTTATAACTGATCGGTAATAGCTATCGAACAGTGAATAGAGGATCATCGTTGGGTTAATTCAATCACAGCATTTTGTAATTTGTCAAAAACATTTGGGGTACATCAAGCTGCCAGGCCATTTATCATATAGTAGTCTACAAAGATTAATTATTGACTTGGGCCGTTAACCAACCTTCCGTAACAGTCTTCTGTGTCCTTACGTTACGCTACATGAATATGATTATACTCCATAAAATAGCTGCAAATGGCAGTAAAATGAAAAGTTTGTTATAGAACCTCTTCTAATACTACGTGCTTGCAAATGTAGACGTTGTTACAATGCCTGCACTTATGTGTTGTGACCCAATGCATGAGGCGATACTAGGTGTAATAATTGTTCACAGCGCTAATTGTGCTTGATGTGACTGTGTACTGCTTGTAGAGGAGGCACGAGGTACCAAGAGGAAGCTGGAAGATGACGAAGATGCTTAGCAACTGTAAAAACACTTTGATGCACCATCATCTTTTACTATCTACATAAGGCTATTGTAAATGTCCAGTTGACGCGATATACTGCTACTCTTCTTCCTTTTTGTACAGGCTATCTTTCATCGCTGTGGATATCTCTTATCACTCGACCTGTCGACTATTTTAAAATCAGTCGTGCGGTTATCGCAATCGCATGAGGTTTTATCTTTTTCTAGCACTCAATTTTTACTCAGAGCAACAGAATGAGTAAGTTGATCAGCAGTTGTTTATTTGTACATAGTTGGAGTGTCGTTGTTATAATCTAATTTTCATCCCTCGGTCACTGCACGCGTTTGTGACGATAAAAGTACGAAAGGAACTTTTGAATTGTATCTGATTGGAGACCCACAGAACTGAATGTGTACAGTAACTACGAAATGTATTATATAATAATTCATGTAATATTGCAATCAGTACAAATTTGTGATTAAAATATACAGTGCAATGTTGTTAATTTGTTAACCATGTTGCAACAAATAAGTGCAAATACAGCAATATGTGATCAGAAATGTCTATAGCACAAAGTTAACAAGTAATACCAATTGTTTAGGCTTGCAATCTACGCGACATATTGGGCATTGGCCAGTCGAACATGACCACGGATACACACATTTCCAACAAAATAAATGGCCACAAGGTGTGCTTGTTATGCTGTCATATCGATCATAGCATAACGGGCATCTTGATTGGTTAGCTGTACGTGTAGTTGATTTCGTCGATCCCTTGTAGTAAGACTGCTGAAGAGCTTTTTGCGCGGTAGTCACACCGCGTGTAAATGTGGCAGCCGCTTGAATAACCCCTAAATACCCTAGAACCGAGAACCATACGTTATGTCTCAGTGGAGTTCGTCTAACTGACGCATAATTTATATGTGTCAAATGTTTGGAAAAGTTTTCTGATGTCATCTTAAGGAAAAACAAGCTGCGTTGTAAACCAAAACACCATGCAGTAACATGGTTCACGTGATTTAGAAACTCTTTGATCAAATGTTTCTTCCTTTCCGCTATCCAAGAGTTTTCGTTGACGTATTTTATGCAGAAGTGTATTAGCCTTTCAACAGCGTAAGGACAGATACAGTGAAGTCCAACCATTGCCATCCTTGGCAAAAATTTTGGATGATACCTAGTGCTTCCAAATATTTGGACAATGTATACATATTCTTCCCCGAGCGTTTGCTGACCAGAAATTGTCGTTGCTGCATAATATAACAAATCAGTTAGCAACTTTGTCTCACGACTCCACTGTGACAGGTCTGCGAAAGCTTGCGTATGAAGGTATGAGCTGCTTTGGCGTTCGTCTGAACTTCGGCAACCTAGTTTCCAAAGTTGCAAAAACAATCTTACTGTTCGGTTGAGTAAAGGATTTAAACAATTGTGAATCACTTCTATGTCTTTCTGACAACTTTTCATAACTTCTGAAACATCGGCCGAAATTAAAGGCATGATGTTGTTCTCTGCGATGCGTTTAAGTATGGAGTACGGTTGAAGTTCGTTCGTGTTTTGTCTCAGCTAATAAAATATGCAAAACTAGATGATGCAGCCTGACAGTAGGCAATCTGATTATTAAAAATACGAACGACTAGATTGAGTTGGTACTGAACGCCCCAAAGCTGCCCGGAGAAAACTTGCAAACGTCACAAATAGGTTGGCTGTTGGCGACTTAGGAAAATATAACTCGTTCGTTGACAGCGTTTGCGCACTGGCTGATTCAAATCGAGCCACGCATTTAATATTATCTCAAGAACAACTGTTGAAAAAATTATTAAACACTACTATGCGTAATTATCATAATTTATGACATCAGCTTAACATGAATTCTTTGTAACAGTTGAAACTTGCATCATAAATTCTAAGCTGCTGGCTGACGAGTAGAAATCACATAGCGGGACAGTCGAGAGGAGAGAACGTGGTCTTGCTAGGAAAGGAAAAAGAGGTGACAACTCGTACTTTTGAGATGGCGATATACGTAATGGTTCACCGTGCTCTATTGTAGCCAACAGAGTGCGCTGAACCCAAAGCTATCTGAAGTTGATGTCCCAAACATGAGGGAGCTGAAACTAACTTCTTCTACTATACTAAAGCCAACGGAGTGCACTGTTCATAATGCTTCCTGTAACACAGCCTGGTAGATCTAATAGGAGAGAACTGAAACCAAGTTATACTCCAATGAGGCCAACAAAGTATGCCAAACTCAATGCTATTTGAAATCCAACCTGTTGGATTCAACTGGAGAAAACTAAGCTTTTTGTAAGAATAATTTTGATCGGAATCTATAGTCTTGGCTCCAACGTGTTAATGCATTACTACTCAATTGAAAATGCTCAAGCAAGATGCAAATTCTTTGTGAATACCTATGTACAATGATTTATATGAGCTCAATGAGTCGTGTGTTTATTAAGAGAGCAAACCCTAACTGAACTAGCTTAGCAAGTTGAGCAGTAGTTATCGTGCATAAGCATGTTCTCATTACATAACAATAAAAACATTAATATGAAACAACTAAACAGAACTACAGTGTATACAACTAAATGGGCACCATTGAATTCAAAAGCTTTAAATAGCTACAATTTGTTATCAATGATCAACATAAATTATTATGATCACTATAAGACTTATTTACAGTTTAACAAGTAAAAAAGTATGTATTTACCTTTTTGGGAAAGGTCTGAACAAATCAATAAAACTGTTATGTAGTTGCACAAATTTATAATGGTAACAACACAAAAATAAATGCCTCTGATATTTTGGCTGGCACACAAGATATTATTTGAATTTTAGCAACATGCTAACACAAGAAAGTAACATATAGTATATTGTCGGCCATGTAGCTTACTTAAAATACAGAAAACATGCTCAGTTAATTTACTTAGTCAACGAAGGTTCAGACAATTCTTCATAGAGTTTCTCATATAAGTTATCTCCGTTGATTTCTGGTTTCGTAATAACAAAAATTTGTCAGAACATCTCCAGCACTCTGCATTCGCCTTGTGGTAGGGAACGTAATATAATTTTTTGCTGAAATCGTCTACTCACAGATAATCATACCAACTTTGTCTAGGCTTCTTTACACTCGTGATTAAAAACCCATTAAAATTATCTAAGAATATAACCTTCATTTATCAGTACTATTTGCTAGTGTTCAATTCTATGCTCGGCAATTTTGTGGCATATCAACATAGTAAATTAGAGTGAGCGAAATTTGAAATGTTACGGGAACATAACTCCGAAAATGAGGTTGGCTGAATTGAAGCATAATGTAAAAACCTTCAGCTTACCGTAAAATTCAGCACAATTTATTTTACGCTATTTAAATCTTCATCATACCTGCACTCTGACCAAACATACTGTCATTGCACATAGCTGGTAACATGAACTGCTGCCATAAGTACTCCAGATAGATAGACCTGACAGATAGATAGAGACCCTGATAAATTAGTTTTAACTCTGAATTTACTTTTGCTGAGGAAAAAAAGTTACAATTTTTTTAAATGTTGTTCACAGCAGGTAGATCATTTGGGTAAATAGATAAATATAAGAAATATATTAGGTGTAAGGAGTATTATATGATACACCTTAGCACATAGTATTACACGCTAAGGTGTATCGATAGATCAATAATAAATATGTACTGTATTTTAATAAAGCTTACACAAGGTGTTATATGCTAAGGTGTATAAATAGACCAGTAGTTTAATAATAAATGTGTATCAGCTTTAGTGCAGTCAATCTGTGCAAGCCACTCTAAAATCCTCAGGTTATGAAATTTTTTGAACAAAATGCGGAGTTGATTTTTTAAGCGTTGATTGAAACTCAAAACAAATGGTATATTTGACTCGGCACCAGATACACTATTTAGGTAGCAAAGGTTTCAGATATATCTGATGATGTGCATGATATTTAAAGATACAAAGTCAGCAGTATGAATTCAGTTGATGTTTTCTGCCTGTTGTAGTTTTGTGTGTAACACTTTTCTGAATTCGGCTTTTATTCAATAGAGGGTATGAACTGCTCTTTATCATAAAGCTATTAAGTATGAGTTATGTGATAAAATAAGAATTTTCCTATTTGATCCTGGTTTCTATAGTTATGTTTTTAGTAAAACTTCTTTTCATAAACTTTTCATTTGCCAGTTCATATACATTTGAAAAGTTGCATCCCCTTCTACAATTTGTATAGAAAAGGTTACGCATACAATTACTCATGCCAATCAACACTTGAATGAATATAATTATGAGAAAAAAAAATAATAGTTTCCCAGCTTGAAAAAGTAGAGTTTAAGTTTTATAAAAAGTTCCTAACGCTTGCTTTATATGTTTCTTAATAGGAGAACATTTAAATATGAGCAATATCTATCTTTACTTTTATTGCTTACTCAATCAGCTTTGGTATTGATCAAACATAAAACCTCGCTCAATCATTACTCTTTTTTAATGCTTTTATATAGAGAAACAATCTTATATTTTTGAGCACATACAAAACATGTGTTTTTTTTCTTTTATGGCAAAATAATATATAGATTCCTCCTGATAGCACAACCAAGTGAGTTTACTTTGCATATTGAGTGCATACAAATTCTACCTATATCTTTTTTGAATTAGTGAAGTAAAATCAGAGCAAACCCCGAATCAGGTCAAGAAGGAATTGATGCTTGATTATAGTAGCCTAGGCACCTCCAATTTAACTATACTTCTGTCACTGCCAGCGGAAAAGTCATTAATACTGACTCGCTGTCACACAACCGATAGCAGACCGGGGATATACCAGCGCAACTCCAACAAGAGCCGATAATACAGACTTTATATACTACAGCCGATAGCAGACTGTATATATACACCAGCGCAATTCCAACAAAAGCAGATAATACAGACTCTATAACAGCTGATAATGAACTGTGTATAGACTAGCACACATTTTAAGCCAAGCTGTTTAAGTTACAAAAGAAGATGTATAATTATACTTGAATAAATTTATTGTGATATCGTAGTATGCTTCACCATACAAGCCAAGTCTCGACTGCCTCTCCAATGCAAGGACAACTATTTATATAAGCAAACAGATGCAAACTCAACATATGATTGGTGGTTATGAGTAGTTAAAATTTGTAGGTCAAAATGGCAGTTGTTTTTTAAAAGAACAAACTATGTACAAGTAAATAAATGATATACAAATTTGGCTACATTTTTGTAATGCCTGCGTTAATATGGAAAAAGAGTTAGTAATAAAACAAACAATCAACAAATATTCTTTCTCTACTTTTGGGTACTTTTCTACTTGTGAGTTTAAAGAAGTGGTTGCCCTATAATCTTTCTAGCGAGCGTATTCTAGCCTGTTCTTATCCTAGTGAGCGCCTTGGTTTTCGGTAACCGTTGGCTTATGTCACAATTTAAATTACCTGGTTGCATATATAAGCCCAGGTTACTTACTGCTATGCATCATCCAACATGGTGTTCGATTGCAAGCATTGCAACTTTTCTACCAGCAAGCCATGTGCACTCCGCCGTCATGAACGCACGCATGTTCATAGGTGCACTCGTTGTGACTGATATTTTGACCAGCGTGAGAAATTAGTCACACACAATGACTCCTTTCATCGGAGGTCCATTGGCACCCAAACCGAAGGGAGGGAGAGCTGGGCTCCGCGTCCCTACAAACGGCGACCCGAGTCTCGCCCAGTACAAGACCGCAAGCCATACTCCAGGGAGTATAAGAGACCAAAATGGCAACCAGTACGGGACAAGGCTTCTACATTCCACCGATCTATGGAGTCTGTTGTGGCTCGCCCGAAGGTGTCACTTCTGGAACCTTCCCCACATTTTAGCGACACTGATCCTCAAGGGCTGCTGGACTCGCCAGTGCACATACAGCTGTAGCCTATGCTCACACTATCTGACTATGTGATAACGAGTTGTTCCTTCGCTTTAGTGGCGGAAAGTCTTTTTCGTAACTTTGATGCTAATTTACTACAATAGTTTGTTGTTTTATTCACTCATCCACCCAATAGTCTATGTATATACGAGTGAGCATGCAGTGTATTTAGTTTATTGTTCAAGTCAGTCAAGGCACTCTAATCCACCAAATACTATAGCTAAGTCGGCTAGCTAAAAAGAAAAGCTATTAGGAGTTGCTCAATAGCACTAAAGATAGTGGAAAATAGCACAACTCTTATGCTCGTATACACTGTGGTCTGCATCTAATCCTTTCTGTCTCTTTCATGATACCTATATAATAAACTACACCAACTCATATGATGATTCACTCTGTGATTAGTGCGTCAGCTGTCAACTGTGTGGAATTATTAGCAAGTTGCTGCATTTAATAAGTTGTATTATTGCATTGAATAAAGGCGAGAGAGAGAGAACGGGGAAAAAAAGAGAGAACGGGGAAAAAAGAGAGAACGGGGAAAAAAAGAAAATGGGGAAAAAAGAGAGAACGGGAAAAAAAGAGAGAACGGGGAAAAAAGAGAGAACGGGGGAAAAAAAGAGAGAACGGGGAAAAAAAGAGAGAACGGGGGAAAAAGAGAGAACGGGGAAAAAAGGGAGAAGGGGGAAAAAAGAGAGAACGGAGGAAAAAAGAGAGAACGGGAAAAAAGAGAAAACGGGAAAAAAAAGAGAACGGGGAAAAAAGAGAGAACGGGGAAAAATAGAGAGAACGGGGAAAAAAGAAAGAACGGGGAAAAAAGAGAGAACGGGGAAAAAAGAGAGAACGGGGAAAAAAGAGAGAACGGGGAAAAAAAAAAGAGAACGGGGAAAAAAAGAGAGAACGGAAAAAAGAGAGAACGGGGAAAAAAGAGAGAACGGGTAAAAAAAGAAAGAACGGGGAAAAAAAGAGAGAACGGGGAAAAAAAGAGAGAACGGGGAAAAAAAGAAAGAACGGGGAAAAAAAGAGAGAACGGGGAAAAAGAGAGAGAACGGGGAAAAAGAGAGAACGGGGAAAAAGAGAGTGAACGGGGAAAAAGAGAGAACGGGAAAAAAAGAGAGAACGGGGAAAAAAAGAGAGAACGGGGAAAAAAAGAGAGAACGAAAAAAAAAAAGAGAACGGGGAAAAAAGAGAGAATGGGGAAAAAAAGAGAGAACGGGGAAAAAGAGAGAGAACGGGGAAAAAAAGAGAGAACGGGGAAAAAAAGAGAGAACGGGGAAAAAAAGAGAGAACGAGAAAAAAAAGAGAGAACGAGAAAAAAAAGAGAGAACGAGGAAAAAAAGAGAGAACGAGGAAAAAAAGAGAGAACGAAAAAAAAAGAGAACGGGGAAAAAAGAGAGAATGGGGAAAAAAAGAGAGAACGGGGAAAAAGAGAGAGAACGGGGAAAAAGAGAGAACGGGAAAAAAAGAGAGAACGGGGAAAAAAAGAGAGAACGGTGAAAAAAAGAGAGAACGAAAAAAAAAAAGAGAACGGGGAAAAAAGAGAGAATGGGGAAAAAAAGAGAGAACGGGGAAAAAGAGAGAGAACGGGGAAAAAAAGAGAGAACGGGGAAAAAGAGAGAGAACGGGGAAAAAGAGAGAACGGGGAAAAAAAGAAAGAACGGGGAAAAAAAGAGAGAACGGGGAAAAAAGAGAGAACGGGGAAAAAAAGAGAGAACGAGAAAAAAAAGAGAGAACGAGGAAAAAAAGAGAGAACGAGGAAAAAAAGAGAGAACGAAAAAAAAAAGAGAGAACGAAAAAAAAAAGAGAACGGGGAAAAAAGAGAGAATGGGGAAAAAAAGAGAGAACGGGGAAAAAGAGAGAGAACGGGGAAAAAGAGAGAACGGGAAAAAAAGAGAGAACGGGGAAAAAAAGAGAGAACGGGGAAAAAAAGAGAGAACGAAAAAAAAAAAGAGAACGGGGAAAAAAGAGAGAATGGGGAAAAAAAGAGAGAACGGGGAAAAAGAGAGAGAACGGGGAAAAAAAGAGAGAACGGGGAAAAAGAGAGAGAACCGGGAAAAAGAGAGAACGGGGAAAAAAAGAAAGAACGGGGAAAAAAAGAGAGAACGGGGAAAAAAAGAGAGAACGAGAAAAAAAAGAGAGAACGAGGAAAAAAAGAGAGAACGAAAAAAAAGAGAGAATGGGGAAAAAAGAGAGAATGGGGAAAAAAAGAGAGAACGGGGAAAAAAGAGAGAACGGGGAAAAAAGAGAGAACGGGGAAAAAAGAGAGAACGGGGAAAAAAAAAAGAACGGGAAAAAAAATGAGAGAACGGGGAAAAAGAGAGAGAACGGGGAAAAAGAGAGAGAACGAGGAAAAAGAGAGAGAACGAGGAAAAAAAGAGAGAACGGGGAAAAAGAGAGAGAACGAGGAAAAAAGAGAGAACGGGGAAAAAAGAGAGAACGGGGAAAAAAAGAGAGAACGGGGAAAAAAAGAGAGAATGAAAAAAAAGAGAGAACGGGGAAAAAAAGAGAGAACGGGGAAAAAAAGAGAGAATGGGGAAAAAAAGAGAGAACGGGGAAAAAAAGAGAGAACGGGGAAAAAAAGAGAGAACGGGGAAAAAAAAAGAACGGGGAAAAAAGAGAGAACGGGGAAAAATAGAGAGAACGGTGAAAAAAAGAAAGAACGGGGAAAAAAAGAGAGAACGGAGAAAAAAGAGAGAACGGGGAAAAAAGAGAGAATGGGGAAAAAAAGAGAGAACGGGGAAAAAGAGAGAACGGAAAAAAAAGAGAGAACGGGGGAAAAAAAAAGAGAACGGGGAAAAAAAGAGAGAACGGGGAGGGAGAGTTAACACTAAAAAATCTGTACTTTTAAAATATATTTTTTGTAGAAATCTTCAGATCACTCGAACAGTTTTATTTCTTTGGTTGATTACCAAAATCAACTATTTATTTGCTTATACTTTCATTTTAAAACTTCACATTTTAATGATGTATTACACGAAATTATTTTCTAAGCTTGTTCTATATTATTTATGACATGCCGTTGTTTGATGCAGTGAACATTTCTGTAGCTTGTTGCACAATAGAATTGGTCAATAGGACAATGCAACATTGAAGCCTGTCCACCGTAGCCTAGGATTTTTATCCATATGCACTTGAAGCTTACGACAAAAAAATTATCCACAAAACGTGAGCAAAATTTTTAATAGCGTGCTAACATTGCACGATGGTTATTTTTAATATAGAAGTTGTCTACTCTTTTAGTATGTTGAGATGTCTCAATGCCCGAGCGTTCTGTAAACAAAATCAGCTGTACTCATTAGATTTGACAATTTAAAGGCGTCAAGGTTTCGAGCGAATCTGTCCGCAACTACCTGTACATTTACCTAGAACTAGTTTATCTACATGTAGTTTATAGAACAAATATCTATCACCAGATTTCTAGATCACCAGCTCTACACAGTTCAATTACGTGAATAACCCGAGTTTTAAAACTTGGATTAACTAAGTTAGAATGTAAAATGTTAAGAACCCGAGCTAATTAAGGCATTGTAAAACAGTACAGGCAAGACATGTGACTCGTACGGAAATCGCAAATAAATGCACTTTTTCATAGAACGTCTACGGCGAAGCATGTCAAAAGCAGTATTTTGTAGCTATTTACAACATGTTTCTGTTCACTGAAGCATTATCTTTTTTATTACTGTCGTAGAACAATTTAACGACAATTGCCGGGATTTATCATAATAATACAACTCCATATAAGATTGTGAGTTTCTATTCGCTATCACCAATGCTATTCGATATACGCTGAGTCTTAATGTTTAATATTATGCATGCACGAAGGATATTAAATTTCTGTCCCACTTCAAACGGTTATGTTATTATAATTGTTATTATTTGTCAAAATCTTGCGTGTTGTAGTAATACGCTGTAAACCTAAAAGGTGGAGAAAGGTGTTGAACTTAATCAATGTTTTGATATTGCTGTTCATAAGTTGCTATACATACGAAATATGTTGCAGAAAAACTTTATAAATAATTGTTAGCCAAGCAAGCAATATTTGGGAAAAAATTGCTTGCAATACGTATTTGAAACTTGAATAAATGCTTATTTATTCTTCCTCGGAGTTTTTACCCCAGAGAGAGAAATACTTTTTGCTATGCATAAATGGTACATTTAATCTGGTAACCAGCTGCTTTTTCACTCTGGATTCACGCTGTTACTAACAACAAAATTTTATCATCACGTTTTTGCTTGCAGTTTTTTTAAGTCGTTGCAGTTTTATTGTATCTCATTGAATGGGCAAAAGCTCCACGTACAAACAATTTTTCTACTTTCATATGCGTGTTTAACTTAATGTATGTAGTGCTTGGAAAATAACAAAGCAAAATAATCATGCCCTGTTTTCAGTTAGCTGGTATTCCAAGATAGTTTTTATTTCCAGGAAGGTTGTCTCAGTAGCAGCGTATTGTTGTAGCCCTGTAGGTAGTAAATGTGTTCACCCCTCAGTAAACTCCTTCAAACACTGGTTGCTGCAAACTATTTGTGTTAGTGGTCGTAAATAATGTTATTACTTGTTGTAATGGTTAATAGCCTGTCATAGTGTATCCTTTCTTTTACTTAACCTCAACTCAATGAATAGCTTTCGTAACATAACAATACCTTGCCACTAGCTTAATAGCTTTTATGTTACATTGAAAGCTCTCTGATTCTATGCTTAGTGTCAAGCTTTTCAGGTATTGCCTCACAGCTCTACCATTTTCAAAATTAGTTATACATGTAGTTGCTAGATTGTTATTAAAATTCCTCATACACACTGCCTGAGACGGCAATTTTACAGCTAATTGCAGTTTTGACATACAAACAGGTTCCGGAACGAGTTACTTTTATACAGAGGCGTGAGTGTACATTTTCATCTTTGTACATGAAATTGATTAGGTAAGCTGTGTAAGGTAAGATTTTCAGCACAAACTTAAAATCTGTTATGAAATGATTTAAGAACTTAAGTTTCCATCCTGTATAAGGGACAATAAAAATGTGTCCTTTGCAGTATGAGCCTATTTACAGTGTAAGTCTGTCAGCTGCAGTGTTCAATGGTCAATTACAGTAGAAGTCTGTAAATTACTGTTCAAATGGATAAATGATAGTAACAGCCTTTAGATGAGATTTCAAGCCAATAAACTATATTGCAAACTTGTAGACTGTAGCTTGAGTATGTTATAATGTTGATCTACCGCTTCATGTTGGTACTTGAGTTTGTATGTCCTGCAGAATTCATGAATAAGCAGCATAAACCTTGGAAATGACTACGGATTTGTCTTTGGTATTGAAGGTATAGCAGGCTTCCTGGGGCTTAAACTATGCATTGGGACTGCAACTACGAGCTTTTATTTTGTAACCCTTTTTACCATTGCCGAATTTTTTTGTCAAAGTTTTATTGCGTAAATTTGTTACAGTCTTTACAAGTGCAAGATGTTAACAATGATAGAACTTTAACCTGTATAAGATGTTATGATCTTTACTCATTGTGATAATACCTGAGAACTACAAGCATAGTAATTCATTTAACGCACTTCTTAACTTCTTGATCAGTATGAATATAGGAGTGCTTTTATGTATTCGTAGTCATAACAACAACATATTGGAGGCATCGAGAATTGTCTGCTCATCTCAATGCAGTTTTGTGCAGCAAGCTGTTTAGCCAGTGCTTATCCAGTGCAGATCATTTGGAAGCCTTATCAGGCTGTGCGCAGAATTTGCAGGGATTTCACGTGATACGTGACCTTAGCTATTTTCTACAATAGAATATTGTTAGAGTTTAAAAACCGATACACTAGATATCATTCATACAATGCTTCAGTTGTTCTTACTTATGCACTCCTGTGTGGAGTATCCAACTATTATGTCAGTCTCCTTATAAAATAATGCCTAGTTCACTCAAGGATGAATCTCCAAAAGACTTGACAAAATTTGTTTAGCCAAAATGATGGTTTTGTTAAAAAGATCGGGCAATGTTAGGTTTCAGAAAATTGCTAGAAGAGCAGATCGATACGTTTGGTTAATTGTAGCTTTTGTCAATTACTGTATTACTGGTCAATTTTTTGCTGGAAATTAATGGTTTACGGGTAAATGGCCAGAGAGATTTTAGCATGAGCTTGATTCTTCCTTGCATGAGCTATAAACTTGCTAAAAGCCCTTGTTTTATATACAGATATCAGGAATATGAGCGGAGGCTACAAGTTGCAATGTCGGCAGAATTGTTACGTTGATAAGCCTCTTTCAGATTCACTGCACCAATGGATTTATGAGTCCCAAGTAAGCCTGCTGATCTCAGTGGTTATGATAACATTGAACAACAATGTTTATTACTTATGATGTTCAATTAGGCTGCTCAAGTGTGCAGATATATATATATATATATCTTATATATATACATACATTGTATATATATATGTACATATATATATATATATATATATATACATATATATACATAAATATATATACATATATATACATACATATATATACATATATATATACATACTAGCTATGCTACCCGGCGTTGCCCGGGGAATAAAAAAGTTTTTGGTCAGAAAATTGATTTGTATTTAATATATAACAACATTTCCCATTCCAACTTTCAAACTACATATCGTGAAAGAAGTGTTTTGTGCAGTTAAAATAAATTAAGAAAAAAATATAAACAACTGTAAAGGTTTTAAAACTTTGTCAAACAACTGTAACTTTCAAGCTATTAGCCTGGCACATTGCCAATGGAAAATTCCAGTAAGCTAGTTAATAAGCGCTAGGCTTCTAAAGAGGGTACGCCATGACCTTGCGTCAGCATTTTCCAGCTACGCTATTCTAATAATATCTATAGCTGGAGGGCCACACATACTTTCACACACACACGCACACACACACACACATATATATATATATATATAGAAATGTGTATATATATAGAAATGTGTATATAGATATATATATATATATGTGTATATAGATATATATACATTGTATATAGATATGTGTATATAGATATATATATATATATAGATATGTGTATATAGATATGTGTATATACCGTAAAACCTTCAATTGAACGCCATGAGGCTCATTTTTTTAACCCTTTCTCTATAGTGGCAGTCAATTGGAGGTGGCGTTCAAATAGATGCTGGTGTTGTATTTTTTAAATGGGTCGTCCGAATTTTGGGAAGACAAACTTGACGGGCCCTTGACAAGCCCTTGACGGGGCTAAATTCACCTCCTTTTATTGATTATCTTTTTACTAATTTAGTTTATGGCATAATTGTTTTTCACATTTATTTTTTAAATTTCTTTAATTATTTGAAATATTTACTGTTGAAGCTTTTGAGTATGAAATAAATTGATAAAACATTTCATAAGAATATTGTCTCTAACATTGCAGTGTTGAGACGCAAAGAAGTCTCTAAATGGAAACAAATTAGTTTTATGTAACAAAGTTTTACCATAAAATGATAACCTTTTTATTGATTGCTTCACCAATTTTTAATTTTTATATATTGCATTTGTTTTTTACAATGTGTAATTGTTTCCTGAATTTGTGATTTAGTTGTCACATGATTTTGGTCTGTGGAACGATTTAGAAGAATTACAATGTATTCTTACTGGAGCTTCGATCCAGCATATGACAGTTTTAACATACACAATTTTATATGTAGAGGTATAAGTGTATTTCTTTATTTCTGTACTGGAAGTTGATTGCGTAAGGTAGAGTTTTCAATTCAAAGTTCCAAAATTACTATGAAATATATATATATCCTAACTTTAAATGCGATTTACTGGTAAAGGGGATGGAAATATCTGCCTTTTACTGTTTGATATTTTATTGTATTAGCATTAGAGCTTCATGATATGGCGATTTAATTGTATGGTGGCGATTTTTAAGGTGGACGATTTGAAAATCGGCACCATTTAAAAACGTTCAAATCGTATAAATGATATAATTGTGTAATGGTGATTTCTCTCAGACCTAAAGATTTTCACAGATACTGGAACTAAAACACATGGAACTACTGTAACAAGCACGGGCCAACTAGTCTTATAATATACTTATTTCAAGGCCTTCCACGCACACAGGCATTCATGAAATAAATGTTTCTAATTATCATGAACATAGAGCAATTTTTTTAAAAATTAAAATATACAAAAATATTAACAAAAAGTTATAAGTTTTTTACATAATAATTATACTGCGATATATAGCGATATAATTATTAATAATTATACCATATTATATATATGGTATGACATATATATATATATATATAAGTGATACCATTCATATTGGTCATATATAATTATTAATAATTATACCGCGATATATCGCGAATCGTCTATTTGCAATATCGCATCGTCTGGTAATTTTTGGAAATTTCCAAGCTCGAGTGCTACATTCTACTATATACTCTAAGCTTGTCTATTGCTCACAGGATATATCACATTTAACCGAAGATCTCTTAAAGCAATTGCTGTCACTCAAGTCATCGCACTGCAACTGCGCTGACCTACAGCATGAAGCAAAGACGCAGAAGATATGCACATTGCTGACTAAAGATCTTATGACAAGCATATTGAGTTGCTCTGCAGACAGTAATGATATCACACCGGTGCTCAAGTGAGTTAGATAGTTAGTGTGTTGGACAACTTTGGTCGTATATGATAGCATCAACCTGCATTTTTATATGGGTTTATTACTCAGTGAGAAAATTACGTTCTGTTGCAATATACAACTATATATGGAGCGTGTTTCTTACGAAGTAGAAATTTGCTAGTTCATAATAAAGAATGTCTCTTTAGTGGAGCAAAAATTAGATCGAAATACAACCTTTGTTGTCTGGTTATTTTTAGAGGAGTCTAGTGCTTTTTCAGGCCACTTTAACTGCTATTCTAATCATTTAAATATTTTTGCTGCCGCTCTTTTGATGCCGATGATTTGGAGTCGATATTTTGGCTATTATTTTTGATATAACTAAATGCTTTTAACCTCATACAGTTTTGTGCCGAAATAAAATAATCATTTTGGTATAGAATAAAAAATAGATGTTATGTTTATTATTAATATTATTACCTATATATTACTATTGCGATGTATGGATTTAAACTAGGAAAGTATTCAAAGCGTTATTTTGACAATAATGCAAACTATGATGCAGAAGGTATAGTCTGCCAGTAATACCAAACTGTGGGGAGAAAAAAATGTGTTGGGTGAAATAATCTGGAGCCCATTAATTGGCGGTGAAAAATCGACAGCCAATACAAGGCGCCAAATCAATTTATTCCCTTTTCAGAGACCTCTGAAGGAATAGAACTGGAAACAATCAATAGCATGATATTCATTTATTTAGACAAATGTATAAATAAAGCTGTGATTCTTACACATAGACATCTCATCTCAAATGTATAAATAAAGCTGTGATTCTTACACAGACATCTAGTATGCTCATCATATTATCTCTGCCCTAACTCAAATGTCATACACGGCATGTATGAACAACTGTCTTTAAAAATAGCAACTGTCATTGTATAGTTTGTTTTTAAAGGTTCATGATGGAAGGGAGTGGACATCTAATCCTGAAATGCTTGCTCAAGTTTGGCACAAAAGTAAGTGGTGTGTTCTGATGTTACCTTCGACTGCTACTATCTGGTACTATCACCCAAGTCTCCAGCACGCATGCGTCTGTTTATCTCTCTGGTACTATCACCCAAGTTTCCAGCACGCATGCGTCTGTTTATCTCTTTGGTACCATCACCCAAGTCTCCAGCACGCATGCGTCTGTTTATCTCTTTGATACCATCACCCAAGTTTCCAGCGCGCATGCATCTGTTTATCGCTCTGGTACCATCACCCAAGTTTCCAGCACGCATGCATCTGTTTATCGCTCTGGTACCATCACCCAAGTCTCCAGCACGCATGCGTTTGTTTATCTCTCTGGTACCATCACCCAAGTCTCCAGCACGCATGCGTCTGTTTATCTCTTTGGTACCATCACCCAAGTTTCCAGCGCGCATGCATCTGTTTATCTCTCCGGTACCATCACCCAAGTCTCCAGCAGGCATGCGTCTGTTTATCTCTCCATTGAAACAGTTTGCCCTCACAGATAAGATTCATTTTAGGATTAGATAGCTCAAGGGTAAAGTATCATTGGATGCGAGTGAGAAAGTGCTATGAAAAATGTGGTCGAGCATAGTTTAATAACCATTGCTATGGTTCCATAAAACACAAGGACTTCTGTCATCTAACAGATCGCATTTCCGGTAGAAATATTACATGACTTAGACCGCTCTTGATATTTTAGTACAATTTGTGAATAGCGCAGGGATAGTGGACGTCTACTATCCTGGTTAGAAATTGAAATTGATGACCTTAATCTTGCTTTTTAACATCATTTGGAGAGCACTTGTGGCCTGGGGTCTAACATGCCTGACCTGCAAAGGGCGGGTCGGGGTTCAGTTATCGAAAGGGCCACCAGAGGTAACAAGAATGTCATCCAACCTTAATTTCAGGGTAGCTCCGCGCCGTCACAGACTCACTACTATCTACTTGACTGTATATTTCTGTATGGAAATCGGTTTAAAAGTACCAACCTACAGCTTATGATGGTTTTTCAGCTTGAATAGTTTTATTATCTGTACTAGTAATAGAACTAGAGGCGAACTGTAAGATGTTTATAACTAGTAACCCTCCGGAGTGTTTGACTGCTTCCGAGCTGTTCATGTGACTGTTATAATTCTTCAAAAGAGAAAGGGAAATGTTCTCTTGAAGAAAGGAATGGCTTAACTGCATGAAGTGGATGGATTAACTTGCCATTGTGTCAGTGTTATAATAGATTATATAACATTCACTAGAGCTGAGATGAAAGAGCATAGAATAGCTCAACAGCTAGACTCTCCTTGACAAGTATTACTAATTCAACTAAGCACATTGATTACTAGGATAATAGTCTGTTCAAAGCCATTGTTGGAGGTTGGGTAAAGAAATTACATCGTATGGGGCTTGAACTCGCAACTTTCAGCATGGTATGCCAACATTCTAACAACTACTCAACTGCTCAATGCATAATTGTACGTAGGGTTATTACACTCTCGGATGATCTCTAATGGCACACTAGACTGCCGGCATTGGCAAAATGATCACATCATATGGGATTCAAACTTGCGACTTTGGGCCAACACTGCAACACCTGCACCAATCTGCCGCCAACTAGCCTTTCAGAATAACTGCAGGTAGTCACCACACCTGACAAGCTGTCACAGGGCGTTAGACTACCAGTCATAGATATAGTAAACGGTTTACTATATCTATGGTACTAGTAATCTTGATAGTATAGGGCTGCAAGAGCTGAAACTTTGATCTATTGAGTATCCATAAAAACCCATTCACAATATTCTAGAGCCTATCAGTTTCTCAGTAGATTGAAACACTGATCTTTATGAATTGTGTTAAAGATATCTGTGAACCTTTAGTTTCAGGTAACTTTATTGTAAAATGGATTATATTGATACCTTTTATACAATATCATACAGAAACTGTATCCGCGTAATACGGTCAACCATAAGTGAGAGGTTTGCACGAGGGTCATTCACTTGTGGCATTCCTGAAGATTTGATATGTAAGAGATGAATGCTATTATGATAATTACAATTTGCATTGCAACCAGTCAGCTGCAGTACAATCAATGTACATTTAGCATAGTAACTGTTGTCTTCTATCAGGTCACTGGTTCTTAACCTTGTTGGATGTACTAAACACACCAGTTTTTGATGCCTCTTCATTGAACTCTTCATTATTTAAAAATAAATTATGAGTTTTTTCACCTTCAGTATATGTTTTACTAGTGCGCAAAGCGAACTGTGCATTAACATCACTGTGTACTCACAGCAAATTACATATCTTTTCTTTGCAAATCAGTGTGACTTCCGATGTTGCCTTTGAGAGACCTCCATCGAATCCCTATGACTGACTAACAGAACCCCTACGGTTCGATCAAACACAGGCTAAGAACCACTAGAATTTGGTGTAGAGTCAGAGATTTGCAGTATTGCTTTGTTCCACTATCAAATGCTTACACTTCACTAAGGGTAAATGCTGAGACCCCAACCTATAGTCTTAAATGTGGAAAAGGAATTATAGTTTTGTTACTGCATTTAAGTATTCCTTTATATCTTGACCATCCTATTTGTCAAGCAGGAGTTGAATGTGCATAAAATCAAGCCTTAGTTCCGACAGTTTTATATGGTGTTTTGGGCACGCTCTCCTCCCGTTATGGCAGGGTGTATTCAATTTGTCATAACGTCACTCTCAATATATTGAGCTGCTTTGATAGCTAGTAATTCTTCTCTTCTGTTTGAACAGTTACCAATTATTGATTGATTGTTGCAGACAGTCGGATGCAAGGAAGACTTGTTTAAGCTTCTTTGGCATTGGCTACAATCGAAGAGAACTATTGATATGGCCGAGTTAGGTCAGTAATCCCACTATCTGCCAACATGATGTCCTATTTAGGAACCACAGATATAGCATGACATGTCTCGTGTCTCTGTGTAATGTGCTGCATTCAGTGACATCGGCCTGCTGGTGCCCCGTGTCAGTATGTGGGACATGTGTCATATTCTGTCTATTGTTCCTTTTTGATTTATGCTAGCTCCAGAAATCATAGAGTAGTCACTTTTGGCTCTAGTTTTAAAATTCTTAATGGTTACCTTTAAGGTGATAATTTTCTTTTTACATATGAGTGAATTTTCCGTCAGTGTGGACTCAAAACTAAATGAATATGAAAAAAGCGGATATTAACAGGAAATGAAACGACATGTCATGATTGTGTTAAACCAGATATCCACAAAGTGAAACTGCATAACCATATGAAGGGAAACAATGTATCAATGTGAAGTGAAACTACATATTGATATGAAAGAAACAACATATCATGATGGTGTTAAACTAGATATCAACATGAAGTGAAACTACATATCGATATGAAATGAAACTACGTATCAATATGAAACAAAACTATATATCAATATGAAACAAAACCAGATACAAGTAGGAAGTGCAACCGTATACTAGCTGCAATGGGTGTTTACAGTTGAACGTAATTCTCTACATTTTTTTGATAGTGGCGTGCATGCCTTTCACGGCCAGCCTTTTACTAATCTAGTAACATATGTTGCTTGCATCACTGCACTTAAGAATATATGTTACTTTTTATGGCTATTATAAGCTTATATGTGCGGATGATCATACCATACTACTTATCATAACAGTGCTCTGATTGTGAACTTCCTGATGTATGTAAACATGTCATTAATTTATTCACCCTACACTTGAGTGGTTTTAATTGGATGGGCAGTTTTTTACAAGCATGACTGAATAACATCTCTATGCAAAATATAAAAGGTTGACTTGCAACAAAATTCACATTACAGTTATTTGGTATCAAAAGATTCACCATGTCTTACTCTGTTGTGTTGCAAGTGCCAAATATGTGGAAATGGGATTACAAGCTCTTAAAAGCTCAAAAACGAAAAGCCCGCCGTAGATTGGAATCTCTTTATTTCGATGATGTAGCCACGAAATTTGGTTATCATCTTGTCATGTATGTTCTCGCCTGAATTGAAAGGCCAATACAAAGCTCAATATAAAACTTATCGTAGTACTAGTTTATGACAAACACTTCGGGTTTTACCAAAGACCCCGTATCAAATATAGATGCTCGCTACTTTACAGTTTTGTTTCAGCCCGGTCTAATCGGCAAGTCGTAATCTGATCATGTGACCCAATACTTCGCAAATAATTTTTGCAGCACTTTTCGATTATCACAGGTAACCAACAGGCTCGTCATGATGATCAGACAATAATATGTACTCCTTCGAGCTAAGGTTAAAAAGTTTAATGATTTTTTACGGTAAGTTATAAAATATCAGTGCTAAAGTGACAGCAATACAATGACGATAAAACAGACGCGTAAGAACAATAGACATAGTTTTATTGAATGCGTGAAGTATATTTGTGAAAATATTTCGATGAATAAGGTTGCAAGAAAGTGTAAACAGAAACCATCTCTCACGACTGCATCACATTTGAGCTGCTTTGGAAAGAGAATCCAAACTACGGCGGTCTCGCGTGGCTGCGATTAACTGTTCGTTTTTGAGCTTTTAAGAGCTTGTAATCACATTTCCACATATTTGGCACCTTCAACACAACAGAGTAAGACATGGTAAATCTTATGATATCAAATAACTGTAATGTGAATTTTGTTGCAAGTCAACCTTAAAAGAGCAGGCTATAAAGGCAGATAAATACAGTCTTCGACTAAAATTGATTTCCGTTTGCTACTAGTTTATAGATGAACTTCCACAGAGTTTTTGTAGGTTTTTCTATCATTTGTAATTGTTTTTGATGTTTTAGGTGATTTGACTGCCAGGATTTTTCAAGATTAAAATTGACAAAACCTGATCACGTATGAAACACTCGGAAGAAAAATACGCGTGAAATGACATCACTAGTTGCTATAGTTGATATCGGCTATTGCACTCAAGTTGCAGCATTACACGTCTTTATTCTGTGTTCACGTATTTATTCAAACATCAAAAACAATCGCAAATGATAGAAGAATTTTGATACTTTCTGATAAAATCTACAAAAATTTCGCACGAGTTCATCTTTAAATGCAATGTTATGTGACCGAATTTATACGTGACATGTTCTGAAGTACAGCGATAATTAAAGTTATGTATGCATACCTCCTCTATGAGTGACTGCCAGGGGATTTTGGAAATGTAGACAGAAGTGTTATTGACCTTCGAAATAGATTTGGCTGACTTCATGTTTAAAATTTATGGAAGAAAAGTAAGGTGAAGGAACTTTAGTGTAAGTCTTTGTTTCTATGAAGGGCAAGTGACCTCAACATTAGATATGATATGGTGTAGCCATGGCAGGGAAAGCTACAACATTATTACATATAACGATTCTATTGGAACCAGAAAATTAGGAGTTCCATATTATGATCGATGGTCGAGGTTTGGCACATTCGCTGAACTGATTAATGCACCCTTGATTAGTTGGTAACGGTCAATAAGTTATACCAGAGATATGCTCCTTGTTTTTATTTATACCCGATAGCAATCAAACTCTATCATATAGTCGTAGACTTTCCATGCTTGAATCATCATAGCTCGTGGGTAGCCGAGCCTGCAAATAATGGCCTATGGAAGGGTCCTGGACAGTAACCTCTCTTTAATAAATACACAGATAGGAATCATTTATCAGTCCATCTAAACTAACTGATTATATATGAGCTATGGTTTAACACGGCTAAATCCTTCCTTCCCAAGTACAGTATGGAAATTTTATAGAATGACTGGCTCTCATCCTGCTAGCATTGAGCCTTGTCACAGATGAAAAAAAATTATTCACTATTTCATGCATCCTCGTTGAATACGTAATTCGTCGCTAAGTCTTTGAAGATGGAGATAGAAGTCACAGCCACTATTGTTAAAGATGAAGCGTCTGTTTTTTAGGTGCATCGATTCTTGCTAAGCGATATATTTGTTAAAACTGCAGAATTTCTAGTTGTCATTACAATTTATCGAGAGCTGTTGATATTCTCTCCGATTCCGTGTAAACTATTGGTCTAAAGCTGCCTTCTGCTTTGCAGTTCACTCTTTGCTTATCTTTTTCATGGTACAATTATATATGTCACACATTCTTGCAGATCCCCTGGTGTATAATGGAGTGTGTGGAGTATGTGTCCAGCTAATAGCAGACCTATGCGAGATGGACAGCCATTCTTCTCGAGTTAAACTAGCCTCGGATGCCCTGCCAGAGTTTACTGTATTCATTACCAAGTAAGATATATACTTACCCTAGAAGGTACTTATCAAGTAAAATATCAAGTAAGATAATGTACTTACCAAAACCAAACCATGTTAAACTAAATCTATGCATGGTCTCAAGTGACCACTTGGTGGGTTTGGTGTGAACATAATTATAGCGTCTAAACAACCATATGAACTTATCATCATTATAATAAGAGCCATGCCCTTCCGAATCAATGCTTAGGGGTTAGAAAAAAGATTTCTTTTAATGGGATTTGAACTCACGACTTTCAGCTTAGTAGAACAAAATTCCACCACTCGCACAAATTTGATCGCCTCAAAGGTGCAAACACGCTAGGTAGTATTTAGTGCGAGATTGTGCTGTGTGGCGCTAATCTGCGCTAGAACTCGCTCAGCGAGCTCATGCAGAGCGATAATGCTAGACATTCTCTATCACAACTTTATCGCGCGCGAGATGCGTTTAGATTGGTTGGTTTTCCCATAATGTAATTCTATGGCTGGTAATTTGTGTCATATCGATATTCACCAACGTACAGCAACAACATTTTGCTATTATGTTACAATTGAAACATCATCAATATTAACACTGAATTGTTCATAGATTTAATAAAAGCACACCCAGTCCTTTATGACACAACACACAAAAATTACAAAGAAACCCAGTTGAAAACCAACAAGCTGAAAATGGAAAGCTGCTTACTGATGCATAATGTAGTGACAAAATGATGTCCCAGCTAGTGATAGCATTTTTGCGCAAACTTGCTTCCATTTATTGGTTGGTTTTCTTTGTTCTTCAGCAGTTGTGCAAACTTTTGATAAGAGAGATTTGCTGGGAGTAATGTCAAGGACTAGTTGTGTAATTCAGTCATTGGGAGTTTACAAGTTCATTGATCAAGCCTAATTGATTAATCATATAGAGTCACTTTGTATCCATAGTTTTTCTGACGTCATCACCATGTTTGCACATGCGCTCGTCCACGAAAAAGCCGCCATCTTTGTAGAAAACGATAGTCATTCTCTTAGTTAATAGTATTTTCCGGTGTGGTTTTGATACTAAAATAAAAAATTTTCAAACAAAAGCATTGTTTGCAATAATTAATTGCAGAAGCTTCGTGTTTTTAACGATAAATGTTGTCCATAAAGATGGCAGACAACGATAGAATGACGTCATGAAAAAATAAGGATACACATGCTCTCTTATGACTTGCGCATCAAACAAGTGTGGAATCACTACCCGCCGTCTGTCACAGCTTATGGTTTTATTATTTTTCTGTCTCTAGCTACATATCCCCTGGATGTGCTGGTTTATTTATAGATGTTTTATCATTAAGGATTCCGGTTTCTCTGCCTTTTAGTAAGAAGTGATTATTTTAAGATTATTTCACAAATCGTAAAACCTCTATTTGAACGCAGTGGGGCTCTATTTTTCTATCCTTCCCCTTTTGTGGCGGTCAAATAGAGGTGGCATTTAAATAGAGGGGGGCGTTCAATTGGAGATTTTACAGTAACTCCACAAATCTTTACTTGTGTCTTCAAATAATCTTTACTTGTGTTGGGCTTTAAATCTTGTTTAAAGCTCATACTCAAGCTCATTACTCTCTCATACTGGGCCTGGCAATTATGTTTTATCACTGTTTGTTTACTCCAAAGTCTAGCATAAATAAAATAGTTGGAAAACAATAGATAGTTGCACAGATAACGATTCTGTCATCATTCGTTGGGGTCTTTCCTTGTTTTCCTTAACGTTGTTTCCTCATTATCTACCTTTAAGATGGTTAAGATGTGTGACTACTAGGATGAGTCTGTGTTCAGTTTTAGTTTCATGCATGCGCTTTCCTTCTGCATCTTTCCCTCATTACATTCTTCCATCAACTAAGGAGACATTTACTAATTTTCCATACTGCGATAGTGTAACGACATCTGGATGTACCAATGCCGAAGCGCTATGCTGCCCCGACAAGCTGATCGTCTTTCCATAGTTTATATGTTCTATAGATGAGCAAAGCTTGTGTGACGCCTTATGTCAAGGTATATGTTTGTGTATGAAGCAATAGGGAAGCAGGACCTATGCGCACACACAAGTTTTTCGCCACTTGGTCGATAAGGCCGTTTCTGTGGCACAAGGATGGCACATCGCATGGGTGTTTTGCTTCTAAACAGTGAGACTGAATTACGATGGAGTGAGAATGATACGACTGTTACCATGATGGCATTGCAGTGCCATATGGGGGTGCGTCGCTACGCTACCACTGTAGTATCGAAACTTAGTAATTGTTTTCAGATATCCAGTAAACTGTAAAACACTTTCAAAAAGTGTCTTTAGTTTGTCTAGTTTTTCTGTACAATGATTGGTCTGTCAAGAATGTGACCTTGACCCTTGTATCATTTACTGAAAATGGCGATGTTGTTAGTTTGGTTCTCTGTTTGTTGCCACTTTTAGATGTCAGAAAAATCTGTAACATAGGCTAAGCGAATGTTGTTTGAGATTTTTATCTCGACTATCAATGTATTGGGCTATTCAATAGTTCCAAAGGTATAACATTGACAGTCTTCATGAAAATTATTTTCTGACAGACAACATAATTTTAGTCTAAGGTAAATTCTTTACGATATCAATTTTAATCTATCGACAACCCAGCAACTGTGCAGGTCACTTACAAATGAGAATCATTGTTGGCCAAGTTTCGACTCGTTTTACAGAAGTATTTGCCATTACGACGTGTAATGCTTCTGAGCACCCCAAACACATACCCTCAGGCGTTCAGAAAACTATAGAATAACAGGAGTTGTTCACACAATCGGTAATAAAACTACTCCTACTGTAACCGCTGTACAGGTTGCAAGGCGTTGTGTTTTAGACCAACTTCCGTACACAAATAAAAGGCCTAGTAGTGTTGTCATTTGTACTTATTTTTTACACTGATCTTGCGTTTATGCTGTCGCACACTGCAACCATGAGCCGTCTCAAAGTGATTCAAATTTAATGTTTTGCATCGAAATTTTTATTGCTATATATATATATGAGTTTCTGTATTCAGACCTCAAACTGGTCAAACAGTAACTTTAGCAGTCAAACCTTCGGGAAAGAAAATTTATAATTATATAATTAGGTTTGCCCTGAATTACCTATATTTATTACAACAATTTATTGGTATAATAAGATGTTACCAGTGTCTGGAAATGCCAATAACTTGAAATGTGTTGCATGTATAGCTGCCTAAAACAGCCAATTGGAAAAAGATTTTTATCTACACATTGATAAAAAAAAAAGTTTTAAACCAATGAGCTCTGTTTGTCTTTAAAAGGTATGAACCATTTATGGGGCAACTGCCCAGCTCAGGAACAACCAAGCTAGCATCTTGTCCATGGTGCACCTCAGACAGCATCTTTTTCTCATATTTGGGTGCTCCAACACATGGGGTGGTTATTGGAAAGCCCCAATCTCGGGTGTCCTTCAGAGTTCTATGCAACAATGTATGATTATTTGCCTTTTTTTTATGAAGAGCCATGCTATATGGTTTTGACAATATTTTTCACCGCTATATTCTATGTTAGTTCAACCAAGTTCCCTAAATCTTTTTAAAAACAAAAGCATAGACTCTTTCTTTCTTCTTTATCCTCAAAACATGGCAGTTGTCCAACTTTTTGAATTTGTGTTATATCAAGTGAACTATGATATTGGCGGATGCAAAAATGCATCGAGGATTCAATTTTAAATTTAAATTTTAAATAAATTAGGACGTTTTATAAATTTGACTTAAAGGTTACAAAACCTTCAAGTCAAATTTGTCCTTTAATAATCAGATACGCATTTGCGCTACAATACATACAATACATATCCTTATGACCCCGGTGTGTGTCATAAGAGAAGGAAAATTATATCATAGGATCACCAAATCTAATAAGGTGGCTATTACTGAACTTTAGCTTCTACCCTAAGGTTATTGATACCAGAAATCAAATATGAAAATGTCTCACAACTAACAGGATGCTAGATGCACTACAATCTTATCAAAACTTACTTAGTAAGCTATCTGAGATTTACAAACCATTTAGTTTGAGGCTGGTTCACACTGGATCGGCGTATGTCAGTATTGTCTCCTCTCGGCGATCATTCGTCGATTATGTGCACCAGAAACCGATCGTATCGTCAAGGCAGCTGAGAGAGGCCGGAAAGATTGCAGTTGTTAACTCTTTCGCTACCGTAAGCCGATGTATAGGCTTTCGGAATAATATAAGTAGGCCTACAGACCGCAAGCCGATGTATCGGCTTATCAATAGGGTTTCACTTTTTTTTCATCACGAAGCCCACACATAAGCTAGACCAATCAAATTTTGTCTCCAGTGAAACAACCTTTTTGCCAATCACTTGCTATCAATAGAAAAAATTTTCGCTAAGCATTTCCAACAATTCGCAGCGATAAAAGTACCAACCGTAAAACGATATATTGGCTTATCAATAAGATTTCACTTTTCTTTTCATTATGAAGCCCACAAATTAGCTAGACCAATCAAATTTTGTCTCCAGTGAAACAACCTTGTTGCCAATCACGTGCACCTAAAAGAAAATTGTTTGGTCCAACAATTCCATTTCTAATTATTTTTTAAAACAAAATGGGAAAACCAGATTGTTATCATCAGGGTAAGGGAAACACACCACATTCGTTCAACGCAAATAAAATGTTGGAGATTGTACGAGAGTGGAATTCACTTTATACTTATCTTGTAGAGAATTTTGTTTTGAATAAGATGCATTTTACAGTAAAACGATATCCGTTTTTATTCTCAAGATATTGGTTAAGTACTAGAGGTATATCGGTTTTTTGAAAAATTCATCTCAGTTAAGTCGGGCAGAATATTCATTTGGTAAGATTTTAATGCGGTAGCGGAAATGTTTAAGAATTAAACATTTCCAAAAGTTCGCCGCCCATCCACGAAAGCCTATGCAATGTGCATCTCTTCGGCGATGATGATTGGCTATAGCGGATAGCTTGATCTATATTTTCTTCCATGAGTTGCTGCTGGACTAGTATTTAATTATTTCTGTGACCTTATTGTATGATGAGAATGATATGCCTCGGCCTATTAACTGATGTAAACACGGATGGGTTTGTGATAGTGTGAACATCATTATTACAGACGATCACCGAAGTATTGTTGCATCAATGCCGAGATACAACAATATAGTGTAAACCTTATTGAACATTGCTTATTGAACAAGTGCATTACTAAGTGTTTCCAGGAATCCTTCTGACATACCATTCCATCTGTACGGATTGGATACTTTCTGCATGACTTGTACTTGTTACAGCTTGTTATTGCTGAGGGAGGACGACCCTCGGTGCAACTCAAGTAAATTGACAGATGAAAGAAGCTCCTTAGATTCTCTTATGCTCCAGACTGTGCAGGCTTATTGTCGGGTTACAAGTCTTATCTGCAGCAGTAGGCTGGTAGAGGAACACAGTGTGATGGTCATCATCTCTGAGGTGGCCCTCGTCTATTCAGATGTTGCAACTTGTTCATCTTCTACGGTATGTCTGCTTGTTTCATTCAGTTTCTCTCTTTTAATCTAGACTCAAATAGCTAATATCAGTTTTGCTTCAATATTTAAATTATTCTGTTGATGATGTCAGCACTGATTCGAGTATGTTGCATCGCTCGCATCACATTGGCTAATTCTGTTATCACTTTCTCATTTCAAACAATGATAAACCCGCCATTACAACAATTTTGGCGACTGAAAATAAAAAGTCATTGCTTAAAATACTTTGAGCATGTGACCTCGTTGGGTCATGTGACCTCGTTGGGTTATGTGACCCAGGTTATGACCTCTATATTGACAGAGACTATAGATTATGATGTATTCCGTACTTTTCAGACCATTAGCCGCTACTTTTTTCTGATGATTTGAGCCATGGGGCTTATATAAGGGTGCGGCTATTTTGTGACTTTTTCTTTCACCGCTAGGGTGCATTAACCAGAATCTCCAGTTAGTGTGCTTCTAGCTGTGAAAGAAGAAACGAAATAATGCCTAACGGTACTGCTCCGTTAGGCGCTAGGTTAAAAAGCGTCGGTTAATGCGAAACGGTGCCGTTAGGCACTGTTGCATTTCACACAGGAAATTTGCTGCCGGGTTAAAAAACACCGTCCTTAGTTCTGCGGCCTATACAAAGTTGCGGCCTATGTATTGTTTTATTATCGTTTGTTAGAAAATAAAGCAGATGCGGCTTATATAGGGATGTGGTTTATAGTCTGAAAAGTATGGTAGATTATAATGAAGAAAGCATTAGCCTATATGATGTTTTATAAACATCCGTTATATTTTTATAGCACTGTCTTTCGTTATATACTATCCATTTTTTGCCACCGTCTATTTTTCGGAGCTATGCTATATTTTATTGACAATAATTTTACCACTACCTTCTATGATTGTTGGATCAACTTCCTTCAATGTTATAAAGACAAAAGTGTAGAATCTTTCATTTTCTCTGCCCTGTTTAGTCGTTATGCAGCTCAGTTGTTTCATTGCACTACCACATGTTTTATAACTCAACTCTGAAGTCACAAAGTTAACCAAATTAAAAGTCTTCATTATGACTCAACATTTATTACTATAAAGGTTTTAGCCATGTATTCTTCCTTTATCTCTCCCATCTGGAGTGGCCAAAATGTAATTGATCCACTTCAGAAATGTTTCACTGTTTCACTACTTCCAGTGACCTTATCTGAAAGGTTATATTGCAGCGGGTCCTTATCTTAAATAGTTCACTGATAATAAGGTCCTCATGTAAAATGTCTCAATACTTAAGTGGTGTTTATATAAAATGTCTCAATACTATAGTGGTGTCCCTATAAAATGTCTCAATACTAAAGTGGTGTTTATATAAAATGATTTGCTACTAAAGTGGTCCTCATGTAAAATGGTTTACCACAAAAGTTGTTTTTATTTAAAATAGTTTCGTACTAAAGTTGTCAGGATTTTCAAAACTTTTATTTGCAGCGTATAACCAAAGTATTTTCATATCTATGTCTATTCATAGGTGTTCGTTCATTTTGCATGAGAATCTCTGCTCGAGTGTTCACCTCCTACACATCTTTACCCTAGCAGCAGCTATATGAGTATTTAGTTGTTTACTCCAGTTTCTGATGGACCAGGTCTTAGAAGTCTTTTGTAAGGCTGACCTGGCGGAGGCCGTCTGTTTGTCTATGAGCATAACGGAAATAGCTTGTTTTTCAAACTATTTAGAAACTGTTTAAAAATTTAAAATTGTTTTGTGGTTGGTGGGCATGATTCACACGGGAGTATATAGTCACTAAGGAGGTTCCTGACCTATAATATACTAGCAGTAAGCCTGGCGGTATTAGGGATTTATTTTATTATCAACGCAGATGGCCCGCAGAAGAGGATGGTTCTCAGGTACTAGATGGAGTTTTCAAATCAAATATTTTTAGCGACCTGACGGAAGCCACCGAGCATACGTTTGCGAAGTTTGAATGAAATTGGCCAAAAAGTGTGGAAACGCGTAACATTTAGGCAGACCAATGGACACACAGACGCAATGACAATTGGATTTATTAATATAGATAAATACTTGAGAGAAGTTGGAATTCATTAATTGTTCAGAAAACTAGCATCTTATTGGCTAATAGAAGTAACATAGAATAGATACACTAACCTAAGTAGAATTTATTATTGGTGATGCTCCATATTCTCCATATTTCAATTAACACAGCAGCAGACAGCATATGACAGCAGTTAACAAGATCCTGAATGTGTTATTTTATAAAGACTAGAGTATTACCAACATCTGCAGTCGATGATACGTAATGATAAAAGTGGTAACACTGACTTGGTTGAGAAAACCATATTTTTTAGGTATGCACCATTTTTAAAACAGCTGACAGTACTTGTTCCATGTTGTCATGTTCCCATGCAGATATCTGTCGTGTCAGCGTGCCTCGTCGGGCTTTTGCAAGTGCTCGAATCGCTCTGTACCAAACTTCATTCATTGGCTCACACCATAGCGATGAGCGCTGATGTTTTACAACTCTTATCCTCGCTGTTACCTGGGCACATGTCACAACTTATTGCCGCTGGACAGGAAGAGCTGATGAAACAGACAGCCTCTTCTCTAGTGAGTGCCATAAAACAGATGAAGGAAGGAAAGGTGAGTTAAACTGGCTTGCTAAAGGAGTGTCGTAAGAATGGCAGTTGTAATAACCGTTATTATAGTGTTAATAACCGCTATTATAGTGTTAATAACTGTTATTATAGTGTTAATAACCGTTATTATAGTGTTAATAACCGCTATTATAGTGTTAATAACTGTTATTATAGTGTTAATAACCGTTATTAGTGTTAATAACCGTTATTGTAGTGTTAATAACCGTTATTGTAGTGTTAATAACTGTTATTATAGTGTTAATAACCGTTATTGTAGTGTTAATAACTGTTATTATAGTGTTAATAACCGTTATTATAGTGCTAATAACTGTTATTATAGTGTTAATAAGTGTAATAAGTATTGTAGTTTATCTAGAGCCTATATAAACTAATGTATATAGATTAATATTACTATATAATATACAAAATTAATATATATTAATTATATATTAAGATAGTATATATTAATATATATTACTACGAAAGTCTACTATATGTTGATAAATAATATATTAATATATATTAATTAATTAATAAATTATAATAATATAAATAATTCAATATATTATATTAATAATCTACTTTCATAGTAGTCTATAAGAATGGCAGCTAACACTTGACGGTGTCCCGTGACAATAGCATCGTGCTTCCCAGTTTTTAGCTCTCAGAGAGGCACATTAGCATATTTTGCCTCCCATTCCAACGCCTTAGTTTCTCCTCGCAGCATGGAGAATTGATTAAGTTGGTGGGTTGGTAAATGTAGACTAACATGGCTATTTACTAACCTACCATATTTACCATAGGTAATTATGGTGGCCATGGCACTAGAGACCGTGGTTAGTACAAGTCCAGCTTCCTCTGAAGTTATTTGATCTGCCCATTCAAGGGCACATCCGCTAGTAGTCACTCAGATGAGTGTGGTTCCCATATCGGCTGCGAGACCCCGGCAGTAATGTAAAGATTTGCCCAAAAATAGAGGCAATCTTTATGTTTTTAATTTGACCTGATTCTTTGGAAGTTGTTCTCTCTTGAGATTATTGATGATTAGTTTGCGGTTGGTTCAATCAGCTAGTTATTTTACAAGGAAACCAAAGCAAGAATGATTTATTAATTATACAATAAAATGAACACAAGTTTAAAAGTTAATTAAAAAGTTAGACAATGGCTGTTAAAATGAGGAACTGAAACACAGTTGGAAAATACCTGGCGTCGAGAGAGAGAGAGTGTGTAGTAGAAGTCTCAAAACGTAGAATAAAATGATAAAATATGTTCCTCCAGAGGTTAATACAACAAGCTCCCCTTTGATAACAATGAAGGGGCCATATATATATAAAAAGTGAGGCCACGCCTTGTTCGGATTAAAATGTTTGAGGAATAAGATATACTAAAAATATAACACTATGGTAAATGGGAAATAGCTTTATGGTTGCTTGAAACCATAAGACTCGGAAAACGGAGAGCCAAGATGGGTAGAGTTAATTTACTTCGGTTAGATAAATTTTACATAGTCATGCAACCCTAGGCGGAGTATTTCTATGTTCATGTGAATCGTTGATAGATGGTCTTTAGAATGTCAGTTTGTTGGTGTGAGGGGTATCTGCTGGTTAAGTAAATCTGTATAAATGTTCGGATGAGTGTCATGTTGAGATCCGTTTCGATCGTGGGAATTCGGATCCGTGGGAACCTTACACCTCCCCCATCCGCCAGTCGAACGGCACGGGAGACGACTCCAGACAAGGACATGGTAGTTCGTATTTGGTATAGATATATGTATGCATATGGACAATCCCACGATCGTTGGTGATATATAGCTTCTCTGGTACACTCAGGGGTGGCTGGTAAATAAGCGCAGGGTTGCATGACTCCCAATTCGTCCACATTCACGAACTCTACCCGGGTTGGTTATCCGTCCTCCAGAGCCGACTGCCAGGCTAAAACAAAATACACAAACTACAGGAGTAAAAGTTCTCACAAAGGCGAAGCAAAAACTCTAACCAAATGTACGGAATACCAAAAGAAAAATAAACCATATAAGAAAGAAAACCAAAACAAAAAACATAGAAAGCCGTAAAAAAAAAATCACAAAACCAACTTCGACAAACAACGATTTTATCCACACACCAATCCAATTCACGTTATTGGCGTACACTTGCCTCGTTAACCAACTGTCCTGGGGGTTGGGGCTGACTTTCATCTAACCTCCAGTTTAGTGTCAGGCAGGCCAGGTAGATCTAGATAGCTGGGACAATGTAGACGATATAGGTAGTTTGGATAGTGTAGAAGGTTAAGGTAGCTTGGATAGTGTAGAAGGTTAAGGTAGCTTGGATAGTGTAGAAGGTTAAGGTAGACAGCTGACGCAGTGGGCAACTTCCTGGTTCTCTGCGCCTAACAGTAATAAAAACAAACAGCAGCACAAGTGTTCCTCCCATATAAATTTTTTTTTTTTTTTTTTTTTATCTGGAAGGGTGGGTGACTTTGGCCGCTACCTCTAGCATTCCTCTTGCACGAGACATTGTCTACTCACTCATTTGGAGGGAGGCGGGTCAGAGACAATGGCTCTCATGACTTAGGAGCCTCCCTCAGTGGTAGAACAGGCCCCATAAGGTCATTGAAGGACAGACATATTGTGGCTATGGGTTGTGGTGGGTCGTAAGGCATTGACAATGTCTGCATGCAGTCTCAAAGTTCTATCTCAAGGTCCTGTCTCCTCAAGGCTAACCAAGCGGGGAGGGGTAGGAACCTATAACTTAAACCATGATTATGGCATGCGAATGGCCAAAGGGCCAAAAAATCCCCAGGCCTCTTCTTCCAAAAGGTTCCATGGTTAAACGTGTTTACAATTAATTTTGTTTAAAATTAAATTCGTTAAGAAAATTCATTCATAAAATTCATGTAATGCAACTGTGCTCAGCTTACTTCCAGTTTCAACTAAAAACATTATTACTATTCAAACCAACAATTCAAATTAATCTCAGTAAAGTATGCTGGATAGGCGCCACCCCCGTCGGTGGTTCGGCAGCAAGGTTTTTGTCGTGTGTCATCCTTTTGCAACTTGCATTCCCGTACCTGGACTCTACGGGGTGCCACATCTTCTCGTTCGTATTCGTATTTGGCCTCCTCCGGGGCATCTCCTTTCCTCCTTTCTTACCACTTTTCGTCAAACGCTTAACGAGACTTACCGACAGCCATGACGAAGAGCTACACCGGAAGAGCCGCGAGTCTCCCTCGGCTCCCCTTCCTGCAACGATACCTATCACCTCCCTTCACCCACGCTACTGGGATCTTACGGATTCCCCCCATTTACCACCTCATCAGGTTAGTACTGTTAAAATATTCTACATGTATCTGTGACAAGGGACTACTTGGCATAATATAAAGTATAAGGTCATAGAAAGTGGTTGTAGTGGCCCACCAGCTGGGTCACTTGATGAACATAACATGAGTGTACCAGATTAAATTAAAACACGGTCAGGCTGTGGCGATAACCTACTTGTATAGGGTACGCCATTGTGCTACAACATTGATTGGGTTAGAATAGTTAGTCCGGATAATTACTAAGGAGTATTGCCAAAATCAACCAAGCGTGAACGTTCCTACGCTCGCCTTATGAACTGAGGCGAGGGTGTTATAATAAATTTCATGTTTGACAGGTGCAGCCTCATCAGGAATAATAAACACAGTGGTATCCGAGACCGGCAAGGCTGCGCAAACAAAGCGCAAAAATCCATATCAAGGCACCATGAATGGCGGGCACAAAGAGAAACAAAGTATAAAGGATAAACCAAGAGGGAATAAACAGCGAATAAAATATAAACAATCACCGAGCGTCAGGATCCTACCCCACGTACATAGTTCTACGGATTAAATCATCACCTCTTTTTGTGAAGCATTTTTGTAGCTTCTGATAAGTTTTTACAAGATACAATAAATCAGCATAGCTTTCTTCTATATCCATACTTGTGACTTATTACTCACAATAAAATTTATTTGCATGGGTAGCGTTCGAGAATTCAAGGGTTATACATACAACAAGGGCAAGCAGGCGTAAGCCGCGGTCACTGAGCGTGACGGCATAGCTACGAAGGGCACACAATGCTAAATGGAAATTAGCTAACCAATAGGAAGGGACTACGCTATCGTACGCAAACTCAAAGTTAATAAGTATACGCATAAATGATTATACACAAAAAACTAGAAGAAAAGAGAGTGTCACTGCGTATTGGACCGCAGGTTATACGTATGGTTCCTGGGCTTAGGCTGAGGAGCGCGTGACTGGTTATTCACGTGCCCGTCTGAAAGGGTATTATCTACGTGGCCGTCTGGTGTAGGGATTAGTGTTTTGGACACGTAGGCAGGTTTAACAAATTGCGCAAGTGGAGAAGCAGCCCTTTTTAGGCGCTCTAAGTGGACAACAAACTCTACTCCGGTAGGATTACCGTCTACATTCATAGCTTTAACACGGGCATTTAATCCTCTCAAGCCAGTCAAGACATAAGGGCCGTGGAACTGAGACGTGAATTTCTTCACTTTCCCAGGTAGGGTGCGAGGTACTAAGACATAGACTGTATCTCCTACCACATATTTGTGTTGCCTAGCATGCATATCATGGTAAAATTTGTACGTGCGCTGAGCACTTTCAATATTGTCACTTGCCAAACGCCATGCTACAGCTAGGAATTCACGAGTGGTTTCGGCAACGCTTTTATCTTCATTATAGGTTTCAGGCAAAGAGGCAGGTACACAGAGATCAAAAGGAATGTCAATTTCCCTCCCGCACTGGAGGTAAGTGGGAGTAAAACCTGTACTGGCATGCTGGGTATTATTATAACTGTGAATGACAAAGGGGGTCAACTTATCCCAGTCGTCCTGGCATGAGCTGACCATGGTTGCCATCAGATTACTGTAAGTGGAAAAGAAACGCTCAATGAGGCCATTAGTGGCCGGGTGAAAGGGGGTAGTCTCTTTCTTCTCAATTCCCAACAGGGAGGTCAGTTCCTTCATAACCCCGTTCACAAATTCGCCACCATTGTCGCTCAGCAGGACGCCTGGCATGCCTAGTGGCAATATCACGTGCTGAACCAAAGCCTCGGCCACTGTGGCCTTGGCCTTGTCAGGCACTGGTACTGCCACCACGTACTTTGTGAAGCAACACTGAAATGCCAGTATGTACCGATTGCCCTGCTGAGTGACAGGTAGTGGCCCAAGCATGTCTGTACTCACCCTAGCGAAGGGGCGTTCGCATCCTAGTGGCTGGAGTGGGTACACCGGCTTGGAATGAGTTCTCTTTCTCTGATTGCAGAGTACACAGGCTTCCACGAAGGCAGCAACGGTCTGGTGCATTCCCAGCCAGTAGTATTTCTGGGCTAGTCGTCCGAGGGTACGCTTCCTCCCAACATGGCAACCAAACAAACCGGAATGGTATGCCTGCAATACGTCAAGCTGCATGGAATGAGGCACGCAAAGTAACGGGCGAGTGCTGCCGGCAGGATGGAAGTAGAGCACGTGACCATGGACGGAGTACTTGTCGCGATGTAATTGGAGGTGTCGCTTCTGGGTCACGTCCAGCTGGTGTGGAATGGTCCCGCTTTGTAGGAGGCCGAGAATCTGTCCCAGGAAGTGGTCCTCTCTCTGTCTCCTACTAAAATCATCAACCTCAGTTGGAGACGCATTCAAATACAAAGCGGTAGCTCCCACGAACCCTTCAGTTGTGTAAATGGCTCTGGACAAGGCGTCGGGAACTACATGTGTCTTACCAGGTTTGTAAACTACCTTTAAGTTGTACTCCTGAAGTTTCAAAGAATACTTGGCCAGCCTAGAGTTCTTATGATTTGCTGTCATGAGCCACTGTAGGGGTGCATGATCCGTTACCACTGTAAGGGGGTAACCCAGCACCAGGTGCCTAAAATGAGTGCAAGCATCCACGATGGCCAAGCCTTCTCGCTCAAATGTGCTGTACCTCTGCTCAGTTTCGTTTAAACTTCTGCTATAGTATGCCACCGGATGCAACTTACCCTTGACATACTGGCACAACTGAGCCCCCAGTGCATAACCCGAGCTGTCAGTGTGTAAGAAAAAGGGGAGGCTGAAATTAGGAAACCGTAACACCGGAAACTCGACCAGTCTTGCCTTCAGGTAAGTAAATGCTTCTTCACACTCTTTAGACCACGTAAATGTTCTATCTTTCTTCAACAAGTCTATTAGCGGCTGTGCTTTTTCACTATAGTTACTGATATATGCTCGATAAAAATTTAACATGCCTAGTGCACGGCGTAAAGAGGGTAAATCATGAGGTGAGGGAAATTTGTGTATCTTTTCCACTAAGCCAGGGGCGGGCTTACTGCCTACTGAAGTAAACACGTACCCTAGGTATTGCACTTCAGCTCGTGCCCAAACAGATTTCGCAGGGTTAATTTTAACTCCATACTGGATGAACTTGTCCAAAACATTGCCAATCCGCCTTTTATGCTCAGCATAATTTGGGGGTGAAAAGATTAAAATATCATCTAAAAAACACTGACATTCTACCCACAAAAGATTTCCCAGTATAACTGAGACAGCCCGTTGAAATACACTGGGTGCATTAGTCATGCCAAAGGGTAAACATCGGTACCTCCACACGTTGTTGTAGGTGACGAAGGCTGAGCGGTCTCTATCCTCCTCGCTGTCCAACTCCAATTGCCAATACGCCTTCTGGAGGTCGATAGTTGTGTACAGGCCCTGTCCGGATAGCATCTCCCGCACGGAGTCTTGATGTGGAAGAGGATGACACAGCTTCTTGGTGGCAGCGTTGATCGCCCGATAGTCTGTGCACAGTCGCCAAGCTCCTTCCTTCTTCTTCACTAATAGGACCGGGGATGCCCATGCTGATTGGTTTCCGGGCTCAATTAGACCTGCCTGTAACATTCTCTGAATTTCACGATCCAGCGGTTCTCGCTGCGAGACGGGCAAACGATAGGGAGCTTTCTTGATGGGTAAGGTGTCTCCCGTATCACATACTCTACCTGCTAACCCCGTGATTCTCCCTAAATCATAATCATGTGTGGCGAAAGCTCTTGATTTGGTGTGCAAGAACTTTCGCAAATCATGCTTTTCATTTTCAGTGAGAACCGATTTGGACAGGTCTACCTTGGACACCACATCCTCGAGAGGCGCCCCTGGAGGAGTCAAAACTGCCGGGTCCAGTGTGCACTGGTCCAAAACAACCTCGGCAGGAAGGGCCTCCAACACCCCCAAAGGCGTGCCTCGGTACACCACCACATGGTTCTCACTGGTATTAACTACTCGGCACCCAAAGTGGCCCTCGGCTTGATTGACTGACCTTGAGAGGATCAAATCCTCATGTAGATGTCCCGGCTCAAATAGGACGGTGACTTTCCCGCCAAATTCTGAGCAAGGTACTGTAAATCTTGTATCTGTCATAGGCGGGAAAACTAAATCTGTATGTAATGTGGCTAGTTGTTTACCGGTGTCCACCCTGTCGGTTATTAATACATCAAGGTCACGAAGTGTACGCACCTGGTGAGGATTAAAACTTAGTCTGAGCCTTCCGGAGGTGTATTCAAACCCCACGTGACCAAACTTCTTAAGATTATCTACGCCTATAATAAGGTCGTAGGGACAACTGGCTAGTATCAAGAATAATCCCTTACATCTCACTTCCGGCTCAAACTGTAATGGTGCATACACTTCGCCTATTCCCTTGACTACATTACCTGTTACAGAGCGGATAGCCCTGCAACTGTTCCGTACCCACCTGGAGAGGCCGAGTCTGCTGCAGAGCTCCTGGGTCATGGTACTCACCTGGGCTCCAGTATCGATCAGGGCGTCCATCGGGGTCCCGTTCACCTTCAAGCGGGTCAAGGACAGGTGTGAGGAGGAAGAGCCACAGAGGAGGTCATGTACAGTCGGAGCGAACCTAGCCGACCGCCGGGGGCGGCCCCTCCTGGGTCTCCGAGTCGGACGAGGAAGCGTTCTTGACGGGTCATCCTCATACAACTCACTGGTTATTGGAGTATCCTTGCGGGAAGGAGGATGAGGCGGAGCCGTGAGAGCCATCTCAGCGGGGTCCTCCGCCTCAGCTGAGTCCTGGCGGATTTCCCCAGCGCCCTGCTGGTTGACCTGCACCGAGAGGTTAGTACTTGCTCCCGAGCCATTAGTGCCACCACCCCACATATAGTTATTTAGCCTCTGCTTTGGTTCCTTCAACAGAGACTTACAGCGAGTACATGTTCTAATTAATAGCCACAAGGTTTTTATTGTTACAATGATACAACAAACAAAAATCCACAATTGTTTTAGGTCTACTTCTTTTAAATTTGTTAGAAAAGCAAAAGTTCCCTTTTTAACTATGGACCGGGCCATGGTTCCAGCCTGTTGCTGCGGGTCGGCATGTACGTGAGAAGAGATTCCTAGATATTCGAGAACGGCTTTTTGTTTTGCATTTTCTCCCTGCAAGTCATTTAAACTATATTTGTGTCCGAATTCCTTCCAGTCATGTAAGACAAGATTGTGAATGATGGTGCCATTAAGTGGGAAGGCTGTCGATGAGTAGTTCAGAGAGACCAGATTTAGTGTGTCAGTTTTGCCTATTTCTGTCAGTGTGCCGGTTTGGTGATGGTAGAAATAAGCCTTATCGCTCAACACCACAGGTATTTCCACATCTAAGGCACAGTCGTCTGAATGAGTGTTTCTGTAGAGGATATGCGTGTGCGTGTCCATGAATAGAGTCATGTTTTCGTCATTAATTATGACTGTCATTGGGATTCTGTCACTGCAGGTGTCTGAGGCGATGATATGGTAATCGTCTACTGGCTCACATGGATAAGCCGTAATGAGATTTCCAGTTAGTCGCGCAAACAAGTAAGTTTGTTTAGTCAACAGTCTAGTAGCTAAGGTGGGGTTACCTGCTAATGAAGTAGTTAGTAGTTGGGTCGTAGTTTTCATGTATTGGCAAGTGGCAGTAAGGGCAGCTCGGAACATGGTAACTAGGTTATCTCTCATCCTCCACTCCACCGCTTGCAGGCGGGCATTCAGCTCCGAACTGACCACCAGACCCCCTTTGGTTGGCTCTGCCTCCCTTCGTCCTCTGGACTGGGGTCTCCTCACGGCGATCTGCTGGTCAGATATTTCGAGCTGTCCGCCACACTGCGCACTCATGGAGAAGGTGGTGTTTCGGGTGAAGGTCAGTGCCAATTCACCATCTTCCGAGAGCCACGTATTAGCTTGCGCTTGTCCGTCATACTTCCTCTGAAACAGGAAGTCACATGTCTCATTTTTGTCCGGGGTCCACATTAGAAAAGACCCGTCCCTAAGGCTACATGTACCTTGCTCGTAAATACAGTGCGACACCACTCCAACCACGCTCTCCATAACCTCGCCATCCCCATGTCTCTTTAAGACTATGGTCTCGTAGAGGTATGCGTTCGAGGCCGTGAAGGAGTAGGTCTGACAGCATTTAAAGCCGGATATGTACCTGACGTCAACCTTATTGTCGGTCTTGTAAACCCCATTTGCTTCAGTCATCGCTCCAAAGTCGCTCGTTTTTTGGTCTCTCATTCTTACACATGAGTCAAAGGTCACAGGCTGTGTTTTGTAGTCAATAGTCTTTTTCCTATTACCGCCTACAAAATTTGCGGAGGAAGTCACCAAGGTCTGTACTACTTTGCACACTATTGCGTTGGTCCGGTATTGTGCATGGTTCTGTCTATATAGCTCAATAGTCATGGGAGTTGGTTCAGGTATCAGGTCAGCAGAAGGTAGAACACAAGTCGGGGTCTCAGGTAGTCTAAACCGAGCAATTGGGTTCGACGTACGACAGATCATAGGGGTAGTGGCCGCACAAGTCGGTAGGCAAAGGAGTATCAGTATGGCATAAGTCCTTAAGAGTCCATCATTCAGTCCGTTCATAATCCCTATCAGTCCATTGGTCATCGTAATCAACATTGAACGGGAGTTGCTTCCCCTCTTAAGTTTTATGTATGTATTTGTCAGGCATGTCATGATCAGTATAAGTAAAGTCAGCAGAAATGAATATTGATGCTTACTTGTTGTAGGTGCGGAAGGAGGGTGTCCGGGTGCCTGCGTTGCTAGCAAGGCTTCCGTGCTAACCTTTACACCACCGATGCCACCCTCATCATTCGGCTCGGGCCGCAGGTCCACGACCTCAAGAAAACTGACATCAAACACAGCACAGTTGTTAGCGGTCCGAGCCCGCCCTGAACGCTGCCCATGCGGAGGTCGGGAGGGTCTAGCCCCCGGCCCGCGCATAGGAGCGCCCGGCGTGTTCGGGTTGCCAAAAGGAGGCGGGGGCCCAGGAACCATGGCCTCCCGAGGGGGATAATACGCCGCTCCCTCAAAGTAGGAGTCAGGAGGCCGTACCTGGCGCGGATTCTCCCAATCAGGTTGGTAACCGCGAGGTGGCTCCCACTCCCTAGGAGAGGGGTTAGTTAGCATACGGTTAGAAGGGTGTTGTCTCTCACCATGGTTAGGTTTTCGGGAGGGACATGTCTTACGGAAATGTTGCAAGCTCCCACACTCAAAGCAACCCTTCTCCCTATGGAGATTTTGACTCTCCGCTCTTTTAGGGGTGAATCTCCGATTTTGGGGTATATCAGCCATACCCATGCTATCGGACGATTCATACCCTTCACCCCGACCGCGCAGGGTGCCTATAGCCCTCTGCCCAGTCTCTACACTGCAAGCCATCTTGACTATCTCATCGATAGCCTTGTCAGAGACAGTTAATAAGTTTTTGCGAATGTTATCTACTAGGTTAAGCTTGAAATGCAAAGATACAAAGGGGTCTGACAATGGGGTCCCACTAGCAGTAACAACTTTCCTAAACCGTTCGTAATACTCCTTTACAGACTCACGGGGAAGTTGTTTGGTCATGGAAATCTCAAGAGCAGCTTGATCTGACCCTCTACTTGCCCCCAGCTTTATCTTCATCTCATTGCACAGCTCTTTGTAAGTAATGTTTCTATCTTTATGAATAATTTCGTCGTAATACCCTTTTGGTATGCTCAATAGATAAAAACCCAATACTGCTGTTTGGCTTTTGTCTGGCACTCTATTGAAAATACAACAGGTTTCAAATTTTGACAGGAATTCGGGCCAAGTCAGATCACCCGTCTCCCCCGCAAATCCCTTCAATGCAAATTTCAACCAATCCCTGGGATTGCCCCCTGTGTCGTCAGACCTCTGGGTAATTTGCCGGGAGTTCCCAACACCAAAATCACCACCACCACCATGCATCAATTCCCCTTCACCAGTTAGCCCAACACCACCAGATAAATTAGAACCTACTTCAGATGGCCCTCCTAGCTGCACGTCCTCACCCTCCGATCCTTCGAGGCTTGTCAGGTTCTCCCGTCGGCGGGACCTCCCCATCTGTGACTCCTCCTGATCGGTGCGGTGCAGGTCGCGAACCTGCCTTACCCGCTCGCGGATATCTCTTGACGTCTCGGTCACGACCCCTGCCAGGGAGTCCACCAGCTCCTTTGCTCTCTGGCTGGTCCTCTCCTCTGATGCCTGCAGGTCGGCTCTCAGCTCTGTCATCTGCTGTTCCTGGTGGGATGCGGCCTGTTGCATCGCATCCCTAAGTGCCGTCATCATCTCCTCTCGAAAAGCCTGGATGCTCTCCACTACTGCCTGTTTCACTTGTTCCTCAGCCATTGTGTGTATTTACCGTTATTGACTTATTAAGATATTCAAGTTAAGTATATGAATCACTTTTTAAGCAAGTTAATTATCTATTCATTCAACTTATTAACCCAACAATTTATGTTACTACTAACTCAAACTCTATTTAACTCAAAGGAATATTATTATTCTATTTACTTTTATTGGTCCCGGGTTTCGGCACCAATGTAAAGATTTGCCCAAAAATAGAGGCAATCTTTATGTTTTTAATTTGACCTGATTCTTTGGAAGTTGTTCTCTCTTGAGATTATTGATGATTAGTTTGCGGTTGGTTCAATCAGCTAGTTATTTTACAAGGAAACCAAAGCAAGAATGATTTATTAATTATACAATAAAATGAACACAAGTTTAAAAGTTAATTAAAAAGTTAGACAATGGCTGTTAAAATGAGGAACTGAAACACAGTTGGAAAATACCTGGCGTCGAGAGAGAGAGAGTGTGTAGTAGAAGTCTCAAAACGTAGAATAAAATGATAAAATATGTTCCTCCAGAGGTTAATACAACAAGCTCCCCTTTGATAACAATGAAGGGGCCATATATATATAAAAAGTGAGGCCACGCCTTGTTCGGATTAAAATGTTTGAGGAATAAGATATACTAAAAATATAACACTATGGTAAATGGGAAATAGCTTTATGGTTGCTTGAAACCATAAGACTCGGAAAACGGAGAGCCAAGATGGGTAGAGTTAATTTACTTCGGTTAGATAAATTTTACATAGTCATGCAACCCTAGGCGGAGTATTTCTATGTTCATGTGAATCGTTGATAGATGGTCTTTAGAATGTCAGTTTGTTGGTGTGAGGGGTATCTGCTGGTTAAGTAAATCTGTATAAATGTTCGGATGAGTGTCATGTTGAGATCCGTTTCGATCGTGGGAATTCGGATCCGTGGGAACCTTACAGTAATCTCGTGCAGCAAAACACTTGTTATGCTAGGCTCGGCGTCTTATGTTCACATAAAGCTGCATCACTGATGATCTCTTAAAATGGTTGCTCACCATGCCGTTTCGAAAGTGCTGACCTTCACCTGCACAGTGCATTTCTTATTTTCTTCATTTAATGTTAATAGTAATATTTTTTACATGTTGACTTTAGTTTAAAGATGAACTTCTAAAAATTTTTAGTAGATTTTATCAGAATGTATCAATATTTTTCCATCATTTTCCATTGTTTTTGATGTTTGAGGTGATCTGACTGCCAGGATAAAATTTCCAAAACTTCATCGGGGTTAAAACCCTAAAAAGAATGTGTGGAATGATGTCACTAGTTTCTATTGTTGCTGTAGCTGATATTAGCTATTGTGTTGAAGTGGCAGCATTGCGCCTCTTTTCTGTCAGTCTTTTTGCAACTATAGACATCATAATCGCATGGTCACTTGATCTGAGACTTTTAACCTCGATCAAGTTTTATCGATTTTAATCTTAAAACATCCTGGCAGTCAGATCACCTCAAACATCAAAAACAATCGCAAATGATAGAAAAATACCAATACTTTCTGAAAGAATTTACTAAAATATGTGCAAATTCGTCTTTTGAGTGTGATCTGAATGACTATTAATCACAGTGTGCAGTGTGGCGTAGAAATGAAGTTTGGCGGTCACCATTCTTATTGGTTGAAGGATCCTTCTTGCTCATACGCTTTTAGGCACAAACTTCACAGGAAAATCATTCTCCAAAGAAGCAAGTGTGCAGTTTTATGTTTTTCTCTCTACTGAAGAATGCTATGTCAGGCCAATCTTTGAAAAATGAAACAACATTGAATGATGTGAACTTGTGAAATCTTTACTATAACAAGAACCGTGTTCGTTTAAAGGCATGGGGAAAAAGGCTACATTATACGGGATTTGAACCACGAAATTGAGCTTCACCAGCCAGCACGCTACTGCTTGCACCAATCATTCACGCTCTATGTCTATGGTCTATGTTTAGATTTATTGTTGGTATACTTATTCTCTGCGCCGTGTTGGCACTCATGACAATCTCCCACAACACACCAGACTGCCTGAGTACTAACATATATAGTTTTACACAGGTCTTCATCTTTCTCGAATTAGATATGAACAAGTTATGAAAAACACCGTACGTTGACAGAATGTCTTATTCGCTGCTGAAATGAATTGCAGGTGAAACACATCCACAATCTGCGCTGTCTGAGAAAGAAGCACAGACACTGCGACTTGATCAGCAACTTCCATCATCACGATGATATTCTCTCCGTGGAAGTCTTCGCGAAGCAGGAATGCGCTGTCGCTTGTCTCTCAAGGTTGCTTTTGAACTTGTACCAGATCCTTCCGCAGTCATTCGCTATCAAGGTCAGTCCGGTGTCAGTTATTTTATGTTACCATTGTGCGTCTCTTCTAGAGTGAATTTATTAGGACCTGCTTTTGGATTTCCTATGTGTGTGACATTCCGACTCCAGTCGCATACATTTCACAATTTTAGCAGAAATATATCAGTTTCTACCCTGATGATACACGATAACCAAATCATATGGGTTTGTTGACAGTGGATAAGTGGATAAGAACTTTACAAACACTTTAATGGTTTTAGGCTATTATCACCAAGCATTTGTTTCATAACAATCACCTTTCCTTTGTTGTATGCTAAAACTATTGTATTATATTCATTCACGGGTTTTCAATAGTGTAATTCTTGTGTCGATTACATATCGCTGAAAGTGTCGAAAATAATTCCAAGGGCATCGGTACTCGTAGTACTAAACAATAGATTGTCACCTTGCCTTTTCTAGAAAAGATATTTTATCCAATTTCCTCACAAATTGTTGGATAATTCTTATTCTAGATCTAGCATTCCTGTTGGGCATCCTATAGCCCCCTAAATAGTCCTGATAGAGCTCAGTCTATTTTAGCTAGAACCATAGAACTGCATTTACCTGCTTATACAGCGGACCCTCGCCATACATGTACGTTCCAGTGTTGGCATTGTAAGGTGAAAATTTCATATAGAGGGGTGTAGAAACCTACAGTAATTATCTAATGCAAACATCCCCTAGTAAAAATCATCAAAATTTTATATACGTACTGTACATGTTAAAACTTAGCGACAAAGTAATATGTTAACCTTAGTAACTATAGTTACCTACAGTAACTGTAGTGTATTTAGTTAGTGGTTATGATCTGCAATGAAATGTAACATTACGATGCACTATGTGCAGTACATACCTTTGGGAGATCTTATCTTTGTAACAGATTTATGCCATAAACATGGAATTTAACTTAAATGAATATAGCTTACTAAATACATACTTAAAGCTAAGTTTTAGTATGTATTGTATTTCTCATCATTTACAATTTATCACCTATCTGTCTTTGGTTTCGTTTTCACAATAACTTATAACGAACTACACGGAACTGAGAGAGATCGAGCATCGTATCTCTTTCATGCGTTGTCGGAGGGATTTCGGTGACCAGTATATCGGCATATTTTACATTCCAACGTATTCAGCACACCGACTGCCAAGTTGGAATTTCGAGAGAAATTTGTATTGATATAGTATGGCAAAAAACCTTGTGTTTCGCATCATAAGGCAAAACAATTGTATAACAGGGTCATCATAACCTGAGGGTACACGGTATTAGCAATAGATTTGGCGTCTCTGTGCAGGATGCTATGCAGAAGCAGCGTCCAGGGCAGCTTCAGAGAATGTTACAGATTTAATTGATAGTTACATCTGGATACAACTAGGTAGAATGAATAAATTACTACTAAATTTTATTAGTAAGTAAGATTGCAAACGGTTTTAGTTGTGGCGCATCGACAATCACGAAGAAAGTTGAACTAAAATGGAGAAGCTAAATTGCTTGTCTCACCAGGTCATTTTACTCCTATGAATGATGATTCAATGATTTATAGCCATTTTTCGATCAGAACATGTGTGTTGCAATTACAGCCCTTCTAAACCTTGAGCAATGTAATCTCCATAATATTTATCAGATGTGAGCTGAAGGTCTTGAACTCCACCATTAGTGTCAAAACACTATTAACTGTAGATGAATTATGACTTACTAGCATGTTGTTTTTATTAAAGTGAAGTTCAGGAGTTTACAAGTATTAACATTATTATTATGCGGATGTGCACTGCTTGGTAACCATAGTAACACTCAGGCCATACTCCATGGTCACATCAGAATCTGTACATCAACTTTGAATCCGTGATTCTGTACCTAATTGTACTTTTATGTGAATATTTTATCTTGCTGACTGTGTAGTCAGCAAGATAAAATATTCGCTGCTGATCTGTTTCATAAAATTGTAAAATGAGCTAGTATAGCTTAGTGTCTATCATGAATATTACAACTATATTTCATAATATCAGAGCGTTTCTCTAAAACAGTACTATGTTATATTTAAAATGTTCATGAATATTTTTGAACATTTTTTACACGATTTAGTTTTCCTTAAAAAAAGGTTGGTCATTTGTCGACATGGACATAGGAGAGCTTTCCTTCCTGTTAGTGTTGTCAGTCATACATCTATGCTGAATTGACATATGCCACTTTTTATAACCATTGCACAAAACTGTATGGTTATTATTACCCAGAAGGCTTTCTGGAGGGTCTCTAAAGAGCACTTTTTTACTAAAAAAAGTGCAACTGATGATTACAGCTTCCTCAGCTATTCCTACCTACTTTTTAACGCTATCTTCTATTGATAACAACTGTCCCTCTCTCCAAAGCCTTCTACTTCAGTATCTCATTACAATATTTTGTAGAGGTGGTTATTACACGATCCCCTAAAAAAAATTATTGACTTGTTCTTTAAACAAGAGCAGCTGTTTCAATGAAAAATTGTAAAAACAGTTAACCAAAGGGTCCTTGGTAAACGAGACTAAACAAAAGCCAACAAACTTGTTACCCTTTAATAGAAGGTAACAAGTTTCCTTCTCAATGTTCTTGCTTGAGTTTTGTATAGCACACCGGCTTAATGTTTTCCAATATGTTCAACTGCCCCTTTGCTTTGAGAAAGTTAACTACAGTCAAACATGGATAACTCGCCCACGGATAGCTCGAATACATGGTTAACTCGAACGGTTTCTTTGGTCCGTTCCCACGTAATGATAAATTGCTATAGATAACTCGACCTCAACTCTGTCAACTCGAACTGTTTTTTGCCCCAAGGGCTACTGAAATGGTTGTTATTGCTCTAGAAAATCACTTTATTCCAAGCCATAGAGGTAAACCTCAACTTTTCGTAATTCATAAGCGTCGTTATTACCACCATCGGCAAAATATTTTTGTCAACGACTTTTCTAAAGGTTGGGTAAAATTTGATTTATACCAAACATCCGCTTAGCGATCGCCCTTCGGAAGCAAGGTAAAGTGAGGTAATCTTTGCATAAACTTCAAGTAAAATCGGCAAAATTGATCATGGGTAAAACGCTCAAAAGAAAAGGATGTCTTTTTTTAGCATTTCAACAACGATCAAGTTTTGCCAATGTCAATCTAAAAAACGTCCTGGCAATAACATCACCTCAAACAACAAACCAATCTCAAGTGATAGAAAAATCTCTATACGTTTTGATAAAAACGTTTTAAACTTTACATTAGAAGCATTTAATTTGAAACAAGCCATTTGTGCTTTTGATTTATATTATAGTTTGTATATGTACATGTATCTACTAATAAATAAGTAAATACATGGACTTGTGACAGTGCTCTGATAACTTGAACGCTCTGATAATTCGAACGCTTTTGCTCGGTACCGTGAAGTTCGAGTTATCCATGATATAAAAAATGCATTATTGTATTAATTTAGCAAATGGTACATTAAATCAATATAGTATTTGCTATAGTGAATTAATATTTCAAATGAAAATTGATTCAATATAGCAAATGCTTTTTTGACTATATATAGCAAACGCTATCTCAACTCAATACAACATGTTATGTTGTATTGAATACACCCACTCTGCTAATTGTTTTAGACTATTAGGTTTATAGTCATCTGACGGACTAATTCCACCTGAGAATATTTAGTGTGCACCTAGAACCTGAGTTATCTGCTAGTGTTATCTAGTTGATTGTCAACAGATATGACTAGAGCGACCTTGGCCTAATATCAGTGTTTTTATTCAGCGATGGAACATTGACAAGTGGTTGTGTGATGGCAGTATGGATTAGTTAATGTGCAGTCTAAACAGATCCAATAGCTGGTTCACGCCGTATCGCAGTACAGTATGTAGGCAATACACGGCAATATATGTACTTATGCTACAGACAGTACTGTTTTGGCTATTGAAGCCTCATCAGTGCAGATCAGAGTAGGCAAGGAAGACAAATTCCATTGCCAATGCGAGTTGACTTCCTGCCATGAAACAACTAAGTTGCCTCACAGATTTTAGGAAAGTCAATGTGCTGACATAGGGTGCTCAAATCACAAATGTGATAAGCTTTGCACATGGTGTATATATATAGCCTACATGTATATATATATATTTATATATATACATGTATATATATATATAAATAAACTAAAAGCAGGTGCAAAAGCATAGAAAAAGAGAACTCTACACTGATGAGTGCATCGCACGAAACAAATTTGTAGTGCAATTACTAAAAGTTTACTTTCTTCGTAATTTTTTTAAAAATATATATGTATAGATATATATATATATATATAGATATATATATGTATATGTGTATATGCCATATAATGTCGGTAAAATACATTGGTGATCGTATGTGATAACCATGTTCACACTATCACATAGTCATCCACATTTGCATCAGCGAATAGTTCGTCGCACAGCTTTCTTATCATACAAAGTGGTTGCCGAAACGATAAAAGATTAGTCCTGCAGTAACTATCACGAGGGGACTATAGATCAAGTTTTCTAGGACATCCAATCAGCATTGCCGAAGTGGTGCCCATTACACGGACTGTCGTGGATGCTCAGCGAAATATCTGGAAAGTTTGACCGCTGCAGTGCTTTCCGACGTATCCGTGCATTGCCTCAGCGATGTCATCGGATCACAGTATGCATAGTCGATGACATACATCGATATAGTGTGAACCGACCTTAATGATCATCTACAATAATTTTAGTGTTAAGAACTTGCTGTAGCGCCTGTTCTTTTCAAAGAAAAAATCTAATTATTAACCCCAAATGTTTTAATCATTGTACAAGATGTTTTGTGTGGTCAGTTAGAGTTTGATGAAAACTCCCTAGTATTGTGATTCCATTATACTATGATATATTGGTCCGCACAGTGCTGCAGTACGTCTCAGTTGAAGAACCTGCTGTCGCTGTCTGATCATTCTTTCATTTACTGACTTTGTGACATGTTTTGACAATTGAATCTTTAGCCGCATTGTTATATGGAAACAGCAGTTAAAGGACTGTAAAATATACTTACAGATATTTTAAAATCATGTAGAGTGATAGGAGCGCCGAATTTTGTACTGTGTTTATTCATTTATTCACGAGTTGCTAGTTATTCGCTTTAGCAACATTTCCAAATTAATATTCAAATTGCTTTTGTGGTTTCTGATGAGAGCCATTCAATCTTTGGGACTACTCCCACCCTCCCTTGTCTCCTTTAAATCCATGGTTATGTCAAACTTAATATATCAGTTAATGACACTTTTTTCCTCATTATATATGTGTATGTCTGTGGGATCAATTTTTATCCTTTGCACTTAATTTAACCTCCAGCTGTTGTTTAGCGTTAACACCAGACGATGTGCTAGGATTTATCATATTCAAGTTTGTATGTTAATCTGTGTAGAAGTGAATAAGATTCATAAATAACAAAAAACAAAAATCGTCTGCTACTCGTTTGTCAAAGTGATTTCAATAATTCACTGCTTAGAATCTAATATACCCTTATGCCATTGCCATGAATAGCTAGCGCATAACTAATAGTCATGGATGCTTCCACGCTGCTCAAAAGGAGCTTAATGCAATTGGCTCAAGAGTTGAGTGGTTTGTAATGCTTTGAGATGGGTTTAGGTTTGACAATATGCAACAGGCTTTTCATTCGTATTAAAGCATTGATTTGAACTAAATAAAGTCTTTAAAATTCAGAATTGATTTGTTTATTTTTCTGGTCAAAGTTTAAACAAGGCTTTTATTGTAAATATTAATAGTTCCCGCGAGCACAAGCAAATTAGAGCCATTTTTATGAAGCTCCAAGATATGTTCTTGTCCACCAATTAACGGAAAAAAATGGCAGCAAATACTTTTTTGTTATGTCATAGGCATATTGGTGAGATAATTTGTTTTTTTCTAATACTTAAGTTTTGCAAAAAGTGGCAGAAATGAGAGGTTTTCTTCCTTACAACAATGTCGTTTGCGTAGAAATCACAAGATCCGTTACACGTTTGTGGTTCATGGCTTATGAAGCCTCTAGGTTAATGGCATTAAATGTCCGATTTTACATTTTTTTCACACGAGAACCTACTTTATATCCTAGCGCGTTCACCACGTGTTCAGCAGACGCATGGCGTTGCGCAATGATTACTAAACCAGAATGTTCTCGCCTTATCTCAGATAATCAAAGCTGTTAGTAATCATTTGCTCTTCCCACTTTTTTACCATTCCTTAGTTCATTTTATCTCTAATGCCTGATCTTATCTGTTAGATGGAGATACTGGAATGGCTGACAGAAAACAGTGGGTGCTGTTGCATGGCTCAGGTAGACTTCATAGTACCACTCCTTTCTGCTAACCTCGGTGACTACAGCGAGCAAATCCTACATTCCATCCTTTCTTCTCTCACTTCCCTCATTCTCCATCAGCTGTCAGGTAAGCGTCACACCGTTGACTTTTTTTATGTATATATCCCAAGTAAGTTACATCTACATACGTTGAAGCTATAGAAAACCTCTTGATGTAATCACAGGAATGGGTTTGAACAAGGGTCTACTTACACTCCGCAAATTACACCAAAATATGATTCAAGTTGGTGGCTTGTTCAACAATGACCGTTAGAATGAGAAGACAACTCACAGTGTTTCACTTCTTGACTAGTAACATACACCAAATTGCTTCTAAAGAAGAATGTGTATGCTGAGAGTTTGTGAACAGCTTGTTGTCTCCCCTCCCTGACTAAATTACTGCAGCTGCCACAAGTGTATCTGTTGTCTGCTCAATCCTCTGGTCTTTCTGTCTCTGTTCAGTCATCCGCATGGTTAGTTAATACCACAAACATTTGATAAGTAAAGCATAACACAGCGGGGGCGGAAAGGTAATAAATTATTTTTACCTCTCAGTACTTACTGGATATTTATCATCCTCCACAAACATGACACATGGATAAGTTGCCAGGACCGCAAAAAGGGTACTTACAGTGTTCGCACTTGCTGAACTAGTGTACTTCTAGTGCGTAGGTTCTCTTTTTACAACATTTATCAATGTGTAGGTAGTATGGAGCCATTAATTTTAATGTTGTTTTGTTAACTCGCATATATACTCAGTTTTTATCCCAGCGGAGAGGTTTTTAGATCATCATATGGAATTGTCTACTCTTTGAAAAAATAATTTTATCATGCATTCTACGAAGCTAGAGCTCACACTATTCTATTAATTGTTATAATGACAATAGTCATTACACCATTGATTGTTTATCATGAGATGTCATGCATCTGAAGGGAAGGTATCGTAATCAAGTGAAGATGAAGGATAAAGGCAGCGAGTACTTACCAATGGGTTACTTACTCATCAGAAATCAGCCGTCGTAAATTTTGGAGACCGGTTTTATAATATTTTACTTGAGATGCGCTATACCATATATGGCATGCTGCCTGTCTCATGATCGCTTTTCACACGCGAAGTGTTAGGTTTGAAAGTGTTTATTCATGTAGTTGCCTTTCATCTAGAGCAGGGGCGGGCCACGTGCGGCCCGCCTCTGCTCTAGAGCTAGGTTTTTAGAAAGGATTCTGAATTGTAACTGGAATGGCAGTCACTCATATTCTTCTGGTCAGTTGTATGTGATCTAGACGTCAGCAATTGCTGGTGTCAGGGAGAGCATTCCATCTTAAATTCTTCTGTGGTTCTTTCTCATTCTTTTCGTTCTCGCAGAAAAAGGCACTCATTCTTGATCATATGGGACTTGTTGTAGTAGGCATTAAAAACCTGAGATTTTTTCCATTTCCTTGCATCGATTCTAGTTTTTTATCTGTTTTGTCTTAAAAAATGTCAAGCTGTTCTTTCTAGGCCAAGCGACGAGTAAAACCCCGAGTTGTGAGAGATGTAGCCCAGAATCCTTGAAGCATGTTGAGGATATGGCCGGTATGAGTATACTGCAGGAGTTGGTCGTATCGATAAACAATGAAGAGAGACGAAAAATAATTCTGCAACATTTGTGCACCATGATTGGACAATGCAACTCTCAGCTTGTCTTCCTGCTTTACAGACATGTTTTCAAGCCCATTCTTGACCTCTTCTATTCTGACAAATCAGGTTCGCTTCTCCTGTTTTCTACTCTAGAGCTCACAGTACAGTGTGCACTCTTACATACTGGTGTTATATAGTGTACTTTGGTACATGGTAATACAATATGATTTAATCTGATACATATATGTAAATGTATATATACTAGCGGTGATACCCGGCGTTGTCCGAGTAATAAAAAAGTCTTTGGTCAGAAAATTGATATGTCCTTAACATATAACAACATCTTTTATTCGTACTTTCAAACTACATATCATGAGAAAAGTGTTTTGTGTAATTGAAATAAATTAAGAGAGAAAATAAAAACAACTGTAAAGGTTTTCAAACTTTGTCAAACAACTTTTAAACTTCATATCATGAGGAAAATGTTTTGTGCAGGTCAAATAAATTAAAAAAAATAAAATGAGTATAAAAAGGTTTAAATGTAAATGTGAAATAATTAGCAAGTAATAGCTAAATTAAGTTGGTTTTGCTATGATTATAATAAAAGATGATTCGGTAATGATACAATTAATGCGAACTGAGCAAACAAAATAAAAATCCTGAATATGTTGAATTAATAATAATAATAATTGCTGCATATAAGTGCGTGCATATAAAAAAGTTTACAATTCCACCAAAAGCTATCCATCAAAACTTTGAATACGACGATACGGAGACAATATAATGGTCCGCATGAGAAAAATTGGTCTTGACCCCAGACATAGTAATCGAACCTTATGAAAAATATTTTTCAACAGGGGCATCGTAACGCGTGGCTGCATCGGTAAAATAATCAACCTGCACTATAGCTATAGCCGGAATGACCGATTCACATACACACATACTTTGAGAAATATGTATATATATATGTATATATGTACCTTGTATTTTATTTCTATATATAAATAAAATCAAGTGTCTGTCATTGTCCGTATGTCCAGTTAATGTCCGTAAAATGCGCACATTTGCTGTCCAGTGCTCCTTGAGAAATCATGATGTATAATGACTATATGCACAATGATTTTGAAGCGTTGCAAGGTGGCTGCATGGTTTAGTGGTTGTGTGCCTGGCTTCACATCTACATGTATGTATCCGAATGTACGGGTTCAAATCCTGTTAGGAGCAATCTCTTTTTTAATGCTCTTAACTGGCTTTGAACAGACACGGTTCTTATTATAGTTAAAATTTGGACTAGCTTAAGTTACTAGCTTAAGTTACTCGAATTCATTGGGTAAAGAAACTTAATCAATGACAACTACATTACCTACCGCTGTTCATAATCTGTTTTCAATCATGAGCGAATGTGTAGCATAAGAAGTATAAAATTGTTTCAACAAAGTGTTTCAACTATGCCTCGAGCTTTCCAATATTTGAATTATGCATTGGCCGAACACGCACACACGCGCACGTACACACACAGAAATAAACACAACACTTTCGTTTAAAAGTTATAATGGTAAATGTTGTATATGTGGATTAAAAATAAATTTTCTATGCAAAAACTTTTTTATTACCCATGCTATTCATTTGTGCCATGTATTCAGCTAGTCTTACAACATGGTGTAATGTGGTAGGCCTGTATATTCCTACAATATAATGTATTTTAAAAAATATTCATATCACACTGTTTTCATAGCTGTCAGCATGGAGTGTATAAAAACTTGTCTCTCTGCCTTTATCCATTCACTCACCGAAGATGACTGTATTGATCACTTCCTGTCATCTGCCTACAGCATGAAGGCGCTTGAGTTATGTGTGGCTGAATACAACACTCTGCTACCACTTGTTCTACAGGTAACCACTTCTGGCGACATGGCTCTGTCAATCCACATGTTAAATTTGCATATAAATGGAGTGGTTTATGTCGTTCATCAGGAAACTAGCTTTATAGTTTAGATAGACTGTGTTCATGTGCATCGAGAAACCTCTCATATGCTCGTCTCCTAAATTTATCTTGTATCTCAAGGCAACAATTTGCTCAAAATCTTTCTTGTGTCTCAAATCTCTCGCAAGTTGGAATCCTTCTATGTTGAGATACGACTGTATTAGACTGAGTTCCTTTTCTATAAAGCACTAGTCCCTAATCTTATGTTGTGCAGACAACTATTATATTTTACGTGAGTCCTGTAAAGCGTGTATAGAGACGTTCCTAACATAAACATCACGAATAGCGGTAAAGGGATGTTAGTATTTGTACAGCTTTTTCTGTAACTAAAAATCTAGTCATTTTGTAGAAAATTACCAGCCATAGAGTTGCATTATGGGAAAACCAACCAATCGAAATGCATCTTTCGTGTGGTCAAGTTGTGATAAAAAATGTCTATCGTTATCGCTCTGCATGAGCTCACTGAGCGAGTTCTAGCGCCGATTAGTGCCATGCAGCGTGGTATCGCACTAAATATCGCCTAGCGTGTTTGCGCCTTCAAGGCGATCAATGGTGGAATATTGTTCTACGAAGCTGCAATTCGTGTGTTCAAATCCCGTTAAAAGAAATTTTTTTTCTAAACCATAAGCATCGATTCGAAGGAGCATGGCTCTTATTATAGTGACGATTAGATTGTGTGGTTGTTTAGACACTATAATTATGTTCACATCAAACACACCAAGTGGTCACTTGAGACCATGCATAGATTCAGTTTAACATGGTTTGGTTTTGGTAAGTACATTATCTTACTTGATATCTTACTTGATAAGTACCTTATAGGGCAAGTATATATCTTACTTGGTAATGAATACAGTAAACTCTGGCAGGGCATCCGAGGCTAGTTTAACTCTAGAAGAATGGCTGTCCATTTTACATAGGTCTGCTATTAGCTGGACATACCCCACATAGGTCTGCTATTAGCTGGACATACTCCACATAGGTCTGCTATTAGCTGGACAAACTCCACATAGGTCTGCTATTAGCTGGACATACTCCACATAGGTCTGCTATTAGCTGGACAAACTCCACATAGGTCTGCTATTAGCTGGACATACTCCACATAGGTCTGCTATTAGCTGGACATACTCCACATAGGTCTGCTATTAGCTGGACATACTCCACATAAGTCTGCTATTATATGAATGACAAGTTGTATGTGATCCTTAAATGAACCAGTTTTTAACGTAATGAGCAATGGTACACAACTTTTCCTTCCTTACCAGGGGAGCCCAATAGTGGTATCTCCAGTCCGGTATGTCTAGTCTGTTCCAAATGGCCGTGCGCAGAAAGAGCTGACCTAATTTTTTCTCGTCCAGGGCATGGGCGAATCCAACATGCTTCTCATGAGCTTGGTCAGCTCTTCAGAAATCAATGCAACTATTGATACAGTTTTATGCAACTTTTAGCTTTTTTTCATGCCGAAGTTTATGTAAATGTAGCCTTTGTACTGTTTTTGATATCCTCTCATACCTTGTGTCAATTTTCACCAACTGCAGCATCTGGTAATCTACATCCTCATGTTGACCTAACGCCTTTTATGCAAAACAAAATAGCATTTGCTTGTTTAAAATAGTCTTTGTTTATATATTGACTATCACATATTGGCAGAGCAAGACTCGGCTACCCTCTCATTATGACAGTTGTTATAACCACATCAAATGTCACTCATGATCTATAATGGATAACTAATAAACACTGTCGGAATATTATGTTTGGCTTTTTAAATGATAATTAAGCTGTTTTGCATGGATTCCAAGTCAAAATGAAGAGTTGTCTTCTCTACATTGGATGAATTATATTTGTCTGTTCCAATATCTTCAAGAAGTTCTGTATGTACCCGTAGGTACTTAGCTTGCTGATCCAGCTGCGCAGTGAAGAGCAGGTTCTTACACCTCTCCTGACAATCATACTAGGGGAGCCCGGAGTGCAGGCCCCCAACTCTGACTTTGTGATGATAGAACTAATTTATGAGACTCCAGACTTCAGTGGTGGGTACCTGTTGTTTGTATCCTTCAAACAAATTTGAGACAGTTGGTCGCATTTTAAATTTAATTAATTGAATTATTTAATTTAATTAATTTTATTAATTAAATTAAAATAATGTCATTGTTATCAATCAGATTCTAATGTGTATGTGTAGTAGTCTGAGAGCTTTTATTAATTGCTCAAATGATGAACATGTAATAGTTAATTAAAATAATGTCATTGTTATCAATCAGATTCTAATATGTGTATGTGTGGAAGTCTGAGAGCTTTTGTCTTCTATCATAAGTTAAGGCCTTCCTATCAGTCATTTCAGTCAGTATTAAAACATTTCTGGAATTTTTTAATTGATCGGCATGATACCAGCATGGAAGTTATCTTCCTTATTCTTATAGGGAGCTACCAGTAGGAAATAACAGAATATGTAACCAAAAATTGCAACAAAAATAATGTGTTTAAGATTCCAAAAGACTGTTCTAAAGGGGTGGCATTATGGTGACCCAACCGAAGTTTGTAATATCGGAAGCTTGGGCTAGGAGAAGAATTTGAAGTAATGAAAGCTTACAAGCCTCTAATCAAACAACTTCCATCATGCTCGGTTTGGCTTGACTAGGCACAATCAGAGCTTGCGGGTGATTGGACAATATAGTGCACCCTCAGGATATGATTGTGATCCGTTCCAGGGTTGGCATCATATGGTGAAAAAATCGTATGTAGGGGTGTAGAAACCATAGTAATTATATAATACAAACATCCCAAACATGCAAACAAAGTCAGTTTTATGTGAGTGCTGTACATATTGAAAATTAGTAACAAAGTGTTATGTTAACCTTAGTAACCATAGTTACCTACAAGAACTTCAGTATATTTAGTGAATTTATTGGTTATGATTTGTATTAAAATGTACCGTTACAATGTGCTATGAGCAGTACTATGTACCGTAGAGAGTTCTTACCTTCAAGACAAACGTACGTATAAGAAAAACTTTAAATTCACTTCGAATAAGTTTAGCTTACTAAGCACACCCACTTAAACCTAAGTTTTGGTATGTATTTTTAATTATTTCACCGAGTTTCAACTTTTCATCACTAAAATTTTATCACTTATCAGTTTTTGTCCTGCTTTCACTATAACTTTTAGCACACCTGTTTAAAACCTTTTTCAACCTAATTCGGCAAGAAAGTCCGAACGATGAAGTTTTCGTAATGAAGTGGAATTTTGTTAGCAGGTTAACAGAAGTTGTCTGACCACTGATTTTCTGTGTGAAGAGATTGCATCTCCAACTTTGCTGCTGGTTATAAAGGGAAAATATTACTATTTTACCCACAAGAATTGCTGAACTGAGAGAAATCGTGTTTCTTCCGGATGTCGTGAAAATATTTGCAGCAATTTGGCATTTTTGTTATTTTGATGTACGTAATATGCACACCGACTGCCAAATTTGAACTCGGTTGAAAATTTTGTTAAATTTGTATGGCGAAACAAAATTCGTATAGTGAGGGAAAAAATCATCACGTTTCACTTCGTAAGGTGAAACAATCGTATATCAGAGTAAGCGAATTCGAGGGTGCACTATGAATTATTAGTGAATGCAATATTTACTTTATTTCTCTCAAACTATTGATTCTATCGTGATTTAGAACACGACAAATGATATTGTGCGACCATGAGACCAGAAGTAGCTGAAACTGTGTCACTTTACTGAGTTTCCTTCAGACTTATTCCTTTATACTTTGGTACCTTTGGCTGTGATATGCACACTTTAAAAGCTTTTTACTGGCTGTCGTGCTGCTTTCTTTAACACTGCTGTTTCAATTGGTTATGCAAGATTTAGATAACATCTCGCATTAGTAATTCCAAACAAGAAAAAGCGACTAATAGGAGAGGTAATGCTGACCCTTAGTCATACTGTAGAGTTTTATGGAAAATCTCATTGTGGCCGTTAGTTTTACTGTAGTGTTTGATGGAAAAGCTCTCTGTGGCCCCTAGTTTTTCTCCTTGTAGTTTTTGATAAAAGAGCTCTTTGTAGCCCCTAGTCTTCCTGCAGTCTTAAAAAGAAGGGCTATCATTGTGGCCCCCATGAGTTTCAAGCCCTCGTGTCGTGCCATCAGTCAAGCAGAACTGATCAGTATTAGCTCTTCTTGTAGCTCCGATCTCAGAGAAGCAGATGATGTTGACGAATGAGAAGTGGACCTGTTGTCACAGACTCTTGCAACAGAGTTCTCTCTTTAGGTCAGGTTTTCAGTCACAGTCCGGAGTACAGTAAGTATTTCATCATCCACTCGGGCTGCTAGCAGCTAGCTTAGATTTTGATTGCTTATGCGTGGGTAGGGTATACATATGGGAGCACCCATAACTTTTATATTCTAGTTGCATGGAAACTAAGTGTAGGTGGGTGATGTATGTCTGCTAATGAAAGCTTTAAATTTTCGTTCAGCAATTAACAAGATGTCATCATAGAAAACTCGGTGACTTGATCACAAGATACTCGTGCCATGAGCTCATCTAAGTTCACTAAGCCTATTGATTACAATGGAAGAAATTGATTCCTCATGTAGTATTTCATAGGTATCAGCTGATACGTTTTTTGTTGCGCATTTACTCTTTCCAATCTCCAAACTAGTACCTAAAACTGCTAACAAACCATTGTTTAACCTTGGTTTGACCTTTACAAGTAAAGGTTCTCTTGTCATATTGTTATCATTATTAAGATTTATTTTATTTTTAATCAGACAATCAGCAGGCGGGTGTTTAAGAGGCTGACTTTCAAGAACCAGACAGATGTTTGAAACCAAATGTTTTTATCGACCTGGCGAAAGGCACGGTGCATATGTTTGTGAAGTTTGAATGAAAATGAGGCAAAACATGAGGAAATGCATAGGGTTTATGCAGATACACAATGACACATGGGGATTTATTAATATAAATCACTCAAAGCAGATTTAGGTTCATCTTTTGAAAAAGGATTCAAATTATTGTTCACTATAAATTTAAGAACCTAAAATACTTGAAAAACACATTGCGTGTTGCGAGGTGTGCTCAAGTTTTATCACTTACGTGTAGATATTAGCGATAAGATGCTGTTAGCTTTTCCAATGTATTGTCTGCATAGCTAATGTGCCATTGCTAAAAACAGTGGAAACATGTCATTACTAGATGAATGTTAAGGAATCTAATACTCCCAGTTTCGTGTCAGGCTGCAATGTCCATACTTGCTTCCTTTGATGTCAATTACAGGTTGTTTTGGATATTTCCATTTATGTTCCTTTTATGGATTCTGTATGATTGTTGTAACTTTAGGCTTTCATTGGATGTGATGGGCTCTATCATACCCACCCTAATACTAGAAAACAGTCTGAGTTCTACCCAGAGGCATTTTCTCTTGCAACTTTTGCCAACTGCGATTGGCTGTTTGCAGCTATCTGTCCATCATCAGCTTACCATTGGCAAAGCTGTAAGTGGTCATATATGTGTTGGAGTTATCTTATCTTCTCTCATCTGAATTATTCAAGTTAGAGTTATCTTCTATCATTTCTGATGACTGACTAGCTTGAATTTTTAAAAAATGTGATTCTAAGAATATTATGTAATCGCCGTGTATGCTGAGAGAAAGCGCGGTGAAGTTTGGAATACATTTTGTTAAAATCTTTTTGTAGGTTTTCACAATTGAGAATTTGTGCTCGGAGATCTTCAAGATTCTTCAAAGGTGTGACTTTGATTCTGACAGAGAAGTGAGCAATGAGAGAGTTTTTCACATACTCCGCCTTCTGCTAGCGTGTTCTTCTCATACATTACCAGCGAGGGGCACTCACAGACTTTGCAGTCAGGTAATGACCAAGTGACCCGTTCAGTACTATGACATCTCAGTTTGTTGAAAGAAGTTTGACTTAAGACATCATTGTTGAGATATTTTACATAGAATATAGTGGGGTGCTACAAACTTTTGATTTGAGATTGTTCCTATACTGTTCGGCTCGCAAACTCATTCTTCTAACTGATTCCATTTTTTGTTTTTTGTTCACTGCTATGAATTATAGCTTTTACCACACCTCTGGACACACTGTAAAATTTTATTTTAATTGCTTAGCATATGAATTTTTTATGATGCACTGTAAATTTCCAGCTAATCTTAGACTCTACACTCAAATTATTTGCCAAATTTTTTATGCATAGTTTGGTTGTTTATGTTTAGCTTTTTACAAAGTTTAATATAGTATCTGTTTGCGATCTATATGAGGTTTTTGATCTGTCAAATCAAGTGAAAATTCAACAGTTTTGAAATATCAAACCAATGTTAAACAAATGATTTTTATATTGAGCTTCAAACGTAAGTTTGCAGCAATATGGTAACTGTGTGACTTTACAGAATGACCCTGAAGATTTTTCTCTGAGTCAAGAAGAAGGCTCGGGTAAGGGAGATAATTCTACGAAAAGAGAGGAACGGGTGAGCAGTAGTGACAGAGGGGCGAGCAGCAGTAGCGATGAATATGAGGCAGATGATGAGAGTTATGTTGGTAAGTCTATGAAATGTTAGTAAGTCTATGAAATGTTGGTAAGCCTATGAAATGTTGGTAAGCCTATGAAATGTTGGTAAGTCTATGAAATGTTGGTAAGATTATGAAATGTTGGTAAGTCTATGAAATGTTGGTAAGTCTATGAAATGTTTGTTTTATTAGATGTTAGTTTGTCATCTAGATGTTACAGGTCTAAGGATTTCATTTACGCCTTCGGTCTTAGTGATGTTAGTTCTATCAGATCCGGGTTGGCCGCCTGAGCTTTATCATGTTTTCGACACTATTAGTCTTGGTTAAAGATGAACTTATACTAAATTCTAGTAGATTTTATCAGAAAGTATCCATATTTTTCTATTATTCGCGATTGTTTTTGATGTTTGAGGTGATCTGACTGCCAAGATGTTTCAAGACTAAGAAAAATACGTGCGAAATGACATCACTAGTTATCGTTATGATAGTTGATATCGGTTATTGTGTTCAAGTGGCAGCATTACACATCTCTATTCTGTCGGCCTCTTTGCAACTAAAAGCGTCATAATTGCAATTTCGCTTGATCTGAGCATTTTAACCTAACTCAAGTTTTGTCGATTTTAATCTTAAAGCATCATGGGCAGTCAGAATTCCTCAAACATCGAAAACGCATCGCAAATGATAAAAAAACTGATAAAAAATAATAAAAAAATGATAAAAAACATCGCAAATGATAAAAAGTACCAACACTTTCTGATAAAATCTAAAACATTTTTGTGTCAGTTCATCTTTAAGGTTGGTTACAGAGCGCTTGCTTAAAAAAGTTTGTTTCTCTAGGAAATTACTGCACTCCACTTTGTCTAACCTGAGAATCACACTCTTGATTAGAAATGAACTGAGTAGCAGTGGTAGGAACATGAGTTGCAGTCTTGGTTGTCATTGAGTTGCTTGCAAGACCTTAAATATCTAATGGTGGTTTATTTACAGAAGAGAGTGCGTCACAATCCATCTGTTTGTTTGCAGAGTCATCTACTCCTGAACGCTGTTCATTTTATGACAATCTTATACAACCCGAGTTCTGGATGTTGACTTTTGATCTAATGACTCTCGAGACAGTGTCTTTGACACAAAGTCAGATCAGCACGCTAATCCTAGACATGGACCGGCTAATGCACAGTGTGGATAGCTGGCAGTTTCTACAACATAAAGCGGTAAGAATATTTCATAAAGTTTACAGGATGCTTTGGAGAAGAAAGGGTACAAAATCAGTATATATAACCTGTGATTTTCAACCGCCTGATATAGCAGGGCAGCAATTTAGAATTACTGAGTCAGCAACAACAATAATAACAAGACAAGGAAGAGAGTTGTTTAAGAATCTGTTTCATCCTCCTGGGCTCTAGGGAAGGCCAAAATTTTTTAAATCTAGCGCAAGAAGCATTAGAATGAAGAATGTGTCTATGGTGACACTGCATAATATATGATCAATCTATATAAATCTAAGTGTTTGTCTCTTTGTCAAACCCTGTGTCCAGGTTTAGCAACTAAAATCTAGCAATGAAAAATTAACACAGCACTGGATTTAATCTCGGGATCTCCGGACCTAGAGATGGCGAACTTAACCATACAGCTACATGGAATACAACGGATTCATTGGGCAAATAGTCATTACATTGGTTAAGATATCTTACTCACTCTTGAAGCCCTTGCCTGGAGTTAATAACTAGCACTGTTAATGGTTACGTGCAATGATTGTTAAGCTGGCCTAAAATGCGAGTATTGTTTTAGTAAACCTTTTAGTAAAGATCTAGCATTACACGTACGTTACTCCAGCTCATTAGGTAATTATTCTAATACCCGTGCATACGCTAGAACCAGTAGGGCATGTGAAGATTCTCGACTCACCTGATGCATGTTTTTGACAGGCATTGGTGCTCAAGCTTCTTGAACGATATCAACAAGAAGTTATTGACGAATGCGATCCGTTAGCTGGACTTGTGCTCTCACTTGTGGAGTACGTCTCCTACTTGGATATGAACTCTGGCATTCTCTTCAAGATGCTCTCTCTTCTCAAGGAGTCTTGCTTCAAGGTCAGCTTCCTGTTTATTGGTGGTTAGATCTGCAGACCAAGGATTGTCTGTTTCTTTGATTCTGCATGACATTTCTTAAGCATGAAATTGTGTAATTTAAAAGGATATTATAAACTCAAGCAACAATATCGAGTGTTTATTTACACTTGTTACAATGTGAATATCATTTTATGTTACAGAGTCATTTATTGGCCAGTGTGCATACAGTGATAACGCAGAGCAAGTGTATGCCATGCTCTTCAATCGCTTTTCCTCTTGATCGAAATGACAAAGAACGTGACATTGGAGTTATCGTTTCACAAATAGATAAATTTGGCACCCAGCCCCTATCAGTCATACTCTGGCTCTATTTAGATGGCTCTATTAGCACTGGGTATAACTCTCAATATAAGTGTAAGTTTCTACTGATCATACTTTCGGGTGCTAAAGCTACATTTGATAGAAAATAGTTATTCAATATGTTCAGTTATATAACTGGTTTATTTAGAATTTCTCTAATCAACGAAAGATGGAATTTCTTTTCCATCTTAAGTTGAACTAAGTGTTGTATCAAAAACAGCTGAGCATTCTCAAAAGTGCAGTCAAACCTTGTCATAGGTTATAATCTTTTAGTGTTCGGTGTTTTAGCTAAACAACCAGTGCAATTGATGAGCATAACACGGTCTCAGCTGACAATCACCCTACAAAGTGAAGTGACCAATGGCAACATTTGTCTGCTCATCGGGAATTTGGCGGGTGATGTGATTGGCCGAGTGCCTGTGCCTTCTGTTTTGACAACTAATAAATGGCAAATGGTTAGCTTCATGGCTGACATCAAAACAAAGGAAAATCTCTCACTTTATGTACAGGTTGGTCACACATGACCTAATCATGACCTTGAATCGGTCGATGAAGTTTCTCTAGGCTGTACCTTAGGATCTATCCTCCAACACCGTAATATCTAGCGTTTACTTTATTTAGATTAAGGTTTCGTTACGATATAAATAAAATGACTTTAGAGGTGAACTATCTGTGTGTGTGCGTGTATCAAACGCTAAGGCGTGACAGTATTTAGACAAGAGTAAGAACTTTCTGTGTTATATATAATATATAAAACAGACCAAATAAATATATATATATATATATATTTGGTCTGCGTGAGCTGGTTGGGTGTCTTTGACAATTTCTGTGCTGTTAGTTCTCTCTTGGTGTTGATGGGAGAGAGATTCGCGCTGGCACAGAAGCTTTCACAGCTCCAAGCAAGGTGATATTTGATGACCAGTCTAACCTTGACCTTCATGTTGGCCAAAGATCAAATCTTTATGTGAAGAAAGAGTCGGTTCACTTGGCGCACACACTTATATTCACAGGTGGGCATGATCTCATTGTCATTTTCTATCTTAACAAAGTTGTACACTTTTGAACGTTCAAAAAAACACAAAACAAGTTTGTTTGTTAAAAAAATCTTCATTTTCAGAAGTAATGTTCTGCCCAACAATCTTGCTACAGTGCGATACTCTTCAATCTCAAAATAGCAAATTAGTATTTTTATCTGAACAATCATGAGCTTTAATAAGCCTTCAAACAAGCTGATAAGGTGATTTATGGTAACCTCTAGCTACTTCCTGGTTCAGCTTCCATGGCTTCCGTATTTCGGTAAAAATATTACAAAAAAATGAAATAAACTAAAATGCATAATCACTTTGATGTATACATAAATACAATAACTATAAATAACAATATGAATAAAAAACAAAGGATCATTATGATAGCAATTGCCAAAGTTTGCTGCTTTCTTTTTATGTTTTGTGAAATGTAAAACTGCAAAGTGCTTGTGACACCCTTTTAAAAGCCCCCAACCCTCAAAGTGCTTGTGACACCCTTTTAAAAGCCCCCAACCCTCAAAATTTTCGATAAACCTAAAAAGTAGAAGTTGTTTATGATTAATGAAAAAATGACTTTATAAGATAAGAGTTCATTAGTTCATATATTTCTATTTCGCGGACTTTCATTTTTCGTGAGGGGCATCTGCCTCGATTAACTGAAATATGAGGAACTACTGTAAATTCTTTAACATATTGTCTGATGCATGTAAATATAATCACGTCACTCTTACTGTTCTATTAGTTGCAAAGTTTTAAGATCTGAGCAGCCCAGCGAAAGCTTATCCCTAAATTATACATCTGTGAAGAGGACTAGGAAGTATCATTGCTTATTTTGAACTTTCAACCTGTTGAGTTTTTACAATAATTTACATATTACATAGCTGTAGCTGAGCATTGTGAGTTCCTGATTTTATTGTTCATTCTCACCCAAGTTTTCAGTTTTTCTCTTCGCTAACCCTCTAAATATTTCTGATAAAATATTTTCCACACCGTTTTGCTGACATTCCATCACAGCAAATGCCGTTTTCTAGTTGGCTACGGAAAGCAGACTCTATTAATAAAAAAGCGGATGAGGGCTCAGCAGCGAATGCCTTTTGTGATAGCTGAACTAATAAAATATTTGCCCATAGAAGTATATTTTCTAAAAGTAATGAAAGATGTGTCAATGATTTAGTGCCCCAGACAGTTCGAGTTAGTCAGTCTGTCTGTCAGACAGCCAGACTGTCAGTCAATCAGTCAGAGCTTCAAGGCTAACATTCGAGTCAGAATTGGTAGCAGAAGGCTATGCTATCTATTGTTATTATTGCTATTACATGGGTCATAAGGGGCGACCCAAACTCCAGATCTACAATTAATATATTCATACAGTTGATAACATTTGACATGTGTGCCCCTGACTTGAATGACAGGAGTCGTCTATACCATTAGTAATAAGGCCCCCTATATTGACTGAAATGTTGGCATTTTGTGATAATAGGTTTTCCATCTATGAGGTTTTCACATATGTAACGGTATGATACTCTTGACTTATGTTTAAACTAATTATCATAAAATACCAACATTTTAATCAACATCAGTGTTTATGGCTCCAACAACATGCATTTGTAGCTAAATACTATTACTTATCAGAAAGCGGGAAAATTCTGCTGCGTAGTAATTGACAAAACTCCCTTGACAAACTGAAATGCTGCAGATCACTCTTTTTCTCTCTCAAACCTCTTACCGGGCACCACTCTCCAGAACTTCATCTAAGAATGGTAAAATAGTGCAGCTAGCTAAGAAGAAGATTATGGTCATATACAAGAACATCATTGGCACATTTTTGAGCTCTAGTCCTCACAGTAGCCTACTTGCAGCATTGGTAAAAGTAAACGTTGAAGCATACTTGAGGAATATCAAGAATTTGTTGGCTGATGCTAGCGATGGATGTTAGTATATTTATGTATATAAGGAGTGTTTGATATTATTGCCTGTTGATTTGTCAATCTGGCTCAGCTGATCATCAAAAAGTTTATTATAAAACAAAATGTGCGAAATGTGTGAAATAAATATGTATTTGATAAATTGCAAATCACAAATTGGCAAACCACAGTATTTGCAAAACTGCAAAAAAGATTTGGGTTTTTTTCATAATTAAAAAAATTTAAATAGTGCCAAAAAAACAGTTAAACCAATGATAAACCAGTATAATGTTATTTTTTGCAGAAAATGGTTTTTTTAATACAATCTTTACAAAGGAATACTAAAAGTGTACAATTTATATTACAATTATCATAATAAAACATTGATTTCTATAAATGTCAAAGAAAAAATATATTTGTGTCTGATGCCTCTGTGTGCTACGCAGAGAGTTCGTCGCAGGGTTTATGCGACTACTAACATTTTACAAAGCCCCTTATTTTGCCTGCAGCCTGCTTCATTCCTGAAGTAGATTGTGATACGTCAGCTACCAAGCTCTTATATAATCTACAAGGATTCTAATCTACTAGCTGCTGTTTTTGTACAGGTTGCCTAACAGGCTTACAGTGCGCTGAACTTTATTCCCTTGGACCGAGCTTCAACACTTTCTCTCGCTGTATCGCCGACATTGATGCACCGCTAATGGACAGGCGGCCTCTTCTTTGTCGACGGTTGCCTCCATCTGCTCTCCAGCATCTCAAGTCTTTCTCTACCTCCAGACTTAAACAAACCCTTGTGCGTACTCATCTTGCCCTGTGCATATTTGCTATTAGCTTTTTATCATTCAGGTCCAAATGAATATACAGTCAAACATGGATAACTCGAACTTCACGGGACCGAGCAAAAGTGTTTGAATTATCAGAGCGTTCAAGTTATCAGAGCACTGTCACAAGTCCATGCATTTACTTATTCATTAGTAGATACATGTACATATACAAACTATAATATAAATCAAAAGCACAATGGCTTGTTTCAAATTAAATGCTTCTAATGTAAAGTTTAAAACGTTTTTATCAAAAAGTATAGAGATTTTTCTATCACTTGAGATTGGTTTGTTGTTTGAGGTGATGTTATTGCCCGGACGTTTTTTAGATTGACATTGGCAAAACTTGATCGTTGTTAAAATGCTCAAAAGAAAAGACATCTTTTTCTTCTGAGCGTTTTACCCACGATCAATTTTGCTGATTTTTCTTGAAGTTTATGCAAAGATTACCTCACTTTACCTTGCTTCCGAAGGGCGATCGCTAAGCGGATGTTTGGTATAAATCAAATTTCACCAAACCTTTAGGAAAGTCGTTGACAAAAATATTTTGCCGATGGTGGTAATAACGACGCTTATGAATTACGAAAAGTTGAGGTTTACCTCTATGGCTTGGAATCAAGTGATTTTCTAAAGCGATAACAACCGTTTCAGTAGCCGTTGGGCAAAAAACAGTTCGAGTTAACAGTGTTGAGTTCGAGTTATCTATAGCAATTTATCATTACGTGGGAACGGACCAAAGAAACCGTTCGAGTTAACCATGTGTTCGAGCTATCCGTGGGCGAGTTATCCATGTTTGACTGTATATTGTTTTGGGGTTTTTCTGTTTGAAACTGTTTGTTTGCAGAAAATCATATCCATCTTTTATACAATGTGATATTGTAAGATGCTGCTATGAGATATTTCATTTTTCTAGAATGTTTCACACATCAAGCCATCCTTCTATGGCACACTTTAATGATGAACTTACACAAAATTTTAGTAGATTCTATGAAAAAGTATTGGTATTTTTCTATCATTTGCAATTGTTTTTGATGTTTGAGGTGATCTAACTGCCAGGGTGTTTCAAAATTAAAATCAACAAAATTTCATCGCGGTTAAAATGCTCAGATCAAGCCTGGATTGCGAATATGACGTCTATAGTTGCAGAGACTGACAGAATAAAGGCTTCAATAAAGACAATAAATGCTTCAATTTTAAAGCAAGAGCCGATATCAACTATAGCAACGATATCAACTACTAGTTGCTATCAACTACTAGTTGATATCAACTACTAGTTGATATCAACTACTAGTTGATATCAACTAGTAGTTGATAGCAACGATAGCAACTGCTGACATCATTTCGCACATTTTTTTTATTTTGAGCGTTTTAATCGTGATCAAGCCTTTAAGATGGTTGTTCATTTATGAAATTAAAATTTTACATCTCCATAGTATTTTATTTCATTTCTCCGATGTCTTTCCTTAATAATTTTTCTGTATAATAATTCGGAATCTATGTACCTTTGCTATGCCTAAGAGGCTATCATACGATTATTCATTTCTATTTGACAGCAAGCACTCGTCACTGTCATAGGTCCGGAATACAAGCCTTGTTGTCTTTTCTACAACCTATATCCGCTGACAAGTGGAGACAAGTTTCTCTCAGTGGCCAACACAAAGAATAGACTGCTGTCTTTTGTCTCAAGGGTGGAGGAGCAGCCGGCAGCCTACTACGGGCAGCTGAGTGTGGTGAAACACACGGGGTTAGAGGAAGCTATGGCTAACTTAGGGGGAAGCAATCTTCTCCTTTATATGTATGCTCAGGTTTGTAGGCTACGTGTATGCTCTAGTTCACAGGCTACACACTTGCTCAGGTTCATAGGCACTTAAGCTTCATTTAGCTGCACTCGGCATGCTCATGTTCATAGGCTATGTATGCTTAGATACGCAGGCTACATTTGTACTCAGATTCGTAGGCTATATGTATGCTCGGGTTCATAGGCTATACATATGCTCAGGTTAGTAGGCTAAATGTATCTTTCAAAAATGTTTGTTTTCTAGCAAAGCAAGGTTATATTTTGTGCCATAGGTATTAGATATTACATGACCTTTCAGCCATATTTACTAATTCTATAGAGAGGCTTGAAGTGTTGCCCAAAGCGGTTCTCGATACCTTGTAGCCCACCATTGTTATATTCTTATATAGTGTGTAGAGCTAAGACTGGACGAATCGTCTCAAAGATTAGCCTTAGAATGTCTCCTCCACAGCTGCACTCAGTCCGCGGATCTTCCTCTCGCCACCCAGAAACCTCTTGATTACAAGCTGCTCAGCAAGATACTTCACACAGAGCAGTGTCTCGTTACTCCAGCCATCACCAAGGTAGCGACTGTACCTTATGCTATAGCATACCTACTGTACTTAGCTGGTTAACAACATTTTTACACCATGTAGTATGTTATGCGCATTGGTAGACATCCAACTCTGGGGGCTTCTTTCCTTTCATTTGTCCTTGAGTTCATAACTGTTCGATTAAATGCAGGACAATGGTGACTTCATAGGTTGGAGGTGCAGAGAAAAAATGTCGGTAGGAGGATGGCAATAATAAATAGCCTGAGTTTTTCTTAAATATCGACATATTGACTGATCGGAAAGGCTATCAAAATCTCGCTTCCAATCCTTAGTACACGTTCTCATGCTCTAAAAAAACAACTCCACACTATGATACATTTTTGGTTTGCTTGTATTAAAAGTCTGAAAATTGATATAATTTGAACATATTTCATATAAAAACACTGAAAATCAAGTCAATCATGTGACATCAAAAAGTTGCTCTGATTGTTACCAACTTTTTATTTAAAAATTTAATGCTAGATTTAAAATATCAATCTATGTGCTTGCATGTGCTTTGGAGTTATGCGGGTACATACATGCTGTCTGCTGAATATACATACAGTTCTGTCAGAAGTTATGAGACCACCTCAGACATTCACTCGTAGCAATGATTTACTTCCTTAATTTTGCTAGAAACCACCACATACCATATAAACTATATGTAGCTTTAGGTGTAGAGCTTTCTAACAATTGATACGGTGTAAGTTACCAATAAGCAATAATTCATTTTTTAATGAAGATGCATATGCAACCGATCGTGACAAAAATCAAAAGATATCCTAGTTATTTGCATCTTGTATTCTCAGCAAATTAATTTGTGATACTATTGCAACATAATTTGAACTACTCTTGTAATAATTGGTGGCGCTGAAAAGGACCATTGGGGTGTGTAAAGTGGCAGGATTTTTACTGATACAGGTATAACATGCTGACACTATGTAGCTCCGTCACCTCTGCTATAAAGTGAGACCGCGAGGCTCTTCATCTATTTTGCTTCAGTTTTTTGCATCCAATGAAGTGCAAAATGTGGTAATAAAAGGAATAAAATGGCTCCAGCAAGGGCACCAAAATAAGGAAAGGTGTGAATGATTGAGTGTATCATAATTTTTGACAGCACTGTATATGTGTACACACTGTCTACTGAAGATACAGCTGTCCATACAAGCCATTTGCTGGAGGCATCCTATACATGTGTTCATCTCGCTCCAACTTCTGAACATTTAGCTCTTGAAGTAAATAGTTTTCATTGTAATCTTGTTAACTTTTGACTCTGAGAGTTGCGACTCCTTGTAGCTAATCAGCATCACTTGGTGATTAATTGATCACCAATCAACTATGCCCAGAATATTTGTGTTTATCCTTCCACAGATATGATAAACATCATTTTATATTCCGTGATACCAACATAGTCCATCTATGATCGTATGTTTCATTTTATGAACTGTCTGCTACTACAACCTACAATTCAATATCATGACTCGTCCGAAATACTATGAGATTACCAACTTTTAAAACACGTTTGTACAACTAAATAATTCCTGATTTATTTCTTGTCATTTTTTCATGGCATCTAATGAAAAGCATCATTTTGTTGATGGTTACTAATGCCTATAAAAAGTTAGTTATGTATACCATACATACCTACTTCAACTCCGATTTTTGTGTCAATAAAGACATTTGTGTACAGAATATAGCTGTTTGCAGGTGCTAATCAACTACGCCATGCGACATGTAGAGGCAGACGTGCTCCTAGTTGACATGCAGTTCATAGAAGAGGTCTTACTTGATTGGCTAATCTGGCAGTCAAGGCCGCAGTCGTGGAAACCAATTTGGACGGCTCTCTGCCAGAGCGTCTCCGCTCAGAACAGGTTCAGGCAAAGCAACTGCATGGCGCTGCTCGAGTGTGAGATACCTCAGACAGCGGTGCGAATACCTTCGGTAATTATATTATGACTATATTATACTATTTTGTTTTATTTGTTATATTTTGTATTATGTATAGGGAAGGTCTTAGTAGTTTGTTTTTCTTATAAACTTGTATGTTCTTCTCAATAACAGTGTAGACTTTGTATCATCCAGTTTGCTGGCTTCAAGTGCCATCATTTACGATGTCCAAATTGTTTTTTTTTCTTTATTATTTTGTTGTGACATGTCTCACAAACATGCACGAATGGCAACACCGTTTATATAAATCTTTGCCCAATGCATCGCTATGATAGCGGTATAAGTATTTTGTGAAAGCAAGTGCATGTAGGCGATCAGTATTGGAACAACTTTGAACTATGTGCGCTTGATTTGCTCAATGAAAATATGTTTTGTAGAACAAACGAGAAAGAAAAACATGAGGTGAATAGTCTTAGCTATGAATTTTGTAGTACTTCTCTTCCTACCCTGTGCTCGTTTGTCGAGGCCTTACTACAGTGGGGTTAAGAAAGTTAAGAATTTGCTCTTGTGGTACCCAGGCTCAAGACTAAGATTGCCTTTTCTCCAAAAATTCTCTATCTGTTCACGTTTTTATTGGTTGAAGACCTGTTAGTAATGTGAAACAATATCTTGATGCAGCCCCTTTTAAGGTATAATTATTATCAACATAGGCTCTCATTCGCGTTACCTTCTGTGGCTACACCAGGCATAAATCTCACCAATGTTTTTTGGCGTATACAAAACGCTGATTTGTCAAGGCCACCTACACTGGGTGTGTATTGACCTATAAAGATGTGTCATATTTAAGTGTTCCTTTTAACTTCTGTTTCTGCCATGTTCAAGAGAGTTTGACAAAGCCAAAAGTAAGCTTAGTGTTGCCAAAATAACTTATAAAAAGTGACCAATGCAACAGAGTTACGAGCAGATATCAAATTGTTGATCCATTTGCTGAAATGCCTTGAAAACCAGATTTAGAGCAAATGGCGTTGGCACAAGGGCATACATTGGTGTTTCCATTGTTGTAAAATACCAACCCGTATTCCCATGCATTTACTGGGATAATACATCAACTAAATTGTAGGTGCAGTTCCAGAAAAACAGTGACTACTCTCTCTCAGCCTGGTTCACAAGCCAGCTAGCCCTCATGGTCTATCGCACCCTTCAGTGCACTCATGACAAGAAACTCATCCAGGACATCTGCATGCATCTGCTATTGCTGCACCCGGCAGCCGCTACCTTCATCGAGTATGACAGGAGTAAACTCTACCCCTCTACTCATTGGAGCACCCAGTTATGTGAGCATTTTACTCACAGATGTCGTTGTTTCTGTTCTATGATCACATCTTCAGTTCACTTATCTTCATATCAGTTCGCTTGAGTTCATACGTTTTGATCTTATCTAAAATAGATTGCTGTGGGCATCAAAAATGGGAATATTCATACCTAAAATAGATTGCTGTGGGCATCAAAAATGGGAATATTCATAGCTAAAATAGATTGCTTTGGGCATCAATAATGGGAATAGTCCTATCTGAAATAGATTGCTGTGGGCATCACAAACAGGAATAGTCACATCTGAAATAGATTGTTATGGGCCTCACAAACAGGAATAGTCACATCTGAAATAGATTGTTATAGGCCTCACAAACAGGAATAGTCACATCTGAAATAGATTGTTATGGGCCTCACAAACAGAAATAGTCACATCTGAAATAGATTGTTATAGGCCTCACAAACAGGAATAGTCACATCTGAAATAGATTGTTATGGGCCTCACAAACAGAAATAGTCACATCTGAAATAGATTGTTATAGGCCTCACAAACAGGAATAGTCATATCTAAAATAGATTGTTATGGACATGACAAACAGGAGTAGTCACGTCTGAAATAGATCGTTGTGGGCAACACAAACAGGAGATGGCAAAGCTGTGAATTCTAGTTTTGTTTGGAGTTGTTTTCTATTGCAAAATATTCCTTAGCACCTATCGCTCACTCTTTAACATGCTTATTATGATTTCTTCAAATGACCTTCCAAGTGTTAACATCAGCTGAATTTCAGCTGTAGGTTAAGGGACAAAAGTGATGTTTGCTTGCAGGTGCTTCAAATCTTTAAAGTAGTGCTTCAAGTCTTTCAAGTGCTTTAAGATAGATTAAGTCAGGATTGTTTAATGTTTAATCTTTGGAGCTGATAATGATTATGGACAATATTCCTGTATCAACAGTCATCACTTCTCTGTCTGGAATCTTGGTTTAGCATCAGAATATGTAGGGCAAATTTGTAAACACGTCTCGTTTGTATTGACAGCTTCTCTGCGCTCAAATGCAAGCAGCACCCTTTCTCTGTACCGGCAGACTTCAGATATGTCTGACACTGAGTCGATTTGTGGTCTTGATGATTCTGATACCTTCTTTTCTGCAAAGGATGAGACAGACGACTCTAAAGAAGGCTACACTAGTGAAGGTGCGTATAACCTCTACCTATAACCATGTATTTAGTCTGTACGCAAAAGACTCAGAGGTGACGCAATAAAGATGGGGTATTTTTTACCAATATAAGAAAGCTTGTCTTTGTTTACGGTTGCACGAGGAAGTTCAATGCTTATCTTCTCGCAGTATTTAGGTTTTCATTCGGTACCCTTTTGTTATTCCAAACTGAAGTGACTAGATATCTTCCAAACTGTCTACCACTCTGAAAATAAGTATATGTTTTAGGGGAATGTGGTTGTTGGAAATATGTCAAAAGTAGATTTGATTGTATTCAGTCACTGCTAATATCGTTACTGCGATGACGAGAGTCGGGAAATGGAAGCTGTAAACCGCGCTTCTGCTCTGCTCCATCGTATCTAACATCAGCAGAGTAACGCTGTATATACAGCCTAATCTTGATTTCTGACCACTTTAATAAAATTGCAATATACTACCAAAAATTTGAGCCAATGTTTTGACTCCACATCTGGAGTATTTTCCTATATATAATGTTCAAAGTTCTTCCAAAAATCGCAAGTTTTTTATCAGTACATATGTGTGTACCGTGCTTTTCGGACTATTAGCCGCTACTTTGTTCTAATGATTTGAGCCATGCGGCTTATATAAGGGTGCGGCTATTCTGTGGTGTTTTCTATCACCGCTAGGGCGCATTAACCAGAATCTCCGATTAGTGCGCCTCTAGCGGTGGAAGAAAAAACGAAGCAATGCCTAACGGTACTGTTCCGTTAGGCACTGGGTTAAAAAGCGTCGGTTAATACGGAACAGTGCCTAACGGCACTGTTCCGTTTTAAACAGCAAAGTTGTTGCTGCGTTAGAAAGCACCGTCCTGAGTGCTACAGCCTATACAAAGGTGCGGCTTATGTATTGTTTTATTATCGTCTATTGGGGAATAAAGCAGATGCGGCTTATATAGGGGTGCTGTTTATAGTCCGAAAAGTATGGTAGTTCTCCGTCACATCATTTGACAGTATTCAATGGGATTTTTTTAATAATTTATGCCGAGAGGATTAGTGAGAAGGTAGTCATGGTGAAAAAAAATTAAAGTTACACTTTTACTTACAATTGATGCAAAGAATTATAGACAAAAAACCTAACGACCATCATTAACTATAGGTCACACTGAATTGAAATGATCGATAGATTTTCTGGTTGTATGTAGATGATGTTGTGTTATATTAACTTCGGCATTTACATGCTTAGTAAAAATAAACTTTGGCAATCGTTTGCCTTTAGGTTGTCAACGAGTTAGTTGGGAAGGTAGTTATCTGCTCTTCTTTTTCAGCATCCATCAATTATTACCGTAAGAAGCACGCTCTTCCATTCGCTTGTCTAACCCTTCACTCACTTACTTATCGTCTGCCTTTCACATGTTATTAATACCTTTATCCTTGTTCTAATAACTTACTGACCCATTTCTAGACTTTACAAGGAGAGTGGAATTTCACCCCTTTTTCTTACTAGTTTTTCCCATGTATTCACTCATGTTAGGAGTCTAGTCTAAACTAACCTTCACGTTATCCTTTAAATCATGCTTGAATTTTTACTCGACTGTCATTACATAAGCTTTAAAACGAAAGCAAAAGACTTATATTGCTGGAAACCATTCAGAGACATTCAGAGTTCTCTAGTGGTTCAGAAATGCAAAACTGTTTGAGGTGAGAAGTGGATTAGCTCGAAAGCTCTCCTTTTAAAGTGAATGACCTGGTTTACTTACACCTAAGATGAAAGGAGAACAAAGAGATGTGGAATTCTTAAGTAAAAGAAGGGGTGGAGAGATGTGAAATTGTTAGGGGTGAAGAGATCTGAATAGAGAATAGAAACGCCGCATGGGAATCTGTTCATCAAATTTAAGTTGCCCTGAAGCTACATGAGGAGTTCAGCGAGGAGAGGTCAAACTTGGATCAGTTAATGTGGCAGATCAAATTTATAGTTTCTGCTTTTGATTCAATCAATTCTTAACTTTGTAACAAGTTTCTCATGTCCTCACATATTAAAGAAAGAAATTCCTGATTACATCTCCAGTAAACATAATTCTCAAAGGTTTATTAATTATCTGAGATGTTTAATTATCCCAATTTATATTAGTAACATTAATATCTAAAAACCTTTATGAGAAGTTGGGGAAGCTCTGTAAAGTAGTTAGGATATTATATCTCAGTCTAAGTCTCTTGTTAATTATTGAGTTGAGCTAAAATTTATTTGCAAGGATAGAATATGCTTGGTTCAATATACTGTAGATAGCTTTAGCTGTGTCCAGGTCATGATTGTACTTACATGTAGATATTAAGTGTATTAAACCAATCTAGCATGAAGGGAGAATTCAAATCTTTGTCTCTGAGCTGGGCTGAGGAGCTGTAAAATAAATCATATGCTTGGATGTGACACTAGCGGTGTGGTGTGGTGTGTTGTCGACAGAATATAAGAGCTCTACATATTATCAATATGATTATTGATCAATAGCACTCCCAAGACACCTGTCTCTGTTGGGGTCATCTGTCAGATGTTCATGTTGTCGGTCATGTAATCACTCAGTTCAATTTCTGTGATTCTAATGTTGAATGCGCTGCCAGTGGTGCTAGAGGGTTCAAATTTAATTGGCTGCTGCCTTGTCTGTGCTTTTTTATAAGGTTTTAGTTCCACATCTATTTACAAATATATCGGAATATCCCAAGTTCAATAATTTAACTTAGCCTTAGTGGCTGCCTGTTGTTTGGGCTTCAAATTACATGTGGTTAGAACCTCAAGTGCTCCCTTTGGCTCTCGCAATTTTAATGTTGTAAATTTTGTGAAGTGTAGGTTGTTAAACACTTGATAATATGAAGGTTTGTAAATTGTGCGTAAGTGTTATAAAGTTTTAAAGTAAAAATTTAGTTTCAGCATCAGGATGTGTTCTTTGCCTAGATTCTCTGAGGCATCTAATTGCGCTTCCTTCAGTGCATGTGCGTAAATCTGACTCGGTTACAGAAGGTATGAGTGACCAATCAACTGAGACTCTCACCGGCAGTACCGTTACAAGAACCAGCTCAGCTGAATTGTCTGACAATGTACCATCGTCTGCCAGTAGCCTGCAACACCATTTAAAAAAGGTGTACCGGCGAAGTGATGCTGAGATTACATCTATACCGGAGAATGTTGAGGAAGGAGAGGACGCACAAAATTTGGAGGCAGTGTCTGAAGAGATGGAGGTAAACTCGGAGGTTGATAGGATGGAGACAGAAGAAGAGGTGGAGTTTGAGACAGAAGCTTGTGATTTGGAGGCAAGAACATTGGCAGAAGAATTAGTTAGGAGAGAGATGGAATCAGTAGATAGAGATGTTGAGTCTAAAAGAAGGCATGTGGTGGTCGATTCAGAACAGGTGATATTAGCGGAGACAAACTCTGAGGTTGATTTTAAAAGAGATGGTGAAGTTAGTCCCCTGTTATCTGTGACTGATACAAACTTTTCACTAACCGACCGCAGCATATCACCGCCTTTCAATAACAATTTGCTTTTGCAGCAAACACTGCCTTCTTCTCCAACATTTGACCTAGGTGAGCACTGTCTTTTCTCTAGTTGCTAGAGTTTGACCTACTTGCTTTACCATTTCTGTATAACCCATTGCATCGTACTACATGTGTCGCATGATTTGTTCAATCTACGAGTTGTACACGTTCTGACCCCTCATGTGTTTAACCGGAGTCTGAACCTGTTCTTCACTTTGATGAAGTGCAACACTTTCTAATATATGCAGGAGGTAATTTTATAATTAATAGAGATCGAATAGGAAACACTGTGTGCCTACCTAACATACTGCCATGTCCACTTTATAGCATAACAGTTACAACTTTGTTTTGTAGTCGATATCCCAGTCCCCGATAGACCTGATATCATAGCATCGCATGATGATTACGAACCTCTTGACAAAACAATGGATGATCGAGCATTGTCTCAGCTCAGTGCTAGTAAGTAATCAAAATGCAATCCTCATACAAATAACCTTAGTTCACCCTGCCACATTAACCTGCCACAGTATGTCACATTAACCTGCCACATCCTGTCACATTAACGTGTTACATCTTGTCACACTAATCTGCTACAGCCTGTCACATTAATCTGTCACAGATTGTCACATTAACCTGACAGAGCCTGTCACATTAACCTGCCACAGCCTGTCACATTCACCATGTAAAGGACCTATTTTCTGGGTGAAGCGTTTCACAATGAACACACCTGCATGCAATTTTTTTCTCTGATTTTTACTCAGGATTAAATGTAGTAGAAAACTAGATCAGTATTCCAAAGGAGTGAAACTTTTTTATTTGTTAGTAATGTGGAACTAGTTTTGTTTTAGCCTGAGATATCGCCAGGTAGTTTTATTTAGGAGTAGTGGGAATTCTGAGATATCTCAAGCATAGTCTAATAATTTGAATACACAGATTCTGAATGAATGAGTACGTAAGACGATTGCTGTCGTTGCTAGAGCTATCAAGTATCTCCTGAAACGTACACCCACGTTTATCTGTCACATTTACAGACCTCCTGCACATGCTGTTTCTCCTCAGCAATGATTTGACAGCAACTGACAAGCGAATATTTTGCTCAGATCTTATGACACTTGACACCCTGACAGTCTTTCTCAATCATGAAGATGTGAATGTTGTCTACACAGCCTTCAAAGTGAGTTACTAATCAAGTTCGCGCTAGTTCCATATATCACAACTTTCAATATATGTCCGCTTTTAAAGAAATCCAACAACTGAATGTAGTAAAATTACTCATTAGTCCTTCTACTTTATAGTCTAGTTTGGAATTGTGTACCCTTTAGCATACGGGTACATAGAGTTATCAAAGATGGGAATTAAGGTATTTATTCGTTAGTACTGAGAAAGTAAATGAAATGTTGTGATTTGTGCAGTTGTTAAGTCGGGTGATTGAGATGAGCAGCACAGAAGATATCGAGGCATTTGTCAACAGGAGGGGTTTTCATCTCGTAGCGACCCAACTTAATAAAGTCATCGCCTCTGACAAACTGGTTAACATCTGTGCTCTGCTCGTCAATGGTCAAAGGTCAGTATGTAGGTCAAAGGTCAGTGCCAGTCTCAGCGATGTGCCATTTGCGCTAGAGTATTTGTTTAAGGTACTGTTGTTTTTTTTGTGTGGCTTGCTTACACGTGGAAGACATTTGTTGACATTTTCTTCAGAGACTGTTAGGTGATGAAATGCTATGAAAACACATTGCAGCAAAGTGCGTTGCTCCAGTTTCATCAAACAGTTGAATTCTTGGAGAGGCAAATGACTAGATTAAAGTACTGATTTTACGATTGTTGTTTTATGTTTTTAGCTGAGTCCCTCCTCAGCTAGGTTTTTCCCTTTATTTTAGTTTGTTTTATTAGCCTAGGTTAAGCTCTATACCCGTTTTTATCACCATCTGCGCCCAATCATCGGAGTTATCTGCTCTCACCTTAGTGATTCTCTACTTTCTGCAGCTGCTCAGCAATGTGCAAAGATGAGTTCTCAAATCCATTTATTCTGCCTCTGATTGGCATCCTTGAGAAGTGCTGCCATGACCTGACTCTCTGCTCTAAAGCCTTCTCACTTCTCTTCCAGGTATTTCATTAGCCAACTCTTCTTGCACTTGGAAAAGTGTGAGAATGCCTTTCTTATACGTCACTGAATTTTCTATATAATTTGTATTTAAGAGCTGTAATTGAATTCTCATCCTTTTTATTGTCTTTTTGTTTTATCTCTGTAGATATTTGAGGAGAGAGTCTCGAGTCTGGGATATGCAGTTCGCAACGGATTTGTACAGGTATTACTAGTTTGCTTTCGCACCATGGCTAGTCACTATGTAGCAGTCATAACTCTATGATTGTCGCAACTCTTTGATAGTCGCAACTCTATGATAGTCGCAGCTCTATAATAGTCGCAACTCTATGATAGTCACAGCTCTATGATAGTCGCAGCTCTATGATAGTCGCAGCTCTATAATAGTCAGAACTCTATGATAGTAGCAGCTCTATGATAGTTGCAACTCTATGATAGTCGCAGCTCTATGATAGTCGCAGCTCTATGATAGTCATAACTCTATGATTGTCGCAACTTTATGATAGTCGCAGCTCTATGATAGTCGTAGCTCTATGATAGTCATAACTCTATGATTGTCGCAACTCTATGATAGTCGCAACTCTATAATAGTCGCAACTCTATGATAGTCGCAGCTCTATAATAGTCGCAACTCTATGATAGTCACGGCTCTATGATAGTTGCAGCTCTATGATAGTCGCAGCTCTATAATAGTCAGAACTCTATGATAGTAGCAGCTATATGATAGTTGCAACTCTATGATAGTCGCAACTCTATGATAGTCGCAACTCTATGATAGTTGCGATTCTATGATTGTCGCAACTCTATGATTGTCGCAACTCTATGATAGTCGCAACTCTATGATAGTCGCACCTCTATGATAGTTGCAACTCTATGATTGTCGCAACTCTATGATAGTCGCAACCCTATGATAGTCGCAACTCTACGATAGTCGTAGCTCTATAATAGTCGGAACTCTATGATAGTCACAACTCTATGATAGTCGCAACTCTATGATAGTCGCAACTCTATGATAGTCGCAACTCTATGTTAGTTGCAGTTCTATGATAGTCGCAACTCTATGATAGTCGCAGCTCTATGATAGTCACAACTCTATGATAGTCGCAGCTCTATGATAGTCGCAGTTCTATGATAGTCACAACTCTATGATAGTCGCAACTCTATAATAGTCGCAACTCTATGATAGTCGCAACTCTATGATAGTCGCAACTTTATGATAGTCGCAGTTTTATGATAGTCACAACTCTATGATAGTCACAACTGTATGATAGTCGCAGTTCTATGATAGTCACAACTCTATTATAGTTGCAACTTTATGATAGTCGCAGCTCTATGATAGTCACAACTCTATGATAGTTGCAACTCTATGATAGTCACAACACTATGATAGTCGCAACTTCAGTATAGTTGCAGCTATTTCCATATTATCAGTTGTATTACTTCCTCACAAATGAACAATACCTTTCGTAAATGTATTAATCAAAAAGTACAGTAATATACTCTGTGGCAGTAGCCTCACGAGTAGGATCTCTAATAACTGCTTGGACCTGAAGCTACCTGCCCTCAACTGTTAGAGTCAGCCCTTGCTTTACAGCAAGTCTAAATAATTTTTTCAATTATTTAGTTTTGCAGTTTTTCGTTTTATTCATATGAGGTGTTACAGTTGTGGTCACATGCTGCCAAGAAAAAGCAGGTGGCTATAATTGCACTAGTTGTCTGCTGATTCCGCCAGGTGTTGTCCAACTGTTTGATGGCTTTGAATGATCACCACCCTTATATGGATTCTGATGACATGGATAATCTTCTTGCCTATATGCACACATTTCTACAGAAGATTGCCAACTATGTTGTCATGTATGTGTCCGATTCTTGCATCCGTTACATATTTCACACATTAACTCTATGCACCGGGGCAAATTGTCATGGTAACTCTACGCACTGGTGCAAATTGTCATGGTTTCTATGTCTGCGCTTCTCGCTAGTTGTATTTGATTTCTTCTAGGACTCTTGCTAGCATGTTTTTTTAAGCTTTAGATATCTGTAGTATGAATATTTACTATAACGAACAAGTGACACGCACACAGCTAGTTAGTGTCTTCTTTCTGCTCATGCAACTGCACTTCCTTTACTGCCATTTTATTGTCTGAGGATACCATTGTTGTATACAGATTGATTGTTATATACAGATTGGCTGTTGTATACAGATTGGCTGTTGTATACAAATTGGCTGTTGTATACAGATTGGCTGTTGTATACAGATTGACTGGTGTATACAGATTGATTGTTGTATACAGATTGATTGTTGTATACAGATTGACTGGTGTATACAAATTGACTGGTGTATACAGATTGATTGTTGTATACAGATTGATTGTTGTATACAGATTGACTGGTGTATACAGATTGACTGTTGTATACAGATTGATTGTTGTATACAGATTGGCTTCATAAGTTCACAAGAGACTGAAGCACTCTGGAGTTAAAGTATGAGGCATTGTGAACTGACAGTACTAGTGTCTAGTAGTCTCTGTATAGCACACTGGAGCAGTCCAACTCAAACATTATATCTGTTCCTTCACATTTATGCGAACTGATTTTCATTAGGATATATGCATTATCAATTGTATATATTTAATATTAGATTTTATTAATTTTATTTTTAAATCCATTTTTTCTCTGAATTGCTCTGCACTATTTTACAGCATTTGTGTTTTATATAAGTTGACATAGGTTTTGCGTTTCAGTTTTCATTTTAAAAGTACCACTAGCGATCAGCTAAACCAGTCAGCGCATAACTGCGTGCGTAACATCAAGCACTCCTGCCTTAGTATCAGTAAGTCTCAATGCCCTCAGATTCACCAGCCAATTCACTAGATATATTCTCCTCAGTGTGCTTGGTCTAGTTTTTCTCTTTCCAGCATCATTTTTCTGTGGAATTTTATTTTCTTCCGCACTAATCGCCTCAAAGCTCTTGTAATATTAGTAAATTTTGCTTTAGCATGCAGTAGGAGGAAAGCGTGTTTAAAGATTACTGTAGATGGCAGTTGTTTTCATATAAATTTTCTTTGCCACAGATATGGGAAGAATGAGTCTAAAACAGATCAGATAAAGTCACTTTTGTGTCCCTTCATGCTGTTGGAGAGAAGGGAGCGGCGCGAACAGCGGGGTAATCTTTATTGATTTGCATACGTGCCATTTTACTCTAAATATGTCTGCCCCATGAGTCACTGTAACCTGCAATTTCTGCCAGTGCATTGATTATAGTATAAGTATATAATTATAATATAGTATTAATTATATATTATAATTATAATATATAATTATAGTATAAGATTATAGTATAAGACACATATATGTATCTTCTTGTTAATACTTCATAGGCTCAGAACCATCACATTTAGTGGCTTTCCCTAACAGTTAACAGTTTGAATATATGGCAGGAAGTATGTTATGGCTGACTCCTAGGTTGAACACAGCCTTTACATTGTGTCCTAAGGCTAGATATGGAAGACCATCACGCATAAAAACCGTTGACATATTCTTGGCTGTTTTTTATTCAATAGCTACAGCACTTGACTGTGTCATTTTTCACATCACATAAGGCAGTGTGGTACCACTGTGTTTGCATGCATCAAATAGGCTCAGAGCTGCCCGCTGCCAACGAATTCATTTTCTACCGTTTCAACGATTCGGAGTTGCACTGCATAGATCTTTACAAGATTCGCAATGTATCCTTCTAAACAAAACTTGTTAAAGTCGACTCGCTTTTGAGTCAAGGTCACTTTTCAATTCGTGCGTAGTCAATTATCAGATGTAACTTCTGAGTCAAGGTCACTTTTCAATTCGCGCGTAGTCAATTATCAGATGTAAAAAAGTAATTGTTTTGTTATCCTTATTTGCGCAATTCATTCTTGGCATGTAAATATTATCGAAAAAGAGAGAAGTCAAGCAGAAACAGTAGTGAGTAGCATTAGGATATTTTTGTAGCAGACCCAAGTAGTTGTATGCTGAATTTTTCTATCTACGCTGGTGAGAGTTTAACTGAGTTTTATCAATTTAGATCCATCAACAGTGAGCGTGTCTATGATATTGAATAGTACTCTCACAGTGAATGACTGCACAAATTTTGTGAAGCGAAATTGCACCAAATGTGTTCAGGTTTTCTATAAATCGTGGTGGAAGCAACTCTGAAGCTATTCGAAGAATGGAAACGCACTGTATGTAGCGCATATTACTGTTGTATTAAGCGCAGAAATCATTTTGCAGCATTCTGAAATATTTCTAAACACGAGATCAACTTAACGTATATTCATGGAAAACGGAAATAGTGATACGGTTAAAAATGTTTTCCGCTTTTAAGAATAATTACAACTAAAAAAAAAGGCCTAGCCAGATTTTATTTCAACCCTGTTGTTAAGACTCACAAACTCGTTATTTGTATTCCAAGTTTTGATTCTTCAACTTGGAGTCTTTTGTAATTCCTATGACACAAATCGTTAACGTTCAGGGTTAGCTCAGGCCCTGCAGTTATTATAAAAACAGTCATTCACTTGTTCTTAGTCAAATGCTGTACATTGCTTATTAGAAAATTGTTACATACTTTTTCTGAGTAAAGTTTATTTCTTTAAACATCATTGTCATAATTAATGTCCAATTTGAGTTGATGGTTAACTTTTGCTTTATGCTTCTCTCACGTGTTGTTTTGTCATTGCGATATTGACTTGATGTTGTACCTCTTATTGGTTGATATTAGATAACTCTGACATAACTTGTGACAACTGTCCAGCAAGACATCTGACATGGACGCCTGTTTTGGCATGACATGGACACCTGTTTTGGCATGACATGTGACACCTGTTTTGGCATGACATGACATGTGACACCTGTTATGGAATGACATGTGGCATCTGTTACAGGTTCCTATGCAGTCTCCCGTGTAGAAACTGCCATTAGCCTCATCTATCAGGAGCTTTACACTAGCATTAAACAGGAAGCTATGGCTCGGCCTCTCGCTCTATTACAGAGAATTCTCAGCAGAGGTTCCATCCCAGGTACACTCTTACTATAACTCAATAGCTATGATAGACTAGTGATTTGTTTCAATGTTTGTGTTCTTATTCATCTGAAACTTATCTGCACTTTTGATTATTCATCTGGTTTCCAGTCATTTGAATTTAGCTATATACATCCATTTTATGTGTTTATCTTATTTTAATTTCAAATTAAAAAATTTTGTCACTTGGGGCATATTTGCTCTAAATGTTGTAGCATCTTATAGGCATAAATAACATTGTGAGATTATATAAGCATTGCAATTTTTTTTATAAAAAATATACAATGTGAACTTTGTTTCATAAATAATAAAATTTTTTTAATAATAAATCATATAAAGTAATAATAGTTTTGCAAAAAACAATTTATTTAATTTTGTTTATTATAAAGTTATATACTATTTCAGGTTTTTTGGAGAGCATTAATAATACTAACCGATGTAACTAAAATATGTGGAAACATTTTTTTATTGGCAATAATTTTATTTTTATTTATTTTATTTGCAACTTTCTCCAAATTATTCTATACAAGAATTATAAAAAGTAACAATGGTTTGTCAATTAGATAAATCAAATAAAACTTCACGTTAAAAATTAATATATAAAACACAAGTAATTAAAGTAGTTAATAGTTAGTAAAAAGATGTTTTATTTTTACTTTATTCTAGGAACACGCAAATGGAAAAGAAAGTTTGGCAATATGTTGTCTTCGTGATATGAGTGATAGAAGTATGGGGCATAACTTACACTGGATAGGGTTTTAAATAATTCATATGTTTTAGTTATTTTTATGTTTATTCTAATTTTTCACTTTTACTCGTAGAATTTTAACGTTTTTAAAAAGTTTCATTTATTGAAAATTACATGGTATGTTAAGACAAGTATTTTCTCAAATTTTACGTCGTATGTTGAGAATGCATGAGTGGAAGGGATATAGACAGTTGAGGTTTAACTCTAGTTAACACATTGAAGCCTAGACTTGAGGTAATTCGGGAATTGTCTTCCTCCGACTAGTCCTATGCTCAAGTAAAGCAAGCTGCAGTTTCGCTTTGTTGTTCCATACTTTTGGTTTACATATGATTACTAGCTTGAGTTCACATTGTGCATCATATGATTACTAGCTTGAGTTCACATTGTGCATCATATGTTTACTAGCTTGAGTTCACATTGTGCATCATATGTTTACTAGCTTGAGTTCACATTGTGCATCATATGATTACTAGCTTGAGTTCACATTGTGCATCATATGATTACTAGCTTGAGTTCACATTGTGCATCATATGATTACTAGCTTGAGTTCACATTGTGCATCATATGGTTACTAGCTTGAGTTCACATTGTGCATCATATGATTACTAGGTTGAGTTCACATTGTGCATCATATGGTTACTAGCTTGAGTTCACATTGTGCATCATATGGTTACTAGCTTGAGTTCACATTGTGCATCATATGTTTACTAGCTTGAGTTCACATTGTGCATCATATGATTACTAGCTTGAGTTCACATTGTGCACATATGATTACTAGCTTGAGTTCACATTGTGCATCATATGATTACTAGCTTGAGTTCACATTGTGCATCATATGGTTACTAGCTTGAGTTCACATTGTGCATCATATGTTTTCAGTATAATTTCAGAGTTTAAAGTTGGTTGAACTACTAGATCTTGCCGAAATACCGAGGGTTTTTCTAACCAACCGAGAAACGTAAAATGTCTCCTTATTGAACATTTGTTTCTAATGACAAACTAATTGAAATATTTGGTAATCAAAGCTCATCCCCTCAGCAAGATGAGTTTTATACTAACACTACTTGTTTTCCTGCTTATATAACAGATATTATATATACTCCCTCTAGCAGGTTCTAGTGTATTGCAATTATTATGTTTGTTCAGTTATCTCTCTGAAACGTCACTTCTTTGAAAGAGTATGAAAAAAAAACAGTTTACTTTTTTTATTTCTGCTTTTTTATTGAACTCAACAAGTTGGCACTTGTTAAATTGTTAAATTGTGCTAGTTAATTAGTTTCCCTTTAGGAAACCCGCTTGTATATGTAAGGCTTCAATGTGTTAAGTATTGCCTATTCAAAAGTACTATTTAGGGATGCCACTTGTTTTTTCTGTGAAGTTTGACTGAATAATTGGTGGTTCGGTCACACTGCACATTGATTGTTCATCCGTTTATTGAGCCAGCGTGTGCACTTCGTACCATCTCAATAAGTAACATTTTAGAGCCCAACAGGGGTTTGGAGGACTCAGCTAATTTTTCCATCAAAAGAATTTCGCTAGGGGGAGGCAACCAGTCTCTGACAGCCTCGATGACATCTCTGCACCACCTCGCTACTGACAGCGGAGACTCAAAGAATACAAAGAACTCTCTTGCCGAGATGCTGCTCTGTACCTTGAAGGATTTTTTCTGCTATTCTCTTTACAGAGGTTAGTAATAGGCAGACCATAGTGGAGGCTAGTTAATGCAAGTTAAGATAACTCCAAAAACCTTATGCGTACATGAAGCCTTGTTCAGAAATTAATACTGTAACGTTCAATCCTTAGTTTGGAGTTGTCTAAACATGTAATTGTTATTTCATTTAGAGTTGTGTTCACTTTTTAAAGTTGGAAATGCTAATTTTATAGTAGACCTGCTGTGAGATTTGAGTAGCCTCGTTTTAAATTGGAGGTCTGAAAGTTTTTGTGCGTGTTTTTTTCGCTAACAGTTTTCAGTAAGAAAAAAATAGAGACCAAATTAATTACATTTATGTATATGAACTGCATCATAACTACATGTAGACGTTACAAATTAAATAGACAGTTTGTCAAAATTACCAATTTTCTTTTCATCTTCTCAGATATAAATATTAAAAAGATGGCTCAAAATTTGCAAACTTAAATCTATGCTTTTACAAATATATTAAAAAATTAAACATATGCAGTGTTAAGACTTTTAAGTCATTTTAGTGAACAATGGATTTTATGATTAGACCATTTATGGAAATAATGTTTTCAAAAAAATATTGCCCTTTTTATCTGTCTAGTTGTGCATATCGCGCGTCTCGGGCATCTTATAGATGTTTAGCATTGTTGGACGGTCCTCATTTGACAGTTTGTATGGTCTGTTAGTACATCTAGTAATTTGCTAGAGAGAAATTCAGGTGTCCTAATAAGCTGCAATATTTTGTTGAATCTTGGAAGCAAGTATTACCCAACTTTGAAGAAAGAAGTGTGGAAGCTATTTCTTTACTGTCATCACAGCTTCTTTTACTTCCTTAACACTTTAACCTGCTGTAGTAGCATGGCAGGATGGCAAGAGGGAGATGTTGGGGGTTTGCGAGCCAGCAAGGAACACACTTTTTTAATTCCTGAGTAGGAGTATATCTTGTTCATGTATTTGACTTGATTAAGTTTGTTGTTGATGTATAGATGTGTTTGTTCAATTTTGTGTCTCTTTTGTATCTCTTTATCTGCGAGCTTTATAACTTCATCCTCTTTTTTAGAATAGGTCATCATAATCTGCATCATAGGCATCTCTTATATTCTTTTTGCCACAGTTAGCAGTGCTAAGAAATGTTCAGAGACATTAACGAGTGTCGTGGAATTGCTTGTCGACACTCTGATAGTTCAAGAAGATTCCGGAGTCAAGAAGTCTCTCTGGACATCAATCGTTGAGTCTGAAAAACTCAGAGCTACTGTTTGGAAATTGGTAAGCGGTGTTCATGAATGCTTGTTTGTTAGCATTTTGTATCAGTTGTCATCTCTTTTTTGTCAGTGGCTGGTTTCAGAGTTGTTAGTTTCTCTATCGGTAGTTGGTTTCTAAATTGTAAGTTTCTCTATTATTGGTTGTTTTCTGGTGGGATTACCATTGGTGATTAGCTCTTCTGACACTATGTATGCTGCAGCTTACAGAGATGATAACCTTTATGCTCTCACCTTCCTGCGATCAGATATCAGCTGAGAGCATCATTGCAGTCTTTGGCCTTTTGCCAGATACCAGTCAGAAGAAGATTGTCGATAATCTCACGGTAGGTTCTTTTCGTCGATCGGTTGTTTGTTGCTTAGAATGTTTGTACTCGTGTACCAGAGGTATACTAAGTACATTAACCCTTTGGCTGCCGCATTACTTGTTGCGCCAAGTGCTTCGGTGCCACATTTTTTCGCACAAAAACTCTGCATTTTGCTTTTACCCTAGCTATGTTATTACTTGTTTTAGCTGACCCAAGCTAACAATATATCATATATGACAGAACATGATCAATAGTACCTGACTTGGATGACTTTATAGTAAACCAGATGATGCAGAATACAAAGAAGCGCGTTTTTTGAAATAAAAACACAACTGTCTGGGCTCTAGTTCATATTGTATAACTGCTAGCCATTTCATTTTGCTATTAGAAGTGTTAAGATAACGTGACAGCAGTTTGCAAAAGCTACAATAAATTAATGCAAAACTATATAAAACAATATGAGTATAAAACAAATCGGAAATGGAGACCAGAAAAAATGTAAGATCGACTATTAAATAAATTTGTATCGTAAAAAATATAATTATCGACAGCATAAACCTCCTAAAATGAATGACAATATGTGCTTCAACGAAGAAAGGTTTAGAATTTAAACTAAAAGAAGTTATAACAAAGCTAGACCGATAACACCGTACAAAACCTTGAGTCTGTTTATAGAAATGAAAGATTTCAGATCATCGACTTTTGCTAGACATCGTTTTCTGTGTATGAGATAAGTAATTACCAACAAATATAGCGTTTCCTTTTAAAATTTATAGATGTATAGAGGCTTATAGTGCGATGGAACTAAGGTCAAGGGAGTTGCTTTGAAGTTTTGACAAATATTTATAAAGCGTTTGCAGCATCGCGAGAAAATGCATTCTATTTTGCCATTATCCATTTTTTACAACTTATTTAAATACTCATCCCAACTGTATAAAACTGCTTCATAGGAAATCTAAATATAAATATATTTTCTACTGTGGATATACGAGGTCTGATCCAAAAGTTCCCGGAATTGAGTTGTATACTCGTGCATATTCACACGATGGAAAAACCCATTGCAGGGTTGGCTGGGAAACACCTCTGGAGTGTTGTCACAAAATTTCAGGTTGCTATGACAATGCGTTCTCATGTGAGCTAACGATATGTCAAGGTCTGTCCGGTGCTTCGATATTTTAAAAATTTTTTTTATCATCATGTCTAATAAACAGGAACAGCGCATTTGCATTAAATTTTGTGTGAGATTAGGAAAAACAAGGATATTACGACCTTTAAAATAAAGTTTTGATCATTCTTGAAAGCTTCCTTAAAATCGTTGCAAGCGTGCATCCTGAGCTCGTTTTGGTCATCAGTCAGCAAGCTTGGCTCGAACTTTGCTGCGACTCGTTTAATCTGTTAAAAATTGTTTAAATTGTCAGTTAAAACTTTTTGAACAGTTCCAAAGATAAGTCCAGTCTCTCAAAATATCTCTAATGGTTAAACGTCGATCTGGCATGACTAGTGACCTCACACTGTCAATTTACGAGCAGGTTCTTGCCGACGCTGGTCTGCCAGACCTCGCGTCATCTTCAGTGCTGTCTCTATCTTCACAAAAACGTTTGTACCACTCAAAAATTTGTGTTCTTTATAGACCAGCATCTTCAAAAGCAATAGTTAACATTTCAACTGTATGAGTTCTTGTTTCCCCTAATTTCGCACAAAATTTAATGCAAATACGCTGTTCCGATTGATTAGGCATGACGATAAATTTGTTAAAAAAAATACCGAAGCACCGGACAGACCTTGACATATCGTTAGCTCACATGAGAACGCATTGTCATAGCAACCTGAAATTTTGTGACAACACTCCAGAGGTGTTTCCCAGCCAACCCTGCAATGGGGTTTCTCCATCGTGTGAATATGCATGAGTATACAACTCAATTCCGGGAACTTTTGGATCAGACCTCGTATCAGGTTTGTAGATATTTTGTAAACGTATTATGCTCATTCACCGGTTATTAAGTTTCATCGATTCTGAGTCGCTGCAGATTTGTAGAAGTGTGAAAATGGCACTCGAGTGACATAAGCATTTGTGCAGAAATGCGAAAATGGCACCCAGAGGGGTAATAATTTGTTTCTCAACATGAAATGCATTTGCCTATTCTCCTATATGATTATGTAAGATTTATTAAAAGCGCTCTTTATTTTCTGTAGCCCAATGACTTCCTACTACCCAACTTGCGGAGGTTCCTGCAGGTAAATTTTCTCAAAGACGTTTCAGAGAGCTTTCTTCGCAGAATTTTAAACAAGCGCAGTGCTTTTCTGCTTCGTTCTACGAGTGCTCCCACCCTTCCCGTCCCTGAGAAAACAGAGAGCAACATACAAAGTCTCTGGTTGACTTCTTACATGAGGGACCGTAAAATCTGGAAAAGGCAGCTCGCAGAGAGAAAACAAAGGTGAGTTTGTTTTTCTTCACAGTGATTCAATTGTGTACCTTTTATTTCCTACCAATTTGCAGTCAGTTGTTTGAGTTGTTGGAAGTCTTGCCAGGTGATACTATGTCAGTTGAAATATCCAATCACTGTCGATCTTGTCTTGGTGCTCACATTCAATTGTTAAATTTCAAAATCTAGCATGCGTAATTTCATATTTAATATTCATATTGTTCTCTCTTAAGGTTGAATTTGCACAAAGTTTTAATAGGTTTTATTAGAAAGGATGGATATTTTTTTATCGTTTGCGATTGTTGTTGACGTTTGGCATGATCTGATTGCCAGGAGGATTGAAATTAACAAAATTTGATCGCAGTTAAAATGCTCAGAATCAAGCAAAAGTGTGATTGTGATGTCTATAGTTGAACTCTGGCAAAGAGACTGACAGAATAGGGACACGTAACGCTGCAATTTGAGTACAATATTCTATTTCAGTTATGAATGAGACAGGAAGCAGCACAACTAATGCCAGCATTTCAGCATGCATTTTTTTCTGAGCGTTTTAACTGCGATCAAGTTTTGTCGAGTTTAATCTTGAAACATCCTGGCAGTCAAATCACCCAAAAGATCAAAAACAACTGGAAACGATATAAAGTATGATACTTTATAATATGATAGGAAACGATAGGAATATGATAGGAATATGATAGGAATATGATAGGAATATGATAGGAATATGATAGGAATATGATAGGAATATGATAGGAATATGATAGGAATATGATAGGAATATGATAGGAATATGATAGGAATATGATAGGAAATGATAGGAATATGATAGGAATATGATAGGAATATGATAGGAATATGATAGGAATATGATAGGAATATGATAGGAATATGATAGGAATATGATAGGAATATGATAGGAATATGATAGGAAATGATAGGAATATGATAGGAATATGATAGGAATATGATAGGAATATGATAGGAATATGATAGGAATATGATAGGAATATGATAGGAATATGATAGGAATATGATAGGAATATGATAGGAATATGATAGGAATATGATAGGAATATGATAGGAATATGATAGGAATATGATAGGAATATGATAGGAAACGATAGGAATATGATAGGAATATGATAGGAATATGATAGGAATATGATAGGAATATGATAGGAATATGATAGGAATATGATAGGAATATGATAGGAATATGATAGGAATATGATAGGAATATGATAGGAATATGATAGGAAATGATAGGAATATGATAGGAATATGATAGGAATATGATAGGAATATGATAGGAATATGATAGGAATATGATAGGAATATGATAGGAATATGATAGGAATATGATAGGAATATGATAGGAATATGATAGGAATATGATAGGAATATGATAGGAATACGATAGGAAACGATAGGAATATGATAGGAATATGATAGGAATATGATAGGAATATGATAGGAATATGATAGGAATATGATAGGAATATGATAGGAATATGATAGGAAACGATAGGAATATGATAGGAATATGATAGGAATATGATAGGAATATGATAGGAATATGATAGGAATATGATAGGAATATGATAGGAATATGATAGGAAATGATAGGAATATGATAGGAATATGATAGGAATATGATAGGAATATGATAGGAATATGATAGGAATATGATAGGAATATGATAGGAATATGATAGGAATATGATAGGAATATGATAGGAATATGATAGGAATATGATAGGAAATGATAGGAATATGATAGGAATATGATAGGAATATAATAGGAATATGATAGGAATATGATAGGAATATGATAGGAATATGATAGGAATATGATAGGAAATGATACTTTCGGGTGAAATCTACTAAAGTTTTGTGTAAGTTCATCTTTAACTTGATCATTTTCTTAATTTTAACTGTTTGATAAGAAGAAATAGTGTTGAAACAACTTCTGTTATAATAACACCATAGAGTAGTGAGTTCAATGGATTACACTGTTTAATTTTAACTTTTTATGATACATTTGTATTATCATTTATGATGTTCTAGTCGGACTAACTCTTAAGAATTAAAAATCGGTGACATATTATACGCATTTTGTTCATAAACTCGAATGATCATAAAGTTTCAATGTTCTCTTGACTGCAGTTCTCTGCATCCTTGAATAAGTTAAGGGTGGACTGATAGTATTAATGGTTTAATGTTTTATAGCAACTCGGATCTAATGAGATGGCCAGGTGCTGGCTGTTGATGCATGCGTTTGATATTTTTATGGCATTACCCTACAGGATGAAATTATTCGCGGAGTTAATTTTTGCGAAATTTGTCTTTTCATGCATATTCGCCGACTAAATTATTTGCGGATGAACACATTCGCGAATAAATTAATCTGTGAATGCAGCTAGCAATCAACCTTCACAAGCGTATACCACGTGTTTAGGTTTTTATTTACTTGGGAAATTTATGTCGATCATGCTAAGCTGTAAATTTCTGGCGCTGCATTCAGAGGTTTTGATGAATATTCATCGATTTGGAATTTTGGAGGCCTTTGGTGAACCAACAACTTGTGGTAAATTATGAGTTTTTTTCACCATAAAGAACTGTAGGAGAGATTTTTTCGATGACGATGCCGTGACCGAATTTCAAATAACTTGTGGCAACCTTGAATAATTTTGTAAAGAAGTGTGATACATTGGCAATGGGCTTAACTCAAAACGCCGGCGATGATTTTAAAAGAGTTTGGAACTCAGCTACGTTTACTAACTCGGCCTAGCGGCTAGTTTTTAATTTGAGGTAGTAGTTATTCTCCCTTGTGTTAAAAGTAAAACTAATTATTTGCAGATTTTAATAATTTAAGGAATTGACTGTATACAAATTCGTGAATTATTAAATCCATAAAATAATTTCATCCTGTAGGGTATGAGCTAGGAGTCGTCCAACCATTAGATAAAACTGAATGGTAGTCAAGTGTGCACAGGTGTTTTGATTTTCAGGTGCATAATATAGTCCTTAGCTATTGAGCTTATGATGAAAATTGTACATCATTCAGTTGATCTCAGCAGTAAATCAACTCTCCTAAGGACTAGTTTGCTACTGTATATAACTAACATCTCGTCGTCGGCAATCTCTTGATTCACGATTAGGATGTCTACTTGTTTGCGTACTCTCAGATCTCAGTGAATCTGATTTGAGATCGGCTAATCTTGTCACACGGAGGGCAGGGGTAAATGTTTTCTGCTACAGAAATTGAGTTTTGATAAGTTTTTTGGGCAAAAATAGTCATTATATAAAAACGGTATTTGCACCGAAATCAGTTTTGTTGTAGTTCTGAGAATGGAACGCATAGACATAATGTCCATGACAATCCTGAACATTTCTTTATAAGCGTGTGTAAAATGAAACACTATCATTTATCATAATGTTATATTGTCAGCAAATGATTTACCTGTACTCTTGCTGGTTTGAAGGGTGATTAAAGCCACAGAGAGACTGGTAAAGGACCTCCGCAATGCTGCCATGGAAGTAAACAGAGATGTGGTAAACAGACAGAACATGCAGCGGAAGAGGTTTATTGAGCTGATGAAAATACACATAGCAACTGAGGTGTCGGTACGCAAGCAGTGGCAGAGGATTATTGAACAGTTCACTCATGAAAGGTTAGTTCACGGTGTGTGGTTAGTGCATGGTCATGGTTAGCGCATGCTTTGTGGTTAGTGCATGCTTTGTGGTTAGTGCGTCGCATGTGAATAGTGCATGGTTTGTGGTTAGTGTATGGTCTGTGGTTAGTGTATGGTCTGTGGTTAGTGCATGGTCTGTAGTTAGTGCATGGTCTGTGGTTAGTGCATGGCCTGTGGTTAGTGCATGTTCTGTGGTTAGTGCATTGTCTGTGGTTAGTGCATGGTCTGTGGTTAGTGCATTGCCTGTGATTAGTGCAATGCCTGTGATTAGTATATACAGTATGTACATATATATGTGTATATATACACGTATATATCTTCATATTCTGTAAAACCTCTATTTGAATGCCATGACGCTCTATTTTTTAACCCGTCCCGTATAGTGCCATTTTATTAGAGGTGATGTTTAAATAGAGGGTCGCGCTGTATTTTTTGATGAGCTCGTCAGAATTTTGGGAAGATAAATTTAACCCTTTTACGGGCGAATCAAATGCCGCCTTAACAAATAAATGAATACTTTACAAATAATATTTCCATACTCTTTAGAATTCATTAAGAAAAAACCCTCATCGCTCATTTGACTACAGACGGCATTTCACTACAGTTAGCAATGAGTAAGATTTGAGTAACCAAATTTTTTGACAGATCAGAATGTCTTCTAAAGGACTGAATAGCCAGCGTCCTAACATCAATCAGTTTGCTGGAAGACATCAGTTGAACATTTATACATATACTGCATGAGTGTAGTGAGCAACACTAAGGCCAGAATGCACGGGCTTAGTATATAAACTGTGATTCAAGGAGTTGTTCACTCATGTTGGGTATTTTACTGCAACCAGATGCTTGGCTCAAGTTCTAACTTTTGCCATTTAATAAAAAATTTTGAAACTGCAATTTGAAACATAAAAACTCATTTTCCTTTAAGATTCAAAACAGGCAGTTATTTTTAGTTCAATCAAGCCTTAGCTTTTTGTTGAACAACTGTCGCCTTTCTCTGGTAATTTATGTGTATAAATATTAGCAATATCTCAGGCAATTATACATAGGCAAGCAGCTATAAAATAGTACAATAAAATTCTCAGGTATTTTTGTGGTGAGAAGTTCCAATTTCAGCTCAATCTTTCGTGAATTGCTTTTTATAGAAACAAAGTGTACATATTTATTGGTTATCAGTATTTTGGGCAGCTTTTAGATGAACAGTAGATAAGGAACATGAATATGAATATGATGCCGGTTTTGAAACCTGCTGGCTTCATCATTGTGTCTCTCTCAACAATTGTAGGGCTGTCTGGACAGATCCTTCAAGGTTTCCCCAGTCATGGGAAATGGACCCGACGGAGGGTCCAGGAAGGGTGAGGAAAAGGCTACAGAGGTGTCACCTGCTCAATATTGCACCAAAGTTTCTTCTTGGCGAGTACAAGTATAAACTGGAGCTGCCTAAGAGTGGCCCGCCGTTGCAGTTCTTATTTGAGGAACTAAGGCAGAACGAGTCAGCGAGTGCAGACGTCATCTGCAGGCTGCACACTAATGAGACAATCAAGTAGGCATCCTAATATAAGACTAACATTGCGTTTCCATTACACTGTTAAGCCGCAAGTTTGTGCCATCACAAAGATAGAAACAGTCAAGCGATTTTTTTTACGCCCAATTTTGTACCGAATTTTTCATGCTTGCAAAAGATGGAAACTGCTCTTGCGAATGATGCCGGGAAAATGCCGTGCAAGCTATTCCATTTTAAACATTTTCTACACTTCAGTCGTTCCTATTTTGATTTCAATTTGATAAGTTTGGAATTCGCCGCTGTGACCTCTGGCGTAGAATTCCTTATATTTTTTAACAAATTCTAACAACAATTATATTCATGCTCGTGTTAATCCGCAACATGCGAATGTCCATTGAAACACATGTCACAAGGTAACTTTACAAGTGCACACAACTCCACACGATAACTTTACAAGTGCACACAACTCCACACAGTAACTTTATTAGCGCACAATTCGCAGCATATCATAGCGTATCATAGATATGAAGTCGTAGTGTTATCTCTGTTCGTGTATTGCATAATGTATTGCTTATTGCAGCTTCACTTGTAAGTGCAGCAATGTAACACCCAGTACTGAAATTCACGGAGAGCTTCTTATATCAGATGATTGCATTCATTTTGTTGGAGATGATGCCATATCTGACTACAGCAAAACGGTTGGTGTTAGCTTTAATTTTTTCGCTATGAAAAGCTCTTATAACCGCTCTGAGTTAACAGATGCACCCAACACTTTACCACAATAAATTTAAGATATTGGGTTGTCACTTTTTAAAAACAAAACAAACCAGCTAGTTTTCGTTTTACTCAGAATTCACAGCATAATATCGTGATTTCCAATTTTTTTTATTTTCAACTTGAGACGGATGACAAGTAAAATTGTAAACAGTGACCTCAACGTATTTCAGCTAGTGAACTTCTTTAACATTGAGCCTCAGATATTTCTGATGATTATATTTTTACATTAGCGAAAGGAGGTCTGCATTTTGGTCAAACTGGAAGGATTATAGCATTTGTTTGCAGCCAGTTTCACTAAACTAAAAAAATATTAACCATGGCTTTTGTTTGCCAAGTGCTTTCATTCGTGTGCAGATTTTTTGCCCATTCCAAAAATCATTAGATAAAAGCTTTATTACAAAAACTCTAGCTTTCACACCAGCGATACTCAACAAAAAGTTTTTCGGCATGAATTAATTCTGTCAGAACAAGCAAAAAGTTCCGTAGTGAAAGAGTTAGTACTGCCTTGAAAGGTTCATTCAAGATGTTGCTGGTCAAATTTTAGCCAGTCTCTGAACAGACATATTCTGTAGGCCATGAAACACGACTGTATGCTGTATCCAGAAAAATGCTTGATAATGTGTTTCAACGCTTGTGTAATTCAACTTTTATGGAGGTTGTAATGTTGCTGTTGAAGCTGGAAAAACTGATAACTGTATCTTCATCCATACGTAGACATGCACAAGTGTACTGTTCAGATCAGCAATGACATGTTATTGCAGGTATTTTCTGAGAGACAGGAGTTGCTGTTTATTCGCTGGCCATGCAATGAAATTAAATGCTTCTACAAAAGACGCTACCAGCTGCAGGACAATGCACTTGAGATATTTTTGACCAGTGGCAGAGCTAGTCTGTTTGCTGTCGACTCCACCAAGGTAGCTTGTCTACTATGTTTATCACAGTGATGTAAATAGTGTATGACTATTAACGCCTAAGCTCACCAGGGCGGGAAAGAGGTGATGCAAGACACTTGTAGGTGTATTAGCATCAGCCATGTAACGGATGCTCGTTGAAGCACACTGGCGGTCTGGAACACGAGCAAAAATTTTTACCCTTAATATTCATAAAAATTGACTTTTTATGCAAGCACTTGTAATATACTAGAAAATCTCTATTTGAACGCCATGGCGCTGTATTTTTTAACCCTTCCCCTGTCGTGATGGTCAAACAGAGGTTGAAATTGCATTTTTCAAATAGCTCCTCAGAATTTGGGAAGATAAATTTAACCCTTTTATCAGCAAAGCGAATGTCGCCTATATTTTGCACTCTCCTTTAGGCGGAGCAATGTTAAACCTTTTAGATGCAATAAATCTGCTAACTTGCTTCCAACTTGTTGTTGATCTCTAAATGAATATGCATTGGGAAGCCGAAAAATATCTCTATCAGCTGATATTTATTGCTTGCAGGTAACCTGCAATGATATTATAGCCTGTGGCCTGCTTTCAAGTTTTTGGAGCTTTCAATTTTTTATTTCATTCTAGATTTAAAGGCATATTTTTATTTGATAATTATATTCAACAATGTTGCATAAAAGCTCATTGCACTCATTGATATGTTTGCTACAGTTTGTAGCCAAAACTGGCTTTTTATGCGCTATAGAAGAGGAGTTATGAGTGTTGATCTATCTATTATAAGCCGAGTTGAGATTACCACAAGGATGCTATCAAATAATATGCTATAAATCTGCAAATTTATAGGTTATATCTTAATAAATTATTAAATGCTACAAATATATATTTAAGAACAAATGCCATGAACTAACCATACTTATAATACACGCAGAAACAAAAATTAACATTTTGGAAACAAAAATATTTGCATCGTTTGCTCGGCCAGTTGCATTTTGATTGTTGCTTTTGTTTGGAACAAATTCATCTTCTTTTGACTGTTCAATACCTTCTACAGTGTCTGCTGACCTCAACTCTTCCGCACTGCTAAGTTAGTTGATATTAGCGTTCAAACAATTTTTTGGCAGAACAAAACTTTTACACGTTGAATTTCACACAAATAATAATAAACCTTTAGCTGCATGGACGCTAAAGACAACATTTAGCCAAAAACCAAAAACTAGTCGTTCACATACCATCGTGAATGTAAACCGTTTTTCACATATGTCGAAGTATCAAAACCATGTTAAACAAGGAACTTCTATTAGCCTGATACTATTATTAATTATTTCTATGGTGCTGCTTTCAAAGTTTTAACAAAAAACTGAAAAGCTTAAGAGTTGGAAAACTGAATTTGATACGATCAAATACATTGAAAAAATTAATTGTTATTAATGTAACTGAGTCATTATTAGTACGATTTTGTGGACACTTTTTTACTGATCACTTGCTATTATTGTTACGTAAAGATCAACGAATGTCAAAGTGGCGTTCAATTAAAGGGTAGTGCTCTATTTTTCAACTCTTCCCCTATAGTGGCAGTCAAATAGAGGTAACAAAAGGGTGGCTTTCAATTAGAGGTTTTACGGTAAATTGTATATTTTGCTATTCTCTTTTACCAATTTTTTTCATTAAAAATTTTTTTTTTAAAACATCATATTGTTTCAAAGCGACTCAGTTTTTACTGTAAGGGCTTTGCACCTTGATTAGCCAAGCTATTGTGCACATGGAGCCTTCATCAATAATTTTTAATATTGTATTTTTTGTGATTGTCTTACTTGATCAGAACATAAAATTCAATCCGAAAGTTTAATTCAGTAGATTCTATTGGTGTGTCTTTAGTTTCATTTTAAAGCATGCTTTTCGACGGTCATAGAAGACTGGTTGACAAAAATATCAAGCACTCCTCAAACATACAAATACACTAATTTTTACCGCTAGCATCGGCTGTAGTGTGAACTCTCACAAACCCACTCTTTATTTCTCCAGTGAGCTTCAGCCTTTTTATTGGCAAAAACTAATATGTCTATGGTGGAGACAGAGTCATAGGAATGGAGTGTTAGAGACTACTAACTCTGTTTGCTGTTGTACATACTCGCAAAACAGAGTTTATTTGCAGAATATCCTTCGGTTTTTTTGTGATGTCATTTTATCATTGTCGGCCATCTTTATAGACAATTTTATCGTTAAAAACACGAAGCTTTTGCAATGAACTTTTAAAAACGATGCTATTGTTTGCAATTTTTTTATTATAGTATCATAACAAAACCAAAAAGTACTATTAAATAAAAGAAAAACGATCGTTTTCTACAAATATGGTGGCTTTTTCGAGAACGAGCGTATGCGCGAACGACTTGATGACGTAAAAAAAAACGATGGATTCTTGTTTATCTCATATCACATTCCTTTTGTATTTATATTCTGTGTTACGGCCCAGCTTTAGTGTTGATTTTCTTTTTTATATATTATATGTTATTATTGTTGTCAACACATTTAGTGCACCAGATAGATCAGTCTGTTGGACTCAACTGCTCTAATTAATGCTTTAGGAGAGAGATGTTCTCTGGGACACCCTCAACAAGTTGCCCCTTCCCAACCTGACCAGCTCGGCTGACCTTGATTCTATTCAAAAGCAGTGGCTCAGTGGTCACATGTCCAACTTTGATTACCTGACTCATCTCAATACTCTCGCTGGTAGGAGGTAGGTTATATACAATTCATCACATCAACTCTCGCTGGTAGGAGGTAGGTTATATACAGTTCATCACATCAACTCTCACTGGTAGGAGGTATAATCAATCAATTTGATGACTCTGCATCTGGGATAAGTTTTCCACGTGACCTATGTCAACGGTCTTGATGGTTGGAGGTAGATAGAGGTTTGTCTTTCTCACAATCACAACACTATGAATGCAGTCTGAAAAGAAGGGAGCTATTATACGTTGTGCGTTCAAGGATTCACTACTAGTAGTGTTTTCAGATTATTGAATGTTTTTCAGCTTTAATGACCTCATGCAGTATCCAGTCTTCCCGTTCGTGCTCAACAACTATGATAGCAGCTTTCTCGACATTGATGACCCGGAAAACTATCGGAAACTTAACAAGCCAATTGCCAGTCAACTTCCTGAGAATGAGGCCAAGTTCAAGCAGCACTACGAGGTGGGACAACTTTCATTATGAGTGCTTTCTTTAGCTCTTCTATCTTGTCTCGAATTTGTTTGCTCTCACAAATTCATCCCTGTTGGGAACGCAATTTTATTTATGTTAGTAGATGAAAACTTCTTTAAATACAGTCATACTTCGACTTACGAGCCTAATGCGTTCCGAGACTGAGCTCGTATGTCAATTTACACGCATGTTGGTGCAATTTATTTATATATAGAACAATTAAATATATATTGATTGGTTTCCATACTCTAAAAAATGCAAATAAAACACTCAAAACAAGATATTGTAACAGAAAAAGCATGTTGGTTATTGTCCTAACTTACCACATGCTTTCAAAAAGCAACAAATAAAAAACAATGCAAGAAAATGTGATTAATTAAAATGTAAAATTAAATACATACAGTAGCAGCTAACGCTAGCATTTGCCAGGGAGGGAGATATAAGTGTTATTCTGCATTACAACAGTTGAATTTGATAAATTTGGATTTTATCAGTCTTAAAAAACAAACTTAAAAGCAAACCTAAAAGCAAACTTTCATTTTTCGTAATTAAAATTTCTTCGGCGTTCATAGTTGGAAGTTTCTCGCTGGTTAACTAATTTTTCCTTTGTTTTCGCTTTCACGACTAGCCGGCCATTTTAAGATAAACCTATCTAAGGACGTTTGCCTTTGTCGCTCTTTCAACGTGTTGCGATTAGCACGAACACTGGTGTCGTCACTAAGGGTTAATGCACGACCACTAGCCAACTTGTCCGAAAGTCTATTTTTATAATTTTTATAGATAGCACCGGCCTTTTCACATAGGCCTTTTCGCCTTTATTGAAACATCGTTTCAGTTACGCTGTCACCGGCTAATTGTTTATCTTTTATCCAATGCCTGAGCAGTCTCTTCATCAGCGGTCGTGAAGATCGCTGCGTCGTTTAGAAACGCATTATGGTTAGTCCTTTTGCAAGCTAAATGCCCTGAATATAACCCTTCGGTTTGATAATTGTAAATGTACTTCTGTCATACTGCTGAGCTAGATCAATCACGCATACACATTTCGCATAATTTACAATAATTTTCCGTTTAATATCAATTGTTATCATTTGCTTTTTCTTTGCATTATCTTTCATTTTACTGGCAAACTTTCGGTCTACGCACCGTACTTTTAATTCACATAATTCTGCACTGAAAATTACGCACAGAAAACACGGTACAAAAGTATAACCTGAGTAGTTGAAAAATACAGAGTGATGCTGTTCTCATAAAACACCTCCAGCATACTTTGCAACTGACTCACGTGCTCGTATCTCAAACATTGTTCGTATGTTAATGCTAAAACTTGCTTAAAAGCTGGCTCGTATCTCAAGTTTCTCGTACGTTAGAGCACTCGTAAGTTGAAGTATTACTGTACTAATTATTCAGTCATCAGCTGTTTATAAAAATTGCTTTCTGCTGATAACAATTTTTACACTAGGCAGCCAAATGCTGCACACTTATGATACATGCAACTAAACCAAGTACTGCACACTTCTGATACGTGCAACTAAGCCAAATACTGTACACTTCTGATACATGCAACTAAACCAAATACTGCACACTTCTGATACATGCAACTAAACCAAATACTGTACACTTCTGATACGTGCAACTAAACCAAATACTGTACACTTCTGATACATGCAACTAACCCAAGTACTGTACACTTCTGATGCATGCAACTAAACCAAATACTGTACACTTATGATACATGCAACTAAACCAAATACTGCACACTTCTGATACATGCAACTAAACCAAATACTGTACACTTCTGATACGTGCAACTAAACCAAATACTACACACTTCTGATACATGCAACTAAACCAAATACTGTACACTTCTGATACATCCAACTAAACCAAATGCTGCACATCTGATACACGCAACTAAACCAAATACTGTACACTTCTGATACATGCAACTAAACCAAATACTGTACACTTCTGATACATGCAACTAAACCAAGTACTGCACACTTCTGATACATGCAACTAAACCAAATACTACACACTTCTGATACATGCAACTAAACCAAATACTACACACTTCTGATACGTGCAACTAAACCAAATACTACACACTTCTAATACATCCAACTAAACCAAATACTGCACACTTCTAATACATCCAACTAAACCAAATACTGCACACCTCTGATACATGCAACTAAACCAAATACTGTACACTTCTGATACATGCAACTAAACCAAATACTACACACTTCTGATACGTGCAACTAAGCCAAATACTGCACACTTATGGTACATTCAACTAAGTCAAATACTGCACACTTCAGATACATGCAACTAAACCAAATACTGCACACTTCTGATACATGCAACTAAACCAAATACTAAACACTTCTGATACATGCAACTAAACCAAATACTACACACTTCTGATACGTGCAACTAAACCAAATACTACACACTTCTAATACATCCAACTAAACCAAATACTACACACTTCTGATACATGCAACTAAACCAAATACTACACACTTCTGATACATGCAACTAAACCAAATACTGCACACTTCTGACACATTCAACTAAACCAAATACTACACACTTCTAATACATGCAACTAAACCAAATACTGCACACTTCTGATACATGCAACTAAACCAAATACTGCACACTTCTGATACATGCAATAAACCAAATACTGCACACTTCTGATACATGCAACTAAACCAAATACTAAACACTTCTGATACATGCAACTAAACCAAATACTACACACTACTGATACACGCAACTAAACCAAATACTGTACACTTCTGATACATGCAACTAAACCAAATACTGTACACTTCTGATACATGCAACTAAACCAAATACTGTACACTTCTGATACATGCAACTAACCCAAGTACTGTACACTTCTGATACATACAACTAAACCAAATACTGCACACTACTGATACACGCAACTAAACCAAATACTGTACACTTCTGATACATGCAACTAAACCAAGTACTGTACACTTCTGATACATGCAACTAAACCAAATACTACACACTTCTGATACATGCAACTAAACCAAATACTGCATGCCTCTGGAATATAATCCAATGGACCAGAATATACAACTTGCATTTCCTGTTGTCATATTTTTGGTATCGTTTTGTACGTGTTTTAACTATGTAAATGTTGTTCTAACAGGTTGAGCTGATGTTAATCATCCCTTTAAGAGTTGATTAATCAAATTAAATTCCAGTAGAATTTTTTTGAAATTATAGATATATTTTATTATTTTTTAAGATTTTGTTTGATTTTTAGGTGATCTGACTGCCAGGATTTTTCTTTTGAGCATTTTACCTGCAATCAAGTTTTGTCAATTTTAATGCTGAAAATTCCTAGTATTCAGATCACCTAAAACCACAAACCTATCTCAAATGATAGAAAATATTTATAAATTCTAATAAAATCTTTTAAAACTTGATGCGATCACATCTTCAAGGCCTATTTACCTTTTCATTAGCCTTTTCTGGCTTTTATTTAGGCTATCGAGGCAGATATAGAGCGGAGCAAGAGGTTCCCTGACTCTAGCCACATATCGCTAGCACCCTACCACTACGCTTCGCACTACTCCAACAGTGGTGTGGTTCTACACTATCTCATCAGACTCCTCCCCTACAGTCATATGTTCCTAAAGTATCAAGGTACATTTTAACATATACATTATCTCACCTTGTCTTAGGTGCTGGTAGTTTTGTGTTCCTTTTCTCATCTTGTCTTTGGGCTGGTAGTTGTGTGTTCCTTCTCTCACCTTGTCTTAGGTGCTGGTGTTGGTATGTTTCTTCTCTCACCTTGTCTTAAGTGATGGGAGTTGTGTGTTCCTTCTCTCACCTTGTCTTAGGTGCTGGTAGTTGTGCGTTCCTTCTCTCACCTTGTCTTATGTGTATGGCTTCTCTCACCTTGTTTTATGGGATGGGAGTTGTGTGCTCCTCTCACTTTGTCTTAAGTGATGGGAGTTGTGTGTTCCTTCTCTCACCATGTCTTAGGTGCTGGTAGTTGTGTGTTCTTTCTTTCACCTTGTCTTAAGTGATGGGAGCTGTGTGCTCCTTCTCTCACCTTGTCTTAGGTGCTGGTAGTTGTGTGTTCCTTCTCTCACCTTGTCTTATGTGATGGGAGTTGTGTGCTCCTCTCACCTTGTCTTAGGTACAGGTAGTTGTATGTTCCTTTTCTCATCTTGTCTTAGGGGCTGGTAGTGGTGTGTTCCTTCTCGCACCTTTTCTTAGGTGCTGGTCATGGCAAGTTCATTTTCTCACTTGATGCACTTGCCATGTTTTTAACGCTCCTATTACACTAGTGTATTAGTGTCTGTAGCTTTTACTCAATTGCTCCCTCCAGCTAATTCTAGTAACACTTCTCACACGACATTACTTGTCATCAATCGCTTCTTTTGCGCAGATGGCCAGTTCGACATACCAGACAGGACATTCCACTCGATGCAGACATCATGGCTTCTCTCCAGTGAAAGGTCCTCAACTGATGTGAAGGAGCTAATCCCAGAGTTTTTTTATTTGCCTGAGTTTCTAGTCAATTACGAAGGTGTGTTCACCTTTACATCACATTTTACTCTTTTGTTGTTAGTACTCAACTATGAAATAATTAATTTCATGGCTTTCATTGTTAAATGCGAATGTTCACAACAATACTAGTTTTATTTCAAACGCATAACCGTTAATGATGTAATGTCTTTACTGTATCAGATTTTAATCTTGAAACATCCTGGCAGTCAGATCACCTCAAACATCAAAAACAATCTCAAATGATAGCAAATGCCTTTGGATAAAGTCTATTAAAATTTTGTTCAAGCTCATCTTTAATAGCTGAGATGACTAAAGTATGCCCTCTGTGATAGGTCAACTAATGACTAACAATTGATGCTATTGGCTACAAACTTAACATACACTAGTGTAAAATATTGGGATCACCTTCCGCTGGCTTCTCATCACTTCATATCGCTATTATTAAGGCGTCCAAGCCCTTCTCTTCACATGGTATTCTGGCATTTCAGGGTTTGACTTTGGCAAGCGACAAAACAAGGCGCAGGTGAATGATCTCAATCTGCCAGACTGGTGTAAGCAGGACAACAGGCTATTTGTTATGGTACTGCGACAGGCTCTAGAGAACTCGATAGTGACAAGTAATCTCCAGAACTGGATTAACCTTATATTTGGTTATCAGCAGCAAGGAGAGGCTGCTAGAGCAGCTGTCAACAAGTTCCACCCTGCGGTAAGTTAAGTTCATTCTCGGCAGGCGCGGTGTGATGGAGGTCTCTAATCTTATACGGTCTGCTTGGGGCAATTCTACATAAGTGGCAGAAATTCTCCAAATATCTCACGCGTAGTCCAGTATTTTGAAAATACACTTTCCAGATAATCTCGGGTTAGTTCGTTAGGGGTTAATATACACGAGACGTTCTTATAACATATAACTCATATAACGTAAATTCCAGATGATGTAAAAAATTTATGCACAGTTTTTGCTTCGCACAACGTGAAAAATTCCATGTAACGTAACATATCAAGCCAGGACAAGTTCTCAAATTTTATTTGAATGGTAACATATCTTGTCGCACTTGTGAAAGAAAAGACAACGCACGTCTAGCGTTGTATCTATTATACATAGAACTTCCATGACATTTTAGTTCATCCGTGATATATCGTCAGATGTGTCGACAAAACACAGAGAATAGGTAGCTGCGTGATTGTTAATAAATACTTGAAAGTGATCGATTGGCGCAAGTTTTACTGTGTGGATTTACCAATCTGAATGTCATGAGTTGGAGTATTATCGAAAGTTATCTTTTATCCGAACCTTGACCCCTGGATACAGATAGACCACGATCAGGTAGACACCGCTCTTTTCATCAGAAAAATCTATTTTTGTTTTTTTGTAAATGTATAAAATAATTGTTATTAGTTTTACTTTGCAGAATAGATTTTGTTGTCTAGAAAAAATACGCAAATCATTGTAAATGGATGTCGACGGTGTGTGTTTACCATCAACTTGTTGTAAAATTACTGCAATCATGATCTATCAAACCAGTGAAATTGATCAAAAAAAGGAGAAAAGTTATCGATGCAAACTAAGAATACTGCATTTGCGGTACAGCCAACAAATTAAAAAGTTTAGTTTAGTTTTTCCTATTTGCATGGTTAAAGGGGGAGTTTGAAAAGCTCTTGAAACGGATTAGACAATTTACCCGTATGTTTCTGTTCGTATAACGTAAAATTCCTTTAATGTAAACGCTCCTGGAACAGATTAGTTACGCTGTAGAAGTGCATACTGTATATGTATTCAACTGGTTGGGTCTCAGGTTCATTATATTATTCTATATTACTGTATTGTATTCTGGTATTTGCTATTTTATTTATACTAGATCTCTAGCGAGCCTTTTCTCAGCTCAGGGACATTATGGAGTAGGAAGTACATGCTGTAGTCAAAATGATAAATATGGCTGACACAAATGAATGATTAAATAAAGTGATATAATACAATCAATTAATTTTACATTAATGAAAGTTTTTCACAAGTTTATGCTGCATTTTCACGATATCACAGCCGAACATTGTTATTGCCGAATCGGTTTTTAAAGCAGGATAACGGTATATTTTATCTAGTCAGTGAACAATTAGGAGTTATCATTTTAACGTAACAAATGCATGCATAGAGAGCAGACAACTCTACTACCTTGAGTAGTTGTTGCTCAGCTAATGCTTCCTGGAATATCCTAGGATGGCGGTCTATGCACAGATGATGAGTTATGTTGTGGTCATATCCTTAATTGAATTCTAACAAACTGTAGCCACCAGTCATAATATTCTCTGCAGACGTACTACGGACTAGAGGTGAACAGCATTGAGGATGAGCTGCAGCAGAGTGCTATCAAGGTCATGATACGTACATACGGCCAGATGCCTAAGCAGCTGTTTACTAGTAAACACCCAGAGCAACTCCCACAACTTACTCAGGAACATAGGCTAGGATTTGACATGTATGTTGTGTATTAGTGAACATATTTCTTTGACCTTCTTAACACTTTATAGCTAGCATGCCTAAAGCTATAATGGTAGGTTGTATTAGTGGAAGCACACACACATGCACACATACATGCGCACACGATGACCATTTTGGATGTATTAATATTATTCATTTTAGTATTATTAATAATATTAATATTTTTCATAATGATATTAATATTGGTATTTTATGTTAATTGAATTTATTTAGACCAGTTCTCGACACTGTTGCTGGACTCAAGTGGGGCGACTATTTGGGCTCTCCCGCAGATGCAGTCGAGCCTAAGGTTATAGTGAATGAGTTGATGGGGGCGCAGAGAGTGGTCGCCATTACTACGGAAGAAGTATTTAGCCTGGGTTCCTCTAGTAGTGTCATAACTCATGAGACAAAGTCAGGTTTGTTCACTCTTGCAGCCTCTGTCTGTCTAAATATCCATTCATGCTTATTCAAATCTCATGGTTGAAGCTTATCTCACACAAGATGCTGTTTGAACAACATTGAAAACATTATCATCGATTGTCGAGTGATTGGCTTTCCTCGCGACTGCTAAGTCCTAGCCCTAACTAGGTTCAGAACGAATCATGTGAGTCAAGGTCGTCACAAGGTCGTCACAATGGCTATTTGGAACACAGTTATACTTCATACTTTGCTGCTTCAACTATCGCGGCTCCACTGTATCGCGGCTCCACTGTATCGCGGCTCCACTGTATCGAGGCTCCACTGTATCGAGGCTCCACTGCATCATGGCTCCACTGTATCGTGGTTCGACTGTATCGTGGTTCGACTGTATCACGGCTCCACTGTGTCGTGGCTTCACTTTACCGCGGCTTCGCTGTATCATGGCTCCACTGTATCGTGGCTCCACTGTATCGTGGCTCCACGGTATCGCGACTCCGCTATATCGCGGCTCCACTGCATCGCGGCTCCACGATATCGCGACTCCACTGTATCGTGGCTCCACGGTATCGCGACTCCACTATATCGCGGCTCCACTGCATAGTGGCTCCACGATATCGCGACTCCACTGTATCGCGACTCCACGATATCGCGACTCCACTGTATCGCGACTCCACTGTATCACGGCTCCACTGTATCGTGGCTCCACTGTATCACGGCTCCACTGTATCGTGGCTCCAGTGCATCGTGGGTTTTGTGGCGACTTGAATTTCTTCATTGTCATTTAATAATAATAAAATATTGAAATTCGCAGTCATTTTATTGTTTTAAAATGAATACATTAAAAAGCCAGTACAATGTAAAGCAGTTCAGTATGTTTTATTGTTTCATGGACTACAGGCCATCTTCTTCATATACGATGGCCTTTATTTAGATTCGATATTTTGATACAACAACACACTGTCCTTGTCATCACTAATGCATGAATTTTATATGAAAGTCTATTGATGTGAAAGTCCCTTAGCAAGGAGCTAGTTGATGCCAGGGATACACATATCATTTCTTACATGAATAGCTCCAGACTGCTTGTCAACTGTAGAATGGAATTGGATCATCCCTCTTCATTTGTCTACACTGTAGACGAATAACAAATAATAATCACGATAACAAAATGATGGAAAGTGTTTGTTGGTGCTTCTCTGTAGACTCTACAGAGAAGCACCAACAAACACTTTCCATCATTTTGTTATCGTGATACTGATTGGTGCAAGAATATTTAGTATTTACTTTGCCTATTTGATTCTCGTCCCAGTCATGCCTCTTCTTTCATTTTTGGTTGATTTTTTATGGATTTAAGTATTGTATATACAATTTGCTATATGCGTATTACCCATGGAGGAGGACATGTACATGTACTTGCATGTATAGCGATCACGAAAGTTTTAAAAGTAGTTTTCTGAAGTATTAAAATTAAAAAATCCAGTTTCTATTTTACAAAAATTCCTAATTATTCAGTAGGTCTAGAATGTAACCCCCACCCTACTCAATAATAGAGATATTGTATTTTTGCCATATGCTAGTCACAACTAGCTTTATGAAAGAATTGGTAGTCATTTTCAAACAGTATTGTTGTTGTTATTGTTGTTGTGAAGTAGAGATTATATGATTCTATAAATATAAAACAAACTAATCAGGTTGAGGTCAGAGGTCAGCAATGCTTTTAGATATGCTTAAAGATAAATGGAGTTTATATGGTTGAGTTTTGACTATTAGCAGATCATTATGAATATGAAAAACTTAGTAACTTGGTGAATTATACTTCCAGGAAAAAACAGCTCATTGTTGAGTTGGTGTTGGGAGAAGTCGTAATATTGATGGCAGGGGTGGACTTTTAATGGAATCTCTACTCCACAAGCCTTTATAAATGCCCATGAACACAAAGAGTTACATGCGTTTCCTTTTGTGCAGCGTCTGTAACTTTTATAGGTGGTGAACTGTCTAGCAAGACGGACTCTCTCTGGGCAGCCAGGCTAACTTGGAACCATCCAGATAATGTTCTAAGGCTACAGACTCAAAAGAACAAACAATCTATAAATTTCTTGTCACTACCATATAAGGTAAAATTTCTCTTATCATCACTGTCTTCTTGTCAGTGCCATATAAGGTGAAATCTCTCATATCATCACTATCTTCTTGTCAGTGCCATATAAGGTAAAATCTCTCATATCATCACTATCTTCTTGTCAGTGCCATATAAGGTAAAATCTCTCATATCATCACTATCTTCTTGTCACTGCCATATAAGGTAAAATCTTTCATATCATCACTATCTTCTTTCGGCGTCTCTGTGTGTTACACATGCATTTACCTGTTTTATGTATAAAACAGGCACATAAATACGCTTGTCAAGTGTATGGAATTGACACTTGGGTAGGCCTGTCATATGTATACAACTAGAGAATGTCACACATCTGTCACACATATTCAACGGACTCTTGGGTATGCATGTCGCTTGCATACAGCTGACACTTGAGCATGCCTGTCACTTGCATACAACAGCCACATAAGTACGCCTGTCACATGTATGCAACTGACACCTGAGCTTGCCTGACACTTGCATACAACTAACGCATGAGTGTTCTTAGCATTTTAATGCAACTGTAACAAGGATAACATTTGCTATAATTTCCCAGTCCAATGTTTGCTTATTATTTGTTAGGTGACGGCCTGCAGCAGTCTGACTGACAGTGGACTGCTGTTCATCGCATCTGTATCTGGCATAATACAAGTACACAGGATACAGTACTCTAAGCAGAAGGTATATCTAGTTGTTTAGTTCTAACCGATTTGAGACTTCAAAACTGGGCATATTTCACGTGAAACAACTGAAGCTTGTAAAGCGTGTTCTTAATGATCAGAAAAATATTCGCCAATAATTCCACTCATTGCATTTTTTATCATCATTGAGTCTGTTTTTGTTACGAAATAAACTAAACACTGCAATCGTCAACAATACATTGTCCAATCAAAAATGAGCTTTGGTTGTGACACATCCAACCAAATTAAGTATGATAAAAGATATTCAGTTGAAATCTTTTAAGCTTTGGTTACTTTGCGTGCAAAGTTACTCCCCAACCGATGCTTCGGACATCAGAAGTGCCACTTTGCCTGCATTGTGGCCATCCGTTTAGTCGCGTACCCTACATGCACTGAAGTCATGATAGACTTCCCTACGAGCCTAGCTATACTAGTTGCTATAACTAGTAAACTCTATTCTGATAGTACTGGTAGTACCTCATGCCTTTAGGCGCTTTTCTTTGTTATGTCTACGATGGTCTTGCTATTGATATTGTGGGAGAGTTTGACTTGTATCGCATACTGTTTCTATGGCAGAGCAAGCTCGTGCATGCGGTGAGTATTTGCAGTAAACTCATTTCTTGGCAAGACGCTTTTTTTAATTTTTCTCAAGAAGTTTGATGTGGCACTTAGATTTCACCTTTGCGTTCTTCCAACACTATTTTTAAAAGTGGAAAAGGCATTAAGGTATCAAATTGAGAGTTGTGATACCATACCTTATGAGCTAGATGCGTAATTTCATAAAGTAATATTTCATATTACTATGGAATGAGATCTGATATAAAGTTTCCTGATGCACACTCAGTCAAACACCTTCCATATGAGCTGAGCTTGTAAATATCATGCAGTAATCACTGAAATGTACTTCCATATCTCACCGATTGCACAAAAATATGTTTACAGAAAGTTGGCTTTATACACACCTTTTGCTTTGCAACAATCGCTTTGTTGAACAACACCATATGTTAGTTCTCATGCTAACATAACAATATATACAATGTACTTGGGTTGCAAGTCAATCCTGATGCATGGTTTTAAGTTATTGTACCTCTTACTGCATGAGCATGACCTACAGATGGCTTGTACAGCAGAAGTCATCTAATTGAAACAAGCGTTTGCGCATTCATTATTTTTTCATTTAGAAAACTTTTGGACTAGAAGTTTGACCTATTCCAAGTTTCTCATACTGGGTCACTTCAAAACTATTCCATAATATGTGCAGAGACTCATTCGTTCCTAATCATTTATTTATACCGGAAGAGTTTTGAAGGACCACAGGCCAAGATTGTGTGAGCTTTTGTGTGTATCTCAAGCTTTAGACAACATAAACTGGGTAATTCTAATTTCAACCAGTCAAAACTGTTGCTGTCATGACTGTCGCTGCAAGGACTATCGTTGCTAGCGCAATCGCTGTCAGGGCAATCACTGTCTGGGTCATCGCTGCCAGGGCAATCGCTTTTAGAGGAATTGCTGTCAGAGTAATCACTGTCAGGGTAATCACTGCCAAGGCAATCGCTTATAGGGGAATCACTGTCAGAGCAATCGCTGTCAGGGCAATCACTGTCAGGGCAATCGCTGTCAGGGCTATCGCTGTCAGGGCAATCGTTTCTAAGGCAATCGCTGTCAGGGCAATCGCTGTCAGGGCAATCGCTGTCAGGGCAATCGCTGTCAGGGCTATCGCTGTCAGGGCAATCGCTGTCAGGGCAATCGCTGCCAAGGCAATCGCTGTCAGGGCAATCGCTGCCAAGGCAATCGCTGTCAAGGCTATCGCTGTCAGGGCAATCTCTGTCAGGGCAATCGCTGCCAAGGCAATCGCTGTCAGGGCAATCGCTGTCAGGGCTATCGCTGTCAGGGCAATCCCTGTCAGGGCTATCGCTGTCAGGGCTATCGCTGTCAGGGCAATCGCTGCCAAGGCAATCGCTGTCAGGGCAATCGCTGTCAGGGCTATCGCTGTCAGGGCAATCGCTGTCAGGGCAATCGCTGTCAGGGCAATCGCTGCCAAGGCAATCGCTGTCAGGGCAATCGCTGCCAAGGCAACCGCTGCCAAGGCAATCGCTGTCAGGGCAATCGCTGCCAAGGCAATCGCTGCCAAGGCAATCGCTGCCAAGGCAATCGCTGCCAAGGCAATCGCTGTCAGGGCAATCGCTGTCAGGGCAATCGCTGTCAGGGCAATCGCTGTCAAGGCAATCGCTGTCAAGGCAATCGCTGTGTTCCATGAGCCAATTTTCATTGAATATTAAAGACATTCTCAAATGTTTTTAAGGAGTGCAGGAAGTAACTGCATTCTTTTGAGCAAACCTCATCTATAAAATCTTTAATGCAGGTTGCTCAGATCAAACTAATATATTTCAGTTATACTTTTTCAATTAAAAAAATATAGTTCTGTTACAAGTACACATATATTTTTGTAGAAGATATGATGGGGTTTTAAATTAACTCGGATTAGTTACGTAACAAACTTTTTTTTAATTTTTGACTAAATTTATTGTTTTATGTAGAATTGTTTTCATATAAAAAAGATTTATAGAAAGTCGTTAATAAGAAGCATTGTTTTTATTGCATATATTGGATTGTTATATTTAGGATAAATATTTGTTCAATATATCAACAAAAAACAATAACAGTCCCAACAAAAGATCGCATTTCTGCTGTGAATAAAATTAAAAATTGTTAATAAAAATGTGATAAAATAGCTCACTTAATGTTTCATCACTTATTTCAAGGAAACTAAAATTGCAGTATTTTGATTAAACAACTATCATATTCAGCACACGGCATCATTCATATCATACAGTATCTCCAACATTTTTCTCTTGCAGTGCTGTGTCTCTCTTATGCATGGGTCACAGTTGGTTAGCTGTATGTGGAATCCCATTTTGTACAAGCAGCTCACACGTAAAGTTCACCTCAAAAATTTGTGTTTGTTTTAGCTGTGCGAGTTGGCATGGGTTGGTCTGGAGGTGACTCTCATTGGACACCGTTCACCAATCACATCGCTAGTAGTCTGCAAGGAGTACAGCATCGTCGTTTCTGCAGATGAGTCGGGTCTTTGTATCATCTGGGATCTCAACAAGTTCGTGTGAATCAGTTTGTAATCTTCTCTGTGTAGGCTTCATCTAGTTGCAGAAGTCTTTCAAAATCACTAGTTACTATTTGTAGTGCTCGATGCATTACTAAATGATTAATTATGAAATAGTGAGTTTTGTTTATACATAGAATATGGAGCGTTGGCCATAACACCTAACAAATTCATTTGATCACAATAACACTTTGAGTCAGTTGTCTACGTGAATTTCTAATTGTATAGCACATAGAATTTGATTTTTAGATAATGTTTTGGTGTTTTCAAACGGCATACAGTGCACCTATTAACTATACTAAACTAGTTAGTAGGTATGGTAATAGGTTAATTGTATAGTTAATAGATCTATAGTCTAAATACACATCAAGTAAGTCATTCTTTTTAGCGCCTTTGTAGCTAGAAGTTTTAATGTTTTCTAGGTTGAGCTACGTGAGATGCATACAAAACGAGACGAAGTCCAGGATAGACTGTGTTGCCGTCAGCCCCACTCTTGGTGACATTGCTTTCTGTTCTCCACATGGTAAGTCCTGTATCCCATGCTGTCGTAATATCTTCTTTCACGTTTCAAGTGCATCTACCATTACTTAACTCGCAGGACTGTTCATTGTGGAACTATGCTGTACAGATAAGCTCCACAGATAAAGTATACAGATATGTAGTCTGTGCAGATAAACCGTACAGATTATCTGTACAGATTATATATATAGGTTTTCTGTAAAGATTATCTGTATACTTTATCCGTGAAGCTAATCTGTACTGCTTATTTGCACAGATAAGCTATACAGATAAGCTATATAGACAATCCATAGAGATAAACCATAGAGATAATTTATACAGATTATATATACAGATTATCTGCTAAATTGAAGAGTACGTTTGAGGCTCATCACTGATTTGTGTTTTCCTATTATTCAATTTTAACAGGAAATGTTAATGAACCCATTTTGTGTGCAGGAAGTGGTAGTGTCCTAGAAGTATTTACAGTCAACGCCCAGCCTGTCGCCCGCCTGACCTTGACCCACACGATAGCCTGGCTTTGTTACTCGGCTGCACCAGAGGGTCTATCTGTTAATGCATTAGTTGGTGCATTGAGCGATGCAACTATTCAGTGAGTATATCTGCTGCCATATGAAACATGACTTACACCCTTCTTAGTCTATATATACACGTGTAGGTGGTTATCTTCACCTTTAATGGCCTCATTGGAAAATTCCTTATACTGTAAACTAGCAGAGCTACCTGAAATACATGTTGTTGTTGCCTGAACGAGTTTTGTCTTAAAACCTATTCTCCAACTCTTTATATGTATAATATTTTATAGCTTATTAGTAAATCTTCAACAAAAATGTTTTTGTGACACGCCACAAATAAACCCGAAGAGACAAAAGTCACGAATCATTGAGTAGGTTAACTAAGCATGTTTTAGAAGTTGGTAATCTAATAGTATTGCGGAGTCAGGATAGTGAATCGAAGGTTGAAATAACAGAACATACATAAACTGAAACATACGATGGTGTGTCTGTTTACCTTCTGTGATGCGGTCATCTATACTATACTTTTAGTTTGCTGTCAGTTGTGTATATAGCAATATCCATGCAGTTTTACATTGCTATTTGCAAGTCTTTGTGGTCCTGCAGACCCGCATTTTTTTTTCTTTTTTTTAGAGTAATTATTTTTCTCTGTCCTGCAGTTCCTAAAGATTGTTATATGACAACTTTCATCACAGTTGTGTTTATTATGAATCCTAGCTGACAGCAGGCTGTTCAAAAAGTGAATTGTTCAAATTCTGAAACAATTCTTCCCGTTACAATTCTTTTCATTACAATGATCATGTAAATAATTGTAAGCTGTTCCATGATTAAGACATGACTTGAGCATTTTTTACATTGGCATTAACTGTATAATAATAATCAGAGAATATATAATTTACACTGAATTTCTCATAAATGCTCTTCAGTAATGAAGGCCAGGTTGGGGAATGTATTGCCATATCCGTGGTGGCTCTCACTTGACCCTCGTTTCCTCAGGTTCTTTGTGTAAAATAAAAATGTGTAGAAACACTTTTGGTTTTATTCTACTAAAGGATATAATTAAAATTATATGTTAACAGTCTGTGATTTTTGTTCCGCATCTGATGCAAAAGAATCTAGAAGTTTTTGTTCAAACTCTGATATATTTGAGACAATTAAACGGATGGAATGTAGTAGTAAACATCATTTATTATTTACATGTACATACAAAATGAGATTGCTAAAATATTTGCATTTCTCGAATTGTTATGCTTGATCCAAAACACTTTTATGGACAACTTGTGGTTGGAATTGTAGTTAAAATCATATGAACTCTATGCAAAGCTGGAAAATTATTATTTGCAGATTTTGGAGTTCTTGGGACCTCAAACCGATTCGCACTTTGTCAGTAAATGGCATGGATGAACCATTCATTTGGTAAGCTATTTTATTACTGATGATTCTTGAAGCTTCAAAGATAGCAGCGCTCTTTCAGGGTGGTTCACGTTGGTCACTGTTCAAGACTAACATGAAACTGATGGGGCGTAATGTTTGATATGATCAAACTTGATCAAATCGATGTCAGCCGTGGCAGCATCTCAGCCGGCATGGTTACGCCATACTCGTTACATTAATAAAAATGCTAAACATTTGAAAATCTATTCATGAATGGTCATCGATATTGTTGCTCATTTTTTTGCTATATTTCTATTTTGGACTGATGACGCAAGCAGGGTAACTCATTGCGCAACACGAGCCAAGCAGTGCGGTACTTGTAAAGCATCAATGTGGCACACCACATCTATAATTATGTTCCTAATTGCATCCTCTTCACATCAAAATCTTTTCTAAGCTAAGCGTTGTTGTACAACTAGGATTTTACAGAGAATTCTAGTTGCAAAATTTGCATTCATAAGGTTATAAAATTAAAATGGGTTGGCTATTAGAACTTATGGTCTTGGCAAAAATATAGAGTAGGCATCCCTTGTCACCTACTTGAATTAACCAATCAGATGCAAATAACATTAAGATTTCTGCTGTTATTGCCGTCAAATGAATTGCACCTATTTACATGCAGCACTGCTGCAGCACTACACAACATGTGACATACTTACTGGTACTACAAAATGATAAAAAAAGAACATTGCGGAAAATAGTGTGTTTTTAGTGTTTATTTTCTCTCGTTCAAAAATTTCTCTTCTCAAATAACAGTCATTTTATTTTGTTTGTAGCTGTACTTTTACCCCCGACAATCAACGTCTTGCCGCCAACACAGACAAAGGAAGAATCATAGTCTGGGACAAGCCTCGAGTAGGCATGCAGGGTATAGTTAGGTGTTTACCTGCTGACTGAGCCAGCTTCGACTGGAATGTTATTTTTCATACTCATCAACTCGAGCAAAAGGTTTTACATGTGAAGCATATCCACTCCGCATCCATTTTCTAGCCAAATTTTCTAGTCGAAATGGACCAGTAGCTGCAAGTGAAATACTCAGCAACAAGGCAGCTGCTGTATCACATTACAATAGGCTGCAGTTTTGTTTGCTAACAATTGGTATATAAATATTTACATTTTTATATTTATGTATTTATCTTGATGCGTTCTCACTTTTTATACACATCTTGATATTATTTGTAAATACATACATTTTATATTATTTACACCATTGAAGACTGAACAATGTCAATGAACCTCCCTTATTCACTTTTTATTTGTCGAAACTAAGAATCTTCTGATGCATGGGTATAAATTATAAAATATTAAAATATATCAGGTTGAAACATTTCATCAATAAAGGATAGTTTAAAAGAAGCGCATATAATAACTTTGTGCAAAAAACCATTGATAATTTAAAATTCTGGCATGCAATACATTAAATTAAGATAATCAGCAGGACTGCAGCAAATGTGTAAGAGAATCCTAAAATGTTACCAGGTAACTCCAAATTGTAACTGCCACTGTAGACATCCAGGGAAGTAGTATCTATAAGTCTGACCTAAAATCAAGGAAAGACAGCCATGAATAAACCACCCACACACATGATGTACAGAAGTTTTCGACAACTTGCAAGGAAAAGAGTTGGCTCACTGGCTACTAAGGTTGACTTGCAACAAAATTCACATTACAGTTATTTGGTATCAAAAGGTTCACCATGTCTTACTCTGCTGTGTGGTAAGTTCAGAATATGTGAAAATGTGATTACAAGCTCTTAATAGCTCAAAAACGAAGAGTTAAAAAAACGGCCGTATGTTGGAATCCCTTCAAACAATGCTACAAACAGACACTATCAGCAAACACAGACTGTTATTACATGACTACCTAGCACTGGAGTTTTTTGTAAATGATACAAGCTGAAAAGCATGAAATTGGTGGCAAGTGTAACCTTAAAAGTACAGACCTTGCCTTAGGCCACTGTTTTTCGCTGTCTGTCAGAGGCACATAGATGACACCCATGAGAGACTTCTGAGTAAGAGTGCCATCTTGTTTTTTATCGATTTGTAGCAGCTCTTGATGGCCTCCTTGTGGCCCATGGGGGATAATCATCCTGCCACCAGGGGCTAGTTGACTTGTCAGCTGCAAGCCATTAAATATGTTTAGACACTTGACAGAGTTGTCAACCGTTTAATTAGTCCTCTAAAAAATTGGCCTAACCTTACTTTTTAGGTCATAGGAATTAGACTGAGTGAAATTAAGCTTTGTAGCCTAAGTTACACGCCTTACACGTGGATCTTCATTTAAAAACTGTAAACATCAACGTCAGGCATTGATAAGAAACACATGTGCCAATAACTCCAGCAGATATCACTCATTTCAAATATTAGAACCATTAAAATGATTACATGCCAAAGGATGATGTTTTCAATTTATGCGTAAAAAGACTTACTAGCCCTACGATTTATACATGATTAGACCAAATTTAGCTCCATTGTTTTCAGAAGAGTCTATGTGAAAAGCTGCAAAGTGCAATAGAACCAGAGACAGCAGCATCACAATTTGTCACAACCGTAATATACTGTAACGACTTCTGATGTAGTTACACAGGCTCTCCAGACAACATCAAAAGCAAAGATGTATAGATTAAGTAGGCTCACAGCCTGAGGTATGGTGGCTGCAGCAGCTCCAACATGTATCGCGTTGTAAGGGGCGGCAGGAGGGTACCCGAGCCTACCATCACCAACAAGCAACTCCATCCTGCCGCTATCAATCAGGGCCTGTAATTAGATGAAAGGAAATAAGGGAATATGTGTGTAGTTCAGCAGCAGTAAAAGAAGACTAAGTTGACATATAATGAACTGGGAGAGCGTGACAAATCTCACTTGTTATGCTCACCTGAAGCTGAGGGTCTCGGGCTACATTGTTTAAAGAATCTTTGACTATTCCTTCAATATGATCTATTCCGACTACTTTGCCTTTGTCACCTACCTATGGAAAAATTTGTATGCCGATGTAATGCTAATTAGCTATTTTAAAGGATGCGTGCAAGAAACAGGGCGAGTTTAGTATAAACAAAGTCCAACAATCCGTCTGTTCGGTGGTCCGCCTACCATAATACTCATGCAAGCAGTCAGATAGCCAGTGCCAGATCCGACATCCAAAACCCGGTTTCCTTCTACAAGTTGATCGGCCAACAACTCCAGTGCATGCGCATGCTACAAGGGAATAATTCACATAACAATACATAAGCCAAAAATAGTTAAAAGCTTTACTTAACACTTTGAAGCCTAGTCTTGTATATACAAGCAGGTCTCTTGATCCTAGATTGTGTTAACAACATTCCATCGACTGTGAGTATATTTCTTATGGATAGAAAATAAAACAATTTTAGTGTAAAGCTCTTGTTGGTGAGCAGAAGCTTTTTTTTAGCTTCGTCTAGTGTTGATCCTCCATTATCAAGAATTTCAGTCAGTGTGTTATTATAAACTGATTTCCTGTCAGCAGCAATTTTTGATTTCTCAGTCGATAACCCCTCGATATTTTGACTATATATTTAAAACTAATCGTCTAATCAAATTGAAACTTTGGAATTATAATGAAAACGCAGGAGCAAAGTGACCAGAATCTCGTAATCTTACGTGAACCAAGCGTAAAAACAACAAAGCCAAAGTAGGCAATTATTGGTAACGGTGCATCTTAGGTCGGTACAACGCGCATACAACACATGCGCAACGCACATACAAGGCACTTGCAAAGCACAAACATTGCGGATACAACGCGCATACAACAATCAATAGAAAATAAATAGAATACTTTGTGTAATGTTTTAGACCTGTTTTATTAATAGACTATAAATAGAATATTGAATAATAATATAATGTTATTACTACTAGTATTATTATTATTATTATTACACATTAATATTATTAAAATATTAATAATTTCCAACGCGCATGCCTTGTATGCGCGTTGTACCGACCTAAGATGCACCGTTACCCAATTATCTCCCAAGCTCCAAAGTGTTAATAATGTTATTGTCCAAAATTTAGTTGAAATAAAACAACTAGTAGATGCATTAGAGAGAAGGCAACTACATATTGCATAATCCACTGACCATGTGAGGTGCGCTGATTGTAGCTTTATATCCAATGGGCTGCGGGGCGTCCACATATTTATCTCTATCGGTAAAGTGGCCACGGTCAACACGAAGCATAGCATCTATAACCCTTTGATTTTTTAAAACTCCATTTTCTACAGTGAACCAAAACCATATGTTGAAAAAGCGTGAAAGGTACACAGAATATCATGCATAATGTATCAAACTTCGTCTGAGGAATCTACAAATGATAAATGCTAGGAACAAATGCTAGTTCAATGAAAAAATTTCATCAAACAATTTTAGTGAAAAATAATGTGACAAGTTAACATTGTTTCACAACTCTAGTAACAATAGAGTGCTCTAAATTTTAATTCAGTGCAATAAATGGCAACCATGAAAGAGTAATTTTGGTGTTAGATTAAAATCTAGCAAATATTTCACGTAAGCAAATATTTCACGTAAGCAAATTAAAAGAACCAACAGGTGAAAGGCTGGCAGTCACATTTTTTGAAAAAGTTGAACTATGACGTGGCAACATAATTTTAGATATGGTAAAGTCAATTCTCCACACAATTTTCCTGTTGTATGTTTGTAACTCAACAATACAATGAAAACTTGTTGCAAAAAATCAACCTTAAATGTTTAAAATAGTGTCTACGCTTTGGAACTCCACTTTTAAAGACAAGATATAGGTAATTTTAGCATCGAGCTTTTCCCCTGGAGTCTACCTGCACATTTAAAAATATTGTTTTAATCTAAAGAGATAATTATGTTCTGAGCAGTGTAGCACCTCTCAAACTGTAAAAAGATAATAATTTTCGTAAATCACTCACACATGGATTTTATAAAAACTTTCACTGACAATTTTAAAGGCCAGTCTTGGTTAATTAAATATAAATAGCTGGGTAAAAAGGTTTAATTAACACTAAGCAAAGTTCAATAAATATGTGTGAAAAATGCTTTAAAGAGGACTAACGAAATGAAATGATGGTGAGTGACAAAAAACTACAAGTAGTTATTTAAAATGTGGAGGGAGAAAGAGCTTGTAGGTAACAGTCAGTCAGTCAATAAGCTCTCAGTGATGCTATGAGATTCTCCAGAGCCACTTAGAGTACCGGTTTTATGATAAGAAGCAATGTATTTAATAAAAGCTTAGAACTAAATTGATTGGAATTAATAAAATAAAATATTAAAAAATGAGCTCACACGATATACAATGTATGTAATTTAAAGCACTAATTGAGTTTTATAACTAAAAATCAGTAAAAACCATATTTTAACATAAAATAAAAATATCCCTTGAGTAAAGAAAAGGCAGCGATTCCCAAAACTAAAATTAAAGATATTTCAACTTTCGATATAAACAATATTTACCGCTGCACCTAAAGCTTCTAGTATTTTGATACTGCCTGTTAACTGCATACTTTTTAAGTTGGACAATAACTCCTGATTAGTGCTACCAGTCGATCTCCAAGCCATACTTGGAAGCTGTCGAATGAGCGTTGGTATGAGCACCAGCCGAACCAACAGGTCTCTTTTTATCATTGAACAGCATGTAGCTATTTCAGCAATGCTTGGCGTGCATACCTGCAATACAGTGAAAACCCATTGCACACCCACAGTGTAGTCTCACCTCTAACAGCTTCTGAGGAAATTTCTCCAAAACTAATTACAAGTGTTTAAAGTATGTACACCACAAATTAAATAATACTCTCACACACCAATAAAACTGTAGAATGGGTTATTATTGATGGCATAAGTGTTGATGTAGTCATAGTGGAAGCTTGGCTATTAGTGTGTCCAGTTTTACCTGGTTAACTCAAAGCTGTGTAAGATTAATAATGGAATGGTCTTACCGGGTTCTATCGCTCTAGAAGTAGTATTTTAGCCGTAGTGGTAACAGTTCTAGTAGCTGAGAAATAAATGTTCTTTGGAGATATTTGATTTTTGCGATGTACTTCAGAAACAATTTTTGAGAACGAAGGAAACAAAAGCAGTAAAAAGTAACCGATGGGGTATCAAGTCAACTAGGTCACTTTAGCACGGATAAAATAACGAACAGTAATACATCAGTATGTAACTCCAATTTAGCATTGCACATGTAGTATAGCATTGCACATTGTTTATAGTCATGAATCTCAACACTCCCCCTCAATGTCAATGTTTATATACTTCAGCAGGTGTTGGTGTCGAACTCGTCCGACAGATTTTGTGAGAATGTCTGCAGCATTGTCATCAATAGGAATGTAGCAGTAGTTGACATGATCTCTCTCTTTGATGAAGTTGTATCTCACGTTGATGTGTTTTGTTCTGTTCATTTGTCCAGGCCGTTTGGTCATGAGTACCATGGCGCTTTGGTTATCACAATACATGGTTGTTTTCGGAGGCTGTGGGAGTCCGATTTCGTTGCAAAAGGCTCTCAAGTATATCATCTCCTTTGTGCCCTCAGCTAGAGCCATGAATTCCGCTTCACAAGATGATAGCGCTACAGTTGTTTGTTTCTTAGATCTCCAGCTTATCGGAGCGCTGCCCATCTTGAACAGATAGCCGGATGTGGACCGGCGGGTTTCAGCATCACCCGCCCAGTCAGAATCACAGTATCCTACAAGTTGACTGTTACCTGGGCTATATTTCAGTTTGTAGTGCTTTGTTCCTTGTAGATATCTCAGAAGGCGTTTCATCGTCGCAACATGAGCTGGTCCGTAACGGTCAAGAAATTGTGAGAGTCTTGACACTGTCCAGGCTATGTCTGGCCGTGTGGCTGTGGTCAGGTATATCAAGCTACCCACTGCCTGTCGGTAGGAAAAATCTGTTTGAGTAGTATCATTTTCTCTTTGTAGTTGCAGATCCTTTTCTGCTGGTGTGGTAGCTGGTTTGCAGTCGGCCATTCCATACTGTTTTCATAAGTACTGTTTACATAAGTCGTGTCATAGTCCAGGCTTGTGTTTGGGAATAGCCTTTGGCTACATATCTGGTTTTGTATTTGATTTCACCTGGTGTGGTACCCTGTTTCAATGCATAGATCCATCTGCCTTTTGTTTCAGGTCTGTCTGATGGCAGGGACTCCAATGTCCATGTAGAGTTTTCCTCTAGAGTGGCAATTTCAGTGTCCATTGCCTTTTGCCAGTCTGTTTTTCAGCTGATTCTATGGCATCCTTGTAGGTGTGGGGTACATTGTAGACTGCTCTGAGGGCGTAATCGATTGTCACTTCGCCACTGCTGAAAGCGTAGTCTGCCAAATATTTTGGTTTGTTCTTTGACCTTATAGGTCTGTTTGCCTGGTTTTCAGCAGGTTCTTGTGGCGTGGAGTTTTTCGCTCCACATCTGCCTTTGTTTGATTTTGTTTCGGCAGGTTCTTGTCTTGTGATGGCCGTATCTTCGTGGACTGTTTGTTCATCAGAGCTCTTATCTCTTTGGACTGGGTTTGCCTCTTCGTTGTAAGTTGGCTTGTAGGACTATGTCTTGCTCATCTTGTTGATGGATCATTACGTTACGGGTTGTCACCACTTTTCCTGTTGCTGTAAGAACACAAAAACTCTGACTCCGAGGGACAAGTCCGAGGTATTTACCGGGTGAGCCTCGGTCTTGTAGTTTTTGCTTGTGGCCCTCCGTGTAGTAAGTACAGTCCGATCCAAATTGGTGTATTTTACGCATGTCCGGTTTCTGGCCCTTCATGAATTCAAAAGCTGTCAACTTTGTGCGACATTGGTAGGACCTGTTCCAGATGTACTGTGCATGTCTCAATGAATATGGCCACATTGTTTTAGATATGTTTGTTTCTTTAAACATGGCTCTGGAATTCTCCATGAGCGTTCTCCAAGCTTGTTCAACTTTTCCATTTTGGTACGAGGAATAGGGAGCCGTGGTTGTGTTTTATGCTGTTTTTTCTCAATGTTGTGAAGTGTTCACCAACATACTCTCTTTCACAATCAGTGTGTAGCTCCAGCACTTTGCCTACTATGGCAACATCTGCAATGTACTGTTTTATAGCAGTTGTTGCGTCATTTTTGTTACGGAGTGGGTAGATGTGCATAAGGCTGGAGTATTCATCAATAAAGTTTATTGTGTACTTGTGACCTTTTCTTGACGGTGGACTGATCGGCCCACAAAGGTCGAAGTGAACTCTTTGGAGTGGTTCTGTGGCTGGTGCAGCCGGTAGGTCTTGATTGTGTGGCTGTTTAGTGATTTTTGTTTCCAAGCATGTGGTGCACGATTTTTTGTTCGTCACTGGTCTTATCTGCATTCCTTCTGTCACATCCTGGAGTTTCATAATGTCCTCGCAGTTGGGGTGTCCTAGAATTCTGTGCCATTCATCAAGTGATCTTGTAATACTGGCAGTATCTGAGCTCTCGTCTACAGTGTGGAAAAAGAAGAGCCGACCATGGGTGATAATAGGGAACTCTGTGGTCTCCGATGTCAGTTTGTTGTTTTTTGTTGTGAATGTGACTTGTGCACCATTTGTCGTTGCTGCACGAATTGAGAAGAGACTTTGTGGGAAGCTAGGAGCATATAATGCATCTTTTGGCAAGATCTTCCGTCCTTTCTGTTCACTGTCAAGAACTGTGAATTGTGCTGTTCCTCTAGCTTTAACGATCTCATTTGATTGGTGACCATCTGCCATTTCAATAAAGTGTTTTGTTGGTTGGAAGGATTCATCGTAGTCAATGAAAGTGTCCTTGTCATTGATAACGTGGCTAGTCGCTCCGCAGTCGACCATCAGTTTGAATTTGTAGTTGTCAGACAGTGAGTTGATTGCTTTGCAGGTATCAACCTTGAATGTGAAGGAATTTGCCTCATGAGCAGTGTTTGAAGTGGAAACTTGGATTTGTTCCCTCCTTTTCTTGTAGCAAACAATTTCAGCATGTCCTTTGAGGTGGCAGTATTCGCATTTGAGTTTGTCTCTAGAGTAACATTGCGAGGCTGAATGTTTTTTTTCCACATGCCTGACAAATTCGGCTTTGGAAGTTTCGTGGTTTGTTTGAGTGTGGATTTGAGGATGTTTGTTTGTGTGTTTTAGCAGGTCGCTGGTTTCTTTGGTGTCCTCGTGCACTGGCAGTCATAGCTGTTGTTGATTCTTGCCTTTGTTGCTGCTGGTCAAAGTTTGTGAGTGCAGACTTGAATTCACTGAATGTTTGGGTCTTATCCAGCTGTGTATGTACCACAAAGAATGGTTGATATGAAGTGGGTAAACCTTTCAGAATCATTGCTTTTACTAGGTTGTCGCTGATTGTCTCATTAGCTGACCTCAGTCCTGTAGCATAGTTTTCTGCACGGATCAAGTATCCGGTAATGTCCTCAAACTCTGTCATTTGAATGGTAGTAAGGTTTTCGTAGAGGGTTAGTACTCGCGGTTTTTCGGTTGACACGTAGTGACTGCGAAGGATTTTGAGCGCTTCGCTTCCATTATCAGCAGCATCCCGCATGATAAGCTGTAGTGAGCGTTCATCAAGGTATTGGACTAGTTGAGCGTATGCTGTTTTGTTGTGTTTTGCAGTCTGTGTGCTCGTCTACATCATCTTCCTTCGGTAGAATGGTGATATGCACACATTCGTTGTCCTACGAACAAGTTACGTTCCGAACGATTGTTCGTAAGGTGAATTTGTTCGTAAGTTGCTTCAGTGCTATATTTTGTATTACAATTTATGTTTAAGGCCTATATAAGTATATTGAAGGTTTATATAAGTATATTTAAGGCTTGTATATGTAACCTGTATTGGTTTGCACTAAAAAAAATTAATAAAATGGAGATAATACTTTGGTAGACGCCGGGCCATGACAATGCATTTCTTATTTATTGTATGTCTTGTCCTTTTTATTATATTGTTGTTTTAATCGTTATGCTATCACTTATCGTTGTTGTCTTATTTTTTTGTATATGTTGTCCGTTTATTATATCATTGTTTCACTTGTTATGCTATTGTTATATCTGATATACCGTCATAACACTATCACTTATCGTCACTTATATTGTTGTCATACCAACACGCTAGCGGTCCAATTTATTCACATTGTTAGCCGGTGTTCTTACCATTTACCGTTAGCCGGAACAGTTGATATTATTGTATATACAGGAGTGCGCTCATTTAGTTGAGCAGAGCAAACAGCCGTACGCTCCTCGGCTATTGAAATTTCCTTCGCTAATTAAAAGCCGCATGAAACTACATGCACTCTCTTCTCTTTATTTATTAGTCTAGATCGTGCCAAGTAAAAGCCGGCAAATCCCTTTACAATACGTACAGTACAAATAAAAAAGTTCTTTGCACACTGGAGAACGTTCACGCACCTATGCACTGCAACGAACTGGGCAGAGAAAGGTGGATGCTGGGTGGTGCTTCTGAGTAGTGCCTACACGTAGACCTGTTCGTATGTACCGTTGTTCGTAACTCGAATTTTCGTAAGTAGGGAACCGTCTGTATACAGATGTGCCAAGAATCTGGTTTCCCAGATATCATATGAGTTAATGTCTCCATTAAAATACAGTCTTTGTGAGTGTAATACACTAGGACTGGGACCATAACCTGTTGATGTAGTCATAGTGGAAGGTTGGCTGTTAGTGTGTCCAGTTTTACCTGCTTAACTCAAAACTGTGTAAGATTAATAATGCAATGGTCTCACCGGGTTCTATTGCTCCAGAAGTAGTATTTTAGCCGTAGTGGTAACAGTTCTAGTAGCTGAGAAATAAATGTTCTTTAGAGATGTTTTATTTTTGCGATCTGTACTTCAGAAACAATTTTTGAGAATGAAGGAAACAAAAGCAGTAAAAAGTAACCAATAGGGTATCAAGTCAACTAGGTCACTTTAGCATGGATAAAATAACGAACAGTAATACATGAGTATGTAACTCCAACTTAGCATTGCACATGTAGTATAGCATTGCACATTGTTTATAGTCATGAATCTCAACAAAAAGGGCCCCTCCAAAAGCCTCAATTTATAAATACATAGCAGTGCTTTGACGCGAAATTATGTATTTGACACTGGTGTCAGTTTTATATTGAAAATAAATATGGGTACTAGTTGTTTCAAAAAGTATATGATGTCATAATAGAGTTAATAAAAAATGTACTAAAATGCAACACTATCGTTTATAGTATATGTACAGTACAGTCATACAGACAGATTATTGCAGAATCAGATATATCGTATTTCTGTAATCATTTGATGATATATATCTACCTTTATAATTCATCAAGGATAGAACATTTCAATGCATTGCTAGATCGGACATTCTTTAAATTTACATGTTTTTATGTTATAAAGTAAATATTTTTTCAAAGCTCAACTTCTAAGTAGTGTTGTACTTCAAATTGCTTTAGGATTTATCTGAGTGTTACAAGTTTGTTTTTCACCTAACTAGGTACCATATTCTGTATTTGGGGGCCATTAAAATAGCATGCAAACTGAGAATGACTGCTTTTATATACAGTTATAACATGTAAGGAAAATGACAGCATTGAGAAACTACTATGGGAAAACCTGAATCAGCCAAAAAGATTGCAAAGGGCTTGAACAAAAAGCAGACCCCTTTAAATCCTGCAAAAAACAAAGCAGCCTGTAATAGGCTACGACAACCTCGGAATCTAATGATGGAACATGGTCTATTCAAGATAAGTAACAAAAAAAAACAATGTCAAAACCTTATAAAACAGCTGTAATGCAAGTCACAAATGCGTGTAATGAGTCTCTCCTAGTGCGCAAATGCTCCAGTGCATCTCGCTTAAGCATGAAAAGGTTTATCAGGGAGTCAGTCGTGAGTTGAGAGCATTTTCAAAAATATTATGTAAAAATAGTCGACATTTAGCCATTCTAAATGCTAAAAGTAACGTTGCGATAGGCACCATTTGAAACGGTCCACAAAATCGAGGGGGATGTTGACTAAAAAAATAACAAGAAAACTGGCCGTAGACTAAGCGTCAGAAACCCCCTTTAGAATTTAACCAAATATAGACACGCAATACATAGTGCAAAATTAATTCGTGTCTAAATAAACGTAACAAACCATAGATGCATAAGATACATTATTAGTCTGTAATTTTACTTCACGTACAGCGCGCTGTAGACGAACACAAATAGAAACAAAAACAAAAGTGCAATGTACAGGTATATACGATGCATTGCTTATTACCGTATATGAACACGATAGGAAACTATCAACTAGCTAGTAAGAGTAAACAACTCCCTAAGTGAGACTACACTCCGCTCGTCAACGTCTTATGGTGATCCCTGATTGTTATGCGTTTTTTTAGGAATCATGTCATACACAATTATTCTGCATACTCGTACATCTGTGATGAATTTACTGAGTTGAGCTTTCTTTAATTATCATAAGTGTTCAACTATTCTCGGATTAGCCCAAAAGCCAGCCTGCCCAGAAAGCCCATAGATTAAGACTAAGCCCTTGCTATATAAGCAAAGGTGCTCCAGTGTTAAGCAGGAGGGGTAAGGATATGCAACAAGAGAAAATACCTTAGTGAGAGAGAACAAAGAGCACAGAGCAAGCAATACAGACTACGAATGACAGAACTAAGGAGTGAGAATTACGTTCTTAATCTTCATTAAGAATAGCGTGGTAACATTAATCTACCTTTGTGCAGCTTTGTATATTTTTGTAACATATATATCTTAACATTCTTATATTTACAAGTGTAACTGTTTGAGTATTTGTTATAAACTCATTTCAGCATTACGCTTGATTGTAGTGAATTGTATCTAATTGTTCTATCTTTTCAGGCTTATAGAGCTTGTGTAAATAAAGAGCCATTATTCACCCAACACCTTGCTTGCAACAATTATAGTTGTGCATGAGAGCTATTACTCATTCGGTATAAGACAACTTGTACGCAGAACCCACTTGCAAGTGGCTAGTCAGCGCCGACTTCCACAACACTTCAGTGTTGAATTTTCTTTGTTATTTTATTTAAACTATGATTAGTTTTATTGCTTTTTTAGCTTACATGAACTAATTGATTAGTGTTGGTTCAGACACTAACGAAAGTGCTGAGCTATAAGTTATATCAATATTTACCACCAAACGATACAGCTTTATTGTTACACGTTCAATATGTTAACTATACAAAATAACATAATTTTAAGGCAATAATAATAATCATACAAAAGGTTAAAAATAAAAATTCACACACCCACGCAAACAGCTGTCCATACTAACTTAAGTTCAGTTTCAAACAACTGAGTTTTAATAACCAAAATTGCAAGTCTCAACAGTCAAAAGAGAGAGAGCGAGACAGAGTCGTTAAAGCTGTTCTCTTTCTAGATGTCTCTGTTGACATGTAAAGATGTTTAGACGCTCAGTGTATGTTTCTCATGTTGTAGGATGTAGGTATCTGAGAGAAGTTGTATGAGAATGTCAAATAAATGCACAGGTTAAAAGCGGTGAATGACTTTATGTTATTTTTGGTAGAGACTGACAGACCTGTCTACGTGTAATCATCTCGTCTTTTTGTGAATTTTTGACTTGCTGGTTAATGTATTTTTTGGTTGAAGTTTTTTAATGTACCAGATGTCTTTGCGGGTCCAATAAGTCGTGTACATTGTTTAAATTCTCTTCTTTTTTGGCATCCATTTTGCTGATATTTTAATGCAAGATCATTGACAGGTACTAAAAGAGCTTCAACTTTCACCCAGTTGGTTGCAACCACTAAATTTTGTTTATAAATCTCATGTTAATTAATAGTTGCTAACTGATGAAATAACCAAATAAATGTAACTTTACAAACTTTGAAAAAAAAATTAAAAACAACTAAGAGCTTTTGAAGCCAATCTAAAGTGTAAAGCTTCAAAGGTTGTATATGCCGTGCTTCAATACAGCAGTAAGGTAACATAATCCATGAAAAATATTTGAGCAAGTTGGTGAATAGACATAAGTGGTGATTCATGCTAAACAGGTTCTTGGTCGGTCAACAAAAATGATCAAGGTCGAGTTAGCTGTAAACCAACCAACAGATCTCAGTTGAGCCACTAAACTGACACAAGGGTAAGCGATAAACATGTGAGACAACATGTATAATTTGATACAACTAATAAACAATCTCAATATTAAATTCTATCGTTTAATTTACTTTCATTAATTTTTCACTTCATCCTATAATTATCTTGCTCACCTGGTAACGTAGTAAAATTGTTACAATAGTGAGAGCCAGGTCAGAATCTAGCTTAATAAATCTTAGGCATAATGATCCAGCGTGCTAGTTAATAACCTCAAGCACTTATAAGAGTATTTTAACCGATGTAATGAGTATGACCACAATTAATACATTGAATGAAATTACATACATTAGGTAAGCTCGCCGCCTCCAGAACTAAAGGTGGCGACTTCCAATCCAGTACGAAGCACAGTTTTAATTCTTAAAACTTTAATGCTATACCTGGACAGACGAATGAAAATTATGTATATGTAAATATAAATCTGTGTCCGTCTTTTGTCCGTGTGTTTAAGAATCTGTTGTGCACTGAATTTGAACTTAAAACCTCCAGATCTGCAGACACGCATTTATGCAATACACTACACTGTCCATCCAACTGGCTATACTATGGAACAGTAGGCACATACACATGCCAATCTTTCATGGCTTCACACGGAACATTTTCGCTAGCATTACACTAGAACTGCTGGCCATCAGAAACATGCTTAAAGTCACATGGGCAGCAAGACTATTGCAATCAATATAAAGCTGTAGCAGGTGATGCAGCCAGTACAGTATGAATTGCACAAAAATAATCACTTTTTAAACCCGTACAACACATGCATTCATTAGAATATATCTTAGCCTGTCGTTCGGTCTTTCCAGCAATAGCTATTAAATTCTTTGAATGAAAGATATGCATCCGGCTGGATTCTATCTCAGAACCTCCCAATTAGCAGGCAGTTAACTAACCAACTAAGCTACGCAAGATGCAAAGGAATCACAATGCAATATGAACCATTACGTTGTTAAAATATGTATAACACTTCACGTTACGCAATGTCACCAAAGCTTTCTCTCAGGGCTTTCATTTGTAAGTTTAGCAATATTGGATAGGATAGTAGCATACTCAAATAAGTCCTTGGTAATGTGCAAGGCAATGGAAAGCTGCCACTGTTTTTTAATACCTGTGGAATGCCGGACGTTCGGCTAGTACTGTATATAGACTGTTATTGTGCCAGAGTTGTCTGCTCTTCTCCAAATTGGATGTTGATCAGTGAAAATCTAATTCTACTGGACCTGTTATCAGGCTAGTTTGGACAGCTAATCATTTAACCCTTCTTTATCTGCCATTAATTTAAAGAATTCACTTCAACATTGTAACTATGAAAACTATGTGCCATGAAACTATGTTTTCGTAAGCAACAAACAAGATATTAGTAGATATTTAAAGAATGAATGACACTATCAGCTAGAGATGAATAGTAAGATATATTTCAGCTTTATACAAACTCAAACTGCAATTAAATCCACAATAAGTATATTCAATACTAGAGAGTGATGAACAATTATTGACAATTTACTGATTTTGAAACTACTAGTAGACCTGATTCAACCGATAGCGCGAACTAACCTGAAATACGATAAATATAAGGCAATTGTTAACTGAAACACGTTCGAAACTGAGTAACACCACAGAGTATTATGACTATAAGGAGACTGGAAGCTCGATGAACTTTTTGAGATTACACTATAACGAGATGACTTATCGATTCTTAACACAACGACTAAAGTTTGCATAAAATGTTAAAATCTGTTTGTGACAATGTTTTTCAACTCTGTACTATAATTCTCCTGTATTCATTTACTGTTGACGTTTCCAGTCTGTTAAGATCGAAATATTCTGTTGCACTCATCCTGGTCAACATTATCTGGACAAGCACATGTTGCTTCTCGGTCTGATGTGGGCAGACATAGAAACTTGCATTCCCCATTATTGTAGGAGCACCTGTTGGCACCTGTAGCAATGTAATCAAATTATGTATTAGAAGGAGCAAAGTATTTTTCAATGCTTGACTATTGTAGAAGATTCATGTGATCATGATCATCATTTTGACACAAAGCGATGTTTGAAAGAGAGGAAAGAAGCGACAAGATGAAACAAGTGACATACCAGGAAAACACTGACTAGGTACAGGCTCTATGCTGTAAGCCTTTCCATTACCACCATTAGGGAAAAGGATACTAGCACCAAGTACATCACCTCCTCTTGGAATTGACTGAATAGCATTTCTACAAAGTTATAGAATAATATTACACATAATAACTCATAATTTAAGACCCTCACCACGCTTTGACAGAGAAAACGCAAGGTATTAAACAACTATGTATTACCAAATTTTCCGCACCATATCATAGGGTCAGTCTCAACTGCATGGTCTACTTTTGTACTTGACCAATATACAAGGCGTACCCTATTATACGACGCAAAACAACAGCCAAGACAAAACAGTGAGCTTAGCAAACTTTGTTGGATAAAATATTCACTCTTCTATAAAACTCTCAAAGTTGTCATCAGCGGTATCAGAATGAAACAGCTGAGCTATTTCACTGTCCAACATTACGGGTTTCTCCTCATTATTATCTCAGTCTGACAGGCTGACTGCGGATCAACATTCTTGCCGGCTTTTAAAAATTTTTCAACAATAGAAGCTGGCTTTACCTTAGCCCATGTGTCTATAATCCACCCACCTATGCTGCCGTAACTTGCCCGTTGCTGTCTGTAGTTTGAACTGAGCCTCATAAGCATGTTGCTCTGCCGATTCCATTTTAGGCGCTTTTAAACAAGAGTAATTAGCAGTGGGGCTCTGCTGTGTACTTAAGGGCTTTTGTTCTTTTGGAGGGAAATGATCTGCAGGGCCGTTACCTTAGTGCACTTAACAAAGGCACACAACAGATTTTTAAAACTCAGTCCAGATACATAGCACAGTAAATTTTTTTTATAGAAAATGTTAGACTTTCAAGCGCGCTTAATAGTGCTAAGGCACAACTACAGTTTGAGCCTCACTTGTTCCAATCTGTCCAGTAGAAGTTATCTCTGTAGGTGGTCAGACTGAATGGATAAGTTGCCAGATCATACACAACCATGCGTCCTCTTCCATCTCTGTTGATGCATTCCAACTTCTGGGTGCCTAAACATGCCAAGTGAACGGCTATGAAAGCAAAGACAATGGCGTATCACTACAGCATTGACTGAACGCATAACAAGTGTAAACCCTCCTAAATGATTTAGTAATTCCTATAACACCGTGTACAGCAGCCAGCCAGATTATATACGTGCTATAAAAAACAAATTTTGATTATTGTTGGAAACTACTATTAGTGAATAGACAAATACTTTTAATCACTGTTTTCATGACGAGGATGATGCAGATCTGGAGTTGTGCGGACATTGAGTTACCGTGTGATAAGTGTTTCAATAGACATTTAGATGTTACGGATGAACGCGGGACCTTTGTTAAAAAAGATAAGGAATTCTACACCAGAGGTCATAGCAGTTCACTCTTGGTCTCATCAAACCGAAATAGGAACAACTGAAGTCTGCAAAATGTTTAAAATGTCATTGAGCGTTATTTTCTTGGGTAACATTTACGAGAGCCACTTCCATCTTTGGCACGCATGAAACATTTGACAAAATTCTGTGAGCAACAAAAATCACCTGGCTCGCTGCTTCCAGCTTGCAGATGATGCAAACTTATGAAGTATCTGCGTTATGGAAACAACGCGGATAACATTAAACATGGATAATATATAATCTTACCCATGATTGGTCAATGCAACCTACTCTTGGCAAATGCCAATCATTTACATGTTGCAAATGAGACACTGATATATCTCTAGGAGCAAATACACGATTTATGTCACTATCCTAAGGAGTTTCACTGCTTAGACAGATGATTTATGGTGTTTACGTGGCAAGGGTGCATATCACATGACTGGCAGGTGAATTGTTGCAATTTTAATGCAGTCATTCTCATCGATCGAATGCATTACAATAGTTTGCTTGAAAGGCAACAAATTTAATGGTTTTACAATTCCACTATTTCTCATAGTATCCAGCGTCGTCAAGAAAAATTGGAATCAAATGTGCGAATTTGACCAACACTTCATGGCCGATGTGTAAAAAACTTACCTAGACGTACTTAATTTCATGAGCCTCAGCATTTATTTTAATGTTTTCGGTGTTTTCATGCATCATTACAAAGCTACCTGAATCATGTAGAAGGTGTCTACAGCCTGAGCTGCAACTAAGCCGCTTCAGACAAGAATAATGAAAATTGCAAAATGTGCAGAAAATTTGTGAAATCTTCTTTAGTGGATTAGATTAGAACTATTTTCAATGGTCAACTTTGTATCAAGCCAGCACCTCCAGTATACTATTAACAAAGTGTAAGATTATAGTTCTCACCTGCATCTGCCCAGCACACCTGCTGACGATACATATTGTACGTTATACCATTTGGCAAGGAGAGGTCAGTGTCTACGAGCACTCGTCGTCCTGTCCCGTCCATATTGGCTACTTCTATCTTTGCCTCAGCTCTATTCCAGTCTGTCCAGTAAATCTTCCTGCAGTAGAAGCGTAAGACGTGACTAACAAGAAGAGACTCCATAACACTTCGCTAGAAGCAATGTGCATTGCTATATAATCATCACTGTTTTAGCTTATTCGATACACCCAACAATATAACAATATCCATTCCAACATCAGCTAAAAAAGCTGACCTCACTGGCAGGTAATGCAAACACGTCGCTAATAGATATTGAAGATGACGCTATGGCATATGCAATGATAATTATAATGAAATTACTAATATTATTATTGTTACGTTCTTCGTGCTTACTGATGTCTGTTTATCAATGCGCCATTCTTTGATATTATGTAAGAGAATACTGTATAACAAATTTTTGTACACCCTGACTACGGGGTGTGTTTGGTCCAGGTCCAGCATCGAATTAGAAAATAATTGTCATCCAGAAGAAATATAGGGTACCTTAATATACAGTAACTGCTGATGGCGACCAGCACTGACGGCAAGTGAAAACCCAAGAAGCAGCATCTACCCACCTTTTTTACACATTAGATCTAACGTAAGTCGTAATTCTAGAGCAAGTTTGGGTACAAAAACATGGCACATTAAAATATTTGGTTCACAGAGCTGTTTTATTTAAACAAAAGCCTGGTTTGCTTGTTCATCATTTTGACTATAATAAAAAAGCTGCAAGGAGATCTTTGAGAAATAACAAGGAGATCATGTAAGTAACCTTTTGAGAAATAACAAGCTAGTTTAATGTTTGTTTCCTAAATCTAGTTGATCACCAAAAAGGTTCATAGACTCCTAGCCTACTTTTTATTGCTCCAAACTACTGCTAAATTTACGTTGACCGCGTCTCCTCCCTCCGTGTCATGCACAAAAGAACTGCAGCTATTGAAAAATTTGCGATGCACTGAAGACATTAATATTACTGTATGAAAAAACAATGCTGAGGCGTGAATTACAGATATTTTTCTATGTACGGTGTGCCAACTATTTCCTATTTTCAACAACATTTTCAACAGGGCACCCATTGTACACTGGATATAATGAATCATAGCTTTACTGCATATTTCTTTACAATCAAAGACAATAGTTACGACATTTCATATCGTAAGACAAGCAATTATTAAACAAATTTGCATATGGTTGGTCCGATTACCAGACCTATATTAAATAAATGATGAAAATCATATTCACAGTAGGTAGTTGTAAAACGGCTCTGAACGATCTGTCATTCTTGTAATATCACTCTATGGTTTGCCTAGTACAGCGAACAATCTATGGCAATGGTTTAGTTAGTAACAAACATGTGCGACCAATGCCAGCGCACCCAATTGAAGAATAAGTGATAGACACCAACAAAGCGATTTATCATAAACATATATAGAAACTTGTAAAACTTTCTATACCAACCCATCAATTGGATCGACAGCAATAGCTCGAGGATTAACTAGACCAGTGTCAACTATGACCTTGCGATACCGTCCTTCGAGATCAGCCACCTCAATACGATCTAGGGCTGAGTCAGTGAAGAAGATTACACGACTAACCCAATCTACTGCTAGGCCTTCTGGTGAGCTCAGACCTGAGGAAGACAAAGTAGGGTAGACAACTCTAATACAAACACAAGTTTGTAACTAGGTAAAGTACTAACTTCCCACCTACTGTAAGGAAGTAATACATGTCAAACACTGGACAAGTAGATTACAAGGTACAGCTGATGAGACTGGCCAGCCAGATAAACTAATATAAATATTTTATCCAGATGTTCTTCAACAACACAACACTAGAGCCAATTCTATTTTTAACAAATTAATCAGGTTGTTTACTCGAAGCAATACTAACACAACTAGACCTCAACCTATGATGTGTAACAACTAACAACTGTGTAAAATGTAGGCGAATACTGGTCTCAACGTAGGAAGTAGTAATCTCAGCATAATCAAGAATTAACCATAAAAATAATAAAAAGATAAAAAATAGTTTACCCAGCATCTAGTATATGTTTGAGTGAGTTACACTCCATTTCTATCACTCACTCTACCCCTGAACCTACTCATTGTCATGCCTGCACTTCTGCCTGCACTTCTGCCTGCACATCCCTAAGGAATGTAGTAACAATACAAACCTTTTTTTATTAAAACCAATATAAACAAACTTAATTAGCTAACTGAACAAACTCTACCTATGCACCAACCCTCTTCTGTACTGTCAAGGCTACACACCAATTCTACTGTCTATAAATTTAAAATGAAAACCTTTTTCTATTGAATATTACTTTATTACTTTATTATTACTTTAGTTTCTACATATAATTTGGGTTTTTTAGGTTTGTACAATTACTTTTTATTCGAGCTTTATACGAGGCATTAGTTTTAATATTATTTGTAATTACTTAGTGTATATAAATTGTTAGACTCTGGAAAGACTTATATGACACCGTACTCTCATGAACATACTTGTAAGTCAAAGTTTGACTTTTAACCTGTCACATTCTTTGGTGTATTCAATGATAATCCGCAACATTTCAACAACATCGTACCTTGACCAAGCATAAATGATTCTTAGCGTAAATGTCATTCTCCAGTAAAAAATATCCACATTAACTGTACATTATGATAGAATAAAGCCTTATTCTTTGATAAAGTAAATAATTTAATCACATGAAATCAGCCCGTAATACCTGATACAAATAAGCACACTGGCCAATACGATCAGCTACAATGTTTAAACAAGCATTATCGCACTCACCATCAATGATCACCTGACTGTCGGAACTATTGTCCAGTGATGCTCGACTAATCGTACCAGTGCCGATGTCACTATAGTAGAACATTCTATCCTTGCAGTCAGCAGCTAGTCCTACCAGTGTCTGCCCTGCTTATAACAAGTAGACTTGACATTAAGCATAACTTAGTTGGCAACAACTAAAATAAAATAACCACAACACATCTGCATGATCGCAAACTCTATGGGATGAGTAATACCCATCTTCGACGATTCACATTTTTCGACCTATTGACCTTTAATAGTTCATTTCGATATAAACTATCAATTGTTTTCAATAGAGCTTCAGAGACTGCGGATGAATTTCTAATGCAAATGCATAATACTGGTCAATGCATAGTCTTTTTCGTCAAACCTGATTTATGTAGGATTCGTCTTCCTCTGTCACCGCCAGCCTGGTAGAATGGCACTCTAAACACGGACATTCCTTGGGTGAAGAGGAGATAATTCCCTTGCTCATTCATCGCTGTCAATGTAGCACAGTGCAACATATTTTATAACACTTAGACAACCGCGTAACACAAAGGTTTGTATTCCATATCCAGTAGTATTATGCCTGTGACATCTTAATAAAGGACAATTCTTAACTTCAGAAATTATTTCTTATCCGACGTGATGTTACAATCAACCAACAATGTTCGTAGCAGTGAGGTACATGAGCTGCAAATATCTCACCTAGGAACAACAATGAATGCAGAGAAAAAAATCCAAACTTGCTTTACTGAAGACTACACTAGAGATGGGCATTGTAAACACAGGAGTTAGCCTCAAACTGTGATACATTTCAAGAACAAATTCTAACATCTAGCCCAACACACCAGGTATAGTAGCATAAAACTGTCATCTACAGGAGTATCTCTAATAAAACTGATCAGAAACCTCAGCCAGGTGACAACCTCAAGCAAATATATAGTTTCCATATCAAGTATTTCCTGGCCGGTTCATGCAGCAAACAATCCAAAGAGACATTTCCTCAGTCATTTGCTGCATACACAAGGTAAAAACGACGAATCTCTTACTCACCTTTGCATGAGGTGCCATCCCCTTCATAGCCGGGATTACATATACACACATAGTCACCAGCAGAGGCACGCGAGCAAACAGCATTTCTGTCACAAAGTGCTGGTCTCGTCATGCAGTTGTCCTGAAGAGGAGTACAAATGGTGCCATCCCCTATGAAGCCTGACCTGCAAACACATCTAGGTCCGGATGCAGTGTCGTAGCAATCAGCATCTGGGTGGCAGATATTGACCTCGTTGCACGTGTTGACAGCTGTAATCATAATGGCTAACTTTACTAACATGGAAGAACATATTTACTTAATAAGAGTCGTTTCTATCCGTCTGTCCAAAGAAGCCATGGTAGAGAAAACAGATTGCATCATACAGGATTTAAACACATGACATTCGGTTTGGCATCTGTACACTCTTAACACTTTGGTTTAAGAGTCGGGTCTGCCTTCCAGCATATTGGATTAATTGTACACGTACTTATTCTCTGTGCTATATCGGCACACCTAATGATCTCTCACAGCACTCGAGGCTGCCAGAGTAATAGTAGCAATAAAGCGAGGCTTAATAATTAATTTGCCCAGCATCTTGAACAGAACAACCCAGTAAAACTAAGGACCTTTGTACGGGCTTAAAGGCTCTCTTCCATGGATAAGTATCATCCTTCGATAGTTGCCGTCCTTTAGAAGAGCTCTTCACGCTGCACCTCTATACAAGTTGACTGCCTATCCTAACCATTACCCAGCATGCATATATAATTATACATGGCCGGCAATGAGTACAGAAGACAATTTCCTCAGTAGGAAATAAAGAAACAACAAATGCAGGAGATTTAGTATACACCACATTTCCCCAAAATCGCATTGCAATCAACTAACTTTGATATGTTTCTATCAGAATTCTTGCAATGGTTAGGCATTAATATCAATATAGAGCAATAATTTATGATTAATAAACCAATAAAAATGTCATCTAGCTGACATGATGCTTGTTAGCGCTTGTTCATGCTTGTTAGAACTTGTCTCTGCTAGTCATCAGGTCATGTAGATACTTTTAGCGGTGAGTGGTTCAGAAGGTACACCAACTACTCATACAACAGAAGATTAGCTATAGAAGAAGATAAGGAGACACAGGGGTACATACCAGTGGTGGTACAGAGCATACAACAGAGAGTTAGCTATAGAAGAAGATAAGGAGACACAGGGGTACATACCAGTGGTGGTACAGAGCATACAACAGAGAGTTAGCTATAGAAGAAAACTAGGAGACACAAGGGTACATACCAGTGGTGGTACAGAGCATACAACAGATTAGCTATAGAAGAAGACGAGGAGACACAGGGGTACATACCAGTGGTGGTACAGAGCATGCAACAGAGGGTTAGCTATAGAAGAAGACGAGGAGACACAGGGGTACATGCCAGTAGTGGTACAGAGCATGCAACAGAGGGTTAGCTATAGAAGAAGACGAGAAGACACAGAGGGTACATACCAGTAGTGGTACAGAGCATACAACAGAGGGTTAGCTATAGAAGAAGACGAGGAGACACAGGGGTACATACCAGTAGTGGTACAGAGCCGCCCGTCACCTTGGAAGCCATCATTGCACTTGCACTGGAACTTGTTGTCTCTGATAGACAACTGGCAGTGAGCATTATCCCCGCACTCACTGTGGCTCTGGCAAGCAGCCTCCACACAGACAGAAGCTGAATCTATTGAACGAAAAAAAAAAGTTAAACCGCCTTCTCATGAAGCTCTCGGGCTTCACTCCAAAATAGGAAAGCATTTATCTTATGATCATCATTTTGACAATCCATTTCCTTCCCGATGAGTTACTAGAAATCTGTTGGATAGTTCAAAGCTTCATTACATTACAAGAAAGCGTTGAGAAACCGAGGGAAGTTCATATCAACCATATCCAAAGGACATCAAATTGGTTAGAGTTTACATACTAGAAATATTTCAAGGTGTAAACACACTAGGCGATTTTATCGCGAGCGTCATGAGGAGGGCGGAGATATCGCTAGCGTGTGCATAAACACACTTGAGCGATTCACTAGCAAGCGATATAATGGGCACGCCCACAAACTGCCAATAAAATTCCGTATCATTAGTTTCTTCGGAGTTAATAAATTTAGGTCAGTCAATATGGCGCCGTCTAAGCGACAACGTAAACAACTTACGCATTTGTTATTAAACCTATCTCACTTTCACGGATTGTACACTGCCTACACTACAAGGAGACATAAGAAAAACGATTATTGCATTTTTCACTGTAATATTTTTCACTATTTTTATACATATCTTATTTTGTAGTGGTTTTTTATATTTAGGCCTAATGTATTAAATATTTACCGTTCTCAAGATGGTCAACCTGCGCAACGATTGACTCCAAATGTTGGTTTTCAACTTGGATTTTTTGTAATTTTTGTTTGTTATGGTGCACATGACTGGGAGTGCTATTATTAAATTTATGAACAATTCAGTGCTCGTTCTGAAGATGTTTCAATATTAACAAAATAGCAAATTGTCGCTACTGTACGTTGGTGAACATCGATAAGAAATAATTACCCGCCATAAAATTGCATTCTGGTAAAATCCAACCAATCGAAATGCATCTCGCTAGCGATAAAGTTGTGCAGAGAAAGTCTAGCGTTATCGCTCTGGATGAGCACGCTGGGTGAATTCTAGCGCAGATTAGCGCCACGCAGCGCGATATCGCTCTAAATATCGCCTAGTGTGTTTATACCTTTAAAAGTAAAAGATGCTAGATTTCCCTAGAAACTATAATCAACAATTAAATAAACAACAATTTAATTACAGATAAATAATGATAGGCAAACAGCAGCGAAACTAGTGATACTATCACCTACAGCTATTAGCACTGAGCAACACTGTAGTCTATCACTAACAACTGTCAGTACTATCACAACTGGACAACACTAGACTATCACTAACAACTGTTAGTACTAACTACAACAACTGGACGACTATTGCAGTTGTTAGTACTATGGAAAAAAGTTTGCAAAACTTACAAAGGTATCCAGGGTTACAAACGCATCTATATTCTTGGTTGTTCTGAACGCAGTAAGAATTTTCACCGCAGAGATCTCTGTTGTAGTAGCAGTTGTTTTGTTGTTCTGCATAACAAAAACATATATTATTAAATTATTTTAATATGGAGCCAGAAATCTATATATATATATATATATATACAGTCAAACGTGGATAACTCGTCCACGGATAGCTCGAACACATGGTTAATTCGAACATTTCCTTTGGTCCGTTCCCACGTAATGATAAATTGCTATAGATAACTCGAATTCAACACTGTTAATTCGAACTGTTTTTTTGCCCAACAGCTACCGAAACGGTTGTTTTCGCTTTAGAAAATCACTTTATTCAAAGCCATAGAGGTAAACTTCATCTTTTCGTAATTCATAAGCGTCGTTATTACCACCATCGGCAAAATATTTTTGTCAACGACTTTTTTAAAAGTTTGGTGAAATTTGATTTATACTGCGATACGATGAATAGCACGGGCTAGCCGGGTCACGCGCGCAAGAATTTTCGCCACGCACATACAAAACAAAAATTGCATCTCTATACTTTTTCATGAAAACGTTTTAAACTTTACATTAGAAGCATTTAACTTGAAACAAGCCATTTGTGCTTATGATTTATATTATAGTTTGTATATGTGCATGTATCTACTAATAAATAAGTAAATATATGGACTTGTGACAGTGCTCTGATAACTTGAATGCTCTGATAATTCGAACACTTTTGCTCGGTCCCTTGAAGTTCGAGTTATCCATGTTTGACTGTATATATATATACAGATACATGTAAACAAAGGAACAAGGAAAGATACATATAAACTCAAACTTTGACTCTACTAAATACAGTAGACATTTCTATAACGTAAACACTATGATAACGTAGACATATTTTTATGTAAATTCCATTTAACGTAATAAATTTAAGCGGTTGCTTTGTATTACGTAGGAAATTCCGTATATCGTAGAGTGTCAAGTAGTTGCAAGTGCTCAACTTCAATTTTGAAACAACAAGAGTAATAGTTGGCTAAATAGTAATAGTAATAAATAAAACATCGTTTTATTTATTGCCGCTTGGAGGAGAGTACAGTACATATATCTATTTAAATCACAAAGTTTGTCATCTGTCGTTCGGTCTGTCCAGCTACAGCTATTAGTATCTAGCAATGATAAATCCGCATCGCAGAAGATTTGATCTCAGAACCTCACGTTCACCAGGCGATAAACTAACCAATTAAGCTACGTGAGATGTAACAGACTAACTCATTCGCACCCGAGGCGAGTTAACTCGCGTATTTATAACTTTGCTATGCACCCAACGCGAGTTATCTCGTCTCTGAAATTTACCAACTCATTGTATCGTTATTTTTAAATCATAAAAGAAAATCTTTGATTAGTTAGACCAATTATATACAGCCCCCCAAGGATAGGCGACGGCTATCATATGGGTGGGGTTTGATGATCGTGCTCTGTTAGGATTGTGTAAGCCTGGGTTTCGGAGCTAACACAATTCTCGTGGGGCGGTCGCGTTGCCTTGTTAGGTTTTGGAAAAGATGACTCGCTGTTATCGTGTCATTAGCTCATTCAGTCATTAGGCCCCGCAATTCACAATAGCAAACCTTGAATTTATACAATGTAGGGGTAACACCTAACTAAAAAAAATGAATCCATGGAAAATAAAACATTTCAAATTATCTATTTTTACTAATTTTGAAATGGGTAGGTATCGTAGTATATGCTTAAAGTTAAATATAATTTACCCAAAATCACCCGAACAACAGCCTTTTTTTTCTAGTTTTTGATTAATATTTTGCCACCCCTAATATAAAATGACAGTCTTTCATCGTTGTCACATTGTTTTACCTGGCCAATAAGATAGGACAGCAGGCAAAGCTGTGGAGTGTAGTTTTCATACTCAAAATCTAAATATAAAACCAAATTTGAGCTATTTTACGATTGCGAATATTAATATCGTGAATGCTTGCGAATGGCAAATGGACTAATCATAACGGTGACAATATTGAGTAACTATATTGATTTGATAACAAAATGAAACCAACAGATCAGTAAAATAACCACTATTGTTCATGCTTGTAAATTAACAAGGGGCTTTATTCAGCATATTTGTTTGTTCGGGTGTCGTGTTCGGGTTCATCCCAACAGAGCTCGATCATTAAGACCCGTCCAAATGATGCCCGTCGCCTATCTTTGTGGGAGCTGTATATCATTGGTTAGACAGAAAAATTGTTGGCCAATCAGACAAACGTTGAAATACGCCTCAATGATGTCTCTGGCAAAAATTATAGCCAAAATAGTACACTCACATCGACATTTACCTAAACCGGAAACCATCATGGCAACTTAAAACTTTATCGTTAGCGATAAAAAAGCAGATTCAGAAGGGGTAAGACAGTGAAAGACTGCATAAACCAAATCATTATTTTTAATGTTTGAAAGTTTTTATTAACATTTAATTTTGCCAATTTGAATAGTTATGCTCGAATAAAAATACACTTTTTAGGCTATTGGCCGTAGTCAGCCTAAGGTTATCATTCACTCAAATAGCATCATATTGATTCTTAGAGCAATACATGTATATAAAGTCTGAAAAGTCAAGAACAGAGTTATTGAACATATTGTTAATATTTGAAACATATTTCTGACAGTTTATTTGAGTTATATTGGCATGTAGATCAGCTATGTTCTTGCTTGAAGGATGATACTGGCGAAGAAAAGTTCGAAATTAGAGTTTCATAATTTTCATGTTCATGACTAACTGTATTTGTATAAATAATATTTATAACTGTGTATTGTATGTAATAAATGAGTAATTTTAGTGAAACTATATTTTGCAATTTTTATGGTGCAAGTCTAACTTGGTTTCAGCAAATGACAATTTTTTCAAAATGAGAAATTTTCTGAACTACCTTCTTTGAGACACAGATATACATGAAAGAGTTATGAGTTATTTATATAAATGTAATATCATTTGAAAAAGTGAACTTGGCTGGTTCCTGTGCAACTTGAATGAGTAAACATCTCAAGTCTGTTTCTTGCAGTAGTAATTTGAATTATGGCAACTTTCTGAAAAATGAGCGGTATTTGAGACTGATCGCCTAGAAATTAGTCGGGTGCTGAAGGAGTTAATTGGGAGATATGGGTCTTTATCTGGGTTAAAATAACATCACTAAAGCTTGCTCTCACGGCTGGTATTAGCAAGTTAACTGACTTACTCAAATTAGCCATTGCCTAGGCAATGTGCCAGGCTAATTAATGGCAAGCAACTACATTACCTGTCACTATTTATAAGCTGTTTTTAATACCCGTGCAACACTGGAAATTCGGTTAGTATAACATGTATTTATTATATCATACCACTATTTACATATTATACATACTAATATATATATTAGTAATATATCGTAACTAAAAGCAGGTGCGAAAGCACATAAAAAGAGAAGTCTACACTGAAAACCTAAAAGATAATTAGTGGAGTGTAAAATGATTGAAAAAAATATTAAGAAGAAAGTAAACATATAGTAATAGCGCTACAAATTTAAAGAGTTAAGTGAAGTTTTTTCTTTTGCATGATCAAAGGGGTGAGTCTGGAAAGATCTTGGAACGGATTAGTCAATTTACATGTATTTTAATGTTCTTATAACGTAAATCCCTACAAAGTACACGTTCCTGGCAAGGATTATTTACGTTATAGTAACGTCTACTGTATATGAGTGCCTCAGTACACATGTCTAGTGCCTTCATATATTGACTACTAGATGGTCTATTTAAAGATTGAGTAGGTCTACCCACACATAGGCGTCAATAATAAATATGATCATTTATTAGTTGTAACCATAGCATACCTCGACTGAGAGTGGTCTGTGGAGTGGGGGTGGTGGACTGAGCCTCCCTGAAGTCAATAAGCTGACAACTCCTTCCATCACCAGTAAAGCCAGCCTTACAGACACATTTATAGAACAGTCTCTCGATGTCGTAGACACACTCAGCGTGGAATGCGCAGTAAGCGCAGCTAGCTGTAATCAACCCAAGTAAAATCAATCATATATCATCCGCATAGATAATCAATGCTTAACATATCTATAACAACAGCAAACATTCACAATCGAACGCCAGACACTGCAGAATGCAAGAAAAAAGAGACATTACCTTTTAATGCTGTCAAAAAATAGATCAAAAAAACAAATACTTTGAAATCTAGGAATTGCCCAGCACATTTACTTTGCGCTAGAATACTAAAATTAAAAATAGAATCGAATTGCTCAGTTGCTTGTTCTACAAAGCATCATTTCTATTCTACGAAGCATAATTGTTATGGAATGAAAAAAAAACTACTCTAAAAGTCAATTGGAGGAAAAACTTCAATGACCATCACATGCATCAGATTGTCATTTGGGCACACAACTCCACACATACACCACTTATCATTTGCCAATAAAGGAACTATATTTTGGTGTTTGATAGCCTCCTAGTGACTCACCATCGATTGGTATGTCGCAATTTTCTCCATCACCGGAGAACCCGTCCTTGCACTGGCACTCATAGCTTCTCGTCTCACCATTGTACACACAATCGGCATTTTCATCGCATATATCTGCCTCATTGCATGTTACGACTGCACAAATAAAAACTAATGTTATTCTTCTTCACCCACCGATCTACAGTCTTACTCTACTTTAAAACAAGCACCTAAACAAATGAACTTTTGCAACATAACAGAGAAGCTGGCGAAAATGAACTAGAATACATAAAAATATAATACATTAACCTCTGAACTTACATACTGCCAACTCTTGATCAGAATTTTAATAATTGTTACTCTTTTAATTTTTTTTACATAACTAAGTTTCACATTAAGTCTCTTACATAGTGCTATATCATACATTTGCTTCAATGGTACGTGTACCCAACTACAATATTGGTTAAGGAGTTGCAACTCATGTTTTGTATGTAAACACATTACAGCGTATATATAAAAATAGTTGCTCCAAGACACAACCTAGAACTTAGCTTTAAAAATTATCTACCGTATATCCCCGCATATAAGCTGATTATAGAGCGCAAAAATTTGTTACAAAAATTGAAGGTCTGACTTACACGCGTGCTGCTCTGATTGAAAGCAAACGAAATTACATTATGCTAACTTAATTTTAACAACTACAACTGAGCCTTTATTAACTCAACTTTGTTAATCAATTAGCATAAAATTGTACATCATCTGATGCTATAAAAAGGCCACCAATGTGTTGCAAAATCAGTTTTGACACTTTTTTATCCTCTTCATACTATCGTGGTTGACAAGTTAGACATTTTCCGAGTCAGATGAGTTACTACTATAAACATAGCTTATGACATTATTATTACTGCTAAAAGTAAATACTCACTGCCACTACTACTATTGCCCAAGATATAATCATAGAAGTGCATTGATCTACAATTTGTGAAACCTACTGTAAAGCTTCTGATCATCAGGTAAAACAAATAGTGTAAAAGACGCTGCTTGATCTGCGCACTAGCTAATTCCCCTTTTTCAGGCTCAGAATTAATAACGCATGAGAGTAGAGTGCTTTAGTGTATATTTACATATAACAGACACAGTCGCAGCCAAAGACTACTCTACCATCAGTGAAAAAGTTCCAGCTTTTAATATGGTTGGCCTACGACAACAACAAGGGTTACATAAGATAGCCTGGTCAAACTCGTGATGGCTATAGGTTGTGGTAAGACATTCAATATATATTCAATATAAAAGGAAAATGATGTAAGTGGCTAAATATAGATATGCATAGGTGATAGCTACTGCTGCCTAAGATCACTAAAAGAAAGTCTATGTTTTAAAATTTAGCCGATAATGTCCGTGTGCTACGATAATCTCTGTGCTACAGCCATCACAGTAGCTATAAAAATGTGCTTTTGATAGTGATGCAAACATGTTTTCCATTGGACCAACGCAAACAGAAGTTTGTTTCTTTTTGATTAAGCGGAGACAGGATACGCTAATTATACGAGTACTTACCAATCAGAAATGTTTTGTACTGAGTCAGCAAAAGTTGCTCCATTTCTGCAACCTTTCGCTCTGATAGATACGTACGGTGCGTTAAAATTTATAGGGTCGGCTTATATGAGGGGATATACGGTGTATTCCTACTATGATACCTGTTACTCAGAAACAAGAGGTGTATGAAACTATTGTCTAATGCAAGGTAGGCTCGCGTGTAAATAGAAGAAATGTGTGAGGAGACAAGTCCGAAACCTGATGACTTGGCCCTTAACCGGTTCATCTAGAAAGCTGCACACACACCGATATTTAAGGGCATCAAAGTAGCTAGGTTGACCTAGCGTGGTGACGTTTTCTTCAATACCTTATGATATATATAAATAGATACATAAAAAGGGCTTTGGAAAAGTAGTGTTTGATAGAGTGTTCACTAAATACAAAATGGATCGTTAGTCGAGGGTAATCGAATTAGCTTCTGAATAACAATTTGAATACTTGTCATTAATTGTCATCATGTGATACTTGTCATCCTCGCATAGTTACCATATATGAGGGAATATATGGTAACTGCTTACATATAAAGTCTAAAGTTTCTCAGAATGTTTTTTATAAATGTATGCAGTTCTTGAGCAACATTAAACACCACTTCATAACTTCATTTTATTATTTTAAAATGGTACAGGGGATGGAAGACGAAAGAAAACTTGAATACTTGTCATTAAAGATGAACTTACACAAAGTTGTAGTAGATTTTACCAGAAAGTATCAGTATTTTTATATCATTTGTGATTTTTTATGTTTGAGAAGATCTGACTGCCAAGTTGTTTCAAGATTAAAATCGGCAAAACTTGATTGCGGTTAAAATGCTCAGAAGAAAAATACGTGAGAAATGACATCACTAGTTGCTATTGTTGCTAATGACATCACTAGTTGCTATTGTTGCTAATGACATCACTAGTTGCTATTGTTGCTAATGACATCACTAGTTGCTACTGTTGCTGATGACATCACTAGTTGCTATTGTGGCTAATGACAACACCAGTTGCTATTGTTGCTAAAGCTGATATCGGATATTGCAAGTTGATATTGAAAGTTGCAGTGTTACGAGTCTCTATTCTGTTGGTCTCTTTGCAACTACAGAAGCCATAACCGCACTTTCCCTTGATCGGAGCGGTTTGACTGCAATAAATTTGTCGATTTTAATCTTGAAAAAGACAGATCACCTCACAAATCAAAAACAATCACAAATAATAGAAAAATACTGATACTTTCTGATAAAATCTAGTAAAATTTTGTGTAAGCTTATCTTTAAGACCACGCTGTTTTACAAGCATTCAGTGGTAGACTGTATGCCTAGACCTCACTCTGCAGGCAACAGTAATGCAATATATATATATTGAAATTTACCATAAGCAGAACTAAAACCACAGTATTCAACATAGAATAGAGCAGTACAAATTAGTAGAGAACTAGATAGTGTACTTATCCCAGTCAGCTGCACGCTTGCGCAGTCATCAGGCTGTAGATCTCAACCCTGAGATTCACAACCTGATGACCGGATCAGGTTGAGATTTATATCTTGATATGATATATGAAGACTATTAGCAATGATCCTTCTCTACTTACTATAAGAATTATTACCATATTACACTTATTGTTTACTGCTACTTTTTAAACGGCGATAATTTGCATTCCGAGAGCAAGATAATTAGCCAACAAGACATGAGCGGCTGGCGCCCAACCAGTCAATAAACCTCAGCCTGTATAGCTACGGTGCTACAAGGGGATGCATAACAGCCTTGACTCCTTACCAATCGGTTCACAGTTGGTACCATCACCTCTAAAGCCAACATTACAGATACAGAATACTTGGTCTCCTCTTTGCTCACAGTACGCATTTTGATGGCAGGTCATGTCCCGACAAGACTTCCTCTCTTCTTCTATAGCTGTATAAATAGAATGTGCAGGCTAGTGTGCGTGACACTATTGTGGCCTTTGAAAAGTTGAATGCTTGCTAAAAGCGAGGGCTAACAACACAAGGTGACCAAACTCCAAAAACCAGCATATTGAGAAGATGAGCTAACAGATACACACTGTGATAGGTTATGGAAGAGAAAACACCACCGGCTATGCCAATCTTGAGAGGCATACCCTTCAAGGAGAATCTTACAAACTAAATGCAGTAGCAATTTTTTTACACTTTAATTAACATGAAGTCAAATTCTTCCACACGTCTTCAAATCAACACCGCAGACCATAAATATTTACTATTGCTAATACAATATGTTTTATATATTTAGAAAGTTCTTTTAAAAAAGGCCGTTTTCATACTTCTATCACATACAAACATGAAATTTTGTCCATGTCGTTATAATTTTCAAAACAAGTTTGATCAAAAATCTTTCATTCAACCAATAATAAACTCCACTAATTTTAAAATTACTAAAATAACAATGCAATATAGCTGACAATAGAAAAACACAGTACATAGTTTACTTATATTCCTTAGCAATGAATTCTAAAAGATGCTCCCATTATTATATTTGCAGAAGATTTTGCACCCCGTTACTAACATTAGATAAAGTTCTACACAGAAATAATAATTCATACACTATGTTTCCATGGTGCGCAGTACTGCGATGAAGCCCCCTCCGAAGTCAAGGGGATTGTACGTTTCCATGCTGCGCAGTGGTTTTCAGCAAATAGCCAGAGAAGAAAAATTGTATAAATCAAATCGCCTGATGGAGAAATTGAATCGATCATGGATACCGAATGCCAGAAACAGTCTTTTTATGCTTCTGTCATCATTATACTCTTATTTACAATACACATTCACAAGGTTTTACAAACCTTAACACAATTTTTACAAAGTAATATATTTTTAATAAGTATTTTTAAGTAATATATTATTTAAACATTAATTTAGGACTATTTTTCGAAAAGTGTTGGCATCGATAACAAAGTCTAGGAAAGTAATCACCTCATCATCTTCGTGGGTGCAGACCATAATTAAATTTAGGTGAAAGAAGATCGGAAGAATAGAAAAAAACAAGATTAGCGTTATAACATTTGTACTAGTTTATGGCCCTCGAAGAATCCCTCTCCACGGCATGAGAGCTATGCGCAGCCACTGCGCAATTGCTGTTTCCTTGCTGCGAATTTGCACTGGCTTCGCACTGATCAGTGCGCAGTGATTTCAGTGCGAAGACGCCGTTTCCATGATTCGAAGAGGGCGAAACTCCGAAGCACTGCGCATCATGGAAACATAGTGAATGGCACTGCTCAATTATTGTGTTAGCCAATTAATAGTTGACCTCAAGTCTGTTGCAAGAATTCGAGGTGGTCACGCCCTCTCATTACTCATGTACAAGCATGCTGAAGGATTAGACTGTGGTCCACAAAAAACTTATTTTTTTTATTTTTGTTTTCAAGTTTTTTCCAAGAAAAATGCAAAACACCCTTTTGTTGATGATTATCATTCCTAATAAAAAGTTACACATACCGTAAAACCTCTATTTGAGCGCCACTTGAACATTCTTTGATTTTTATGAATCCATCAGTGATCGGTAAAAAATTGTCCACAAGATGGTAGTAATAATGACTCGGTTACATTAATAATAATTAATTCTTTTGTTGTTGTTGTTGCTCCTATCGAAATCGATTTTTTAACTCCAAAGATTTACGTTCTCGTTATAGCTTTGAAAGCAACATCAAAGAATCAATAACTGTATCAGACTAATAGTAGTTTCTTGTTTAACGCGGTCTTGATACTTTAATGTTTGTAAAAGACTGTTCAACATTTACGATGGAACATTAAGGCTAAATATTGTGCTAAACGCGCATGCGAATAAAAGTTTATCGTTATTTCTGTGAAAAGTATGTTAAATAGCAACACCAAAGTTTAGTTCTACTAAAAAATTTGTTTGGGCGCTAATATCGACTAAGTTCAACAGTGCAGAAGAGCATTTGAGGTCAGAAGACATTGTGGAATGTATTGAACAGCCATAACTACAACAAGCAACAATCAGAACGCAACTGACCGAGCAAACGATACAAATATTTTGTTTCAAAAATTTTAATTCTTGTTTCTGCATGTATTTTAAGTATGGTTTATGTCACTTATTCTTGAATATATATTTGCAGCAATTGATAGATTATTATTATTATATAACTCATAAATTAGCAGATTTATAGCATATTATAGCACCGTTGCCGCAATATAAACTCATTTTTCGATAGATTGATGCTCATAACTCCTCCTCTATTGCACAGGAAAGCCAGTTTTGGCTGCAACTGTATCTAACATATCAATGAGTGCAATTAGCTTTTATGCAACATTGTTAAACCTATATACATACCTCTTAAAGTTTATCGTCGTTGTATGTCCAGCTACAAGTTCGCGTATTGATGGATTGGAACTCTCAACAAATACATCAGAAATTTTTTATCCAAGATCGCCACCACTGAGCTACTTAAAGGTTGACTTGCAACAAAATTCACATTACAGTTATTTGGTATCAAAAAATTCACCATGTCTTACTCTGTTGTGTCGTAGGTGCCAAACACGTGGAAATGTGATTACAAGCTCTTAACAGCTCAAAGACGAAAAGCCGCCATAGATTGGAATCTATTTGACGTATTCATTAGTTTGGTTATCATCTTGTCACACGATGTTCTCACGGGAATTGAAAGGCCAATAAAAAGCTCAATATCAAACTTATTGTAGCACTAGTTTATGACAAACACTTTGGGTTTTACCGAAGACCCGTATCAAATATAGATGCTGGCTACTTTACAGTTTTCTTTCGGCTTGGACTAATCGTCAAGTCTTAATCTGATCATGTGACCCAATACTTCGAAAATAATTTTTGCAGCACTTTTCGATTATCACAGGTAACCAACAGGCTCGTCATGATTATCAGACAATGTTATGTACTCATTCGAGCTAAGGTTGAAAAGTTTAACGAATTTTTACGGTAAGTTATAAGATATCAGTGCTAAAAGTGACAGCATTACGATGATGATAAAACAGACGCGTAAGAACAATAGACATGGTTTTATTGAATGCGTGAAGTATATTTGTGAAAATATTTTGACGAATGAGATTGCATGAAAGTGTAAACAGAAACCATCCTGTCACAAGTACATCCCATTTGAGCCGTTTTGGAAAGAGAATCCAAACTACGACGGTCTCGTGTGGCTGCGATTAACTGTTCATTTTTTAGCTTTTAGGAGCTTGTAATCACATTCCCACATATTTTGCACCTACAACACAACAGAGTAAGACATGGTGAATCTTTTGATATCAAATAACTGTAATGTGAATTTTATTGCAAGTCAACCTTTAAGGAGCCTTGAGCCACTAGCATTATCATATTCTGTATACCGTATGCACAAGCTAATTAGTTTAGCCATGCGTCCACGCGTTACAATGCCCCTAATAAGAAATATTTTTCCTATGGTTCAATTATTATATCTGGGGTCAAGGCCATTTCTTCTCAAGCGGACAATTATATTATCTTCGTAGAAAGAGCTTCAACATTTTCTTTCTATTCGGTCAGACAAGAACAGTACAATATCGCATTTTTAAATTTATACCAGCATCGAGAGGTACCAGTATCGTCATATTCAAAGTTTTGAAGGATAGCTTCTGGTGGAACAGTAACCTTTTTAAGGATTTTTGTTTTGTTTTCTCAGTTTGTATTAATTGTATTATTACCAAATCATCCTTTATTGTTATTGTAGCAAAACCGACTTAATTCTATAATATTATCACAGGTTATTGCAAGCAACAGATATCAGCTGGGAGTGATAGTTCTTACTTTTTCAATGCATATTTATTGAGAAATCTACATCAAGTCGGAGGTAAGTTAGCAGATTTCTTGTATCTAAAAGGGTTAATGTTACTCCGTCCAAAAAAAGTGCAAAATGTAGCTGACATTGCTTTGTCTGTAAGAGTTAAATTTATCTTCCTAAAATTCTGTCACGCTATTTGAAAATACAACGCCAACCTCTATTTGAACGCCACTTCTAACTGACCGCCACTATAGGGAAATTGTTGAAACAGAATGCTATGGCGTTCAAATAGAAGTTTTACGGTACATGTCTGCCCAAAACTATTTGCACAAAATGTGGTTTGTTGTTGTCTTCAAGGGTCAACTGAAAGCAACAAGAACATAGAAATGAGTTCTTGAATTAATTAAGCATACCACAGTAATATCCATCGCCACTGTAGCCTGCTGTGCAGGTACAGATGTAGCCTCCATCTGTATTTCGGCAGATCGCAAGGGGAGAGCAAGTGTTGGCACCAGTTGCACATTCATCCAAGTCTGCAATACAGGATGGTTGTGTGACAACAACACTAAGCTGATCAACTTTCCCGTACTAAAAAAATGATAGCAATTTGTTTTAAGATTGTCAAAACTTGAAACACCTCCTGGGGTGTTTAGATTACCACATTAGTAGAAGTAATAAAGAGCGCAGCACTATAAACGACAACCAAAGAGCGCCAGCAACAAGTGTCGGAGTCAGCAACATGCTGTGCTTAAACCAGCCAGCACCTAAGCAGTGTGAAAGATTACAATGTTCATGAATTTGGCCTTATTGGGAAGAAAGGAGGCCATTTAATAACTGATAAAAACCCACCCAACTCATGTTTGTTCATTAGCTGTCAATAACGGAACGAGAAAATGTGAGGCGAGCATTATGTGCTTGCCAACACACCTTGCTAAGTCATGTCAGAGCATTAACTACAAAGCTAAAAATGTAAACTGAGGCACTTTATAATTATGTGGTTTGAATATGTAGAGTTGAACGAAATGGTATAGCGGGATGAAGTGTAGCTGCCTCTTACCTGTACAATCGCGACCACTTCCTTCATAGCCTTGCTTACATGTACAGGTGTAGCTATTTCCCTTTGGCACACACACAGCATTGTAATGACAGTTATTACTTGCGCAGACATTGTCTGTGAACATAAAGGGTATGTTTGTTAGTCAGGAATTGGCGAAGCTTATCAACAATAACTGGAAGATTCTCAAACTGATTGAGAATTATCAGTCCTTAAAGACTTTTTGACAACTATCTGCATTTGGCTCATTCGTAGCACCTATAGAGAATTCTCTCTAACTGATCATGAATGGAATGTTACGATACTATCGGTCACCAATTTCCAAGTATATAAGTATAGTTAACGTAACTGAATGAGAGCAAGGCACGTGTGAGCTTCAACTAAATATATTTTGTTGTGCTCGAGTTTGTAAACAAGTTGATAGTAGTAATAACTATTCTAAACATTACAAAAGGGAATAAACCAGGTCAGAGTCAATAATGTAAATAAAGCAGTAGGACCATGGCTAAGGACAGACTAACAAAAACGCGATGCATGATAACTGATATCTTAGTTTATTACCGCACAATGTACATTCAATTATTGAGTACTGCTGGACATAAAACTCCCAAGATATTCGTAATATCACAGCGCGTGGATATAACTGCACAAACAGCCCACAAAATTAAAAATATAGTGTACATACTTTTTCCTTACAACTCAGTTGGCAAATCGTACTACTATACAAATTAAATCATTTGAATGACTTCAAGAAATTGCTCAGTGAAGACTTTGCGTGACATTGCTTTTGGGTCTGAGCAGACTTCATCAGCTGTGTAACCTGTTGCTTCTGAAACTTTCGGATAACAGCAGCACTATTTTTGTCCAATATGCGCCGTTGAACTTTGGGCTGTCGACTGTCCGTTGTTGTTGTTGAAGCAGAGGGGATTGTTTTAAGTGACTGCATTGGAGATTTTGTCGTCTTTTTTGTAGATCGAGAAGACATTTCATGAAAATTGATTGCCCTACTAGGTAGCGATGCAGTAGTTTGTACGTCTTCTGTAGTTGCTGGCTTTGCCTCACCAGTGAACTGGCACGGACTGTTGGTGAGGGAGCGATTTTGAAGTTTTCGTTTGAGGCGTTTGTTTTTATGTCTAACAGAGTGCCTACTGAGAAAAGACTCATCGGAGCGTTTCTCTCCGTCCACAGCAACCGATACACGGTGACACATCCCACACGTTGTGATGATTTTGTTGCAACCATTAAAATAATGATTTAACACACGACGTTGAAATGTTGATCCATCTTTGCGACCGTCGGACTTCTTCAACTGTCGTAGCACGAGTTTGCCTGTCTTTGGTTTAGGTTTAACTCGACGCTTAGCTACACGATTATAGCTAGATGTGTTATCTTTCCTCAAAGCTAGTGTAAGTGGACAACCGCATGCGTAGCAGACGTTTGTTCGTTTGGTTTTAGAATTGATGCGCGTAGAGTCTATATCGCATGGATTAGTGCTCAAAAGTTTTGTTTTATTATTGTTTATCATATGAATCTTGAACTGATAGCTTTTCGATTCATCAATAGAAAACTGCGAGCAAACGATAGATGCTGCTTTGAAAAACTTCAATCGACAATTGTCATGATCTCCAAACTTATGAACCTGGTCACACGTGTTCGCCATTTTTTTAGATGTCGATTGAATTAGACCATGTGCGTTCGCAGCCGGGTAGTCTGATTCAGAGCCGTATAGCTTCCCACTGTGAAGCTATACGGCTCTGGCCTGATTAACGACAACTACAAATAGGCGATAGCCGTTATACAGTCACGCATCGGTGATCAATTTGATCTAATACCGGTTATTAACGAACGGTAGAGGCACGAGCGCTAACAAGAAATCACAACTCCAACAACTACACTGACCGTGGATTTTCCCAGGAGTTCCCAAGTAGTTTACTAGAAGTTAAGTTTATAAAACAAACGTACGAAGGTGCAAGTTTAGTTACATTATAGACTTACATGTTATCTCATCAAAAATGAAAACCAACTCGTTAGCATTCATGGGATATTGTAATTTCTTGAGTGAACCGATACTGGGCTGATACCATTCGTGAACTAGTTGCAAAAACATAGATGCTTCGACTTGAACTTGAGTGAGTTCTAATATTTTGTGGCGATTTGTATAATTTTCATCTCTCACACTAATAATCTGCAGATTTGGTGGTACATGTTTGTTTAGAACTAGACAAATGACTCGTATGTTCGGAAATGTCAAAATGGATAGAAAAAAAAATTGGAATGTGATCACCACCTGGCAATTTTCTAGAGACATAAAATTAATGTATAAATTAGGATAAACATAAATTTTTTGTCAGTAATAAATGAACAAAGATGTGCTGATCGCAGAATTAACTCATAGTGAGAAGTTATCTTCTTTTTGGCAGATGTCAATGTCAGTCACTTTTCCAGTATTGCAGATAAGTGAACAAACAACTACTGATTTCGATGCAACGAATGCACTTTTCTACTAGGGTTTCAAAACAACTCTGAGTTTGAACTGCTATCAAGATGGGGTGTCCACAATGTATTTATTGGACAAGTAAACATGCCACACCATTGTAAGCCTTCTGAAGATCTTCTCAAAATCTATAAAAATGGATTTTGTAATTTTTTTATCACCACTAGCAGTTTTATTTGCAAATGAACAAAAACAATATACCAAGGTAGCAAGTTATTGTAACATCAGAGCATTCAAAGTTGGATTTGTTTTTTCCAGAAACTTGTTGCTGCTCGTTGGCTGTACGCTCTAATCCATGAGTCACGACTGCTCCTACAAAGCCTGAGTTCTTTATCAGTCCTAGTTTAGGTATATAATGGGAGTTTGTGTTTTGTATGTGTGAGCAGTAAACTTGTAGCATTTGTGCAACTATTGATAGTTTTTCCATTACTGTAAAGGCTCACGATTTAGGGAGCAAAACTGTTAATCGCTCTACAACAGCCCCATTTAATTTGTTTTCATTAATTGACAATTAACTTACTTTAAGAGAATGAGTATGGTTGAGTACAATCAGTTAATTCTGTTTTATATACCGTATATTTTTGTATATAAGCCAAGTTGAAAATGCAAAATAAAGTTACCAAGCCAAGTGGTCAGATTATATGCGAGGATATATGGTAATGGCCAGACTGTAGATTATTTTATTAACCCAATTTGCTCACTGACTGCTGCGCCCACACCTTTTTCAATTTACTAAATTCTCCAAGTTGAACAACTACAAATGTGTTTATTACTGGAACTAGATACCACTGTTTTCACCGTTTGACTTTGGCTCATGTTTAACCTTAGCAAATTTTTACCTACCGTCTTCCAGTTGAGTTTGAGACATCAAAGTAAAACGTGTTGTGAGATCATTTTCATTGTAAACTACATAGTAGCCGCTGTGATGAACTCTGTAAAAGTCTGGAGCCGTATTGCATTCGTTGAAAGTTATCGTCTCCTTCATGTAAAATGGGAATTCTTTGTCTCTAATGATGTAGTTGCGAGTTCCCTCAGACCTGTATGTTCCTAAAAGTATTTAAACAGTATATTTATAGATGGCTGTCATATAGATTTGTTTTCCAGACTAAAATCATTACAACACATTTTGTAAATAAACACTGTGAGGGAACTTAAGGTGTAGCTCATTTTTGTCAATAACTGTAAGTTCCATGACATGAAATCTCGCAGATTAAAAGTTGTAAAACTAAAATTGCTATTAAAAATAAAGCCCATCTTTTAATTTAATTCACTTGAAATTAATTTAAGTGAATTAATTTAATTTAAATTTAATTTAATTACTCAATCAAGTTACTTAATTTAAGTTTTTCAATTTAGAAATAATTAAAATTTAACTCAGCTTAATTTAAGTTAGTTTATTTATTCTAATTTGAGCACTTAATTTAAAATTTGGCGCTGACTACTTATGTTTATCATACTATAAAGGAATTGACTGCATTGAAACTATACATAATTTGTATATATATACATGTATATATATATATTTATCTCAAATTTTGTCATCGTCTGTCGTTGTTCGGCGTCTGCCCAGCAATAGCAAATTAAAATTTAGCTATGAAAAATCCATAGCCCAAAGTATTGGATCCGCAGAACCTTCCGGTCACAAGGCAACAAGCTAACCCATTCAGCTACGCGGGATGCAATGGATTCATTGGGTGATATGAGTCATTATCTGGATTAAAGTACGCCTAGCTACTCGGCGTTGCATGCAACATCGCTAAAGCTTGTTCTCAAGGTTCTTATTAGTCAGTTTAGCACTACGAATACAAGCTTATTCAAATTAGCCAACGGCAACTACATTATCTGCCACTGTTTATAAGCTGTTTTTAATACCTGTGGGATAAATATTTAAACATAAAATGAATAAAATTCTAATTAATGTTTTACTAAAATCTCTTCTTGCAAATCTGAGAATAAACATACTGAGTAGTAGTTCATGAGTCTTACCACGACCAACTTTTGTGTACTGTGCAGTGTAGTCAGTAAATGCAATGTTGTATCCAATAGTGTTTGCCGGCAGGTCTCCGTTGACACTAATCAGCAGGTCTCTAACCTTGCCATCTATGACACCTGTCATTGTCACTTCGACACGCAGTATTTCAGCTCCCACCTCGATTGTTGCTGAATAATTTATGATTCCACCTAAAATAAAATAATAAATATATTATTAAAGCAGTCTCGGATAGATTTTGATATTTATTTGTAACTCTTTCCATCATAGCTACTTTTGCAGCTGTGTAGGAACGCTATGGACAAAGGCTACATGAGATGGCGCTATGCGCAGATGTGTTTAGCGGATGCCTCCATTGACCTTGGTATTAGGTGCAGTGTGTTAGTATTTCTTGGAAATATTTTTACAATGCTCATGTCTCATTGGATAATGGTATTAGCAGTCAGTTTTACATTTTAAGAAAGTTAGCATAAAATCTGAGCCTAAAAATGCAATAAATATTTTTGTATCTAACTAAGATAGAAAATGATTGCATGACTGTTTCACTTTATTAATCAACATAAAACTATTGTAGTGTTTTTACATATTAGCTAGCAAATGGTATTCAACAATAAAAAGTAGTTGCCTCTGAATAATAAAAAGGTGTTATGGAACAATATAGAGCAGGTGTTATGGAACAATATAGAGCAGGTGTTATTGAACAATATAGAACAGGTGTTATTGAACAATATAGAGCAGGTGTTATTGAACAATATAGAGCAGGTGTTATTGAACAATATAGAGCAGGTGTTATTGAACAATATAGAGCAGATGTTATTGAACAATATAGAGCAGGTGTTATGGAACAATATAGAGCAGGTGTTATTGAACAATATAGAGCAGATGTTATTGAACAATATAGAGCAGGTGTTATTGAATAATATAGAGCAGGTGTTATTGAATAAAATAGAGGGCAGATGCTATCGAACAATAGAGAGCAGGTGTTGTTGCACAATAGGGAGCAAGTGTTATTGAACAATAGAGAGTAGGTGTTGTTGAACAATAGGGAGCAAGTGTTATTGAACAATAGAGAGCAGGTGTTACTGAACAATAGAGAGCAGGTGTTATGGAACAATAGAGAGCAGGTGTTATTGAGCGATAGAAAACAGGTGCTATGGACCGATAAAGAGCAGGTGCTATTGAGTAACAGAGAGGGCAAATGTTATTGAACAATAGGAATTTTTTTATAAAACTGCAAAAGGAAAACATTAACAAGATCTACTGTTTATGACATCATAATGTTATTAGCTTTAGTTTAACAATTGTCACACAAAAAACATGTCTCTGACCTTGAGAAGCTTTCAAGTAATGGAGCAAAGGTAAATCACAAGCACTTCAATCGTAATTCACATTTAGTAGAAATCATCTAACTTTTATCAGCATAAACATACAATCCTAACACAAACCCTACGCATGCATCTTGTTCACTTACCTGAGATAGTGAATCCATTGCTTGAGACACCCTTGGCAAAGAGCCAACCGATCAGTTCACCCAGAGGCACAAGTAGTTGCGATGGATAGCCAACCAGAGGTGGTAGTTTGCTGATGGCTGTATAGGCTCGACCGTCGATCAAGGATGCATAGACATGCATGGTCACGTCAGCTATGTCCTGCTCATTCACCCTACCCACAATTCTCCCATTCATGCGTAAAACATCAGCTGCAATCAGACAGCAAGGCTTCAAATAATGTAAGTAGAAGAAACAACTGATTTCAAGTTACTGGAAAACCTCTGTTTGAATGCCATGGTGCTGTGCTTTTCAACATTTCTTTCAAAGTGGCATTATATTAAAAGTCACGTTCAAATAGAGGACGGTTCTTTATTTTTTGACTAGCTGGTCAGAATTTTAGCATAATAAATTGAGCTCTTTTACAGGTGAAGCGATGCTAACGCCGCCTATATTGTGCACTCTTATTTGGGCAGAGCGACATTAATGCCGTTGGCTTCAGCATTTTTGCTAAACCGTTTTTCTAACGCGTCAAAGCATCAGACCAAGTTGAACAAAGGACTACTTTGAGTAAAACATATTAGGCGGATAGAGTTTTTAATTATTCCTATCGTGTTGCTTTCAAAGTATTAAGGAACAACTGTGAAGCTTTAGAGTTAGAAAACGAACTTCGATACGCCATAACAATGGCTGCTATTATGTTTTACGGTGTTCCTGAGTGAAAGGCGTTCTCATCATTCATCAAAACGTTTTAAAGTTATCAATCAGGTTATAAAACACCTTATGGACGGATCTGAAGACAATAGATAGAACTTAAACCTTAGTGACTCCAAATCAGAGTGTAGTTCTGATGATTGTGATGATCGATCTTTTCAGGCACATAATCACTAAAACTATGGCAACCACTACAGCCACACCAAAAGAATTAATTGTTATTAATGTAATCGAGTAGTTATCAGTACCAGTTTGTGGACACTTTTCCATTGATCACTTTTTATTATGGGTTCGTAAAGATCAAGGAATGTCAAAGTGATGGTTTAATTGAGGTGACGTTCAATTAAAAGGTGGCGCTCTATTTTTCAACCCTTCCATAGTGGAGTTTTATAAGAGGTTGTATTCATATAAAGGTGGCATTCAAATAGAGGTTTTACGGTACATGCCATTGCATGCTGTTTTTTGCTAGGCCCTGTTGGTTTGACAGGAAAAATTAGTAACATGTTTACAAATATAAACAGCGTAATTTATAGCTGTTAGTAGCTGCTAAATCTTTATAATTAAAGGTTGCCTTGCAACAAAATTCACATTACAGTTATTTGGTATCAAAAGATTCACCATGTCTTACTCTGTTGTGTTGTAGGTGCAAAATATGTGGAAATGTGATTACTAGCTCTTAAAAGCTCAAAAACAAACAGTTAATCTCAGCCTTCACGAAGACGCCGTAGATTAGAATCCCTTTCCAAAATGGCTCAAATGGGATGTAGCTGAAAAAGATGGCTTCCGTTTACAATTTCATGCAATCGCATTCGTCGAAGTATTTTCACAAATATACTTCTCGTATTCAATAAAAACCATGTCAATTGTCCTCACGCGTCTATTTCATCATCATTGTAATGCTGTAATTTTGAGCACTGATATCTCAAAACGCATGGTAAAAATTCACTTAATTTTTTAACCTTAGCTCGAAGGAGTGCATGTCATCCTCTGAGAAACACGAGGAACCTGTTGGTCACCTGTGATAGTCGAAAAACGCTGCAGAAATTATTCGTGCTGTTTGGCAGGAAGTATGGATCCCATGATCAGATTACGACTAGACAACTAGACCAAGCCGAAACAAAACTGTAAAGTAGTGAGCATCTATATTTGATACTAGCTTTTTGTTAAAACCCCAAAGTGTTTGTCATAAACTAGTGCTACGAGAGGTTTTATATTGAGCCTTTTATTGGCCTTTTAATTCACGTAATAACATCACATGTCAAAACAATAGCCGAATTGTTTGAGGATGTCAGAGAAATAAATTGATTCCAACCTACGCCGTTTTCGTGATAGCGGCGATTAACTGTTCGTTTTTGAGCATTTAAGAGCTTGTAATCACATTTCCACATATTTTGCACCTACAACACAGCAGAGTAAGAGATGGTGAATCTTTTGATACCAATTAACTGGAATGTGAATTTTGTTGCAAGTCAACCTTTAATAAAACTGAAAACCCAAACAACCATATAGCAGAGGCAAACTTCAAGAACTGTGTAAAGCTTTTTTTTGCTGCCAAATTTAAGCTAACAAGGATATTCAACTCTCGGATCTCTACCGTTAATGCCATGATCTTCAAAGTTATTCGTCAGATTTGATACTTTAATTAAAAAACGCTACTCTGTTAAAAGTACTAACTTTAATTAGAACAATGAAGTTTGTATTATGAAGTTATCTACCCATGCATGGTAATACTTGACATTAAAAAACTATTGATCAGCAACAAAACATGTTTCTTATTATTATTTGTCTCAGCTAGGCATGTATAATTAAAGTCAATGCTAAATCTAATATTTGCATATAGCCTGATCCCATTTACTGGGAAGAACTTTGTTAATTAGGTCAATTAATTTGGTCAATTAATTAGGTCAAAATCGAGTCAGTGTAAGATTTCTCAGAAGGAAAACAAACCTTTGACATGACGGACCACTTTGAAACCTGAACTGCGTTTAGTAAGCCATACATTGAAGCTAATTGTCTAGCTAGACAGCAACAAAATTTAATTAAATAATGTCATGTAACTTATTTTGAAAAATGTAGAAGTAACTCGAAAAATAAGAAAGAAACATTACCTTTAAGACATGATATTCCATTGCCATAGTAACCATTATTGCATACGCAACATCCTTCCACACATGTACTATTCAAGCTGCATCTCTCCTCACATTGTCCCTTCTCAGAAATTTCCGGATCTGCATCGGACAGACATGCACTATTAGTTTATGCTTACTTTAGCCGTTTTAACTCATGAAAACATAATAGGGCTCCCATTGGCAATTTGTTACATCCAACCATAACATGATGGTCGTAGTTATATTTTTAAATTGCGCTACTTCTGATACCGCTAGCGACTCCTTCTGATACCAGTAACGACTCCTTCTGATACCGCTAGCGACTCCTTCTGATACCGCTAGCTACTCCTTCTGATACCGCTAGCGACTCCTTCTGATACCGCTAGCGACTCCTTCTGATACCGCTAGCGACTACTTCTGACACCGCTAGCGACTACTTCTGACACCGCTAGCGACTACTTCTGATACCGCTAGCGACTACTTCTGACGCCGCTAGCAACTCCTTCTGATATCGCTAGCGACTACTTCTGATACCGCTAGCGACTACTTCTGACGCCGCTAGCAACTACTTCTGATATCGCTAGCGACTCTTTCTGATACCGCTAGCGACTCCTGATATCGCTAGCAACTACTTCTGATACCGCTAGCGACTACTTCTGACACCGCTAGCGACTACTTCTGATACCGCTAGCGACTCCTTCTGATACCGCTAGCAACTACTTCTGATACCGCTAGCGACTCCTTCTGATACCGCTAGCGACTACTTCTGACACCGCTAGCGACTACTTCTGATACCGCTAGCGACTACTTCTGACGCCGCTAGCAACTCCTTCTGATATCGCTAGCGACTACTTCTGATACCGCTAGCGACTCCTTCTGATACCGCTAGCAACTACTTCTGATACCGCTAGCGACTCCTTCTGATACCGCTAGCGACTCCTTCTGATACCGCTAGCGACTACTTCTGATACCGCTAGCTACTCCTTCTGATACCGCTAGCGACTCTTTCTGATACTGCTAGCAACTACTTTTGATACTGCTAGCGACTCCTTCTGACTGTATTTATCACTAGTGTTTCAGCAGAATGTAGCTTTAAACAGAATTATTTATATTGCTAACGTGCTACCAGTTGCTTAAAAACATAAGGCTTATAAAACTATTGTCTACTGCACGGTAGGTCTGTGTTTGGATAGAAAGGGTGTGTCAGGAGATAAGTCCGAAAGCTACTGACAGCCTCCTCGCTGCCTCTAAAGGAAGAGCTGCACAGACCGATATTTAAGGGAACCAAAGCTACATAGATTGACGAGGCATGGTGATGTGTTCATCAATACTCTATGACATATGTATATACATGAACATATATAATTTTATAATCAGATAATGTATATACAATATTATATTATCTGAAGATTGCTCTTAGCAAGCATGAAACTATTAGTAATGAAGTGTTCTATCTAAAGTTATAGTCTGTTTTACTGATTTTATATATATATATATATATATATATATGTATATATATGTATATATATATATGTGTATATATGTATATATATATACATTATATGCATATACATATATATATACATATATATATACATATATATATATACATACATATACATATATATATACATATATATATACATATATATAAAAAAAAATATATATATATACATATATAAACATTCCTTCCAATAATAGGCAAGTACACTAAAATTGTTTAATTTTTTTACTCATGGCAAAAGATTACACTCTGTGGGTCTACACATAAAAGTTATGTATAAACATCAAACAATACTATTGTAATCCACTTGCAGGCTGGATGAATACTTGTCAGAAATCTTTGAAGATTTTTGCTCTCAATTAAATGCATTTGAAACATCTGTTTCGTTGGAGACCTATCGTGTTTAATCTTCAAATGTTCTTGTTACAGCTTTGTGTTTCTAAAATATGGACACACCATACAGTTACCTCACTAGGTTCATACGACTCACCTGGTTGTCCAGTGCCAATACGCCCAAGGTCTGGTTGCTCGATTTCTCGTAGGTATCCAATTTTGTACATCCACACTCCTGGTGTCTCACAGTTACTCGTTCTGTCATAAAAGATCTTGAAAAACTTGATAAATAAATAAAATGTATTTAATTCTAGTTTTGATTCAATCGGCAACATCATCTTAAAAATAATTAGGTCTAGCGCTGACATAACATGTTGATCTTCTGATGATAAATTTGAATTTAAGACGGCAGCTCATCGTTAATTGGCTTAAAGGCAGCGAGCAAGGCTGACCTCGTTCTTTGTTTTTAAATGTTAGCAAAAGTATACTGATGCAGTTGATTAATAGAACTAAGACTCCTACCAAACTTTCAGCCTCTTCTTAACACTCAGCTACTCAACTGATAATATATCATGCTTATTCATGGAGACAACTTAAAATAACAAATAAAAATATTGTGGTATGACCCATATCTGTACAATGCTGCATGTACAAAGTTTATTTCACACACCATTGTAGTTCATGAACTTTGACAAAACCAACTACAGCGGAGCTTCGGTTCACGACCAATTCGGTTTTCGACAAAAAAAATTGAGATTTGTTCGTCTCGAATTTCGAACATAATTTTGATTCTCGACCAAACTGGAACATGTGCATCAGAATTAAATGTTCGGAACAGCTCCGGAAACAGCATGGAAACATTTGTTGACCCCAAGAAAAGCATATACATATATATTCATATATTCTTCATACGCTTCATATATTCCTTACAAAAAGGAAGAAACTGTCTGGGATGACGTGCCTCTACCGAAAAGATTTGCTAGGGAGACAACTCCTCTAGTCGAGTTACCCTAAATTGTTTTGGAGGATTCTCCTTCAAAGATGTGAAATAAATGTGCCATTGCTGTTTATATTTTCTTTTTCACACAATTTCTGATGTAACTGATCAGTTGCATTTTTGCTGTTTCATTATCAATTTCAGTGATATTTGGTATTGTATCTTAACCTAGAATGTTTTCGCTGTTTTAAGAGCAAAACATACAAAAATTTTACTTTGTTTTCTTTTTTCATCATAACTAGAAAATCTTTTATTAAAAATAAACACGATCTATATCTACCTGTTTTTATTTATAGTACGTAGTACACAGTGCAGTTTATGATGTAAAATGTTGAACAAATACTTTACCGAAGATGTCTTTTCGGCTTGGAACGGATTAAAATTTTCATGCATTCATTCAAATGGGAATAATTGTTTCGGATCTCGAACAACTCGATTTCTGAACAATCTTCTGGAATGTATTATGTTCGAGAGCCGAGGTTCCACTGTACAATTGAAGTAAGCAGACCAAGTAAAAAATCCCAAAAATGCCTGATAACAGATAATGACTGAACAGAGATTGTCACACTGCTCTCTGATTGGTTTGTTATCTGGAACATGCTTTCTTATTCAAATCTGACCTATGTCCGTTTTCTCTGAACTTTTTATATGCGGCAGTTACACTAACCAAATTGCACTAACCTGTGCCTCGATGTCAATTTGAAATTAAAATGCCACTAGCCTACTATAAAGCTAAACACTGTGATATAATTAGTACTACAAAGTAAATTCACCAGAGACTCTAACTCACATACCAGATTTTATCACACACAACTTCTAGAGAATATAAAATAATCATAAACATGCCAGACCTCATATTTTAGTTACATTTTTGTAAAATTTCTAAAAATCAGTTCACAAAAATTTTGAGCGATTGCAGATGTTTTCAAAAGCCTAGCTTGTGGCACCATGTATTTGGTTTACAATTGTAACCCTATTAGCAGGTCTGAGGCTATTCTGGCTACTTGTTGGTTACATGAGCTCTTGTGTGCAAACGCTGCCCTTGATCACATGTCTAGGTTTCTACAAGCTGTAAGCGCCTTGGAAAAACTTATTAGCAAAATGCTGCCAAGTGCAACCCAGCTCTAAGCGCAGGTGAAAATGTATAGCAGATGGTGTTTGATTTGATCTTTGGAGCTGACAGACAGTTTTAATTATACTGAGCGTTAACGTCTTAAGATCTTTAACACTTTACAGTCTTGCAGCTCAAAATTGTTTTTAAATCAATTGCGTTATTAGAGCCGATCAATAAAGTTTAGAGAATAATTTTGGTTTTAATTTTCTCATGTATATGTAACCACTTGACAACTTGCACTTGAAAAATGTGTGGATACCACGAGGTGGCAGCAGACATACAAGCAAAGACTGTTCAAGGCGATGAGAAAATCTACTGGAACAAGTCATTTTTCAATGCTAAGACCATATTCATGAAAGGAATGCACTCTGCTTAGTGGGGTCAACCCTAGTTAATTGTTAAGACATGTAGTTCAGATATCTGATAGGACGGATAATTAGGGGCATAGCAGCTGCTATCAAAGTGCAGTAACATTCAAACAAATGATAATCAAATTATAATAATTTTTAGTAAGATTTAGAAAATTATCAAGTATAAGTAAGACTTGTCTATTGGAGCCATTTATGTAAATCACTTGCAAAAGTAAAATCTGTTTTCCATCGTATCGTTCATGTGTTGTTCGACTTTCATGATGATAGAATATAATTTTGTATGATTTATAAGTATGTTAGAATTAGAAATTTAAGACATAAATTTAAAGGAATAACTTATTTAATATTTACTAAAACAAGACGATTGGAATGCTTGATGTGAACAAACATTTCTGCAAACAAATTGTCGTTACAGGAGTTGTCTATCTTTCATTGTTATTTTTGGAAATTATCACAGCTTGGAAATTTTCTTTTCACTGGCTAAGTGTTTCAAGGTATATGCATTGTAGTGCTGTGCACAATATATGGTGTCATGTATGAAGGTCTCGTTAATGTGAATTCTCCTGTATATATAATAGACCTATATATAGGCACATCGGTTAAATCAGGCAAGTGGCTAACTGGATCAGCCGCCACCCCTATTTGTCTGTTTTAATCCCAGGGTTGATACTCTGAAAGAAACACCCACTTGGTTAGGCCTAGACTTGGATATTGTACCCCCAATCACCTGGTTGGTCAATTTGAAATACACCCCCCGAAACACTGGGAGTTCCCTAGGGGACGCCCAGGTTCCACGCCCCGCTAAACATCCAATATGATTCAGAAACTATAAAAATAATTTTTACTAGGCCGATAGCACATGTATCCCCTATGGATCTAGAAGAACATCTAATCAGGCCAATCAATAAAAGAAATTGTTCAACAAAACTTAATAAATTTTATTTGGGGTTCGTTATAGATATGGAAACCCCATAAAGCAGCAAATTCATAGACAGTGCCCCCTGGTCTGGAAAGCCCCCTTAAAACGTGATTTTGGGCTGAGCCTAATGGGCCTTTTGGAGGGAGAGTATCAATCCTGAGATTTGAACAAGACTCCACCGTACCTTCATAGCCTATACTATGGATACTTAAACATTCTAGTCAAAGGGTTGTTTTTGTTAGAAGTTTACATAAGAGTCATGAAGTAACTGTAAAGTTGTTGCAACTTTGAGAATTAAAACCAAAAGCCATGAATTGTTTTATTTTGACTTCATATTTAAATTTGCCTTTTGTCTGCATTTTAAAATTTGAATTAGTACCATTTTATAAGAAAAAACCACAAATTAATTATTTTCTGCGTTCAAATGTGCTTAAGAGCAAGAGTTTATTTTAAACTTGACAGTTCTTAGAGTAATTTTATAATATATACATATATGTGTATATGATGGTGTTAATCATATATGTCAACATCATATACATATATGTGTATATGATAGTGTTAATCATATATGTCACCATCATATACATATATGTGTATGATAGTTTTAATCATATATGTCAACATCATATACATATATGTGTATATGATGGTGTTCATCATATGTGTCACCATCATATACATATACAGTCAAACATGGATAACTCGCCCTCGGATATAGCGAACACATGGTTAACTCGAACGGTTTCTTTGGTCCGTTCCCACGTAATGATAAATTGCTATAGATAACCCGAACTCAACAATGTTAACTCGAACTGTTTTTTGCCTAACGGCTACCGAAACGGTTGTTATTGCTTTAGAAAATCACTTTATTCCAAGCCATAGAGGTAAACCTCAACTTTTCGTAATTCATAAGCGTCGTTATTACCACCATCGGCAAAATATTTTTGTCAACGACTTTTCTAAAGGTTTGGTGAAATTTGATTTATACCAAACATCCGCTTAGCGATCGCCCTTCGAAAGCAAGGTAAAGTGAGGTAATCTTTGCGTAAACTTCAAGAAAAATCGGCAAAATTGATCGTGGGTAAAACGCTCAAAAGGAAAAAATGTTTTTTCTTTTGAGCATTTCAACAATGATCAAGTTTTGCCAATGTCAACCTAAAAAACGTCCTGGCAATAACATCACCTCAAACAACAAACCAATCTCAAGTGATAGAAAAATCTCTATACTTTTTGATAAAAACGTTTTAAACTTTACATTAGAAGCATTTAATTTGAAACAAGCCATTTGTGCTTTTGATTTATATTATAGTTTGTACATGTACATGTATCTACTAATAAATAAGTAAATACATGGACTTGTGACAGTGCTCTGATAACTTGAACGCTCTGATAATTCGAACACTTTTGCTCGGTCCCGTGAAGTTCGAGTTATCCATGTTTGACTGTATGTGTATATGATAGTGTTAATCATATATGTCACCATCATATACATATATGTGTAGCCTATATGATAGTGTTAATCATATATGTCAACATCATATACATATATGTGTATATGATGGTGTTAATCATATATGTCACCATCATATACATATATGTGTATATGATAGTGTTAATCATATACAGTCAAACATGGATAACTCGAACTTCAAGGGACCGAGCAAAAGTGTTCGAATTATCAGAGCGTTCAAGTTACCAGAGCACTGTCACAAGTCCATATATTTACTTATTTATTAGTAGATACATGTACATATACAAACTATAATATAAATCAAAAGCACAAATGGCTTGTTTCAAATTAAATGCTTCTAATGTAAAGTTTAAAACGTTTTCATGAAAAAGTATAAAGATTTTTCTATCACTTGAGATTGGTTTGTTGTTTGAGGTGATGTTATTGCCAGGACGTTTTTCAGATTGACATTGGCAAAACTTGATCGTTGTTGAAATGCTCAAAAGAAAAGACATTTTTTTCTTTTGGGGTTTTACCCACGATCAATTTTGCCGTTTTTTCTTGAAGTTTATGCAGATTACCTTACTTTACCTGGGATTCGTTAAGAGCAACACTCCGAGGCAGTTCAATTAGAAGTTTTACGAGGTTTTACGGTACATTCTATATCACTCACGCTTTTTTAATAGACACTTATTGAATGTACACACGTATTCTGTGTTTAGGTCAAACGATGAATAGTTTTTTTGTAGCTCAGACAACGTATACGTTTAATTACAAAAATTTTTAAGACGATTTAAACATTCAACATTCCGACGTTGATTCAACACGGAATCAACGTCGGAAAACTATTCATCACGGGCTAGCTGGGTTACGCCACGCACTCAAGGATTTTCGCCACGCACATACAAAACAAAAACAACATGCGATTTTTGTTTTGTATGTGCATGGCGAAAATCCTTGCACGCGTGCCCCGGCTAGCCCGTGCTATTCATCGTATCGCAGTATAAATCAAATTTCATTAAACTTTTAGAAAAGTCGTTGTCAAAAATATTTTGCCGATGGTGGTAATAACGATGCTTATGAATTACGAAAAGATGAAGTTTACCTCTATGGCTTTGAATGAAGTGATTTTCTAAAGCGATTACAACCGTTTCGGTAGCCGTTGGGCAAAAAAACAGTTCGAATTAACAGTGTTGAGTTCGAGTTATCTATAGCAATTTATCATTACGTGGGAACGGACCAAAGGAAATGTTCGAATTAACCATGTGTTCGAGCTATCCGTGGACGAGTTATCCATGTTTGACTGTATGTCAACATCATATACATATATGTGTATAGGATAGTGTTAATCATATATTACTTTCATGTAACCATATAGTTTTGATTACATAAAAGTAATCATATCAACAAACCATTAGTAGTTATGAAAATGTGTCTGTGAACAAATAAAAGATTTCCTACTATTATATCTTCACTGTTCTTCCTTTCCCTAGGTGATTTTCTCAGGCCTATCTTCTGAAGTATCTATTTTTAATTACCATAATACAGCTTTGTTTTTATTTGCCTTTGGTCATCAATGAATCAATTACCGTATATGTTGTATACGTTGACGACAGGATGTAGAAGATAACTCCAAGTTAAGGAATTTGCATATTACTAAATGAGGGCTTAAGGCGTGGTCACACGAGCACCGAACCGACGTAGGATCGGTTCGGTTCGGAGGCTGGTTCGGTTCGGGGCACATGTCACACGGCCACCGAAGTAACTTAGCTTCTTAGATACCATACGTATAGAGACAAGACACGGTTTCATTAGTAGTTTTTATGTATTTGAGTTAAATATTTCTATTGTAAACAAAAAACTTTGAGGAACAATTATAATTACACAGCAGATTTATCAGAAGATCGTTCAGCTGCTCAAAATAAATCACTCGATACAAAGATTTTGCTAACCCTTCCCATCAACATAATTATATTTTTTTTATTAACATATGAATGTTTTTCTATGCTGAGTACATAACAAACAAAATCAGTCTTTATCATAGTACTGTGGTTTTACATAAATAAATCAGTCAACGATACTTCATCAGGATGAATATGACACATTACTTATATTCCACACGAAAGAAAATCACAACCATTCCCTTACATTTATGCAAAACTTAAGTGCAACATCTTACATTGATGCAACCCAATCACAAGTCCGGGTGAACCTTGTCGTAAATTGCTTCATGTTGTTTATTTAACGAAATAAAAGTATCGTCCCATTTCTTTTTTAACTTTACTCACACGCACGTAAGAAGAAATGTGACGCGTGCTCACTAGAATTCTAGAATTTTAACCAGCCAATAAGAGCAAGGGTTCGGCACGAAATTTCGAGCAGTACCGAAATAGTTCGTTTCGGTCAGAAATGTCCTCAGCCGAACTTTTTAGAGCTGAAAACGACGTCGTTTTGCGTCAATTAGTTTGGTTTGGTGCCCGTGTGACCACGGCTTTACGCTGCACTCATTTAAGAAAACTATTGGTCGATATTTTATTGGGAGTATGTCTAGGGAATTCAAAAGGCAGCATACAAGTTATCAGTTCCTGCTGAATCACCATCTGGTCAGCAGGTGCTGCCTGAGGATACTCTTATGTGAGAGAAGGAAGCTGCATTCAATTATACCTTGGATTAGCCAAGTCTTTGATGGGTGCTTTGAGATTCAGCAGTGCAGTGGGGCGTTTATAAGAGATACACAAATGACATTTGAGCTCGAATCACATATTCTTTCATAATTGTAGCAAACTCATATGCAGTACTATTTGATGGAAAAGTTTCTAATGAACACTTTTTATTCAGGGCTCGTAATGATCAAACAAACCGTTTTCGAGTTATGACCAAAATATGGAACGCATAACATATCGACAATGTTTTCCAAATTGATTTGTCAGCGGGGGAGGAGACTCCGATATTAAATTTGTCCCCGAAGGTTAATACCATGAATACAAACAAAAATCACGGTGCTACACTCACTCAAGCGCATGCGTTGCTAACGTCATCTATCGGGTGAGCTTGTTCTATACCTGCACGATGTTTCGAGTTGATCCGATGGTTGCAGTTAGTTTCTATTAAATCTAATCGATTCATTTATTTTCTGACATTGGGCAATACCGAAAATTCTGGTTAACCGGTGTGAGTTCGAGATGCGATTTTTTAGTGCGGTTTCCGCTTCCATATCATAAAAACTGCGCCTGCGTGCTTGGACCGGATACACAGAATCTTTCATGGAGATTGACACTATTTTCTCTTGAAAGGTTTTTTAATCCTTGCTTTACATATATGTAAATATCACATCCATTCTCGAAAGCTATTTATATGTTATTTTATTACAAAAATCTCAAGTTAAGGTTAATGAAATGAGTATGTTCAGGTGGCCTCGGTGTCAGGTTAACCGCAAGTAATGGTGACATCGTTTGATACCGTGGTGAGTCATCATGTGTGTCGGTTATAAACGGTGTTCGGTTGAAGTTGAGGTCTATAACCGAATTGGCATGGAGAGACCAGTCGTGTAGGTCTAGCTTGTCATTCAGTCAAAGTTTCATTTTTTTGACAGACACGGCTGCATCGGACATTTTTGCCGACAATTGAAAGTCTGAGAAAATGAAGTCTGAAGAAGTGGGGTCAACTGTAGTAGTTATGAGGTAATTGGGGTAAGCGATGGTACTGGATGACTGTGTCGAGTAGCACTAGTTGGCAGGGAGCAAGAGTGCTTTATAACGCATCTTTGAAAACCCTAGCCTGAGAGATTTGTATGTCGTATTCGAAAGCTACGATAACCGACCTGCTGTTATGTAAAGGACCGAGTCAGTGAAATGATTCTGCTAAAATGATTCTGTTGAATTTGTTTTAGTATTATACTCTAATGAGTTTGAACTGCGCATAATAAATTATTTTTTCCAGGCTCTAAATGTCTCTAAAATCGAATAGATGGACCGACACAGCTCTTATTATAGTGAGGATTAGTACCCTGGCAGTCTACTGTACCGTGAGAGATCATCAGGTGTAGTAACTAGATATAAAACTATTCTAGAACCTTCAGGAGGCAGTCGATTGGCACACTTGTTAGTGGAAGTTTACCGTGAGAAAGGTTGGGAGTTTGAATCCCGTATGATGCAATCCTTTTTCCAACCTCCAACCGTGCCTTCGGACAGACGGACAGACACGGCTCGTACTATACACTGTTTGCATGACGCGTATCATGCAGATTTGCGTTGCCATGTGAATTAAGTGTTTCTATGGACATTGGCATGATGCGAATTGACTCCAGCGCCTTGTTGGAAAAAAGTATGTTTATAATTAGTTATAAGTTATAATTTTATAAACGTTAAAGTTTATAATTACTGTAAACACTATAAGTTTATAATTAGCGACGCAGTTAGCGACACACGTGTTAGCGACGCAAACGCGTGAAACTCGATCAAGAAAGGATGAACGGAAGTATTGAAAATGTTTGCAAGCGCTGTTTCCATCATTCGCAAGCATGATGGATTCGATAGTTGTGTGAATAGCAAAACTCGCTTAGCTTACAGATTTATGCCATTTCCATGATGCGGTTAACTTGCGGATTGGCTCAATTTAAGTATCGTGCGCGCCATGGCAACATAGTGATTGTAAGGAAATATTCGAACATTGTCTGCAGAACATTTAACTCTACCTGTCCCAGTTGAGAGCTGTAGGAAATGAGCTACCAGGCTGCACGAGGGCGTCATATAATTGGGGACCGCTGTCGAAGCCAGCCTGAGCAGCGACCTCTGGGATGCCTTCTTTAACATCGGCTTGTATCCAGTTGATGCCATCGTTGAGGTAAAGGAATGCGCAGAAGCTTCTGCTACCATCACTAGCAATCATCAACTGGAATGTGTTTTGCTACAAAGAGTATTTGTAAGTCGTAGGAGAGTGTTAATTGATCTAGCACTCACCTGAGATAATATTTGGATGACCTTAGGTGTCTCTGCTGACCTTTAGTGAATAGGCAAGAAGAAGTAGCAGCATTGAGCGAGCACGAGCAGCTAGTTTGGTTTCCAAAGAGCAATGGTGAAAACCGTCAAAATTCTGTTCATATCAAACATACTTTGGCTCGGAATCGTGAATCGTCAGTGATCAATGCTTGATTGACATCCGCTTATATTAGACTATGATAAAAAAGATTGATGAACTTATACAAGTTTTAGTAGATTGTATCAGAAAGTATCGGTATTTTTCTATAGCAATTGACTTTTCATGGTTGAGGTGATCTGATTGCTAGGATGTTTCCAGATTGAAATCGACGAAACTTGATTGCGGTTAAAATGCTCAGATCAACCGGAAATGCAATTATGATGTCTATAGTCGCAGAGAGACCGACGGAATTGAGACGCATAACGCTTCAACTTGAATACAGTAACCAATATTAACTATCATAACGATAAAAACTAGTGACACCACGTCGCACACAAATATTTCTTATTTTAAGGGATGCCATTTTAGGTGTTTTTTTAAACAAGTAAATAGCAGTTTGCAGCTCACCTCCGCTCTATACCTAGCAGGAGTTTTTGTACTTTTAGCGAGAAATAGTTACAGTTAATAATAATAATATTAATAATAATAATAGTAATAATAATAATAATAGTAATAATAATAATAGTAATAAAGACCGTACTGTCAATCTTTTAGAAGATTTTAAGCTTTTAAGCACACCTTATGGTGCAAAAAATTTGATAATTTAAGATTCAAGTATTTTAAATCGCATTTATGATACATAAATAAATTGAAAACGCCCAAAAGCTCGTAATGTTCAGTCTATTGTAAAAATGAAATTTTCTTAATAAAAACAAGCAGTATATGTTTTAAATTAAATTATATATATGTAAAGCAATTAAGGCTCAACATTGTTTATTAATTCAGTTTCCTATGCGTTTTGTCATTTAACTTCAATAACTGAGACTTGAACCTGATAGGAGTTATCAGCACCTGGTATAAAGAAACAAACATACATAACCATCTACACCTTCACCTCGTAACACCATCTTTAAAAAAGATATACTTTTACAAAATTGTATTATTCTCTTGTGTTGTAAAATTGTATTACTGTCTTCTTTTGGATGTCAGAGACAGACGAAACAAAAGCAGGCCAAGAGTGAGATTTGAGGACACGCTGAGACAGAATGCCATAAATACGTGTACATATAGACTAATGAGGGAAAATTTAATCGAGCTAAATAGCTAAAACAACTGTAGATCATCAAACAAGGAAAAAATACTTGTCAGAATAAAATTGGGTATATTCTTCGGATCTCAAAAATACATAGTTCCATATATTTTTAAATATATAGTTATATATTTTTGATCAAAAGTAGCAAAAATTTTGATACTTCAGACAGATATTTATTTTCTTCACAAGCTCTCGCTACGTTTTCAATCATTACTGTAGTTTTATCGTTATACTAGCCGAATTTTTGGTGTTGCGCGGGTATTAAAAAACAGCTTATAAACAGTGGCAGGTAATGTAGTTGAGAGAATATTAACATATGCAGAGTGCTATGCATAATTATACTAACAGAGATAATGACTCATATCACCTAATGAACTCATTGCATCTTGTGTAGCTTAAACCATAACTGCCACATACAACTTTTATCTTATTTTCTAAGTAAATCAGACACCCCAATTCTGATTTTGTAGCCAATTCTGATTTTGTACTCAAAGTGAAGATTGATCCACTAACTTTCAAAGTAATGAAGGCTTTTTTACAGCGTTTCAATATCGGTCTCGAAAACAAAAACAATTGGCACAACAAGCTCCGCTAATAAATATTTGACGAACGCTAGCTTTTTAGGAATGGAAGTTAGAGATGTTTAGTCCAATTTAGAATGATAGAGATGGGTGTCTTTAAACCCATTATTATCTACATTCAGCCTGCAAAATCTTGGTTTTCTATAAAAGGTAGATAAACTATTTAAAATTGCTCGTAGATTGTTACAGGATGCTTAATAGGCTGAATGACGAGAAAAATGAGCTCAAAAAAGTGAAATTTCATCACAAGCTAACGTTGTTATCGCGCTTTAAATATGCAATGTTAAATAGCTTATCAAATAGGTTATCGCTCGGTGAACGGCATGTTCTGAAATCAAATCTAGCCCGAAGCGGATCTTTCGTTCTTAGATTTTAATAGCTGTAGCTGGACAGACAGACAGGCTTTGAGATTTATATATATATAGACTAAGTCTTCAAGTATAGTGAATAAAATTGAATACTGCCTAAACTCCAATTTCTTCCAGCATCTACTTATGTTTCTAGAGCTCTTCAACAATAGAGGTCGGTTGAGGAATGCTCTTTAACAAAGGAGGTCATTGAGCACAATCTTACTGACCTCAAATCTGCGTGAATATGGTGCGACATTCGCCCATGTGACTATGAACAAAGAGCGTGGTCTAAACTCATTTTCTGGATTAAAGATTCTGTTGATTTCTTTTACAGCCTGTTGCAGCTCTGCTTCCTCTCTTGTTTCCCTAAAACACCGGGTGATCAGTGTCAACAGGTAATCGGTGTCAACAGGTGATCAGTGTCAACAGAGGAAAGAGAATGAAAAGAATTACCTATAGAAGACTTCACCAGAGGAGGTAGTGTCAACATCGGCGTAGAATGGTGCTAAAACCTCTCGGTTAAGAGGAAACAACTCTCCGCTGTACTCAGCCAACGGACCATCAAAGGAAATCAGCCCATTATTGCTCACCTGTAATATCACCACATACCACAGGAATGTACAATGCTGTAGATTTAGTTACGTCACCAAGTCAATGAGAATAAGAGGAAGGCCGAAGCTACATCGATTATTAATAGCTGGAGGTAGAATTAGGATGAACCAACTCATGACAAGCCGCAGCTGAAGGAAGCAAAAGTTTTATTAAACGCTGATAATCAATTATGCTCGTCGTTTAGTTTTGATTGGCTAACTGCATTTACAGACGACTAATATTTGTTAGTTCTATTTTAGCACAAATTTTAAAATAAAGTTTGTGTTTTTACTAAAGTATTCTCATATTGCACTTTCTATATCATGCCTGGTTGTGTGGAAAGTGAGCAACTTTACATCACATCTGTTTTGCCTTTAGTAGCCTTTAGGATGGGAAAATTCCAACGTCAGATAGTAATAGAATTATTCCGGTAATATGCGTGTTTATCAATATCTTCTGCTAACTTATATAACGAGTAAAAAGCTACACAGCTGGTCTTTTCTTTGAGATGATTAGAATCTACATAATCAAGAGTTTCATTATTATTATTATTATTATTATTTGAGAATGTAGTTTCCACAGTTGCATGATTGGTTTTATAATGAGCCCAAGTCCCATCTAAGAACCAAACACTTGTCACATAATTGAAAATTCCTGGAGCACTTTTCTGAGAAATAGTGCTTTCCCTAAAAGTGTTGATTTCTAGATCGTTTTAAAGGACATCTCAGCCCTTATCTCAGCGAGGTATGAGGTCAATCTGTGGTTTATGGTTCTCCAGGCTTTAAACCATAACTGTCACGAACAACTTTTATCGTAGTTTCTAGCTAAATCAGACACGCTGATTCCGATTTTGTACTCAAAATAAAGATTAGTCCACTAACCTTAAAAGTCATTTAGGCTTTTTTAAAGCGTTTCAATATCCGTTTTGAAAACGACACAATCGGCATTACAAGCTCCGCCCATAAATATGTGACGAAACCTAGCTTTTTCAGGAACGGAAGTTGGGAATGTTTAGTCCGATTTAGAATAATAGAGATGGGTGTCTTAAAACCCATTATTATCTAAATCCAGCCTGTAAAATAATTTCAGTCTTTTATGAAAGGTATATAAACTATTTAAAATTGCTCGTAGCTTGTTACATAATGTTTAAATGGGCTGAACGCCGAGAAAAATGATCTCAAAAAGCGCGGTTTTACCACAAGCTAGCATTGTCATCGCGCTTTTTTAAATATGCAATGCTAAATAGCTTATCTACCTTTCAGAAAAAACTGATATTATTTTTAAGGCTGAATTTAGATATTAATGGATTTTAAAACACCTATCTCTATTATTCTAAATCGGTCTAAACATCCCTACGTAACTTCTGTTCCTAAATAGCTAGGTTACATCACGTATTTATGGGCGGAGCTTGTTGTGCCGATCGTGTTGTTTTCGAGACCGATATTAAAACGCTGTAAAAAAGCTTTCATTACTCTGAAATTTAGTGGACCAATCTTTATTTTGAGTACCAAAATCGGAATCAGCGTGTCTGATTTACCTAGTAAATACAATAAAAGTTGTACGCGACAGTTTTGGTTTAATGATTATCGTTATCAATTTAGGTCTTACACCCCAGTCTTCCCGGTTCAAATCACAATAATTCTTTGTACTGGTCTGTTTGCTCTTCTTCCTTTTAGTCAGAGAAAATAGAGCAGGACAAAGAAATAGGATTATTATTATTTTAATGATAACCGAAATTACAATATCTCTGCTTGTGTCCTTCGTGTATGATGAATAACTGAAATGAAACTCCTTTATATGTTGGCTTGCTTGATTGCGAAGTTGGAAGTTCTGGCTCTTAAAATGAATATTAATCCTAATGATAACTTTAGTTAGGTTTCTTGCACTTCTAGTAGAAAACTTCCTCCATGAATTAATGCTGCATATCTCTATAAAATGATGCTGCACACCTCTGCAAAATGATGCTGCACACCTCCATGCAATAATGTTACACGCCTCTATGAGATTATCATTACTAAACGAAGACTGTAAAATGAGACATGCTATGATTATAGTGGTGTATTGAGATGTAATTTCAAAATTCTGCCACCTTTGAAATAAAATAAAGCTCTATTAGGCCTTAAGGTTATGAAGCAATTAAGGTGCAATGAGCAATGAACTGGAAAGTTAAAAACTTTTTAATCAACCATCCAGTCATTGTAAAGCCTGGTTCCGATATACACCGCAAAGCACCGGTGACAGCACTGCAGGCTACTGCGGTGAAATGTGAACCTACACGCCGGGTACCGCTGAGTACCACTGGTAGTTGCCTGCTGTCAACGCAAGAGTTACGCGATGTTCAAATTTCGCAAAGAGCCGCAGGCAAAACCTTCCCGAAATTCTCTGTACAAGTGAAGGTCACCATTATCGAAATGGGATGGCGAGTGAACATTTTTATGCGGTTATTAGCCATATGTGAACAGCTATATGTGAACAGAAGCCGCTGAGCCTAGCGTCGCAAGCGTTTTGCCGCTCCAGATTACCGCCGGGGTTTCGCAATCGATATGAAAACCTGGCTTTAGACAGCGAGTTTTCCTATGATCAGGTTCATGGCATAATTGAGCAATATATCTTATCTCTACTTCTACATATTTCTAATGGAGCTCTCATCAGACAGTCTCACATTGCGCTACTAAACTCTTTTCATAGGAGGTGTTTCAAATGCCAAGAGTCGGGTTGTAAAACAAATAAACACAAATGTTATGTTAACAGCTGCTATGGAAATAGAAGGAAATGTAAGTGTAATGACAAAGCAAAACAGAGGTGTAGTCTTAGTTCCACGCTGTGCTACTACCTCCGCTAAGCGGTACTTCAACTATGCGGTCCCATATACCAGATATTTGTAAGTCGACTCTTTTTAGTTACACAGGTCTACAGTTAAAATTTTTATGACATCAATTTTCCAACATGTAAGACTCCAGCAGATATTTGACATTCAAAATTTCTGGGACCTTTTGTGAGCAAAAGTGAAAATGAAGATGAAAATTAAAAATAAAGTGTGAGAAATATAAAGAATAATAAAAGATATAATTATGTTATAATGTTACAAAGACCTAATGTGAGGTTAAAGATAAACTTTCACTAATTTTTGGTGTATTTCATCAGAATGTATCAGTTTTTTGGTCATTTGTGATTGTTTTTGAGGTGATTTGACTTCCTTGATGTTTCAAGGTAAAAATCGACAAAACTTGATCATGGTTAAAATGCTCAGTTCAAGGGAAAATGTGATTACGATGTCTGTAGTTGAAAGAGACCGACAGAATAAAGATGTGTAATGCTGCAACTTGAATACGATAACCGATATCAACTATCATAACGATAACAACTAGTGATGTCATATCGCATGTATTTTTTTGCGAGTTTTAACCGCGATCAAGTTTTGTCAATTTTAATCTTAAAACATGACAGTCATGTTGTCTAAAACATAAAAATAGCTGATAGAAAAATATCAATACTTTCTGATAAAATCTATAAAAACTTTCGACAAGTTCATCTTTAAACACATAAAAGACGTGGATATTATAAGTGTCAAAAGTTTTATTAACAAATAGAGACGGTCTGTCAGTGCCTTGCGCAGGATGGGTTTATTTTTTAGTAGCATGATTTGCCTACTAGAATTCTAGAAATTATAGTAAGGAGTTCAATAGTGGCAAGTGATTATCATCAAGTTTCCAGTTGGTTCATCCAATTTAATTTCAAAATATTGAATGCCATATGATCATCATCTTAGTGTTTCAGTGTTTTGCTTGAAATAAAAAAATTGTTAAATAGCTTTCACTCCCATTAATGCCGGTTTAGATATTACTACTAGAACTCTCAAAATCTGCTAGCTGATTATTGTATATAGACACCTGGTTCATATATATATATTGAAATTTGGCATATCGTAGAGCCTACCTAGAAAACGTTATATCCCGATTGCGAATGTTTCATCAATTACACAGATAGCAGAAAACATAAATTAAAGTCGTCAGACATCAGAAAGGAGTGTGTAAGTGCAAAATTTGTAAAACACGCAAACAAAAATTGATCGTTAGTTTTGTTAGTTTATTATTGTTTTACGCAAACTAATTATTTGCGTAAAGCACGCGAACAAAAAACACTTGCACCTAACAATATAGAAAATCTACTAATGGCATTTTGCAAGCTGTTCACGGAATTCCTATACAATTTCTCATCCCACACGGTCAGAAGAACGTTTAGTCTTGCTAGAATTACAAGCGACTCTCCGATGAAATGTGATCAGAACCTTCACACGAATAGCAACCGTCTCTAACAACTTTATGTGTATCTAAAGGCTGGTTCATACTGTATCACCGATTTTCCGTGTTGTCCTCTCAGCGATTATTTTTCCATTATGCGCCCGAAGACTACTTCGGGAAGGATACTACTTTCGAGGATACTCCAGGAAAGTTTGCAGCTTTCAAACTTTCTCGATAGTTCACTGAATATCCACGACAGCCTGGTAAGACATGGTGAATCTTTTGGTATCAAAAGATTCACAATGTTTTACTCTGTTGTGTTGTAGGTGCCAAATATGTGAAAATGTGATTACAAGCTCTTAAAAGCTCAAAAATGAAAAGCCGCTGTAGATTGGAATCCCTTTATTTCTCTGACGTTGTCATTACAGTTTGGTTATTGTCTTGTCACGGGATGTTGTCACGTGAATTAAAAGGCCAATAAAAAGTTCGATATGTAACTTATCGTAGCACTAGTTTATGACAAACACTTCGGGTTTTACCGAATACCCTGTATCAAATATAGATGCTCGCTACTTTACAGTTTTGTTTCGGCTTGATCTAATCATCAAGTCGTAATGTGATCATGTGACCCAATACTTTGCAAATAATTTTTGCAACACTTTTCGATTATCACAGGTGACCAACAGGCTCGTCATGTTTATCAGACAATGATATGTACTCCTTCGAGGCAAGGTTAAAAAATTAAACGATTTTCTACGGTAAGTTATAAGATATCAGTGCTAAAAGTGACAGCATTACGATGATGATAAAACAGAAGTGTAAGAACAATAGACATAGTTTTATTGAATGCGTGAATTATATTTGTGTAAATATTTCCACGAATAAGGTTGCATGAATGTGTAAACAGAAACCATCTACCTCAACTGCGTCACATTTCAGCCATTTTGGAAAGAGAATCCAAACTACGGCAGTTTCGTGTGGCTGCGATTAACTTTTCGTTTTTTTAGCTTTTAAGAGCTTGTAATCACATTCCTACATATTTTGCACATAGTAAGACATGGTGAATCTTTTGATATCAAATATATGTAATGTGAATTTTGTTGCAAGCCATCCTTTAAGTTTCTCTCTGCAACTTGGCATGTCTCCAGTTGTCATGGTTTTCTTGCCACTGGGCACAGACATGTCCAGGCAAAATCACAGAGCCATTGTTTGTTCAACAATGCTCTTAAAAGGCATGCAGAGCCTCTGCTTGCAATAAGCTAAGCAGGCATATTCAATCTTAGGGGCATTGCTCACACACTTTGTAGCTCTAAGTCTATAATGAGTTCAGTATCATTATAAACTGATTGGTTGGTTCTGTCAAGTTAGCTTGTTTGTTACATCAACAACGGTAGTGATTAAGTCTCCATTAACAACTAGCTTATGATTTGAATGGTTTCTCAGAGCAAACCATGAAGATAGGTAGCTAAGCATCTTACAGAGAAGGAATTCATAATTATAATTGTTACAAAGCAGGTTCTGGGCAAACCAGATAGGTTTGAGCACGTCAAAGGACTATTTTGAGAAAAGAGTTGTTCTAACTTGTGCTGCCTCACACTGGTTGATCACTCCGTTTAAGAGGAGAGAGAGAGAGAAGAGGTGCATACCGACATTTGTTAGATTATAGGACAGTTTTCGTTCGTTATTACAAGACTGAACATTGAGTGTTACTTTGAACTTTGGAAGAGAAATAAAATTTTAAATTATATATGTTAATATCATGATATAAGGCAACCTAAAGCGTATTGACCTAGATTACTTACCATTTATAATAGAAATTATCCTGTTGACATTTAGACAGCTCATCTAAAGTTTATTAGTGGCTCACAACTTGTACGATTTTCTTAATTAGTAGCTCAGCCGAAATCTGCGAGTTGGTTCAGCCTCGAGCATGTCTCGCAATAAATTTTACTGCAATACTCTGTGCTTCCATGAGCGAGTTTATTCCAAATACTGCTATCCACTCAATGTGTCAATTTCACTTTCTCGTACAATGTAGCCTATTGTTTTTATAGAAGCCTTACAAGCTGGACATTTGTAAAACTGGTGTTGTATGCATTACTATGAAGTAGTTTATATGTGGGGTTCTTGAACTTTGCTTGCTACATCAGGATTCCAGAGCCGTATAGCTTCACAGAGTCCTGAGACCAACGGAAGCATATATGGGAGCTCGCTCGTTTCCAAACAAACAGACCACGCCCACTATTTTTTATATAAGTTATAATGGAGAGACCACAACACTAACCAACAAAGATTACTCCCATTGGCAGTTGCTCCAAAATCGATTGTTGCATTATACACCATTTGAAAGAGTACAAAATTCCCTACAAAAAGCTACAAGTAATTTTTTGTAAAAAAGTAAAGTAAATGCCAAAAAGAGCGGTTATGAGAGCGAGGTTTGAATATTCCATTAAAGATCAGTATGTCGATTGGGTTTGTTTAGAAACGAGCATTTTTGTTTCCGGTTTTGGTCGCGGGACTCTGTAAAGTTATTGGCTCTGCAGGATTTTAACAAGTGCTGTAATGAACGTTTACTATAATGAAAGCAGCATCTGCCAGACGCCATGGCTGGAAGGTGGAAAAAGTTGCATCATACTGGAATCGAACTCACAACATTTATCTTGCTGAATCAATTCTATCACACTTGCACCAATCAACTACGTTCAAGAATAATTGTACACATAGTTGTTACACCTGATGATCTCTCACACCACACTAGCCTGCCAGGGTAATAGCATCTGAAAAAGTTCATGCTGTGTAGATATTTTATTATTAAAATGATGTTAAATTCTGACATGACCTTTGGGCCTATAATACTGTACAAGGTCAACCTTTGCAAATTAAAATTTTAGGGCCGAGCCCTGAAATTCATTCCCCTTTCGTTTACAAGGAATATTTAATCATCAAAATGAGCTTTACAATCTTCATTGTAACAATCGCTTCATGGTGGTTACCCATCCTTGCTGACAAACCATCAGTTTATGGCAATGTTTGCCAATCTTCTAATATATCGCTGTTTTAACGATACCATTTGTGTTATAGGCAATAGCTAAGTGATAAAATACCCTAGGACACTTATGTATTCACCTCATCTAACTTTCGTGTGGAGCCATCCTCTCGCAAAAATTTCATGAGCAAAACTAACTATCATAACGAACGAGTGAAAACGTGAAATTAAATAGCTTTGTCCATTGATAGTCCAAGAAACAAATGGCAGCAAGCGATCAAATTGCATTATCGATCTCGACCACACAATTCTACCTGCCGCTCACAAATACAAACTAGTCCCAAATTAAAAATCTTTTATTACCTGAGGCATCTAATTATGTTTGTTCCACTGCATTTATTTTCACATCACTATATTTTCGCACTCATCAGAGCAGCGAAATTAAGTTGCAGCAAAATTTTACTCTGTATGCTACTCACGAGTGGTACAAGGCTACAAGCTTTGTATACCAGTTGATTTAGAGAGAATGAGTTCCATTCAGTGAAGATAATAAACCAGGTCCTATCTAATTAGCTAACCACAACTGATTAGAACATTGAACAGCCACTTCACTGTGTTTCCATGACCCGGTGAATCCACAAGTTTGCCTATTCGGTAAAACCCATAATTCGAGCGAAATTTGATTTTTTAATTTAATTTTGAAACCATAATTTGATACAGTGTGAAACATTTGATAAATTTTTATCACATGTTTCGCACTTGTGAAAGATGCAAATGGCTCTTGACAACGATGCGCAAAAATATGCTAGACTAGCTATTCCATTTTAAATATTTTCAACATTTCATTCATTCCAATTTCAATTTGACGAGGCAGGAGTAGGCCACTATGATCTGCGGCATAAAATTCATTATCTTTTTTAACAAAGGGCCGGTGTTAATCCGCAACATGCAAATGACCAACAACAGCATAATCTAAGCAGTTGCATCGAATGTACTATGTTGAATTGCACTGGTACTTTTATTGTGTGTCGTAATACGTTTCTTGGACAATACCAATAGCGAAAGCTGCTAAAATTGCACTCGCTAATTTCGATGTGCACGCACAGCTCTGACAATTCTGTGAATTTTAGCCAAATATTTCTGTGTTTTTCATTCATTTCGTGATTTCGGTCGAAACCAATGAAAAAATTGGCACGTGTGGCTGTACCTGAAGGCAACTTCCAAAATCATGATTCATGCTGATCAAGACAGCAAGATTTTGAGAGTCAGCAATAACTATCACTATGTTTCCATGATGCGCAGTACTGCGATGCAGCCCCCTCCGAAGTCAAGGGAATTGTACGTTTCCATGCTGCGCAGTGGTTTTCAGCAGATTAGCCAGAGAAGAGAAATTGTATAAATCGAATCGCCTGATGGAGAAATAGAATCGATCACGGATAGCGAACGTCATAAACGGTCTTTTTTATGATTCTGTCGTCATTACACTTTTATTTACAATACACATTCACAAGGTTTCACAAACCTTAACACACTTTTTACAAAGTAATATATTTTTAATAAGTATTTTTAAGTAATATATTATTTAAACGTTAATTTAGGACTTGCCACCTTTTTTTCGAAAAGTGTTGGCATCGATAACAAAGTCCAGGAAAGTAATCACCTCATCATCCTCGTGAATGCAGACCATAATTAAATTTAGGTGAAGGAAGATTGGAAGAATAGAAAAAAACAAGATTAGCGTTATAACATTGGTACTAGTCTATGGCCCTCGAAGAATCCCTCTCCACGGCATGAGAGCTGTGCGCAGCCACTGCGCAATTGCTGTTTCCTTGCTGCGAATTTGCACTGGCTTCGCACTGATCAGTGCGCAGTGATTTCAGTGCGAAGACGCCGTTTCCATGATTCGGAGATAGCGCAACTCCGAAGCACTGTGCATCATAGAAAGAGCGGTGATTGATGCTTCTTATTAAACAGTATTGAACATTGTTAACAAAGAGACACGTGCCCTGATTGCTTGTGTCAGCTCTGGTAGTACTCTAGTAAAAGCACAACAAGGAGTAGTGATTATTGTGATGATATAGTCTAGGAGCCATCAAATTGACAAGGTCATGCTAGTTGAGTTTAAATTGGTGTCAGAGTATCAAAATTAAGTGATTATTTGGGTCATTCAAATAAAGCTGATGTTGGCAGCCCTTTTATTCAAAGAGCAATTTGAAACTGGCTCCAAACAAAAAGAAAGAACCTATTTTTTGTCATATACACGTTATGTATACACATAAACAATGCGTATAACATTTACAACATTTATAAAAAAGCTATACTACGTTGAATTTATGAAACCAACCAACTGCTGCAGATGAGTTTTATTTTTGCATGTAGCTAAAAGCACTTACCCTGTCGGTGCCTAATTTCAAATGACTGATGTTTATTTAAGTATTGTATTTATTTTACATTTTACTACACCTATATACATAACAAAATATTATATATATTATATAATATAGGCCTATATACACACAGATATATACATACACAGATATATACATACACAGATATACACAGATATGTATATATATATATGTATGTATATATATATATATATATATATATATATATACACAGATATGTATATATATATATATATATATATATATACATATATATATATATAAACAGATATATGTATAAACAGATATATATATATATATATATATATATATATATATAAACAGATATATATATATATATAAACAGATATATAAATATATATATATAAACAGATATATATATATAAACAGATATATGTATAAACAGATATATATATATATATATAAACAGATATATAAATATATATATATAAACAGATATATATATATAAACAGATATATGTATAAACAGATATATATATATATATATATAAACAGATATATATATATAAACATATATATAAACAGATATATATAATGTATATATAAACATATATATATATACACACATACATACAAATATATGCAGACATATATATATAAACAGATATATATATATAAATTTATAAAGGCGAACCTACCTAATCCGCACTGAATGAAAAATGCAAACAGCATGCAGTCACCCTATTTACCTCTGATTTATGAAATAAAGATCTTGTCCTAGTATTATCAGCAGACATTGAACAAACAATAAAGCGAAAAAATGTGCAGTTGGATTATGTGTTTCATCGCATGTACTGGACTATGCAGTCAGTTGTTCACACATTAAACATTCTGTCATCTTCATAAAGTTGCCATTTCTTGGATTTAGTCGTCATTTACCTTCTAGTCAAGAATTAAGAAGTCAATAAATCAAGCTGGTAGTATGTTGGATAAGTGGCAGTCTGGCACCCATGGAAAGTTTGACACTTGACATCCGAAATAATTTGGAGGATGAAAATATTAAGTGTTTTCTTAAAATTTTACAAGTTTTTAGTAATCTTAAAATTCTGAACTGTATTTTAACACGATCAAACTAAAAGCAAAATTTTAATCTTTATTGAATAATCATTATTTATTTTCCAGAGTCACAGAGAGCCACAACAGAAAGAGATACAGGTTGCTTGCTGACCTCTGACCTCGGAGATGAGGGACCGAACAAAAAGAAACAAAATGTAACAATAAAAAGATTAATGGCTAAATAATATCAGTCTAATGCAATTTGTAACGTAAGCAACACCAGCATTGTCACAGCAATTATTACTTCACCGTCTATGGGTAGAGTGTAAGATGTCATATTCTTGATTGAGCAAGGTCGACCTTGTGGGGTGCCGTAGACTGAGTTCATACTATTTTAGCAAAGTCGACCAACCAGACGATCTAGTGAACTTTAGCCTTGAACAATTATTAAACGATACTTTTTTGATATCCATAAAAATGCAGTAGTGACAAAGTGAATTAAAAGTGATGGGATTAGTTTATCTAGGTTTGATACATAAGATAAAACATCACATTATATCCCAACACCAGATGACCTCTGTCAGAATTTTGATAGCCTTTGAGTGAAATAAGTTTACATGCTTGCTGTAGGAGTTTTCACAATCAATTAAAACTGATATTTTATATCTTGGATGACAGAAGGTTGTATGTCGTATTGCGGAGCCGAGCTGTAAATGTCCTGAGGGCCATTTAATTGGTAGGTAAGATTGTTACATAGTATACCCTAGGACACTTATATTTCGCTAGTATTTAGTTTCGTGAGTAGTATACAGAGTAAAATTTCGCTGCAACTTAATTTCGCAGCTCTGATGAGTGTGAAAATATAGTGATGTGAAAATAAATGCAGTGGAACAAACATAATTAGATTCCTCAGGTTCAGTTTACCGATAAAAAAAATTTCAATTTGGGACTATTTTGTAATTGTGAACCGCACAGGTAGAGTGGTGTGGGTGAGATTGATAATAGAATTTGATCGCTTGCTGCCATTTGTTTTCTTGGACTATCAATGACCAAAGCTATTTAATTTCGCTCGTTCGTTATGATAGTTTAGTTTCGCACATGAAATTTTCGCGAGAGGATGACTCCGCAAAAACGCAAAAGTTAGATGAGGCGAATACATAAATGTCCTAGGGTAGATAAGAATGTGGCTAGTCTAACCAAGAGCTCAAAGTCTGAGCTCTGTTTATGGATAACCTCTGCGTATGCATGTATAATTTTTTATTGTCACTGGTAATAGTCGTTATTGATGACATTGCTGCAAGTTAACCAAAAAATTATCCCTTTAAAACTGCCTTTGATGGTAACTTCATGGAGACTAAAATGCTTTGGATAACATATTTGTTTTCTACCCGATCAGTTTTCCTCCAACAGACCGCACCAGAAAATTTCAGTTAATAAATCAATTTTTTATTAAATCCAAATTTTAAACCACTTCATTTCGCTTTTTTCAGATTCCAAATCACTTTTGCATTTGTTCAAATTGAAGGAAAACTGTCTCCACTCACTAAAAAGAATTTTGCTTCAAAGATTTGAGTATTCGAATATTCAAATCACCACTGATTTGGACATAGATCTGGGTTATTATATGACAATTACATATCTTTAGAGACTACTTTTACTATCAATATTATTTTATTCCATCAAGTAGCCGTGAATTCCAAATTAACCAAAAACTATCATATATTTAAAAAAAAGTAAAAATGTACGCTATTATATATGTAAAAAAGTGTCCAAATTAGCAAACGATGAAGACATCCAATGATTAAATTAACCAACAGCTTTCCTAAGACTACTGTCAAAAATTTTCTGATTCATTTTCTTATCAACGCTTCTGCTGCTTAAAAATATATAAAAACATCCACTAAAAATGTACATAAATTTATCAAAACGTAAACCTAAATCACGATGTTTTTTTTAAAATAAAACCTCAAACAACTTTTGCATTTGACCAAATAAAATCCAATAAATGAAAACTGACTTGAATCACTACAACGAATATTTGTTTTAAATAATTGAGTATTCTAATATTTGAAATACTACCGATTTGAACACGGCTCTGGTAATCACAGTGTAAGTCAAATTATAGATGAAAATGGCGTGTGGACGATAACACAAAACTTGTGAGTATTGTATAGAACCCATAGCACTCACATAGGACCCATTCTACAGCACTCATAAACCCCATTCCATAATATGTTTCTTTATTGTCACGGGAATCCCTCTAAGAGATGAGTAGGAAATCTAAAAACTCCCCAATTCTTTTCAAAAGCTAACTATTGGAAAGAAAAATCATTTTTTCCCAAATAGGTAGTGATTCTTAAAATTTCAGGGCGCATGAACTCAATGGCCATGTCAGGACACCTTCACTCAATTGCCATTCTTGAAATAGGATATGGCTCTAAATGGGAACACATGGCTGGGTTCTGAGACGCCTATCAAGCAAACTATTTATACTCAGATGACCGTCTGAGTGCATGCACAAAGGGATCCTTGTCTTTAGCATCACTAGGGAAGTAATAATTAAGTGCTAAGGGAGACCACAACATAATACGGCTGTCATAAAAATCTAGCCTTTGAACCCTAAACCCTTGCAACAAGTAATTACAACGTAAAGCGTTTGATAAAGCTGTCTGAGTAGAGGCTAGTTCGCAGTGAATCAGGCGTAAGATAACAAATTTGATACCTGAGTTTGCACTTAGCATGTGGTTGCCTACAATCGTTACTAAGAGCAATAAATCTCTTCCAGATACTATAGAATGCCATGCTATGCTTAAAACAGATGCTGATGGCAGTTAGAGAAGTGACAATTATGTTACCAACAGAAACATAATAGCGCATGTAGCTATTTACTTGTAATAAGAATGTATCACAAAACCCTGACAGCTCATCTTGACAACCATTCCAAAAGAGTACCTATTTAGAGCTCAAATAGCCTTGTGGTCACAAAATAAACTTAGGGGCCACATTAGAGATTTAAAAGCAGTATGTGATTCTATACTTGTTTAAAGTTGCGCTGAGGGTGTTGGCATATAAAAGAAATATACTGAGATACATTAACATGTAAAAAGGGGTATACTGAGATAGATTAATCATAAGTAGGGAGATACTGAGATAGATTAATTGTAGGAAGGGATATGCTGAGATAGATTAATCATAGGAAGGGATATACTGAGATACAGTAGATTAATTGTAGGAAGGGATATGCTGAAGAAAATTAACCAGAAGTTGAATGATGCAAGAAACATCTTTTAAATTGTTCCATGGTTTGTCCACTAACTTATTTTACTAAAAACAAGAAAACACAGGCGTTAGCAGGAAAGTCATCCTTAAAGGGAATACAAAGGTCAGACATGTTCATCTGCAGGCCTCAAGTGTGCATGTTTACTTGTACTGTAGAGTGTAGAGCAATTAGCATTGCTTATTACTAGTTACGCTTTAATCACTGCTAAGCGTGCAGTTGATCTTTACCTGCTGGCATACGATTAATTAGCTAAATTTAAATTGACAATCAAATAATGGATAGCAGAAAACTTGTCATTCGCAATTTGCTAAACAGAATGAATATATTTGTGTTTGCACTACATACGACGATACGGGCTATTGCATATGACAGCCTGTCAAATCTATAGGCTGACAAGGATATGCTTATCCTCGTTCCTTCTCTCACTCATCCTCTTTTCGGCAGCTTATATGATTGCCCTTTATAGGGGAAGACGTAACAGGGATGGATTATTGCTTTGGCAACAAAAAGTATCAAATATTATTGATTACTAAACTGCCTTTCACTTTAGTTTTTCACTGTTTTTGAATTCAAATGCTAAATACAATGGACTACAATGAAATTACCAAAATACTTAGCTCATTTCACGCAAATGTAACTGGACATTACTAGTAGAAATGTTGATAATGCAACAGACTTACCCATACAGAGTTTTTTCGTTCAGTGTAAAACACAATAGGAATATCCAAGTTGATCTGGTTTGAAGTGCTGTTATCCCCGATAGGCAGACTTTCATCTAGACCAAGCCCAAATGGAAAAAATGAATCTACTCCAGCTGCTTGAGACAATGTTATAAGAGCTAAGAGTAGCAGAGACAGATGCCTAAGTTGCCTGAACACTTCCATACTCCTTGACATGTCCTGCAGTAGAGAAACCGTGCGCGTTTAAAGCGAGCGGGTTGTAAACAAAGAGTAGGGATTAATAAAGCCAGACCAATCTCTTCTGTGTAACCAATAATAGAAGTTTTGACCGAGAATGGAGTTGTCTTTTCTTGTCAATCGGCTAAATTTACGCAAGTTTTTTAATCGACGAATCAAAATAGCAGTATTTACCATTTGTCCAATTGAAGCGTAGTCGAAGTTTGTCAGCTTGAAATGAAAAACCTCTATGCAGCGAATCGTGTTGAAAGCTTTGTTTCCTTCGAGTCTTTCTATGCCAGCCACAAATTCGCAACTACAAAACAAAGACTAAGGCAACGTTTTCTTTTTTAGGAGTCTGAAGTGAACGATTTATGAAGTTGTAGCCTTTGGCCATTTCATCTTAGCGTTTTATTTAGTTTGAACATGCTTTTGAGCGTTGAAGGTTGCGTGTTGTTTTTTCACCTATATCATTCAAATATTTAAAGTGATTTAAGAAATGTTTGATAGTTGACTATGATTGCCACAAGTTGAATGTGTAAGTGGTTGCGATACCGACTGAGGTTTGAAAAAAAAGACAGTGTCATGTTTTTTTTAATATGATTTTAGAAGTCAGCGTTGATTAGCTACTTGCAAGTAGGTTCTGCGTGCAATTTGTCATAATTATACTAAATTAATATTAGCTTTCATGCTCAACTGTAATTGTTGCAAGCAACGTCATGATGTATAAGGGTCTATCCATAATCACCATTGTTACAATTGGAGCAGAAATTTAGTTATAAAATATTGGTATTGCATTTAAGATGATTTTAAATCAGATATTCTCTTAGAGCTCAACGAGCTCTTTCGAATGACGTATAATATGTCACACTGAGGTTAATTTTTACAGAGAAATTTTTTAGTTAGTATGTCACTCGCGTTACATCAGAGAACTATGCATTTTGAAGAGCTAGTTGCTTATCCTTAAAACTCTCTGATTTGTTGGGAAGCACAATTATAAAAACTTATTTGTCTTATTTTAAAGAAGCTTGCTGACATATCCACTAAAAGTTATCCAGATATTAGATGGTAGTTGCTAACTACCTGCTTGTAAGCATGTCACCGCTGTTACATTTGATTGTCACCACCGTTACGCTTCTTATATTCAGTAAACTTATAAGTATTTAAGTTCGCTTTAATGAGATCAATAATGGTATTAAAGCTAATGATTACGATATATATAGACAAGCCTTAACTTGAAATATTTTTTATTGGTTTCAAAGTATAAAATGTAATAATATAATAGTTATAATACATGACAAACATGATTAAGCTTAAATAACGTAAAATGAAAAAAAGAATATTGATCATGTAATTGTGAGAAGGTACTAAAGAAATGTTTTAGAGCATTCTGCATGCTCTAAATCTTCTGTAAAACATTACTGACCTCTTTTAGAGAAAGTAGGACAAGACAGTGACTTGGCTATGTGATGAAATTCTACCCATGCTATATTTTTTGTATTAACAACTGAAGTGTTTTTTGGCTTCACTTTTTAAAAAACTGCACTTTAGCTTTGAGGGCATCTACATTGTTTACCACTCCTACATAACGCCTAGAGGTTTTTTTCCCAGGCAGCAATGTTAGCACAAAATCATCTTCTTTCAATGTGCTTGCTAGTTGTTTGATGGGTTCGGAATTGCACTCACTTTCTGGATCACTAATTGCATGGTCATCAGGATCTATGTAAAAGTTAAAACTTTCCAATGGCATACTTTTACTTTTCTATATCTTTGTTTCATTTTATCTTTTCTCATCTCTATTGCCATCTTCTGACAATGATAGTCTAACTGTCATTGCCAGTTTATGGACGGTCTGACGACCTTTGCTTGGGCCGTTTAGAAGTGCTCGATCAATCTTTTTACAGCTTTATCTTCAGATTGTGGGTTGCCAAATTGGGAAGTGGTTGCTACAAAAGTGAATATAAACTTTAATAACTTTTTTTACAAAATACATGAAACATTAACTTAAAACATCCATAATGTACGCAGATGTAGTAAACCATTAAGTTTTTTGAAGAAAAAAATAAAATGTACATACCTGGTAATTTTACTTTCAAAAGTTTTTTCCCGATCTCTGTATTGCTTAACTCTAATTCTTGCTTTCTCTCGAGTTTCCTCCAAATGATCTTCTGTAAGTTGAGCTCTTTATTTTGTTCTACTCTTGATTTTGACTAGGGCAGTCAAATGCTAAGTCTATTGTTTTGAATATTGACATATTTTTTACGATATTTACGCATCTGCTCTGCAGATATTGTGTTACCCAGGTTGAAATCAGAAATGACCAGCAGACTTTCCACCTAACAATATTCTGTTTCAAGCACTTGTTACAAGTTACTTCCATGAGTAGATTTGATTAAATTTTGAACCATTCTCAATATCGAAGTCGCAAGTCTTAGTAATACATTTGTAAGGTAGCAATCGTTTGCTAACTTGCTAAAAGAAGCTTGTTAAGTTCCCACGATGGCTTAAATTTACAATATGATAATGAGTAACTCATAAATGAGAACATCAACAACACCACAAATTACTGTTAAATGTGAAATTCACTCAAATTAATACTATAGTTAGATGAGTTGAGGGGTGTAACAATGGTGACAGTGTAACAGCGGTGACGCAAATTTTGGAAATATGTGCAACTTTGAGCAAAACTGAAATTAGTTAAAGGTACAGTGTATAAAGTCAGCATTGAAGACAAATTACTACCAATTTTGAACTAATAATACAAGTGTAGTAGAAACTTATTGATGTTTCCTGTCACCATTGTTACTCAAAACATGCCAACTTATAAAAGAGCCCCACACCAATAGATCAGTGCACTGCAATACCAATTTATGCATTAGCGGGCAGCAAAGCCATTGCGAAATCCATTACAATTAGATATTTGTGTTCAGAGTAGGCCTAATATGTATACCATGTACAAGCATCTCTATCTTGCCATTATGGTCATAAAGTATTTTGTGCATATACACTAACTTTAGCAAACTATTAAAACATGATAGAGGAGCACTACCCCCACAATTATTTCCTATTTTAGGGTTTGGTATGTATACTTCATATGTGAAGCATTATTTTAATGAAATTACTGTTTTGAAATTTTGCCAAAAAATCTATTTATTTTTGGATAGACCTATAATGCACCAGCTGTGCAGAGGTTAAAATCAATGTTATCGCCCTGTTGTTTTTTTGTTGTGGTGTAGTTCTTTACGGTTTGCTGACACTTTAGTCTCTCACTAGGATTTCTTCTCTCCCCAAACACAGGAGCACAGTTGCTTGTATAGCAAGTGCTGGGTGTTAGTCCATTGGCTTTCCAGGCAAGGTGGCTTCTCCTTTACAGGGCTATTCCGATAATAGCTGGATGCTTATGGCGATTTGGGAAACTGAGCTTCGCAAATATCACAATATTTTAGTTTGCATGATTGATGCATAAAGTTGATTGAAGAGGTCAATGAAACTACCAACAGGAATAATGGAACTACTCAATAGATTTAAGAACATTCACCAAAGAAAATTTATTTTAATTTTTGATCGAAGTTTTGTTTCAAAGGTTTTCAAGTTCAAAACTTGGAGTTGTAGAAATACATGTTGTACATTTTAAAAGTCCTATATCCCATACCAGCAATGTTTTATTGGATAGAGAAAAATGATATCTTCTATAAAACAAAATCGTGATAACATTGGCTTGGCTAAAAAAAGTTGAGAAGGAAAAAGTGATAGGAATGAGCAAGGAAGCTTACTTATGTATTACAAATATATATGTATATTCATAAACTCCTATTGAGAAAACTAGAGAAAAAATTTGAAGTAGGTTTGGATATTATTGCATACCATTTCATGTTTACTTAGCATCTTAAAACACAGTCATTTGATATTTCGTAACTTATTTGTGTGATGGTGGTGTAAAAGGTCTATTTAAAGTGCAGTAAATAGGATGTGGGTAAACATGTTTTTCCAAAAGGTATTAATTAGAATATGTAAGATATGTAGATTTCAAGTAGATTTCATCATAAAAATCTGCTTCTTTAGTTATAGCACTGAATAACTTGTGGCTGAATAATTTAATTGGTTAATTTAATTAATTTCACAAACTGAAACTAGAAGGTACTTTCTTACAGGTCACGCTGGAATATTGATGTTTCTCTGTAGCAACTATGGTTTTATTCAATGTCTTCATAGAATTAAAGCATTTGTTAGCATCCAGTAGGAACGGTTATAATATTTAAATATGCTGTAAGACTAACAATTATTTGAAAGCCAAACACCAATTGCAGGCTTTATTAAAACTGCTTGAGTGAAAACAAGGAGATACTACACCTTTTTATAACAATTGGCGGAAGTAACACGAAGTATTTAGCGGTGTATGAGTTCTAAATTTAGGCATTAACTACAAGTCTTCAAGTTCAGCATTTGTATATTTATTAGACTTGAAGCCAGATGAGATGATAAATCTATTTTTGACTTGGCATCACCTGTTTGTCCAAAGTGCAATAAAAGAAAGTGGAAGCTTGTAGTCTAATGTCAGATCCAACTTAATCAATAACAAAAGATATTGTCATTAATGATTACTGACTATAATTGAGATTATGGTATTGAGTTATTCAAGAACAGCGATACAAATAATGTAGGCAAGCAGGTAATATGCAGTTTGAATGTTGTAGTTCAAGCGAGTTACCAAAATATTCTAATGGAATGATCATCACCATTTTTTAATTAGTGTTATAAAAATATTTGGTGCAATAAAAACAGTTTTGGTCATATAATGTACCATTCTAGATAAATGCCCAACATAGCATGGGTAATAAAAAGGTTTTTGCACAAAAACTTTGTTTTTAATCAACATATACAACATTTACCATTCTAACTTTTAAATGAAGGTGTTTGTTCATTTCTGTGTCGTATAATTTAAGAAAGTTTATACACATATATTTATAGCATTTTGGGAAGTCTTGGCAAGTGTTTTGTTCTAGTACACTGGCAGACCTCTGCGCCATTAAGATTGACAGGTATAATAAGTACATGTATGTTCACAATTATTCTACAGTATGGCAGGTAGTGTAGTGCTTAGTGCCTGTTTGCAAAACCCATGTTTTCGAGTTAAATTCCAGCAAAACAAATTGCAAAGTGCTTTTTTGTTCTGATAACTGGATGTATGACAAATAAACCAACAACCACTTAGATTTATATACTGTGTATAGATTAGCAGTTAAAGTAAAAGTCCAGTGTAGTTAAGCAGTGAGCTTAAGATGTGTGACATATAATTTCACTTAGTTTGCTGTACATGTACTTAGAATCTGAAAGAAGCACAAGCAATTACATGCAAAAGGAGCTTTGTCTCTTGTTTTTCCTAGCAAGCAATTGCCAACCCTCCTTGAATCATGTTGTTTTCTATTGTTCTTGTACAAATGGGCCTTAGATATAAGTCTTGCATTTGGGTGCCGTAACGGGGTTGGAGTTACTGCTTTATGAATTGATGTATATAAATGATGGGCAGAATTTGATGTATATTGAAGTTCTGTAGCTTAATCCGTTTTGAAGTAGAAAAAATTTGTTTCTTTGATTAAAGTTTTTTAAAGCCGTTCAGGCTGATGGTGATTTTTTGCACAAGCTATTATTTTGGTATTCTGTTACTGGGTTCTTCTCCAATGATACATATCAATGTTCATAAGTTATAATTATGTTTAAGTTATAACTAAATACAGGCACACTGAATTAATTTTTATTGTTAACCTAGACTACCTATTAAAATCATGCATGTAGATTTCATACGAATTCATAAAGTAAAAATTTCTTGTAAACTGTGCTTCATCTTTTTCATTATCCTTATTCATAACAAAGTATTGGGAAAAACATTGCTTAGTGCTAGAGTCCACGCATTGCATATATTAGATGCAAGTGGAAATAAAAGAAGAAAATTTTTATTTACGAACAGGGTACTCTTTTCTATTTGATTGTGGTTGTTTGAAAAAACTAGGTGCAATTTGTATACTTGTTGTGTAGTAGTGTTAATCGGAATTCTGTATCTAAGATTACATTGATGTACTGTTTTACACCAGTACAACTGCTAGGTTTTTGATAGTAAGTGACTTTCGAGAACTTGATTCGTCACATGACTCTTCTACTTACTTGTACAGGAGTAGGCGAATAAGCTGATAAAGTTTTATCTTTATTCTTACCAGTAGATGTATTCTCCATGACACGTATGCTTAATCCATGATGATCAGTTTACGTAATGTGCCTGTTTGCTTTTGAGAACAAAATTGAACTTTAGCGTGATAGCTCGTTACCAGTTTTATGCTCATTTAGAACCACATTCTAAAAGTTCAATCTGGGCACGCAAGAATTTTAAATACAAATAGAGTATGTTATTTTTTGATTTATTTACAATGGAATGAGACAAATTGTTGATTTTTCAGAGCCTGATAACTGACAAGCATCGCTTCAATGGGTAAGTATTCGTATTCTACGTAAGGAAGTCATTGGTCAATAGGGAGTTTTTGCTTAAAAAAAAGAAAGCTAGATAAAAAGAGGAGGCTAGAGTGTAAGATAATGTGGGAAGGGTTGGAGGGAGATTGGCAGAAAGAAAGGAGAATGAGGTCGAGAAAAAAGAAAGAGAGATACAAGTGAGGGAAAGAGAGAGAGAGAGAGAGAGAGAGAGAGAGAGAGGGAAGGAAAGGAGGAAGAGAGAGGGAATAAATGGGAAAGAGAGAAAAAGAGAGGGAAAAGAGGGGATGGAAATGGAAGAGGGAGAGACAGGAGGGGAGAAGGATAGAAACGGAGAAAAAAGTAAAGAAAAAAGAGGGAGAAAAAGGGAAAGTAGGACAGGGGATAGAGAAAGGTTAGAGAAGGAATGCGAGTGAGGCAAAGTAAGGAGGAGGAAAATGGGAAAAAAGGGAGAGGAAAAAGTGTAAGAGGGAGATGGAAAAAACAGAGACGGAGGGAAGTATCGAGAGACCGAGAAGGGAGAAACTATTGTGTTAGTTACAGTATACTACTTTACCTAGAGTTATCATTGTGCATGTATTGTCCTTCTACAGTAAGAACAGAGTTTATTTACTTGTAGCTGAAACTCCTACTCAATCTGAACCGGTAACAAGATTAGATGAGTCGACTACAAGTGTCATGCAAGAAGAACCAGAGTTTGTTGGAAATCAGCAGAGTCTTCATGCTGAAGATGGCATCAACACTGATGCTCAAGCAGTAAAATGTCAAGAGATCGAAGAACAAGTAGCTCGTGATGCGCCTGAGGCATCAACGGCATCGAGTGATCTTGAAAATGTCTCAGCAGATGTTGTAGAACCAGCTAAGCAAACAATGAGTTTAGCGCCTAGTGGAGACAGTGCCACTGATTTTGCATATAGTGATGATGGCAACTCGAGTCCGGCTGCTGCACAAGTAACAGTCACAGCGAGTTGTATTACCTCTAAAGAGTCTCTGGCACCGGAAGTTGCAGATGCACCGGAAGTTGCAGATGCACCGGAAGTTGCAGATGCACCGGAAGTTGCAGATGCACCGGAAGTTGCAGATGCACCGAAAGTTGCAGATGCACCGGAAGTTGCAGATGCACCGGAAGTTGCAAATGCACCGGAAGTTGCAGATGCACCGGATGCTGAAGACCAAGAGGACTCTCAGTGTCTTGATCAAAAGCCAGAAAGTTTTGTCACACCTCCGATTGTCACAGATGAAGACAGTTGTCAATCAGGTCCTACCTTGGATGGTAATGCCAGTTCTCCTCAAAAACGCACCCGAGTGACAAATAGTCGATTGATGCTTCAAAGGTACTCGCCTTGTTTGCTTAGTTTTATGAATCAGACAGTGTTAGACTGTCATAAACATGAAAGTGGTAATCGTGTCTCATGACCTAACCAGCTGTAACTCTACTAATTCCAATAGTTTCTAACACAGTATAGTAGTAGTCAAACTATTGTCTGCTAATCAAAGTACAGTCAAACATGGATAACTCGAACTTCACGGGACCGAGCGAAAGTGTTCGAGTTATCAGATCGTTCAAGTTATCAGAGCACTGTCACAAGTCCATTTATTTATTCATTAGTAGATACATGTAGTATGATTTGATGAGCTGTGATTATTTCATAGTCATTTGGGGAATGCTCACAGAGCTCTCTAACACGATCACCATTAGTGATTTTTCAGCAAAACTGCTATTTTTGCGCAGTTGCGCAATCAATCGCATTTAATTCTATAAAGGCGAAACAATCTATGGAATTCTGTCTAACACCAACATCAGAGTTATTACAGTCTATCAGTATGCCGGTTCTTGTGTTTAATTTCAAATCACTTTAATCTACTAAGCTACTATAATCTCGTGTTTATACCAGATGTCTCAGTACTCGTAAGCACACTTTCTGCGGCGAACTGGATCTATTCTTTTGCAGACAATTTGCTACATTTATACTTGTATCCCATTTAAAAATTTCGTATTCATTACTTTTGTTAGCTGACTCATTTTGTTTAAGCTTTGGCTGTTACTTAATTAAAAAAAAATAACTGAATAAAAATAATAAATTAAGGATTACTTCATTATCGTCGTTAGCTGCATGTATAACAATCAATTTTACTTTAAATAGCTTTTTTAAATTGAATCGGAATTGAATTTTGTATTCTCATCAAGAAGAGTACTTTACATGCCAAGAAATATTTGTGTAAAATCATTGAAGCTTCGTGCGAGCAATGGTTTGGCTAATCGAGGTACTTAGCGCAGTTGGCAGGCAGTGAGCAAGGTTTGACTCAGATTGATGTAAAATCACTGCAATTTCAAAGTTTATTGCAAATTGCTGATAAAAATTGATTAATTGAATGCCAACAAATAAGACAATTTTTCTAAGATTTTTATCAAAATCATTGACTATAACAAAGTTCTATTTCTATATTTGAGGTTTTAGTTGTTTGCGATGCTTTAGGCTTCATTTCAACTTCATTTTTGTGTAAAGCTTGTATAAGTTTTATCGGTATATTAAAGCTTTGAGATTTAATATGAATTTAGATAAAAATAAATTAGTAGTGATTTAAAATATCTTCAAATGCACCAAAATTTATTTTCATTATTTCAATACAGATTAACCATGAACTCCTTGCTGACTAGACCTTTCCCCATGTACATGTATCTGTGTTTTATATGCTTGTCATTATTGTGACAGTCATCGTAATCTCTAGAAGGGTAGCTTTTGTTTTCGAAGAAGTTAGGCTATATAGCTAAGCAGCTACATCGCTCTTACCAGACTTCTCACTGCCTTCAGATAACCAATTACTGCAATGTCTTTTATTGAGCCTGTGGTTATTTCTGGTTGGCAGTCTTCCGCTAGGGGTCGGTGCTGAGGCCCTCTTCGAGTACAGCTGGCCGATAGATGACAACAATGCTGAATACTGGATGTTGCAAGAGCAGGTCTCTGCTTTTCTCGATGTTAAATCGTTCAGAAGAAAATACCCTGGTTAGTTATATACTGGTTACTAGCTTTTCCTTTGCATATTTAAAGATATCAGACCTTGGTTATTACAGAATACACTTAATGCGGTCATTCTATGGATTATGGTGTTCGTCTTTCTTTATTCTACTTTTAAATACATAGACATGCCTGCTGGAGAAGGTACTACTTCAATATCTAGAAACAATGGAAACACATTTTGTAGAGTGAAACCCCAAACCAAGATCATGACAGTAGATAAAAGGTTGTGGTTTTGTTCTGTTTATGATTTTAGATTATTAAACTGTTCTATAGTCAGCGCTAGATAAAAATATCATTACACATTTAAATGTGTCACTGCTGCAGTACAATTATCTTGCATAATGAGCAGAGTATATCTAAAGGTGTACACTGAGATGAGTAGAGTATATCTACAGCTGTACACTGTAATCAGTAGAGGAGATCTACAGCTGTACAATTTAATGATTTTACAATGTACTACCAGTATAGAAAATACTTGCTGTAATTTGGTTGGATTAGTATCATTGTATAAGCAGAAATACAGATCACGGTTGCTTTTATATTAGATCTAGAGAGAAGACAGATTGACATAGAGGAGAGGAATTATCTCACTGGTTGTGGAGCAGTAACAGAAATGCAGTGTGATTTAGGTGAGATAGCTCTCAAATGCTTTGCTATTTTCTTACGTATCTTTATGATCACAGGCTATCACACAGTATATCTTAATAAAACAGCATTCCACTGTTATGCCTTGCATTTTAGATGGTTTCTCAATAATGTTTCTACTGGCGTATGTTAAAGTAACCAGCAATTGAAAGGCTTTTTATTGAATGTTCAGTCTAATGGTTTGTCTCCGCGCGTATACTATACGTTTTCTAATTACTTTGGGTGTTCCTGACTCTTGCACCGCCTGTTGCTTTTTGACTAGTTTCTTACCACCCAGTAGCGCCTGATACTGCGTACTTTGTTATTTTTGTGTGTTTTGAGGCTACATTCTTTTTACATTTAGAGTTATAAGTTATGGCAGACAGATGGACAATGCTTTTTTATAATAAAGATTGTAGTCAGCTAACATAGACACAGCAATTGGTAGTACGCTATAAACTTCATATTTATAGAGCGGGTGGCGGTTTCATTTCATTTGGGTCGCGGCTGCATTTCATTCGGGTGGCGGTTTCATTTCATTCGGGTGGCGGTTTCATTTCATTCGGGTGGCGGTTTCATTTCATTGTTGGCCTTTTACTTAATGCAGTTTCTCATTGGTTCTTTATCCTGAAATACAAGACGAGAAATAACATTGTACAACATGCTATAGGTCATTACCTTGCTAGTTACATAGCAATACCTAAATTGTTTATTACGGGCATTAAGACGTTCCTAAATTATATCTTTAACATCATTGCTGCGTCTTTCATGCACTGATGAACTAATATGTGATTGCTTGACGAAATTTGATGCATGATGTTATAAAAACCTTCATAAAATATACTGCGTAGGCATGCATGTGAAAAAAAGGTTTCACGGAATCACTTGTATCTAGGAACTACTGTAGCTATGAAGTGGTGAGACAAGAAAATGTCTCGTTTAAAGTTTTTATTTGGTAGAATCTCACCGTAAATCTGAATGCTGCTAATAATTGTTGTCATGGTAATTAGTCGTACAAACAGTTCAGCCAAACTAGCTTTTATCATAAGTCCTTGTAGCTGACAACAACATGCTTTCTGTCTGACATCTGCTTGTATTTTTCAATTGATAGCCTAGTTTATGAGAGACGAATCAATCAGCAATCGGCACAAAATTTATTTGAATTAAGGAAAGCTGTAGTAGTACAGTTCTGAGGAGCCATGTCTTGTCATGAAACTGTCAGATGTCTGTTATAGCGGAGTAACAACTTGGCTCTTTTGTTTCTCTTAGGGCTAACGGCGTTGAAGAGCGAAGAAATATCTGACCTGATGCTCCAGGATTATCCAGATAAATATGAGGTGAGTATTTTTATGTTAAGAGTTGTCTCCTCTTGATCACGTTGAGAAGTTCCGGTTGTTATTCTAGCAAGTTGAATGCGCTTTTCAAGCATATGTTAGGTATAAACCTGCATACATGCATGCTTATGTGAACCAACAGTTTTGTTTCTCTTGTTAAATACTTAGACAAAAAATCTTTTTTGAAAAATATATTTTTAGAAAGAAAAATAAATATATACATATATTTATACAGTATATACATATATATATACCGTATATCTATATATATACATATAATAGCTGTATAATTAATATACAGCTATTATTTTCTTGTTTACATTATGCTCTACAGAATTGTCTTTTATGTAATTTCCATATGCCCTTGCTTAGTTATGTTTGATTTTGTTTGCTTCTGGTTAAATGATAACCTGTGATTAGCGCATCTAGTTTTGAAGTCTGTTGAGCGAAGTCCTATGTAGGTTTCTGACATTTGTGTGGTTTGCTTGTTTACAGTAAGTAAATTATATTATAGTCTAGGCAATTACTTCGATGTGGGTAGTTGTTTGCTTTTTTGCAATAATGTGCAATTATATATATATATATATATTGTATATGTATTTATACTGTATATGTATATATATATATTGTATATGTATTTATACTGTATATGTATATATGCTTGCTGGATGCCCGGCGTTGCCCGGGTATTAAAAAACAGCTTATAAACAAAGAGAGGTAATGAGAGTTGCCTGCCACTTGCTATTAGCCATGCACATTGCCAATGGATAACTTGAGTAAGCTTACTAATAAAAGCTACCACTTCTCATGACGTTACGCCATCACATTGCGTTGTGACAGAAAACAGTAACATATTTGCTCCCATGTAGCGACATATATTGCCGAGGGAATTTATCAAGCTTGTGTGGATTAATTAGTAAGGTGTCGGGTAGGTGAATGGAAGGTTCCGAGATCAAATCGTCTGCTATACAGTTTTTCATTTTAATAGCTATAGCTGGACAAACTAAACTACACATAGACTTTGAGATTTATATAATTATGTAGATATAGACTTACAGCCCTGTAAAGAACTCCCTCTAGACCCTGAATGTAAGCTATTGTATATATGTGTACCATGAAAGGTGCACAATTGAGTTAAAATAAAAAGTGCTGTCACCTTATCATTTACGCAGGATATTAGAATAAAATTTACTGATAAGTGCTTGGCAAATGTTACAAAAAAGGCCATCAATGAAATAGATTATTGTATCGTTTTTATTGACTAGAACAACAAACCATTGATAATGCTATGTTGTTACAGGAGTATGCAAAGGTTTTACAGAATAGGGAGGAGCAGAGGCTAGCAAAGAAGCACCAAGACTTACAGGAGTTGCAGAACACGACAGCTCCTGTACAGGTGAGCCAGTTAGCCTGTCTTCTTGTCTTTTGCTTAAACTTGGTCAGCTATTCATATTCTATTATTTCTCATCCTTTTCTTCTTGCTTTCTCTTTAAAATGAAAACCACTTTTTCTCTTTACTCTTTCTTTCACTCTTTCTCTTCTATTCTCTCTATCGCAATAGATAAGACTAACACTATAACCGCGTTCCTTTCTTCTAGACTGCAGTTAGTAAGATGGACATGAAGAAGCTTATGGAGAAGGCAGTGAGGTCAGCGGCTAACTACAATGCGATGCTGGCAAGAGAGAGACGAGAAGAAAGGAAACACTACTATGACATCCCTACTTCGGTTGGTTACTAGCTTTTGGAAGAACCTTTGCTAATGACCCTTAAGCCCGCTTCAACAAACTAATGAAAATTCCGAAAACAATATTAAAATTTGTAACAACAAGTGAACACGTTAGCATTAATATTATAAGTAAAACTACTAGTCTAGTATGACCCTTCAGCAGTCTGCATGCCTGACATCATTGAGCTCAGCCTTTGCTGTCTCCCAGTCAATGTTTAATAATAGCCAGTCCTTGGTTGGTCTTCTCAATACTATGTGTTTGAAACAACTTTAAACTATTTTTATGATATAAAAATATAATAAAATAATTTCATATACATAACATAATGGGTATACATTATATATGGTACTTCAAAATTTAGTAGTGCATGTAATATAATAATGAACTGTGAAACTATATGAAAATAGAATGATGTGAACTATTGAATTTTATTAAATTTAACAATTGCAATGCATGAAGTATATTTTCATGAAAAATAGGTAACGATGCTGATTCCTGCCATATTGTGTGTGTGTCCACCGTGTTCAACTGTTTCTGTAGATTGTCCACTATCCTATGAACAGGAAGAGACCTCTCCCACCTGAACTAACTCAGCCCTCAGTCTACCCTGTTGCACTGCTCAGGGGGCAGTACTCCGATGCCTATAGCAAGTATGTTTAGTTGTCTAACAATTCCATTTGACGAGTCTACCAACCGCAAATTCTATTGCATCAGCTTTAGCATGGCAGCACGTAAATGCTTACATCATTTTTACAGGTACACCAGTGATGAACTCAAGTACCTTCCTGTCAAAACAGCTCTTTATGAGCCGCCACTAAGGATACACAACTCCTACATGCCTCTACCGCCTTTCGAGGAAGAAAATGAGCAGGTGATATTTGATGCATCTTAGCGCATGGCATTTAAGTTGCACCTAGTAAAGTTTAAATGTTTTCTGTAATATACTTCAGGTACAAGGTACTTTTGTAAAGGAAGGCGACTATTGTTTACCAACCAAGTCTTTAGATGTGCGATTGAGCCATTGCTTCTTCTAGGCTTGTCAGTTCCTTTACATGGAGTGTCTCAGAGAGTCGGGAACAAATGTGTCACATGAATATCGTTCTTTCTGGTACAATTTAGAATTAGAATCTGGTACAAATATTTAAATAAATTATAAGACTGCTTTGCTGTTTTCAATATTTTGGTTTAATTAAAACATGGAAGCTGTTTTTTTCTTAACGTCGAAGATGCAAAACATAATTAGCTTAAATAGTCGAAATTAGTGAAACTCATAGAAGCATCAGTTTTTTGTTATAAATAATATGAATATAATAGCTGTCATAATTTAAAACTAAGATTTCGCCACTATTTATACTGACATTAATCAAAAATATTTTTGTAATGTTTTGGTGCAGGCTGCTGCTCTATCGCCATGACGAAGCAGTAATTGTAACGTTTACTTCGCTTTGCTTCGTAGCGTGCAAAGAAGCAGCGTGCTCCACAACGATATGCTTTGTAACGCCTCATTTTTATATGGGCTTCAAGCAGCGACTAGACGCTCACCGGTCAAAAAGCAGTAAAATCAGACCTTACACCTGGTGCAGTCATGAAATGACACCAGGTGTAAGACACAACAACACAGGTTGTCAAACACGACAACTTTAACAGCTTTGAATACATGTATATATTTGACAACTATGCAACAAACTCACTTTTTTGTAAAATAACAATGGAAGTGCCTTAAAATAGTTAACACATTAACACATTTTTATTGAGCATCAGTTTCAGCCCTGTTTTTATCATTATATTCGCTGTTAGTTTAAACTTCGTCTAATGCCAGCAAGTGTCAGCACCCTACACAGTTTAGGTCTCTAGCTAAGATTACTGTCTTTATATTTATCACTGCCACTGTCAAGACCTGCAGTGGTAGGTTAGTCTAAGATTTCTCAATCAGCCATCCGCTTGAATTAAAGGTAGGTTTTTAATCTCAAGCTAGCTTGCTTTGTTGTTACCAACTAACATTCTACTTTCACCGACTCAGTGTTTAGCATTTCGAAGTGTTCACAGATAATTTATCAACACGAGTACCCTGACGGTCTAGTGTGCAGTGAGAGATCATCAGCTGTGCCAATAAAGCGCAAAGAATAACTATGTGCACAATTATTCTAAAATTCATAAAGGTTAATAATTAGTGCAGGTGGTAGATTAGCAGGCTGGTAAGCCGATTGTCCTCAGTTCGAATTTCGCATGATGGAATCTTTTTCCAACCCGTATCTGTGTCTTTGGACACGCTTTTTATCATAGTAAAGATTTATATCTTTTTCTGTTATTCTATACTAGTACACTTGACAACCTGTGCACCCAGAGTGATTGTAATCTGCAATCAGTATGGCATGATTATCCCGTGAAGTGGTAAGGTGGCTGAGTAGCATAATGGTTAGTGTGCCAGTCTGTATAACAGAGTGTCCGAGTTCAATTTCCATGGGAGGTAACTTTTTTTGCAAACGCTGTTGCTGTGGCTTCCGACGAATGGAAACAGCTCTTATTATAGTAAATATTGTCAGCAAATTCTACTATTAGTGTGTTTAACTGACCTGTACTGGAGACTCTGGTTTTATTTGTTATCCTTCTTGCTAGGATCTCAACCCAACGCTTCTAGCCGCCAATCCGACACAACTGGCAGGTACCATAGCTGGCAATCCGACACAACTGGCAGGTACCATAGCTGGCGGTAAGAGGAATGCAGCAGTATTAATAGACGGCACATGCGCTCTCTGTGGTCGACAAGAAAACAAGAGCGGTAATGCCGAGAAATGTCTTCGATGCACTGAGTGTCATCGAGAATGTAAGTCTCGAGCTTGCAATAGATGATTTCCACCCATTATTCTTGTAGAACTTTCTAAAATCGTTGACAGATTAAAAGGGCTTCAATAACTATAGTAAACCATTACCCAAAGCTTTCAAGGCATAAATTATATAACTAGTTTAGTGTGCTACTTTATTGGTTTGGTATTGATTGGTTTGGTAGTGCTACTTTATGTTGTTTTGATCCGTGAGAACTTAAAATATTTTAATTTAATAATTAATTTTTAATATTATAAGTTCTGATTAAGATGAAAAAGATGTCTGCTTATGTAGTCTGTTCAGCCGCCTTGTCCCGATTTGTTAAATACTGCTTGGCAGTTCATGCGAAACAAATTTTTCAAAAGCTCTGCTTTGCTCAACTTTTTAAAAATAACTCGTATCATTAATGAATCTCCACACACTTACTTAATAAGGTCACCTTGACACGATGTTGGGAAGGGGTTGTTTCATCATGTCATGTTAGTTTCATAGTAATAGGTAAGGTTGACGCATACTCACAATCAGTGATGATTTTGTTAAGGTCGTGTGCTGAATGTATGTATCTAGTTGATGGTATGTAATCTCTCTGAAAATACATCTATTGGCATCTGTTTCTCTACTGAAGTCAGTAAATCTTTTTACACTTTGTAGCAAGATTAATTTTTTTGATTCACGAAGTGATATTCTATAGAATGATGACAGGATGTTCAATAGAACATGGTTATATGCAATAACACAGATATACTAGTATTCTGTAGAATATTTGCCTAAGTAAATATACTATTTAGCTATTAAAGAATAGAAAATTTATGCAGAAACTAACACACCTCATATATTCTTTGAAGTTCTTTAAGTTAGAATGAGCTCCATGGGTAAGTCTTCCTAGTCTGTTTCATGCTATTGCTTTTTTTACCAGCCCACCCAACGTGTTGTGAGCTGACAGATGAGATGTTAGCCGTGGTTCTTAAATATAATTGGATGTGTATGGAGTGCAAGGTGTGCGTCAAATGCTCCGATCCTGGAAATGAGGTACGTGCTTTTCCGTTTAGTTTGACTTTAATCGGCTACAGACAGTAGATGTTTCTTATGGTAAAAATAGCTTCTGATAGCAAAGAGGTAATGAAGGGTTATAATGGATGTCTAAAAGAGGTCGCAATGGATGCCTGCATATCTACGTGTACACTTGCCTAGACATGAGGCTGTCTAGAGTAGGTAGATGAGTATAAATTGATAGAAGCAGCTACTTATATTGGTAAAGGTTTTCATGATGCAGATTGTCTCAACAGAAAGTTTATAGCGCTAGAGGTAATAGCATTCAAGCATTTTTTTGTTAAATACTAATGACTAGCCCTTTTTTCCTTTTAGAACAGCGTTTGTGTATTGATTTCCTATGTGATGTTTTCCTTGCAAATATCCTTATGCTTTATTACTTTAGTTTTTTCACTCGAAAACAATTAATTTGTAATATTTTTTTATTTATCAGCTACAAGTGGTGAATCGGCCTTTCTACAGTTTAATGATGAGTAGTTAATACCTCACAACTATTGTTTTTGAGGATACTAAAGGAGCGTTTAGCCTCGGCTCAGAGATGACCATAGCACTGAGATTTTTGATAAAATTGTTTACTACTTTATTGGCAGTAATTTCATCTCAAACAGTAATGTGCTAAATATTTCATACAATAATCATAAAACAAAACAGGGCAACCTTTAGTCAATAAAATCAATTTAATGGTTTGACATATACGGCAGCTTTTAACGAATACCTTTCTCTTTAAAGAAAAAGGATATTAGGTGTAAGATTGTTAATGCAGCTAGTAATAATATGTTTAAGATTATTGCCAGAGGCCGTTTGCAATTTAAGCTTATTCGTGTGGATTAAAGACGACTTTTAGTATTTACATCTGTGCCTAGTAGGGACAATATACTTACAATCATATGAGCAGAGTATGACATGATGGCATTTGCAAGCAGTGGAGTTTTCCAATCATAATCATAACTGATATAGTTTTATTTACAGTGGTGTGTGAAATAAACTTGACCCTTTTGTTGGAAAACTGAAATTCTCATTTATAACAATGTTACTCATTGTGAATTTAGTCAACAGCAATAAATTATATATTAAATTAATCTTCATTTTGTCCTGATTTCAAATATGTAAACCAAGTAGCTGTAGAATTATGTTTTTGAATGATTATGCTGGCAAAATTATGAACATTTCATTTTTTAATGGAAAGGGTGAAAATAACAATCTGTACAGATATGATCGCAGCACATACATTTTTATTTGCTCCTTTTTACTCCTACCATTGCCTACACGACTAGATTGTGGAAATAAAGAATTTATATCTATAAATTTTAGAAACGAGAAATCATCTCATGAAACCTAGTGATATGTGATCCAATTATTTTTATTACAATGGTTCATTGAGACACTGCATCTAATCTAATTTGAGTGCATCCTACAGATTATTTGATAGAATATTGTGAATCTTGACAAAATTTTGAATCTAGTGGTATATAATTTATGTTTGTTTACTTGTAACAGTGACGAGAACAACAAATTATAAATAAGTTTGAGAAATTTGTTCAATGAACAAAAAATTTCTGTTTATTTTGCACGTCGCTGTAGTTGTATAAATGACTTTATTATGTGTGATGAAAGTTTGATCACTTTGTTTTTCCAACAACATCTCATTGTTGTACTTGCAGGACAAGATGATAGTTTGCGATAATTGTGATAGAGGCTACCATACCTTTTGTGTCGGCCTCAAATCAATTCCCGAGGAGAGCATTTGGGCCTGCCCTGAGTGTACTGCTTCAAGTTAACACTTTTATATTTGCTCACTGCTTATTGGTAGGCTTCTCTCGCATGAAATAAGGCTCAAAGCTGCTTGGCAGCAAGCAGAGATTAATTACCGGTAAATGCAGCTGATTTATGCTTTTCAATTAAGTTTTAAACCTTCCTGCGTTGTGGGTTAGTCAGTTCCGAGACATTCAGGCTTCAGATCTCCAGCATTGCGTATTATGTGTACATAATAGGCTATTTTAATTTAGTTTTGTCACCTGGCTCTTATGCATGACCATTATGGTCATTGTAGGTACTTGCAAGTAATGGTTCAGGTAGTATGCTATTGTATCTGACTATCAGAAACTGCTATTGAGTTTAAACGTTCACATGTGCTCTACACTGTGGTCCATAGCTGCTCTGTTTCTATTGTGAAGGATACTTTGTACAGACTGAATGTCTATTTGAGTGATCGAGCAGTAAATATGCAAACGGACTATGGAATTTGATGCCTTATATGTACAGGTGCAATATTATTGTTGTTCAATTAATTATCAACCCGATTATGAGTGTGTAAGTAGGAATAGAGTGATCTATTTTGTTTATATATGTGCTGTTTCCACTCTGTTGTAACTTTGTAAATATACTAAAACGATTCCAAGATCTTATAGCTCAATGTTTGATAAATACATTGCACTGCAGTTTTTACAACCAGTCTGTCGGCTTAGCCCTGAACGCATTCATGGAAGCCAAACATATGATGCAATGCACTATTCCTCTTATGAATGTGACCGATACAGTTCAGACCTGCCAACCCAAGAGTGGGGCAATGCGTGAGATTTGGTTTTGGGGCAATTGATGTATTAATGATAGTATATATAAAATTGTGGAAATTGGGGCAAAAATCTCACGCATTTTCTATTTTTTCTTTGGGGTGATCGCGTGAGTCTCACGCCCAATGCGTGAGAGTTGGCGGGTATACCGATACTGTGTTTAGTCTCTAGGTTTTTACAGAATTTTAAAGATTGTTTTTATGTAGACCATTGACAGTGAATAAGTATAAACTTTGTAATTTAGTTAACTGGGCATTTTTATTCAAAGTTTATTTTAAATGAAACCATGATTAATTTGTATAAACAAAACATAATATGTGATACAAATTAGAATTACTAGATTGGACCATCGTAAAAGCTCCAACGCAAAATGTTGGAGCGACGGTAGTGATCAGGTTCGAGAGTGTATAGGAAATTGTCCTACGTCGATTTACGCTTTGAAAGCTGTTTCACTGTAATCGCTGTAGTATAGCGGTCCGTCACGCGTAAAGGTGGTAAAGGCTCTAACAATCACACGAATATAGTACAGGCACCCCAAACCTCTATTATAAAATATAATTATCGGCTATGTAAAACACGGCAATAAATTTGCAGAAGGAAAAAGGGTTCTGGTGACCGAACATTGTTCAACGGTACTTTTTAGTTATGCACACTGTGTTGGTAACAGTAGCGCATAAACTTTATAAGCTAACATGTTTAAATTAATTGAATTTAAAATACGCTCTTAAAATGCTTGCTCAAAATAAGTTTGAATGTTATAAACATACAAAACCGACAGTTTTTTCTCTCCTGCTCACATTAAACGTGTTACAACGTAATTTACACATAGTCGTAGATCAATTACATTTGTTATATTTTGTTAGGTTTATGCAACTCTACCTTGATAAAATTTCGTTTACTACCATGTAAGTTGGAAACTATTGTCATACCGCACGCACAAAAGGCCTTTCGTTCACATAAAAACACAGAATTCAACAATGGCGTTGGGAACTCCAAAAATGGACAAACTAAAGATGGGCACATCTAAAATGCTGGACACAGATAGTGCATTATCTTTAAAACATGGCCTGAAGCAACGGAAACAGAGAAAAGCCCAAGCTTCTTCAAGATACCGTGCAATTGGAACACAAGAACTAATCCCCTTACCATTATTTAAAGGTACAGCTTCAAGCTGACTAGTGTGCACCCTTTTTGACTATGCTGGCTTATTAATTTGAAAAGTTATTGTTGTCAAACTCGCCATGTTCTGCACACAGGAAGAGGCCAAAACTTGATATAACTCACTAAAATGAATATTTCTTGTATTTCTAACATTAATTTGCCTTGGGATTTTGAAATTTCTCGTTCTTTTAGACACCCCAAGCAGTGATCATCATGATCTGATGATGAAAAAGTTAAATCAGTGTGGGAATATCTTCAACTTTATGGATCCAATGATGGATGTGAAAAGCAAAGAAATTAAACGGAACTGCCTCACTGAGCTCATTGACTATGTCACCACGAACAAGAATGTTCTGCAAGATGCAGTATATCCAGAAATAGTTAAAATGGTAAAAGACATTATTATGTATGCATGAGCTGAATTTTTGGTGCCATCATTCAATGTTAATAATAAAAGAACTCAAAATTTATACAGAGATGATAAGAATTATATTATTTCAGTAATGCAATTCTTTAGCAGACAGTGCTCTAACGAATATTCTCACTTTGGTAGAGTGTTAAAATAGAATTTAGTATCAAGTCGTTGGTTTTTGTAAAAGCTGCACCAACTTTGAAAGACGTGTAACTTGTGATATTTAAAAAACTACCATTACTGTAAAAGTGTAAATGATAGTGATTTATTGTCTTTATATGGATTTTAGGTAGCATGCAATTTGTTTCGCACTTTACCACCACCTGAGAATGCAGAATTCGATCCCGAGGAAGATGAGGCTACCCTAGAAGCAGCGTGGCCCCATCTTCAGCTTGTATATGAGTTCTTTTTGCGATTCCTTGAAAGCCCAGACTTTCAGGCCAGTTTAGCTAAAAGATTCATAGATCAGAAGTTTGTTATGGAGGTGAGAAAACTGCAGATTATGACATGAAAACATATCTTCTCATACTTATGTAAATTTTTATAAAGATTTTTATTGTATTTATGAGGTTATTCTTCAGTTTTGCATTCAGCAAATAGAAATTTTGTGTATAATATAACCCAATGGTTATCATGCAAGTGGCAAGTGCAAATGTGTTATAACTAAGGAGAAGCAATTTTTTAGGTTTGTTATAAGATGGTTTTTATTGCTTGTTACTCTATTCTCCGGTTAAAGGACTAATCGATTTTCATATCAAAGGCTGTCTTAAGGTTTCATTAGTTTTCAAATTTTGTTTATCCAAAATGTATCCCTTTCATAGGTTCCATTTAAGCAGCTTCGCTCGTCATTGTTATTGAACAACTAAATAACTGTCCGTAGATTTTTTTTAGTGAAGTAGTAATAGTGACCGTTAGTAATTTATCTTGGTTGACTTTAGAGAAGCTTTTTTATTATGGCTGCCAGGGATTTGTTATAGTCAAAAGTTGCTCAAACCACTGATGTCATGTCACCTTTGGACTTGTTTGAATTTTCTCTGACTGTTTTAGGAACCAATACTCTAGGTTGTTTGTGTAGTTTGGCTAGTTAAAAGTTGACCAGCTGTCAAATAGCCCCAAGACATGCTCAATTGATTCCTTGTTATTGTCTGTTTTGTTCTTTTTTGTGCAGCTGTTGGACTTATTTGACAGTGAAGATCCAAGAGAAAGAGATTTCCTTAAGACCTCTCTTCATCGGATATATGGAAAGTTTTTAGGTTTACGTGCATTCATAAGAAAACAAATAAACAACATATTTTTAAGGTACGCAGAATCTTCAGTCTGTTGTCAAAACTTATACAATGGCTGTTTAATGCTTGCAAAGGAACAGAATGTACTTCCTGTTGTACAAACCAAACTAACCATTCTGGTACAAGACTTAATATCTAATAAGTCATCCATCAGTGAACGTGATCTAACAATTATTTATAGCGATAATATTGTTGTAGATTTATTTATGAGACCGAAAGATTTTATGGCATCGGAGAGTTATTGGAAATTCTTGGGAGGTGAGTTGTCTTTAGTCCTCTGTAAACATTTCATATTAATGCGTTTATGAATAAAATTAAATAATTATAAAATGAATAAAATAAAACATTAGTTAGAATGTGGAGTTGTGTCATCAGATTTGCATCATGTATTTATTACAGCATAGTCAACGGATTTGCCCTTCCTCTTAAAGCCGAACATAAGACATTTCTTCTCAAAGTTCTGCTCCCATTACATAAAGCTAAATCACTTTCAGTCTATCATGCACAGGTAGGGGAATATTTATCTAAATGATAACTGCTTGTTATCAATATCACAAGCCTGATTAAGTTTATGCTATCTTAGTTAGATTTGACCAGGGCAAAACAAAAAAAATCATTTTTTTTCACAAACAACAAATAATTTACCTGGTGAACTCCTGGTCTGATATAGCTATGTATAATAATCTGAAAGGAATGCCTCGAATAAAGGTAAAGGTCGAGTAAAGGTCAAATGTTTTGAAGTTACTATTTTATCTGATCAAGAAATTTTTATAGATTCTACTTGATGCAGACACATTCATTGGTGCTGCTGTGACTGTTCAAACCCGTAAAACGATCAATTTCTTATCACACTTGTTTATTAATAAACCTCTTGCTCAATTTTACAATAAGCTAATTAAAATAGTTTGTTTACAGTTCAAAGCTTGATAGCAACTGAAATTTATAGTTATTAGAAACATTATCTTTTATTTACTCTTTAAAAAATAGAACAAAGCGAACAAGAAAGCAGCTATGTTTTTTCCTTGCACCGACAAGGTCCTACCAAGAAAACTACCAAGAAAAAAACCAAATTTTCAAATGTTATATTGTGTAGTAATTTAGGTACAAAAGCAGAAAGCAAAGAACCTTGACCTAGCAAATGTTTCTTGTCTATTTCTTCGATATTTGAGTCTTTTTAATAACATCAGGCTATACTTGCCTCCACTTTTACTATCTGTAGTTATTGATGTGTGGTACTTTTACTGAATTGTACTTAGCATAGTACTAAGTAAAAAACAAACAGCCTGGTGGTTTTAAAGGAAATTGTTCAAAACCTTTTGCGCTATTTTTTTGTAACCATGGCTACAAAGACCATGGCAATCTTTAATGAACTTTTCCTTCAACTGAGACTTTCTTATTAGTATGTTTAGATTCCTACTCAGCTACTAATTATCATTTACCTCCAGGTGAGTGAAAACGGCCTTAACACTGCCAATTACCAGTGCAATTTACCATATTGCGCTTGAAATGTTTTTGCCAGAATCTTCGGAAGCTTCAAAATAGTCATCTATACAGAGCCTGATAAATTTTATTTCTTTAAACTTTTGGAAGAAAAACTTCAGCGATAGCGAAGTTTTTCTTCCAAAAGCTTTAAAGCTTGAGATCTACAATGATCCACACATCTCAAGCATGTATTTACATGTAGCTTGAGATCTACAATGATCCACACATCTCAAGCATGTATCTAGCTTGAGATCTACAATGATCCACACATCTCAAGCAAGTATCTAGCTTGAGATCTACAATGATCCACACATCTCAAGCATGTATCTAGCTTGAGATCTACAATGATCCACACATCTCAAGCAAGTATCTAGCTTGAGATCTACAATGATCCACACATCTCAAGCAAGTATCTAGGTTGAGATCTACAATGATCCACACATCTCAAGCAAGTATCTAGCTTGAGATCTACAATGATCCACACATCTCAAGCATGTATCTAGCTTGAGATCTACAATGATCCACACATCTCAAGCATGTATCTAGCTTGAGATCTACACTAAAACTTCATATGACAGTCACACCTTTAAAGATTTATTGTTTTAGTTTTTGTAGCATTTTTAGTAGGCTGTATTAGGAAGAAAGTATTATAGGCTAAATTCGATATCATATTCCGAACCTAAACATATGAATAGTCTAAACAGAGAGTTAATCCGAACTCATTTGAAGAAGTAATGTTTATATTTTAATGCCCAATAATTTCAAACTAACATTCATAACATTAGGCATATTTTCGAGATTGAAATAGATGTAGATATATGAGGTTTGGTGGAGGGTTTTCCGTTCATTGGCCTCGTTAAGAATGTTCAGCTTTTAGGCTAAAACTGCCTCTTGATTGACCTGCTGTTGTATGCATATAAAGTAGTGCAGTTTCTCTGTCTGTAATTGACATGTAATGAGTAGGTACGGCTGCTTGCTCAGGTGTAAGACTTATAAGGAGTTCGCTCCTCTCTAATGTTTACATACTCAATACTTATAAACATGTATTGCTTGGTTGGTAATTTTTTTTTAAATAAAACTGTCAATGGCTTGCTAGAAACACAGGGATATGTTTTAGGGCACTAATACTTAACCTATGTTCAAGCCAATACTGTAGTGGCAATGTTGTCTGCATCATACATTCATCATACGCAGTCGATACTTTTTTGTAATATCTGTGATGATTGAGTAAAATATTTGGCTACATGTTGAAGGGTATTTTCAATTATCTTTATTTGTAGTAGCTGTAAGCGAATTAGCCTATCAAATTAAAAAGTATTGCTAGTAAACGTCGACATCGAAAGCATGTGTCAAATATATCGGCTTGTATAGCCACTCTTAGAATGCTTCTCGTTTATCGTTTTAGGCTAATATCAAAATAACTGATGTTATTAAGTGAAATTTAAAATACATTTTATAGATTTCTCAATCTCACATGACAATTTGAATTTCTTCATTGCTATTTGTTAGCAACAGGTTTCAGTTTGGATCTGAACAAACATGTATAATCAAACTGGTCATCAGTATGTTAGGCAGAGACTGCCTTATTTGAGGTGACTTACAGCAAAGTTTAGTTTACGTCGTGTGATCAACTGAATTAAAGAATTGTAATGGGTGGTCTTTTTTTGCTATAATTATTTAAAACAATGTAAAATTGAATCTACTCTACCACTTTACAGTAAATTATGCTTGTTTCCCGCGTTTAAAGTTATTTTCAATCTTGGCCCTTCTTCAAAAAATTAATGGTAAGTCTTGTACACCGACTACTCGTAGGAACTTACAACTGTACATACCATTTACTTTCTTTCGGCCACTGATAGTTGTTATTTTTGGTTGTCGATCAGAGTTGAGCGTGTTGTGTCTTACTTAATGTAGCTGGCCTACTGTGTAGTGCAGTTTCTTGAGAAAGACCCGAGTCTCACTGAGTCGGTGGTTAATGGCCTCCTCAAATTCTGGCCTAAGACTTGCAGTCGAAAGGAGGTAATGTTCTTGGGGGAAATGGAGGAGATTCTAGATGTAATTGAAAACAGTCAGTTCCAGAAGATTATGGACCCTCTTTTTAAGCAGATCGCACGATGTGTGAGCAGTCCACATTTTCAGGTATGAAAGGCTTTTATTGGTCAAACGGTATTTGGGAAGGTATTTTTAGTATTTTATAAAAATGTAGCATAATTTTAAAATGGTTTTCTATAATAGTCCCGCATTACGCAAAGAGTTCCTATTTGAGTGACTATTACCTGACAAAAGCTTTCTCATTCAGCTGTTTACCGCATTCATTCAAATAGTGCTTAGACTCTTACCACCTGCCTAGGCCAACATGAGTAATATAATAGCTCTATGGCATAGTTACTGTAATCAACCAAGTGTAATGCTCCCATTTTGGCACAAACTTCACCATCCAAAGTCGGAGGAAGCATTATACTTGAGTATGTGAAAAATCCCAATTTGCTAAATCTATTTCTGTGTAAGCGGAAATCAAAGTATGTAATTAATTTTATTTGTGCATCTGTGGTATGTTATTAATCAGTGTAATACAGGGAAGAAAGTCATAGATTTATAAGTTTAATAATAATCTATCAAATGCTACAAATACATATTTCGATTCAAGTGACATAAACAATGATCATAATACTAGCATATGCTGAAATGGAAGCATTTGAAAAAACTTATTTAGCATCGTTAGTTTATTGGCTTCTGCTACCAGCTGCAATCTAGCTGTTGCTTTTACTTGGACTCACATTAGCTTCTTCTGGTTTTGTAAATTCTTCACTGTCTTCTGACCTGAAATCTTCAAGGTTTTGCTCATGTCCATACATAATGAGGTAGAACTGGAGTGAACACGCAGTCTGACAACTTGTTACAGGTAGCTGAGCGTGCCCTCTACTATTGGAACAATGAATATCTAATGGGCTTCATCGAGGAACACTCCAATATTATATTGCCCCTCATGTTTCCTGCTCTCTATAGAATTAGCAAGGAACATTGGAGTCAAACTATCATAGGTAAGTTCTTCCTTATGGTAAGGTCTGCCCATCTTCTAATGTCTCAATTTTTATAGCTGACATCTATCAATCTGAAATTCTTAGATGGGCTGTTTTTAACTTCTGAATACCCCACAGATATCTAAATTTTAATATTGGCTTGCACCTTCTAAGATCTTGCCAATTTGTGGTATGGCTAAAGATATGCTAGTTGTCACCCCTCAGTGTCCCTCATTACAAAGCAAAGGTTATCATTTGCTAAAATCATCATCTTTTATTTCATTATTTGTTTCTTGATGCTAAGGGTTATATATGCAGTGGTTTAGTTTTTTTTTCCATGACAACCAAACATTTTAAAAATTGGCTTTATTAGCGGTTTTCTACTTGTTTTTTATGTAGATGGCGCAGAGTCGTAGACAAAAACCTTTCGCTCTTAAGCTAGCTTCCTGTCCTATCTCTCCCATACTAAATTTGGGGTAACTTTGCGTCAATGCTTTGCTAGTGATTATAGCCTAGCAGCACTATCGTATTCGCTGCAGTATTGGATTGCACCGTAGAAAATGTCGATTATTAGGCTCTCTGGTGCATCACTTCAGAATATCAAATGTAGGCCCTATAACTATATTGTTAGATCAAATAAACATGATCTACTTTCTAAAGAAGTGAAAAAGTTTAACTGTCTTATTAATTTTAGTAGTTTACCTTTCCGCTTGCTATGTAGTTATTAAAGAAAGCCCGAGTTGAACACGTGCCCACAATATATATAGAAAGGGATAAAGTTGAACACGTGCCCACAATATATATAGAAAGGGATAAAGTTGAACACGTGCCCACAATATATATAGAAAGGGATAAAGTAGAGGATCAGGCTCATATAACTCAACATGTTGATTGTTATGAATTTCAACTGTGGCCTATTACAGATACAGTTGAATCAGTTGACAGTGGCAAATGACGTTATGCGATGAGATGTGCTTATGATTGTGTTATTTGGCATAATTACCACACTTTTCAAATGTCATTTTATTATCTTAAATTAAAATCGGTCAATTTTGCTTAGTATATTAAAATTTGAAAGCTATTATTGCTAAATAGTCAAGAAAATAGAGTTTAAATGGCTGCACAATTTGCAATTTAAAATTTAAAAAAACATTTAGCTTTCTTGTTTATTTGGCTGCGACCCGACGAGGCAATAACTTACGGTTGCTATGAGAACAATAATATTGTACATATTCCTCCTCCCTTTCTGTTGTGTGTAGTCCTGTACTGCTACGGCACTTGACATGTTATTATATACAGCGATAACGTTTCCAATTGTTGGTTAGGTCCACTGTTAGTCTTACTTTGTTTTGTAAACTTGACATTCTAGATATAAAACATCATACTCTAAATAACAACAATAAAAAATACAATCGACAAATGGAACTTAGAAAAAGCAGAGATAATAAACTTAAACTAATAATCAACATAATGTGCCAAACAATCAACAAACTGTCGCAAATATGTCAGTTCATCAACAACCTACAACAAACTGTCACAACTATATCAGTTCATCAACAACCTATAACAAGCTGTCACAAATATGTCAGTTCATCAACAACCTATAATAAGCTGTCACAAATATGTCAGTTCATCAACAACCTATAATAAGTTGTCACAAATATGTCAGGTAATCAACAAGCTGTCATAAATATGTCAGTTCATCAACAACCTACAACAAGCTGTCACAAATATGTCAGGTAATCAACGACCTACAACAAGCCGTCACAAATATGTCAGGTAATCAACAACCTATAATAAGCTGTCACAAATATGTCAGTTCATCAACAACCTATAATAAGTTGTCACAAATATGTCAGGTAATCAACAAGCTGTCATAAATATCTCAGTTCATCAACAACCTATAACAAGTTGTCACAAATAAGTCAGGTAATCAACAACCTACAACAAGCTGTCACAAATATGTCAGGTAATCAACAAGCTGTCACAAATTATCAGTTCATCAACAACTTATAACAAACTGCCATAAATATGTCAGTTCATCAACAACCTATAATAAGCTGTCACAAATATGTCAGTTCATCAACAACCTATAACAAGTTGTCACAAATATGTCAGGTAATCAACAATCTACAACAAGCTGTCACAAATATGTCAGGTAATCAACAAGCTGTCATAAATATGTCAGTTCATCAACAACCTACAACAAGCTGTCACAAATATGTCAGGTAATCAACGACCTACAACAAGCTGTCACAAATATGTCATGTAATCAGCAACCTACAGCAAGCTGTCACCAATATGTCAAGTAATCAACAAGCTGTCATAAGTATGTCAGTTTATCAACAACCTACAACAAGCTGTCACAAATATGTCAGTTCATCAACAATTTATAACAAGCCGTCACAAATATTTCAGGTAATCAACAATCTGCAACAAGCTGTCACAAATATGCCAGGTCATCAACAAACTACAACAAGCTGTCACAAATATGTCAGGTCATCAACAAACTACAATGAGTACTTAATACACCGTGCCAAGTAATCAACCAATAACAAATAGCATTCAACATAATACACCATACAATCAGTGAGCTATAACTGAGCTAATGCAACACAATGAGCCAAAACATTCAAAAGAAGAAAACTCTCAATCAACATAATATGCCCTGCTTTACAAACTATGACACCTTCCCTCTCATACGTATTGACATATGTCTATATCGTTGTAGCTCTTGTCTATAATGTGCTCAAAACCTTTATGGAGATGAACAGCAAGCTATTCGATGAACTGACAGCAAACTACAAAACAGAGAGGCAAAGGCTAGTATCTTCACTGGTTCACCGAAGTTTATAGCCTCCTAGTTCTAGCTTGCGCATGCTAGCATTTACCTGTATCACTTGTGGACTTGTATACACTTGTATAGACTATAAACTTGTAGCATCGCAAAGTGTTCTTATCACAGTCAAAATCATCAGAGGCAGGGTAGATCCTAGTGTAATGTCAGGTTAGCATGTGCTGGCATGTTTGATGGAAAATCAATAATTAAATCTATTCAATAACTAATGACAATTCTGTTTTACACAACTTTTTCTTCGCATTGTCTTATCAACTATGATAGTTATGGTATCAGTTTTTATAACCTTTGAGATTAATAGTATTTAAAACATTTATTTTCAACATTGAACTATATAAGTTAGTTTTAAAAACTGCAACGCTTTCACCACTTCAGAGCTATCCTTAGGGCCTAAGGCTTAGACGTTTACCGATCTATACCACATTATCAGGACAACCGTCATTTTTATTGAAGAATTAATGCTGTTATAAATATAATGTTAGCTTTTAACTTTGTAACAGTAGTGAAATTTGTTAAAAATTTTGGTTTTAGTGACCTCGGTGTTTTGGTAGTTTACATATAACTCACTAACTTGTGTATATCTGGTCTATACACATACAAGATGTCAACATCATTTTTACTGTAATACACATCCAAGCTTGCTGTGATGAGTCTCTGTGGTGTACATGTAATATAAATGTTTTAGCTTCTGAGGTTTCTTTCACTACTGCTCACATGAATGCGTTGATATTTATAGAGAGCGAAGAAGGGAAAAGGATAGAGAGGACATGTGGAGACGACTTGAGAAACTGCATGTGAAACCAGCTCAGCCAATTCCAGTTGCTCCATCCGCTAGTAGAACGAGACGTAGGAAGGCTCCATCATCTAGAGAGAGTGACTATTCAGGCAAGTTGTTAAGTCAGGCTGGCTACTGTTGCTGTCATATGGGTTGGGAGTTAATGATATGACTCTCTTTCTAAATTGGTATTTCGTAAATAGTCAAATGGCTGATGAAGTTGTTATATTCATTTCAACTTGATGTATTCCTCTCAAGAGAGCAATTTCTATTATCTCCAGGAAACTATGTACTACATCTGACTTTTCACTTGTAAAAGGTTTTCAAAATTTGTCAAACAATTGTAACTTTCAAACTCCATATCATGAGGAAAATGTTTTGTGCAGGTCAAATAAATTGAGAAACAAAATAAAACAACTCTATGAGTGTTTAAAGGTAAATGTGAAATAATTAGCAAGTAATGGCTAAATTAAGACTGGTTTGCTACAATTACAGTAAAAGATGATTTGGTAATGATACGATTAATACAAACTGAGAACAAAAAATAAAAATTCTGAATATGTTAAATTAATAATAACAATTCGTGCATAGAAGTGTGTGCATAAAAAGGTTACTGTTCCAGCATCCATCACAATTTTTAAGTACGAAGATACTAGTACCTCTCGATACTGGTACCTCTCGATACTGGTACCTCTCGATACTGGTACCTCTCGATACTGGTACCTCTCGACACTGGTACCTCTCGACACTGGTACCTCTCGACACTGGTACCTCTCGACACTGGTACCTCTCGACACTGGTACCTCTCGACACTGGTACAACTGTAAAAATGGGATATCAGACTGTCTTTGTCTGACCAAATGAAGAGAGAAAATGTAAAAGGCTATTCCTACTCGAGATGATACAATTGTCCGCAGGAAATGTATTAGCCTTTACAGAGTTAGCAATTAAACCTTATGAAAAATTGAAAATGAACGTTCACAAAAAAGCATCGTGTTTCATAGAATTAATAGAGTTCACAGAGTTTTAATTAATTTAGCATGTGCAATTGAAAAATGGGTACAGGATATGTGATAAGATTGCAAATGTGAAATGAATTAGCAAGTAATGGCTAAATATAGTCTATTTTGCTAGGATTGCAATCAAAAATTATTTGGTATACAATTATACAATTTCAGTTCGTTTCAGTATTGAATGCAAAAATTGGCAGGCCAATTTTCGTAGCCAGCGTTGGTATGCGAAAATATCGTAGGCTAAAGGCATACATAGAGTGGTTTAGAAACCCAGTCATTATTTAATGCAATCACCTCATGGTAAAAATCATTATCATTAAAAATAATACCAAATACTATGTTAACCTTGGTAACTATAGGTACCTACAATGGCTTTAGTGCATTTTGTGGTTATGATCTGCAAGAGAATATAACATTACAATGTACTACGTGGAGAGTTCTTACACTTGAGACAGGCGTGTAACATAAATGCTGAAACTAACTTAAGTGAATTTAATTTACTAAACACATACTTGAAGGAAATTTTAGTATGTGCTTTAGTAAGCTTTAAACTTTTAGCAAAAATTTTATCATTTATTCGTTTGCGAATCGTTTTTATTATAACGGATACCGGATATAACGGATACCTCACCATGGTGAGTTCAGCGGCGTATATCTTTTAATAACGTATATAATCAGTACACAAATCGCCAAGCGTTAAGTTCGAGATAAAATGTTGTAGATATCATTTGGCGGAATAAATTAGCCTAATGAAAAAAGACGAAGAAGCATCATGTTGCATATACTTAGGTCCTAAAATATTTCTTATCAGAGGCATCGTAACGTGTGGGCGCAATGCTAAAATAATAGCTATAGCTGGACAATCGCAACCACAGATGAATACACACACAAACTTTGAGAAATATATACATGTATATAAATGTAAAAAAAGAGAGTGAGGAATAACTGATACTTGTAATCTTGCATGATAGTACAGTAAATCTTACAGATAATCTAACATATAATCCCACGACCAAATGAGCGGAGCAAAGTTTGAGAGTTTTTATGATAAATGCATGTGCACACAACTTACAAAAATTATTCATCAACAATGTCGCAAACCCTCGTTTCAAAATCTCATCAACAAATTTAACCATCATTTTGTAGAGTCGTTTAAGTATAATAACGATACAAAACACATATAAACCTATTCAAATATATTACCAAGTCTTTGAAAAGTGTCGACAGTAAAGTTGCACGATAGCTCGATAGTCGATTTCAATAGTCGATAGTTGTCTTTCTCGATATGAATATGTTGCCTATTTTTAGCCTATCGAAACATCCGAAACAAATATATCGTTATCGAATAATAAACAATAGTATAACTCGATAGTTATCGCCCTCGGATAGCTTGAACACATGGTTAACTCGAATGGATTTGTTTGGTCCGTTCCCACGCAATGATAAATTGCTTTAGATAACTCGACCTCAACTTGGTTAACTCGAACGGTTTTTTTTGCCCAACGGCTACTACGACGGTTGTTATCGCTTTAGAATATCACTTTATTCCAAGCCATAGAGACAAACCTCAACTTTCAGTAGTTCTTAGACGTCGTTATTACCATCATCGTCAAAATATTTTCGTTAACGACTTTTCTAAAGGTTTGATTTTGCCAATCATCCGCTTAGCGATGGCCCTCCGAAAGCTAAGAAAAGTGAGCTAACCTTCGAATAAACTTAAAGAAAAATCGGCAAACTTGATCTTGGTTAAAACAATGATATACATAATACAGCCCCCTGTATATCATTCCTGGGGGCTGTATATCATTGGTTAAAACGCTCAAAAAAAGATGTCTTTTCTTCTGAGCATTTCAACAGCGATCAAGTTTGGTTAATTTTAATCTGAAAACGTCCTGGCAATCACATCACTTCAAACAACAAACCAATCTCAAGTGATAGAAAAATCTTTATACTTTCTGATGAAATTTTTTTAAACTTTACACTAGAAGCCTTTTAATTTGCAACAAGCCATCTATGCATTTGATTTATATATAGTTTGTATATGTACATTTATCTACTAATAAATACATGGACTTGTGACAGTGCTCTAATAACTTGAACGCTCTGATAACTCGAACACCTTATCCTATTCCTTCCCACAATCCTCGATCTTTTTAGGCACGATAATTCGATAGTTTTACCAGCTACCAAGTCACTCAATAACTATCGGTGAACTCTGTCTGCTCATTGATAATTCGATACTATCGCTATCGGTGGGATAACTCCAACGATAGTCGATAACACCTTTTCAAACAACAAATGCCATCCCTAGTCGACAGTATCTTAAAGCTTACCCATCTGAACGGATTATACACAAATAGACAGGTTTATTTGGCCGAAAATCGTTATTAAAACTTGCTAAGCCCTACTTTTATCAAAGTTAAGATCGGAAATTGAAACGCCGAGCGACAGAGAATAGAACGATTAAGTCGTGCGCATTTCACGAAAAAATAACATGCACATTTCACCAGTCTATAGCATTGTCAAATTGCCGAAGGTTTCTGTAATTAACGTAGGAGTACTGAAACCGTTTCATTTTTGCCGATTTCAAAGTAACTGACATTTTAGACACTTTTGAGTACTTTGGTATTCTAACTGATGTCCAACGCAGTGTAAGCAAAGGAAATGACAATGATATTTTTTTCTAACGATTCTTATGAAATTATTACAATATTTAATTATAAGTTTGGATGACTACAGAACAATGACTACGTAGTACAGATTTTCTAAAAATCTATATAAATACCACAACTTCTTGATATTGCTAGCTATGACGTTTTGAAATGTAAACAAAATTGTGCATTGGTTTTATATTATTACTGTATTAATAATATTGGTTATTCTAATAATATCAGTGCATTTTACTTCTAATATTGGCCAATATTGCATTTCTCCTATTGCAGGGGGAGAGATATAAACATATAATCTTTTCCTTTCATTATTGCTATTTGTTGTATATAATAACACCCACACCCAGTACATTACAGCTACTATTGCAGTTATCCTATTGCACTGCAGTGCCATTTGACTGCTAATATTGCATTTCTCAACCATCAGTACCCTTTCTTTTTTCCAATGTTTCTTTGGTTGTGGACTGTATGACAGTGGAATTTCTAGTCTTATAATAATCTTACAAGTGTTTGTTGTAAAATGTGAAATTAATCACGAATTCCTAATTGTTAGGTTTAGAAGAAACGATGTGTTAGCTAATACACAAAGCGAGCACTGATGTGTAACAAACTCAATATACGTCTGTTGAGGAAAGGAAATTGCGCATGTTAATATACTATATCGATATTAAAAGAAGCGTTAAATAAAATATTGAAAAATTTACAATGTTTGTATATCATACAGATGTTTTAAATAGAACTGATTTAAAAAGTTATTTTAATTCAAAGAAATAACGTAAAAGCAGTAAATAAATAACGTAAAAGCAGTAAATAAATAAGAGAAAAAGATTTTGGTCGTATTAAATGAATGTGGAACGCAAGGTACTAAATGAGAATCAATGAAACATAGTGTAACTGGGAAAAATTTTTTGAGCAGCTGGAATAAATTAGTAGAAAACTAAATATAGATGTGAAATAAATAGCAAGTATGTTAACTACAGATGATTTGGTACTGATACAATTTATACAAAATGCGAAAACAAAATCTAACCGTCATGACCAAATAAAAAGCAGTACAACAGTCGCCAAATATTTATTTCGAGAAAAATGTTTGTTGATATGGTTTGGTGGAAAGCACCATGTTTTATGGGGCATAGTAACTCGAAGGCGCAATGTATCAATAAATAATACTTCATTTAGCTGAAATTTTATCATTTATTTGTTTGCGAAACAGTTTTTAACCGTAACGAATACCGCTGAACTATCAACGTATATCTTTTAATAACGTATATAATCACTACACAAATCGCCAAACTTTAAGTTCGAGATAAATTATTGTTGATATCGTGGTGCGGAATAAATTAATATTAACAAAAAAAAAGATGAAGACTCATCGTGTTGCATATATTTAAGTTCCAAAATATTTCTTAACAGGCATCGTAACGTATGGGGCAATGCTAAAATAATAGCTATAGCTGGACAATCACATTCATAGACGAATACACACACAAACTTTGAGAAATATATATATATAGATTTTTAACTATTTTACTGAATTTCAACTTTTTATTACTAAAATTTTATCACTGATCAGTTTCTGTTTTCGCTTTCACTATCACTTTTAAAACAATTTTTAACCTAATTTGGCAAGAAAACCAAACAATGCTGTTTTCGTAGTGAAATGGATTTTTGTTAGCAAGTTAAGAGAAGTTGTCTGACCACTGGGCATTCTGTATGAAGAGATTGCAACTCCAACTTTGCTACTGGTTTTGAAGAGAAAATATCCCCGTTTTACACACAAAAATTGCTAAACTGCGAGAAATTAATCATCATGTCTCTTTCAGGCGCTGTGAAAATATTTTCGGTAAACAGCATTTCGTTGTCTTCGTTATTTTCATGTACGTAATAAGCACACCAACTGCCAAATTTGAACCTCGGGCGAAAATTTTGTTGAATCTGTATGTTGAAACAAGATTCGTATAGAAAGGTGGAAAAATTATCATGTTCGATTTCGTGAAGTGAAAAATCGTATATCAGGGTAATCGTACCCTGAGGGTGCACTGTATTCTGTTTAAATGATCGGAAAATACATGGAAATTCTATTTGTGTCTAGAACGGGTTTGGTAAACTTTATGGCTGTCAATAATTAGTTCACCGTCTACTTACACTGACCACACAAATTTTTGTTGCAGGTCAGGACCGAAGATCTACTCGAAGTGAAAAAAGATAGTGGTTGAGTCTGTACCAGAATACAACTGACAGCAGTGATGCCTTTTACATAACTAACCTTATGTAGTGCTATTTTCCAATAACTTCCTCCATCTATTCTACCCAATGTCAGATTTATTGCCATATTTTATGAATTAAGAATTTTTAAGCAATGTTTATAATCAATCATATTTTCTTATTCAATGAGAAGATAATTCTCAAGATGAGAAGAATAAAAGCAGCGGTTATTCGCAAGTCTCACTTTGAAATTCATTACATCGAGCAATGATTTAGATAGTGTTTACATTTATGTTGAAGCTATTGAAGCTATGCAGCTTGAGTTCTACACACATAGGAACGCTTCCTAGCTATGTAACTTGATTGCATAATGCTTGGAATTATAATTTTTTCAATGTTTCTGTTTTTGCAATATCTGCATGAGTTTGAAAGTGCTCTTACATTTAGAAATTTCCACACATTATTGTCCACGCTTATTACAACTAGGCTTTCTGTTAGAAATATAGACAAAAAGTTTGTGTAATCTCAAAGAAGAAAAAATACATTAATAGATGACTGATTGAAGTAACTTCATTTTGTGGTGCGTTAGATGCCTTGATTGTAGCACCTTGAAGTTTGCAAAATTTTTCGGTGCAAAAAAATGTGCAACAGGCTGTGGTGCTTTGTGAATCAAAGTTTTCGTCAGTTGTCAGATAAGCTGATGTTAAACACATTGTATAATTGTACAAATGTATAATGTGCATACATTCGCTTGAGATAATTACGGGCATAAATTTTCCTATTGATTCTTCAACTCAGTTTTATCAGAGTTGTGTTTTCCTACGTTAAATTGCTTCAAGGACTGCTTTACGCACTGTTCTTAATATGTAATACATACTGTATGAGTGTATGACATACTCATGGAGTGGTTGTAGTTTTCTTCTATCGTCTATTTCAAGATAATTGCTCAGCTTTTATATACTCTGTGGTTAATTACGAGCAAGAAGTATATCTTCGATAATATTGAGGTTTGCAAAGATTTAGTTCACAGTGATTTTATAAATAAAGCAATTGAGTCTTTTCAATGAGATGATCGCAACCATCAAAGAAAGTTTTAGAGACTGCTCAGAAGTGGAAAAAAGCTAAAACAGCTTTCAGTGCTTTAAGCGTAGCAGCTATAGTTTCCTATAAAAATACAATAGTTTGTTTTATTTCCAAATATTTCATTAGTAAATAACCATTCCATCATCAATGTTATGATTGAACCAGTTAGGCTTTGATTAGTGTAAGGATTTTAAAGTCATCTCTATGTACATGAATCCCAACGCATTCCACGGGATGGAAATGCATTATAGTGCATTTCACAATGCATTATGCTAGATATAATGTTTGTTGGTTGAACTGCAATTTATCATAAAATCACTGCCTGTGGATTGTACTTCATTTTACATACTCTTTTTATTACCATATCTGTGTGGCTAGGCCAGACAATGATTTCAGCGAGAGTCATTGTTATGAATGATTGCATTATTGATTAAATTAAGTTCTATCAGAAAACTGACAGGCACAACTCTCTGGTTGAGGTGTTCTACAGATATGCTTGAGGTCTTTCTGGTGACCTTACGACTCTACTGATTGTATTTGACACTTTAATGTAATCTTGGAAGCCTCTCCAAAGTTTATTTCGACAGCATCTCTTCAATTTGGCTTAATAAATTGACTGTAGAACAGAATACTTAATGTTACTTAGTACAAGCTGTTGGGATGTTCCCAAAAGAACAAAACATCTTGGAGCACCTGAAGTCACTGTTTGAAGACAATGTCCAACAGTATTTCAGTGACAGTGAAAAGATGAAGTGAGGACAGCTAATTCCTGTGTATGGAGACATGTTCAGCTCTGGTCATACAGACACTGGTATGCCTGCTCGTTCAGCACAAGATCCCCAGCAGCCAGAAACCGAGGCTGTTCGACAGCCAATCAAATGACTTTGCCATGAGAAGGAGCGAGAGGTTGACCAACAGGTGCAGCATCTGTTGAGCCAAGGAATCATCGAGCCAAGACATGAAGCTTGGAGCTTACCTTAGGTCTTGGTTAAAAAGAAAGATCAGAATTGGAGTCTGTGTGTAGACAGACAGACATCTGAATAGAGCTAAATTTCAAGACACATTCTTGCTTCAGCCAAAGTTTGTCGGCCCATGTGTGGTGATTGAAGTATATGACAATCATACATATAAAATAATGCAAAATGGAAAAGTTGGGTTGCATAATGAAGGATGACTAGAGAGGTTTCTGGAATTTTCCATTAGGAATGATCGATTGCCAGCTCGATGAGAACAACATTGCCAACCACTGACAAGAGTTGCAAGATGACCAAGGTCTTTGAAAGACAGATCAATGATGTCATGATACTACCATAAACATTATTGCCACATAAAAATGATGAAGTGGAAAATTCTTCAACTGAGACTGGCGGAATGTGTGGGAGTGACGTGAAAGTGTGTTTGACTACCAAATAGAGTAATAGAATGATAGGGCAGTCACTACTCCACAAAAAGAAATCTTGCCTGAATTACCTAGCAAACCTGAATCCTTTGGTGCCAAGTCAAGATGCACAGCAGGCGAGTCCTCTTCCCAGAGTGCATTCAGCCAAATTCGTGTATTGCAAGCATTTGCAATGCAAATTGGGATGTATTGAAAAATGCTTTTTATCGATGGCATGAACAAAGGAGGCGGTGTCAAGCCATGTCTGCATCAACTTATGATATAGATAAAAAAGTGAAACAGAATCTGAACCAGAATAATAGAATATAGAAATATATGTTGTCACTCTTCAATCTACTCGCCAGATAAAGTTACCCAAACCACGCAGATTATGGGTGAACATCCAGACAATTACAGTTTACACCACTACCACATGGCTGTCCTGGATGGCTGTAGACGTATCGCCATACAAAAACCTTAATTGTAAAAATAATAATACAACAAAAAGCTGGAGATTCAAGTTTTCGGCGGAAGGGATTGTGCAGAGATTTTATAGTTATCTCTCTATGTACACGAATTCCTGCACATGACAAGATATTGACACTTATTAAAGCAGATTTCGCAATGTATTATGCTGTATTGTTGTCTGTTGTTTGAACTTCAAACATATGTACATAGTTTGCATACTTTTTTATTACTATTTTATGCACCTAGGCCAGGCAGTGATTTCAGTTTGAGTTAACCATCTAACTGTGTTATTGATTAAGATCTAACACTCAAAGCTTCATGATTGAGATGTAAAGCAGATCTTTACGAGGTCACTCTTGTGATTTTTACACCGGCAAACTTGCAATTGGTGTTTTGAGTGATGCGGCGTTCCAGTCCAGTTTGTCCTAACTCAAGCTGCCACTACATGCATCTCACAGTTTGAACCTGGAGTACCAGAGCTGCTGATTAGCACTGCCAAAAGTCTTTGAAACTACATCGTTTATTCTCTACCTCCTTTTATTCACCAAACCCTTCCATATTGAAATATTAATACGTCGACGTGTGTATCATTATATGCACTTCGAGCAAATCCAGTTTTTACAATACAAATATGATTTGAATTTGGAGTTATCTTTCCAAAATTTAACTTCGAGTAAAACCATTCTTGAGCCATTGCTAATTTGCTAGTACATGTACATATGTCCGTAATAAGCGCAGTAAGTAATACAGTACTTATTACGTGTCTTGGTGAAATCTTTCCACGGTTGGATCTCGTAATTGCATTTATAATGGAGTCAGCATTAGAAATGCTGATCAACGAGTCATTGCATTTTCATTTTGAATGTTATCCAAACGTGTATATAAACCATCCAATTAGAATACAAGATAACGTAGTTGGTCCAATCAAAATATTGTTTTGAACAACGCGATGCCACATTTGCACATCCGACCAGCCCAAGGTTTCCATTGTTGTTAGAAATAAAAATCTAGAAATTATGGCGGACGAAGACCAATACGAGCATTACAATTATGATAGCGAGACTCAGAAACAAATGCATTCTGGTCATAGCGGAAAGCAAAGAAGCAAAAAAGAAGCCGAACAGCACACCAATCAGCATGATGTAGGAGGTAGGCCAATATAATAGTTGCGAATAGGAAGCTATACCTACATCACATGCGTTTACTTGAAATATTCACGTTTTTCTTTCTTGTTCTATTGTTTTTGTTAATTACTGCGTGTTGTGTGCAAACTTGAAAATTGTGGTTAATGTGTGTTTCAGATTGCTCCGTCTATGGCTTAGTCTATTATGATATTGCCATGCACAAATATTTCCCAGCTCCTCGTAAAAACAGTCACGAGTACGAAAAAAGCGTATTAAAACAGTTAGAATGCCTTGCATGTGCAAATCAAAATGATTTTAATAAACAGGTCATATTTGCTGACGTCTTGCAACAGTCAGGAGTCATAGACGATATCTTATTCCATCATGAAAAACTGAAAAGGTTCATCTCCTAGCAGTTTGGTTGGTAGATCAGCGTAAGAGTTTCAGCAACACAGTTCTATATCTTGCTGCAGGTTTATTGGATAAATAAGGTCGTTCTGTGACATAAACCTGCAGCCTAAAATAGTTTGCAGTGTGCATTTTTAGTTTGCTTGCTTTATTTATCACCATTTCTAAGATGTATTACTAGATATTTTGTAGCGTGACCTATTTTTTAAGAGTTATCATCTTATTTGAAAATCTTCTAAATATTAGCTGTTATGTGCTTTTACAGAAGGCAATATTGAGCTATTTTATCGAACTTTATAAACCTAGTTGTTTAATTAACTCCAGTTTAAAGTATCATCATGATTATCTATATAGCAGAAATTTGTTCATAAACTTTGGTCAACAGAATTTCAGGCACTTTTAATAAGCAATAACCTAGTTATGGATGCTGTTCAATTTAGATACATGTATATCATTATATGGATTTGCTTACATTCTTCAAAAACAGATGCAATTATTTGTCAACCTGTGTTATGAACTTTTTCCATATTTCAATTTTCATGAAGTATTAAAAGCCTTGCTGTGAACTATGTGACGGTCTGAGCAATATAAGTATACTTTATTTTTTGGAAAATGAATGTTTACTCGATATCAACATGACAACTGTAGCAGAGGAGCGACAGCCATATAATTTGTATAGAGTTCAATAAAACATGGACATTGCACCATGGTTTGCTGATCAAGCTAATTGGGTGAGATATAATCTGAAGTTGATTGAAGTTGATTGAAGTTGACATGAGGGCTGAATATTGATGGAGTTTAATAAACAACATGTGTTTATATTCCCAGCACTCGCATGATTGGAAGTACATGCATGCACTTCTTTGGTATTGGATGTTTTATCAAGTATCGAGATAAGTAACTCTAAAAGGCTGCAGAAAATAGTGTTTTTAAAAGCTACAGGAAGTGTTTACAATCTTTCCATATATACTTAGCCAGTATACTTCGATTATTTTTAGCAGCTTTGAGTTGTCAATCGCCTTTCATCCTATTGAAAGTCATAGATGAAAAGTTTTATCCTATTGAAAGTCAAAGGATGAAAGGTTTCATCCTTTAACTTTCAATAAGATGAAACCTTATTGAAAGATAGGTTACTAGATGTGATACTAGTCATCTAGTTTCTTGACCAGTGTCGCTTTCCTACTAACCTGAATGTTTAAGGCTGCTAACACTTTATCTTATGTATTTTTAATCTCGAATAGTTGAAAACATATATGGAACTCACAGTTATGAAATGTAATTTGTAAAATATTTTAGGCCATACGAGGAAAGTAGTGACCAAACTTCAAAATAACTCTGAAAACCAAAAGGAGTCGAACAAGACGGACTCCAATCCTTCGAAATAGTTATAGTTGTATCATCAACTTATGGTAAGCCAAGTTAGTCAGTCCAACTTTCACAAACAACCTTTCTTTTTTGCTCTTTTGGTTTTCTTCAATTTGGTTTTTATTGCTCTTTCTGATTGCGCAAGGCCATTTTGTAGGCTCAGCCATCGTGCCTACACTTGACTGGTTACGCAGGCTGGTCCAGTGTGTGATGTTTGTTCCTTTATACTCAAGCACACACTTACTATTTTTGGTAACACCTGTGTTGGCTGTATATTGATCACAAAGATTCCACGCTGACGTCCAACAATTTTTTATTTTGCTTCAGTATTGAGCTACCGGCTTATCATTTGTGATACCTTTCTAAAATACAAGAATATGTCTAACAGAATTAGCACATTAGAAGTGACCAAAAACACTCCAGACATATGCTAAGTTGTGAAATCTAAGGCTAATGCAACCGGCAGCGTGTCCTAAACACATTGAAGTCTCTGCTAGTGTGAAACATCAGACTGTAACCAAGCCTTTGTGACTCTGTAGTGACTTTTCTGTTGTAATAAACCGTTTCAAATGTTGTCAAACTGTTTCATTCTTTGCTCACTTAAAACACGCCTCCGCAAGAGGAGAAAATAAGCTGCAAGCCTACTTAAATAATGTCATCGCATCACTATTAATTATTGAATATTATGGAGCTAAACAATGCACATCTTTCAGTTGGTTGAATAGTCAGCCAGCTACATAACTGTAAGGGGACGACTCAGAGTTGATCTTTGACCTGCTCACTGTTTTTGCACAAGCCTGCAATAGAATTCCTGACTATATTACGTTTAATAAGAATAAAGTTATTTGCAATTACGTGTAATTTGATGCTGTCACACCTTTGATTGACTAGTAGCAGGCACAATCTCACCAACTGCCTTATTTATGAGTGATTGCACCATGCTAATGTACACATAGTTATTTTTATCTTGATCTTTGTACATACATATCTGATATCTCTGTGTGTTGATTAACTGAAAACAAAACTGTGCTGAAAACAAAACCCAAAACATTCCCAAATGGTTTATGACCTGTTTATATGTCTCCCATGGCGCACCACGTGGTTGTTAAGTAACATAATTTTACGATAGGTTGAGTATTTAATCTTTTATTTATAGACTGCTAACTTATTTCCATGACAACCGGATGACATAATGGATACTGATAAACAGACTAATGATTGACGTACAAACAAGAAGCTGGCAACTGCTCGTGTTAACCCTCTCCTAGTCGGCCATTCCTGCAGCCTGTCAGCTGATCATTCTATAAACATAACAAGTCATTATAGTTATTAAAAATGTGGCATTATTTTTGTTGTTTCTCGCTAACACTAGCATCTCTGACTATATATTTAGACACATGTTTACTATGAGTCCAATAAATGGTGCTGACAACAGGTATCTTCTCCTTGTTCTCACATGTATCTTAGGAGTTGTCTCCACTATACTCCAGATTCTTTTGTCTCATAGTTCTATTGCATCATGTCGGTAGTGCTTCTAAAACCTTCGTTTCAAAGTCGCCAAATGATAACCGATGATGCCTTTAGCGAAGCTGTTTTAGTACGTTCGTGTTAGCAGTAAACTAGAGTTAACCATATCGCTGTCTCAGCAATAGTAAGTCACTGCTTCTTGATAAACCAGCATTTGGTGAGTGCTTGAACTAGACATAATATATTGTGCCTAACTTTTAGAGTTTATAGGAGGGTTTGCTTTAGGATAAACTAGTAGTGTATTTGCGTTTGAACCTGGGTTATTGTTTGGCGATGGCCATCAACCCCACATGAGTTACATAGGGGCTCATGCTTTTAGCGACCTGTAACGATGTGACTCAATCACATTGTTACAGGTCAAGGTTAACAATCTAGTTAACCATTACTGGCTAGTAAAAGCATTTAAATCAGCTTGGTGGGCTGCTACAGAGTTATGCCCATCGGTTGCCAATCCAACATTGAATAGGCTCTGTAACTTGTTCCTAGACATGCATTTGTGAATTTACAGCTAGACAAATGTTTTTATTTCAGTTTTAACAGCAAGTTGTACAACTGGATGTGTCAGTCGGTTTACTTTTGATCTCAAATTTTATTGGTAATTTAGCTTGCTACTAAGACCAAATGAAGAATCTCACAAATTTGCCTCTGGTGAGGGTTTTGTAGGATTTTGTGATGGTAGATGACCCAAATGGTGACTTCCGAATGAAGCAAGATTCACCATTGCCAGACATCCGGTTTCCATGTAGCCATTTCATTGTTAAATGCAAGGAGTTGCTAGTGAACATAGAAGGAAAGGTGACACCGTTCTTTGAATCCATATGTTCGGCAATTTCTGCCAACCTCGCAATGAGTCGAAAAATTATCTATGAATTTTTAAAATTTTAGTTGTGATTTTGGCGTCAGCACATTTGGAAAGGCTGGGGCCTTCTATTCTCCTCAAAGTTACCTGCAGTTTTTGATTGTTCATAAACATCACAAGATTATTATGATTCCTAAAATTGTAGTCTAAATTTTTAAAGATTCTCACAAACCAAGCTGTTTTTGGGTCTAAGAATAATAGTTCTTTATTGGCTTCAATGGCAGTGGTAGTTTGGTTAGCTTTTGTTTTTATGAGTAGTTTTATGTCATTTTACGTTTGGCTGTGCGTCTGAAACTTGTCTATTTTGTTAGGAGATCATCTTGATAAATTTAGACAAAAATCATTGATCATGCAATGGTATGGATCAAACAGGTATGGAGCATGTAATGCCGAAAATCAGAATTTTCGGCATTACATTTTCACACCTGTTTTACATACCCCTAAATATTTTTAGTTAGGTCTTCATTCACTATTCTAGTTACTTCAGGCACTCCAAGCGCATGAGCTGGTACAGGCGACCAACTAGTAATTATGAACAGCATACATGACTGCTAGCCAGGTAAGCCTGTGCTCCTTTAATCTTTGATTTTGCAGGCCATTGTTTGGTAGCACTCCTTTGGGCTCTAAGAAAATCAGGCAACCACCAAGTACAGTCAAACATGGATAACTCGAACTTCACGGGACCGAGCGAAAGCGTTCAAGTTATCAGAGCGTTCAAGTTATCAGAGCACTGTAACAAGTCCATGTATTTATTTATTTATTAGTAGATACATGCACATATACAAACTATAATAGAAATCAAAAGCATAAATGGCTTGTTTCAAATTAAATGCTTCCAATGTAAAGTTTAAAACTTTTTTATCAAAAAGTATAGGAGATTTTTCTATCACTTGAGATTGTTTTGTTGTTTGAGGTGATGTTATTGCCAGGACGTTTTTTAGATTAAAATTGGCAAAACTTGATCGTTGTTGAAATGCTCAGAAAAAAAGACATCTTTTTCATTTGAGAGTTTTAATCGAGATCAATTTTGCCGATTTTTCTTGAAGTTTATGCAAAGGTCACCTCACTTTTCCATGCTTCCGAAAGGCGATCGCTAAGCGGATGTTTGGTAAAAATCAAAATTCACCAAACCTTTAGAAAAGTTGTTGACAAAAATATTTTGCCGACGGTGGTAATAACGACGCCTATGATTTACGAAATGTTGAGGTTTACCTCTATGGCTTGGAATAATAAAGTGATTTTCTAAAGCGATAACAACCGTCTCGGTAGCCATTGGGCAAAAAACTGTTCGAGCTAATTTATCATTACGTGGGAACGGACCAAAGAAACCGTTTGAGTTAACCATGTGTTCGAGCTATCCGTGAGCGAGTTATCCATGTTTGACTGTATGTATACGATTCAAACACTTGTAACTGATGATAATTTCAAGCAAAGACAAGTGAATACTAATTTCTATACTAAATATCTAAATTACAGTGGATTCAAGCTTGGTATTTGCATCTTGTGCCGTCGCTGACAAACAATATCAACAGTTGCTAAACACATTCAAGACAGCGTTTATGCTACAGGTATAAACAAAATGCTGTTGTACCCTATATTAGGTAACAATGCCTTTAGGCTTGTAGTACTTGACTAGATATACTGGATATTGGCTGGACTTCATATATCAAGCAATGCGTTTGCCAGCCAAGTGCCTGTCACCTGCATCACGTGTCAACTGCTAATCAACATTAATATCAGTCAGCTGCTAATCAACATTAATATTGCTAGTAGACAGGGTTCAATGAACAGACAACAAATTATGTAACAGTTTGCAAATACCCTTCAGCTGCGCTAAGACAAAGGTAAGACAACTTCAGTCTCATCTAACAATGTTAAATTCTATGGTTCTAAAAGTTTAATAAAATGTAAAACTGTGATAGCTAATAACTATTACCAGATCAGAAACTCATTTCACCATATTTCGTACAATTTCAGCGTCTGTATGTGTTACCCACCATTCTATTTGACACTTTCAAGAAGCTTTTGTTAGAAGAAATGAGCGCCTGTCTTATGTTGTATAAAATAAGCAACCTGACACTTCACTGTGCCGTGAGAGCTCATCAGGTGTTATAATCATCCTGGCCTGCTAGGTCAAAATGCACTGTTGATCTGAAATGCCAGGAAAAGTGGTGAATTGGCGCAGTTGTTAGCCTGCTTGTCAAAATGCTGAAGGTTTGGGTTTGCATCCTGTATCAAGCAAATCTTTTTCCAACCTCCAACCATGGCTTTATGAGAGTAAGAGAAGTATTTGTTATAGCATTATATTATAAGATTATTATAATAGTCTAGAAGATTTTTGACAAACATAGAGACATGTGATTGATGTTTTAACTTCGCTGATAAGTGTGCAGGAAGAATTACCTCTATGGCTTCTATTTTTATACTCTGTGTGTACTGAGATAAATTGTAAGGGGCATATTTCATGCAGTAGAATAGCACTAATAAGACATTTTATTTATACTCAGAAAATGTGTATGTAAAAGGTCTAATAATAGGGTTGTCAGTGTCTGTTGTTAGTGAATGTTGAAGTCAACTATAGTATTATGGATGTTGTCAGTTAAATTGTCATTTCCAAGCAATCCAAGTCTTCGATAAAGATTGTTTATCCTAATTTCTTATTCATTACTTTAAAGTGCGTACAAACGCATTGCGCCAGACATCAATCATAGATTATGTCAAAATATCTCCTTAACTGGCATCATATGGTATTATATTGTTGTTTTAACGCACTGGAATAGAATAATAATAAACATCTGACACAAAATCATAACATTAAACACTAAATCCAAAACAGTTTTCATCAATTTGTACAATTTATCAAAAAACTCTTTTCGTACACAAAATTTGAAAATGAAATTTTGAAAGATTGTGAAAATGTATGTATGCAGCATTTAATAGTAGCTTGCAGAATTTCTAATATCAATAAATGTTGTGTGTGGCATGAGGTTGTCTTCTTGATATTAAGTATTTTAGTTAGTGGGACATATTTACATATTACAGTTAGTTCTATATGACTAGAATAAGATCTACATGGATCATGTAGATCTGACAGCGCTGCTTCATAAGCAATATGACTTCATTGACTGTTGCACACAGCCGTTTAACAAGTCGGCATATTTAAAAAGTCAAGGAGATCCAATTGATCAGCATTTTGTGAGAACAAAAAAGAGGACACAAATAAAGAATGTAAGGATGCATAAAATCCATTAAATATTTTCGATCACGATAAAGATCAACTCCAAATAGATAACTGTGTCAATAGTTTTGCTTTACGGGCTAGTGGTCACTTGTCCTGTTTTTATAACAAATAACAAACCAAATGTGGCACACAAACCATATTCAACTTACTGTGTAGATATCATTACGGCTACAGATCAAAAGTACTATGTAACTTAAAGCACTAAGGATTATGTAACTGAAATCACTAAGTATAATGCAACTGAAAGCACTAAGGATTATGTAACTGAAAGCACTAAGGATTATGCATCTGAAAACACTAAGGATTATGTAACTGAAAGCACTAAGGATTATGTAACTGAAAGCACTAAGGATTATGCATCTGAAAGCACTAAAAATTATGTAACTGAAAACACTAAGTATAATGCATCTGAAAGCACTAAAGATTATGCATCTGAAAGCACCAAGGATGATGCAACTGAAAGCACCAAGGATTATGCAACTGAAAGCACTAAGGATTATGTAACTGAAAGCACTAAGGATTATGCAACTGAAAGCACTAAGGATTATGCATCTGAAAGCACTAAGGATTATGTAATTGAAAGCACTAAGTATTATGTAACTGAAAGCACTAAGGATTATGCATCTGAAAGCACTAAGGATTATACAACTGAAAGCACTAAGGATTATGCATCTGAAAGCACTAAGGATTATGCAACTGAAAGCACTAAGGATTATGTAACTGAAAGCACTAATGATTCTGCATCTGAAAGCACTAAGGATTATACAACTGAAAGCACAAAGGATTATGCAACTGAAAGCACTAAGTATTATGCAACTGAAAGCACTAAGTATTATGCAACTGAACGCACAAAGGATTATGCAACTGAAAGCACTAAGTATTATGCAACCAAAAGTACTAAGTATTATGCAACTGAAAGCGCTAAGTACTATGCAACTACAAGCACTGATGATTCCACTACTGAAAACACTAAGTATCATTCCATAAGCAATCTGATTACACGGATCCTAAAGCAACATTGTGGCCAATATATAGGACAAATAACATTGTGCGCAAGACAGACATGACCACGTAACATCAAATTGTGAATTACTTTTCCAACATACGTGCCTGATTATAAATATCGCTAATAATATCTTACTTATAATTCAACCAATGGTTTCAGTTTTTGTCCATTGATGCGGGTCAATATCCCAGCTTTGATTAATCGTTCCTATGACTGCTAATTTCATAATGAAATAGCGTTTAATAGGAGGAGACAACAAGTACAGAGCGCAAATCGTTTAAAAATACTAAATTTAAAAGTCAATTGTGTGGTATACCGATTAAACAACAAATCTTAATACAGAGCCTTAGTCGAGCTCTTTTATGATGGAACAGTCGTCAGATCAAATAAACTTTTCATAGCAAACTCTTATTAGTTAAGTTGTACTATAATCTTGTTTACTACAATAAGAGGCGTGTCCATCCGTCTGTTTGAAATCGCGGTTAGCAAAAAAGGTTGTATCATCCAGGATTTGAACTCGTAACTTTCAGCATGCTAAACTGGCACTCTAAAAACTGCAATTGACCATCGTCAACTATTTCAGAATAATTGTGCAGATAGGGATTCGCTGAGCCCCAATGGCACACCTGATGACTTTTCAGAGCACACAGAACCGCCAGGGTACTAGTACATGTATACCGTAATGATTGAGAGGTGTATCTCTAACAGACCCACTTTGTTTGGCAACTTCAAACTCTCAATGTGTCTACTGTGTGGATAAGGAGTTGTGGTTGCAGCCATAAACACTTTTCCAGCAGCATTTGTCCATCAGCCTCTTATCGTGGCTGTCATGCTGACTCATGCACCACATATAAGAAGTGCTTCTTAACCATTTCAGTCATACAAGCCTCTGTGGAGGCTTGGAGTTGTCTGCACACAGTCCTCCTAGCCTCTGTAGAGGCTTTAGTGTAACTCTATTTGGCATAGACTAATTTCAGCCTTTGTCCAATCCAAATGAAGTCTTAGAGTAGCCAACCAATAAGAAGAGATGCTAAGCTTCCCTTATTGGCTAATATTGAACCATGTTACAATGAAAGTTTTCTGAGTAAAGGCCAATGAAAATATACGGAAGGAAACTCACAACTACGCGGCCATTTTTGATTGTTGAAAGTTGTAACATTTTGAAGTGCTGGCTTATTTATGGATTTTTCTAGTGATTTTGAGTATGATTCAGATGATTTTGTGGACAATGCTACTGGAGCTCATCCTTGAACAAGGGACATTGTTTTTGATGCTGATACTGGTGATGATGACTCACAATTAAGTGCTGATTTCGACTGGGATTCAGATTTTGATCAGCTGGACTCAAATTCTACTAGTACTGCTACTACTAGTAGACCTACTAGTACAACTGATACTGGAGCTGCTAGTACTAGTACTGCTACCAACATTCCTACTGGAGCCTCTGGTGATGACGGTAGTTCAGGAAATCTGGCAGCACCAGGTTATCTGGGATTCATCCTGTCTGACTTGGATAATACCCCAACACCCACGTTCGACTGGCAGCCTACTGAGAAAGTAATGTGCAGCCCTAACTTTGACCCAGCTGCACCACATGGACCAACAAGAGTAATGCCTGCTGATTCAAAGCCAGCTGATTTCTTCATGCTGTTCTACGATGAGAAACTTTTACAATCAGTATGTGATTTCACGAACGAGAATGCTGCCAGACGAAAGATAAGCGAGAGTACCATCCACAGCGGTTATGGAAAGTGGACTAAACTCGAGACAGACGAACTCCAAGCGTTCTACGCGCTCCGAGCATTCATAGAAATGTTCTGCAAGGATAGGCAGCGAAGTATCTGGAGACCGCAGTACGAGCTTCTCCAGATGCCTAAAACTTCAACTGTCATGTCATTACGACAGTATGACCAGATAAAACGTTACCTGCATTACTGTAATGAAGAGACGTCAATTCAGGATCGTAGCCATCCTAAATACGACAGACTTTACAAAATCAGGTTCCTCATCAATCACATGAAAGAGCGATTCACAGCAGAGTACTCTCCCTCCCAGGATCTGTCAGTAGACGAGTGCATGATTCCTTTTCGGGGTCGCTGGAGTGGGAAATGTTACGACTCCTCAAAGCCAATCAAATGGGGAGTGAAAGTCTGGATGGCGTGTTGTGCTTCCAGCGGATATGCGCTAAACCTAGATGTCTATTCTGGGAAGGACAGAGACTTTGAGGACTTGACCACAGTGAAAAACTCTGCCGCAGTAGTACTGAAACTAGTTCAAAGTTACTGGGGTCGAGGCTACCATGTAGTTACTGATCGCTACTACACGTCACCTTATCTTCTCCACTGGCTACGTGAGCTTCAGATGTCTGGTACTGGTACATGTATGACCAACCGAAAGGAGTACCCGAAACAGCTAATAGCCACCAAAGCGGAAGCTCGGAGGTTGGAGCAAGGGGATTCTAAGTGGCTCCAGTGTGCGAAAACAGGAATTGTAGCAACCCGCTGGAATGACAAGAAACCGATCTACTTCCTGTCAAACTATGTCAGAGCTGAGCTGTCTGAGCCACCAACTGTAATCCGTAGAAATAAGAAAGGTGAGAAGCTGACAGTGAAGGCCACACCATCCGTCATCGTATACAATCAGATGATGGGTGGTGTGGACCTCAATGATAAAATGGCAAGACTCGATCGCTCTCGAAAGTCATATAAGTGGTACGCGCGAATCGACCGCAAATGCTTTCACTGGTCCCTGTACAACGCTTATGTGCTCTATAAGCATGGCCAGGAAAAGCCGATGGAATTCAGAGACTTTGTCCTGCAGATACTGACGACATGGATAGGTGAAAAGTCATTCTCTCGACAGTCAACTAGGACAAACACACCAGCTGCCACTCCCAACAATCCGGAGATACGTCTAGACATGAGCAAACTACACTGTCCCGAGTGGCCTACTAATGGGTCAAAAGATCACCGCTGTGCAGTCTGCCAGAAAAAGTACCTGATAGAATCGCAGCAAAATCCAGAGAAGGTTTACAAAGACTTACAACACAAATCAGTCAAGAGTTCAATTCGGTGTGAAACCTGCAATGTGTACTTGTGCATCAAACACGGTTCAGACTGCTGGAAAGCGTACCATACCAGAGTTCAGTATTGGAAGTGAAAATCTCGAACATTTCCTAATTTTTGCAACTTCGTCAATCCTCTGTTATGTTTTCAGTCATGTCATAATAATAAAAATAATGTTTTTGAAATCATGTACCATTGTGTTTTTGTCAAATTTTTATATTCACCAAGTTTGACATTCTATACATTCTTCAGTAATTGAGCTACAATTTTGCTACTTATACCATTAGAAAGCCCAAAGATTTCTGATTTGAATGAATATAGGTGTTCTTATAAGAAAAGTTACTCCCAGATGGTCTAAATGACAATATTGTAAAATGAGACATAAACCTTCACTCTAACAATGAGAATGGAGAATAATTAGATAATTGCTTAATGGCTTGGGGACTGAAATGGACACTCCAAGATACTCATCGGGATCAATTATGTAAGGTAGAAGCTGCTGCCTCAACTTGACACCTACCAAGCAGTGCAACACCTGATCATGACACCTACCAATCAGTGCTACACCTGATCATGACACCTACCAAACAGTCCTACACCTGATCATTTTAAACTAACCATTCCAACAACCCACGCCTTCTCTATACTTTTACTATTAGCCTAAAAAAACTGAAGGAAGAAAACAATTAGTATCTCACATCTCTTCTTTCATCGTTGGTCAAAACCACCTACTCTCTAACCTACTTTGACCTTAAATAAAAATGATAATATTGTCAATAAAAGGCAGCACATTACATCTCCTTGATGCATTCCATCTGTTAATTTTTTCTTCTACAAATGGTATTGGTTAAGATTTTATTTTTCGTTTTGTTGTTATCGAGCATATTTAAATAAAGAAAAACGGTGCATGCAAGCTTCTATTGTTAAAATTTTTGTTCTAAAATGATTAATTTTATTATATAAACATGTATTTCTTCTACGAAGTGTAATCTTGATAGACACCTCAGTGCGTCGTTTTCTGAATTATGAACTGTAATTTGGAAAAAAATTTAAGCTCGCCTACAATCTTGTTTTAATCCATAGGTTTAAAATATTTTAGATAGCCCTAGCTATAGCGACCATCTTTATTTTAGATACTCCTAGCTGTAGCGACCACCTTTATTTTAGATACTCCTAGCTATAGCGACCACCTTTATTTTAGATACTCCTAGCTGTAGCGACCACCTTTATTTTAGATACTCCTAGCTATAGCGACCACCTTTATTTTAGACACTCCTAGCTATAGCGACCATCTTTATTTTAGATACTCCTAGCTGTAGCGACCACCTTTATTTTAGATACTCCTAGCTATAGCGACCACCTTTATTTTAGACACTCCTAGCTATAGCGACCATCTTTATTTTAGATACTCCTAGCTGTAGCGACCACCTTTATTTTAGATACTCCTAGCTATAGCGACCACCTTTATTTTAGACACTCCTAGCTATAGCGACCATCTTTATTTTAGATACACCTAGCTGTAGCGACCACCTTTATTTTAGATACTCCTAGCTGTAGCGACCACCTTTATTTTAAATACCCCTAGCTATAGAGACCACCTTTATTCTAGACACTCCTAGCTATAGCGACTACCTTTATTTTAAATACCCCTAGCTATAGAGACCACCTTTATTTTAGACACCCCTAGCTATAGCGACCACCTTTATTTTAGATAGCCCTAGCTATAGTGACCACCTTTATTTTAGACACTCCTAGCTATAGCGACCACCTTTATTTTAGACACCCCTAGCTATAACGGCCACCTTTATTTTAGACACCCCTAGCTATAGTGACCACCTTCATTTTAGATACACCTAGCTATAGCGACCACCTTTATTTTAGATACACCTAGCTGTAGCGACCACCTTTATTTTAGATAGCCCTAGCTATAACGATTACCTTTATTTTAGATACCCCTAGCTGTAGCGACCACCTTTATTTTAGATACCCCTAGCTATAGCGACCATCTTTATTTTAGACACCCCTAGCTATAACGACCACCTTTATTTTAGACACCCCTAGCTATAACGACCACCTTTATTTTAGACACCCCTAGCTATAGTGACCACCTTTATTTTAGATACACCTAGCTATAACGACCACCTTTATTTTAGACACCCCTAGCTATAGTGACCACCTTTATTTTAGATACACCTAGCTATAACGACCATCTTTATTTTAGACACCCCTAGCTATAACGACCACCTTTATTTTAGACACCCCTAGCTATAACGACCACCTTTATTTTAGACACCCCTAGCTATAGTGACCACCTTTATTTTAGATACTCCTAGCTGTAGTGACCACCTTCATTTTAGACACTCCTAGCTATAGCGACCACCTTTATTTTAGATACACCTAGCTGTAGCGACCACCTTTATTTTAGATACCCCTAGCTGTAGCGACCACCTTTATTTTAGATACTCCTAGCTATAGCGACCACCTTTATTTTAGACACCCCTAGCTATAGTGACCACCTTTATTTTAGACACCCCTAGCTGTAGCGACCACCTTTATTTTAGATACCCCTAGCTGTAGCGACCACCTTTATTTTAGATACACCTAGCTATAGTGACCACCTTTATTTTAGATACTCCTAGCTGTAGCGACCACCTTCATTTTAGATAGCCCTAGCTATAGCGACTACCTTTATTTTAGATACCCCTAGCTGTAGCGACCACCTTTATTTTAGATACTCCTAGCTGTAGCGACCACCTTCATTTTAGATAGCCCTAGCTATAGCGACTACCTTTATTTTAGATACTCCTAGCTGTAGCGACCACCTTTATTTTAGATACCCCTAGCTGTAGCGACCACCTTTATTTTAGATACTCCTAGCTATAGCGACCACCTTTATTTTAGACACCCCTAGCTATAGCGACCACCTTTATTTTAGACACCCCTAGCTATAGTGACCACCTTCAATTTAGATACACCTAGCTGTAGCGACCACCTTTATTTTAGATAGCCCTAGCTATAACGATTACCTTTATTTTAGATACCCCTAGCTGTAGCGACCACCTTTATTTTAGATACCCCTAGCTATAGCGACCATCTTTATTTTAGATACTCCTAGCTGTAGCGACCACCTTTATTTTAGATACTCCTAGCTGTAGCGACCACCTTTATTTTAGATACCCCTAGCTGTAGCGACCACCTTTATTTTAGACACTCCTAGCTGTAGCGACTACCTTTATTTTAAATACCCCCTAGCTATAGCGACCACCTTCATTTTAGATACCCCTAGCTGTAGCGACCACCTTTATTTTAGACACCCCTAGCTATAACGACCACCTTTATTTTAGATAGCCCTAGCTATAGTGACCACCTTTATTTTAGACACTCCTAGCTATAGCGACTACCTTTATTTTAAATACCCCTAGCTATAGAGACCACCTTTATTCTAGACACCCCTAGCTATAGTGACCACCTTCATTTTAGATACCCCTAGCTATAGTGACCACCTTTATTTTAGACACTCCTAGCTATAGCGACTACCTTTATTTTAAATACCCGCTAGCTATAGTGACCACCTTCATTTTAGATACACCTAGCTATAGCGACCACCTTTATTTTAGATACACCTAGCTGTAGCGACCACCTTTATTTTAGACACCCCTAGCTATAACGACCACCTTTATTTTAGACACCCCTAGCTATAGTGACCACCTTCATTTTAGATACACCTAGCTATAGCGACCACCTTTATTTTAGATACTCCTAGCTGTAGCGACCACCTTTATTTTAGATAGCCCTAGCTATAGCGACTACCTTTATTTTAGACACCCCTAGCTATAGTGACCACCTTTATTTTAGACACCCCTAGCTATAGAGACCATCTTTATTTTAAATACCCCTAGCTATAGCGACCACCTTTATTTTAGACACCCCTAGCTATAACGACCATCTTTATTTTAGATACCCCTAGCTGTAGCGACCACCTTTATTTTAGATACACCTAGCTATAGTGACCACCTTCATTTTAGATACACCTAGCTATAGCGACCACCTTCATTTTAGATACACCTAGCTGTAGCGACCACCTTCATTTTAGATACACCTAGCTGTAGCGACCACCTTTATTTTAAATACCCCCTAGCTATAGTGACCACCTTCATTTTAGATACACCTAGCTATAGTGACCACCTTCATTTTAGATACACCTAGCTGTAGCGACCACCTTTATTTTAGATAGCCCTAGCTATAGTGACCACCTTTATTTTAGACACTCCTAGCTATAGCGACTACCTTTATTTTAAATACCCCCTAGCTATAGTGACCACCTTCATTTTAGATACACCTAGCTGTAGCGACCACCTTTATTTTAGACACCCCTAGCTATAGCGACTACCTTTATTTTAAATACCCCCTAGCTATAGTGACCACCTTTATTTTAGATACACCTAGCTGTAGCGACCACCTTTATTTTAGACACCCCTAGCTATAACGACCACCTTTATTTTAGACACCCCTAGCTATAACGACCACCTTTATTTTAGACACCCCTAGCTATAGTGACCACCTTCATTTTAGATACACCTAGCTATAGTGACCACCTTTATTTTAGATACTCCTAGCTGTAGCGACCACCTTTATTTTAGATAGCCCTAGCTATAGTGACCACCTTTATTTTAGACACTCCTAGCTATAGCGACTACCTTTATTTTAAATACCCCCTAGCTATAGTGACCACCTTCATTTTAGATACCCCCTAGCTATAGTGACCACCTTTATTTTAGATAGCCCTAGCTATAGCGATCACCTTTATTTTAGATACCCCTAGCTATAGCGACCACCTTTATTTTAGATACCCCTAGCTATAGCGACCACCTTTATTTTAGACACTCCTAGCTATAGCGACTACCTTTATTTTAAATACCCCCTAGCTATAGTGACCACCTTCATTTTAGATACCCCCTAGCTATAGCGACCATCTTTATTTTAGATACTCCTAGCTGTAGCGACCACCTTTATTTTAGATACTCCTAGCTGTAGCGACCACCTTTATTTTAGATACTCCTAGCTATAGCGACGACCTTTATTTTAGACACTCCTAGCTATAGCGACCATCTTTATTTTAGATACTCCTAGCTATAGTGACCATCTTTATTTTAGACACTCCTAGCTATAGCGACCATCTTCATTTTAGATACACCTAGCTGTAGCGACCACCTTTATTTTAGATACACCTAGCTATAGTGACCACCTTCATTTTAGATACACCTAGCTGTAGCGACCACCTTTATTTTAGATACCCCTAGCTATAGCGACCACCTTTATTTTAGATACCCCTAGCTATAGCGACCACCTTTATTTTAGATACCCCTAGCTATAACGACCACCTTTATTTTAGATACTCCTAGCTGTAGCGACCACCTTTATTTTAGATACTCCTAGCTATAGCGACGACCTTTATTTTAGACACTCCTAGCTATAGCGACCATCTTTATTTTGGATACTCCTAGCTATAGTGACCATCTTTATTTTAGACACTCCTAGCTATAGCGACCATCTTTATTTTAGATACTCCTAGCTGTAGCGACCACCTTTATTTTAGATACTCCTAGCTATAGCGACGACCTTTATTTTAGACACTCCTAGCTATAGCGACCATCTTTATTTTAGATACTCCTAGCTATAGTGACCATCTTTATTTTAGACACTCCTAGCTATAGCGACCATCTTCATTTTAGATACACCTAGCTGTAGCGACCACCTTTATTTTAGATACACCTAGCTATAGTGACCACCTTCATTTTAGATACACCTAGCTGTAGCGACCACCTTTATTTTAGATACCCCTAGCTATAGCGACCACCTTTATTTTAGATACCCCTAGCTATAGCGACCACCTTTATTTTAGATACCCCTAGCTATAACGACCACCTTTATTTTAGATACTCCTAGCTGTAGCGACCACCTTTATTTTAGATACTCCTAGCTATAGCGACGACCTTTATTTTAGACACTCCTAGCTATAGCGACCATCTTTATTTTAGATACTCCTAGCTATAGTGACCATCTTTATTTTAGACACTCCTAGCTATAGCGACCATCTTTATTTTAGATACTCCTAGCTGTAGCGACCACCTTTATTTTAGATACTCCTAGCTATAGCGACGACCTTTATTTTAGACACTCCTAGCTATAGCGACCATCTTTATTTTAGATACTCCTAGCTGTAGCGACCACCTTTATTTTAGATACTCCTAGCTATAGCGACGACCTTTATTTTAGACACTCCTAGCTATAGCGACCATCTTTATTTTAGATACTCCTAGCTATAGTGACCATCTTTATTTTAGACACTCCTAGCTATAGCGACCATCTTTATTTTAGATAGCCCTAGCTGTAGCGACCACCTTTATTTTAGATACTCCTAGCTATAGCGACCACCTTTATTTTAGATACACCTAGCTGTAGCGACCACCTTTATTTTAGACACCCCTAGCTATAACGACCACCTTTATTTTAGACACCCCTAGCTATAGAGACCACCTTTATTCTAGACACCCCTAGCTGTAGCGACCACCTTTATTTTAGATACCTCTAGCTCTAACGATTACCTTTATTTTAGACACCCCTAGCTATAGAGACCACCTTTATTCTAGACACCCCTAGCTGTAGCGACCACCTTTATTTTAGATACCTCTAGCTCTAACGATTACCTTTATTTTAGACACCCCTAGCTATAGCGACCACCTTTATTTTAAATACTCCTAGCTATAGCGACGACCTTTATCTTAGATACCCTTAGTTATAGCAACCATCTTTGTTTCCCACCACTAAAAATCTAACAAGTGATTACAACTCAAACATTTGATCATACTAACACAACAAGCTGTTACACAATTGAAATCAATACTTCTTACAACAATCACAGTAACCATGACCATACAGTTTATTGAAACAAAAAACCAGTGAATAGACATTACATTTATAAAAATCCAGGTTCAACTCCTTTTTTCTGTCTTACACAAACCAGTTGTCAATTTATAGCCTTTTGCTACAGTAATCACATCAGCTAGAGCATATGTCGTAGCATAGCTAGAGCTATGCAGCATATGTAGTAGTACGGCTAGAGCTATGCAGCATATGTGGTAGTATAATAGCTAGAGCTATGCAGCGTATATGGTAGTATAGCTATACACCATATACAGTAGTATAGCTAAAGCTATGCCGCATATGTGGTAGTAAAACTAAAGCTATACAGCATATAGGGTAGTATAGTTATACAGCATATATAGTTGTATAGCTAGAGTTATGCAGCATACATGGTAGTAGAACTAGAACTATACACCATATACAGTAGTATAGCTAAAGCTATGCAGCATATGTGGTCGTACAGCTAGAGCTATGCAGCATATGTGGTCGTACAGCTAGAGCTATGCAGCATATATGGTAGTGCAGTTAAAGCTATACAGTATACGTACCTATATGGTAGTTTAACAGAGAAGGATGATGGGCCAATAGTAAAACCTATTGAATGTAAGCCCTTGATGCAGCTGCAATGTTCTTTTTATTTCTATAAATATAAAATATGAGCTCAATTTCTCCAACCGCTGCTATGCACTTTAACTTTTCTGACAGCATGTGGGTAATAGAACTTATGAGAACTATTGAAAATGGATAAGTGGCCATTTGGGCATAGTCGAAAAATAGAACCTTTTAGAAGACTCTTGGAAAATGAAAAAAAGGCTGTTAATTGTTAGTCTTTTGTCAACCCAATCCTACCTTAAAAACGCAGGTGATATTCTAAGCAAGGATGTAATAATTCAAGAATAAATGAGTGGATGCCATAACATTACTATTACTGTGGTATATCTAAATAATATAAGTATTAGCTAACATTTAACAAATAAAAAACCCTCGATAGACAAATGGTTAATGGGAGTTGAGTGAGTTGCACAAACCAGATCTTAGCAAAAATTAAAATTATAAACGATAATAATAGAACCCCATGCCACTTAGGAAATAAATACATCAATAAATGAAAATGACTATATAACGCAATACAATAAAATAAGTTGCTATCAAAAATACCTGTGTAATGTAGCTGCTATACGGTATTCAGCCTTAGCTCGTAAATAAATGGTACTACACAGGGTTAAACTTGGCTGCTCAGGAAGTGCTAGTACATAGATTTATTCTTCAACATAGGACGAAAGATAAACTTTATAAAGAAAAAAGTTCATCTTGGCGTTCTTGGTGCTTTCTTAATTTCCGTTCAACTTTGGCTTTAACAACTGGCTCAGGAGTTGTCTTTACATCATCGACCAAGGACCTGATACTGCTGCGGCTGTTCCGCTGGCTTGACGACTCTTTGCTATTCCCGTTGCGTGAGTTTTGGTGAGAGCTTTTGGGTCTCAGAAAGTAGTCAGGGTTCTGTGTGGATATATCGCTTTCGGAAAATCTAAAGGAACACACTCTAATACACTTGACATGTACATGTAGCCTTACAACACAATTATGATAAGAAAATGATAGCTTTGAGAAAGATACCTACGGATCATGATAATGGCTAGTTTCACTTCTTGAAAATGTACAGAAATGTCTTTTCACAAAAGTAAAGGAAGCGTAGAAAAGAATGATGAGACAGTGTGATACACGATATACTCGTAATAAGAACTTGCCACTGACTTGTTTTAGACACCAAGGCTATAAATGCAAGAACAACTACCAGCCACTTTGACCTCTGATGGTTTTCAATGCAACAGTTTGCACTCTGTAGTCACTGACAGAAGACATGTCTTTAGCAAATTATTCATTGTTGGAAAAAATCAAACAGAGGAAAAGCGGAGGAAAACAAATTGAGTCAAATCTGATGGACCTATGACCTATAAACATCCATACCTTTATGCTGACACGCTACAGAAGTACTCTATAGCATGTCAAGAGGAACAATTCGTACTGCTTCTACTATTCTGGTTTTAAGCAAGTTACACTGATTAAAATATGCACTTTGATGCTAGGCACTGATGGCATCGCCACTAGATACAATGTGTTGGTATCTGTTTACAAGTAATGCCTTTATACCACTCATAACTCATTGGCTAACTCTATGATCCAGAACACGTTTTGGTTTATAAAGTTATCAGAAACAACAAACTCAACGATGCAATGATTCTTTTGGCTCTCAATGAAGAAAAAGCTAGGAGTGAAAGCATTCTTGAAATCCTATTTCCTTAGCTAAGAGAGGTGTTATTAAAAATAGCTATGCTTTTTCATCCCCTGTCACCCGTGACCATCATAATAGCCTGTGTTACCATTTGAACTTCTGCAGCTAGCAATAGAGAGAGTATTCGACATAGAAAAATTCAGCTTTGTTATTTTAGTGCATTCAGAACAATATGTTATGTAAATTCTTTGATATATATCATTTTTACATGACATGCTTGGTGGTGTGCATACTGTAAGATCATGAGCCCCCACCACTCTTACACGGTGGAGTTTAGGCTACTAATAGACACCAAATGAGCAGAGTCAGTGACATAAAGCTATTCCTAATACATGACTTATTTTTTATTGTAACAAAATAATATCATTATTGTCAATATTTCCGTTTAAAAACAATAAGTGGAGCCTGTTAATTTTGCCCACCAGATGTCTGGCAAACCACAAGCAGTTCCGAAACCTTCCCACACAAGCTGCTTAAGAGAGATATATCGAACTGGCACTTCCCCCTCCACCCTAGAGATTTCCTTGTAGCTACTGCACTGTTTGATAAGGCTGAGAAGACTATAATCTTAATACACGGCTACCAAAACATCAATCAGTTTACTTAGCGAACATTGACATTTGACAGCTTATCAGCCTGTGGTTGTGGAAGTCTGCCTGAACAGGATGACAATAATAACACACAACTAAACCATTGTTACAAACCCTTGAGAAGAGAGGTTATGGCTTTATATTAACATAACACAATAAACATCAGAAGTTACCCTTAAGAACCAGATTCTTTATAAAATATTCGCCTTGTTTGTCAATTATCATCAGTCAAGTAGTTAAGATAGCTACTAAATGTTGGAGAAGTGCCAGATGTGACAATCACGCAAATTTTTCAAGTCTAAGATAGCAATGCTAACGACACATACATGTAATTAGACCAAACCTTATCTGGAAAAGCAAGTTCTTCACTGCAAATCTGGTTCGCAGTGACACTTGTCAAGTGTCTTTGTTCAAACAATGACACCGCGAAACAGATTTGTAGTGAAGAAGCATTTGGCTTGCAAGATAAGTTTTCAATTTCAAGTTATCAATTAACAATTTTAATGAAAACACCAATTTAGTAGATTCTATAGTCACTGCCAATAATCAGTTGAAGCCTCAAAAAGGCAAGAGTGTGCATTTTCGCTCGACACACAAGCATGCGTTTATTAGACAACCTTTGCTTCCTGACATGTTTACTTTTAAGCTAAACTTTGCAAGTTAAAAAAACTAATACCAGAATTTAACAAAGAGTTTGATATTGAAAAGGACAGTTTTGTAATTAAAGTTTATACTATAATCAAAGGAACCAGATGGTAATATTAACTAATGAGTTGTTGTGAATTGAATACAGAAAAGTTTGAAACAGAGATGCTGAGCCATTTCTTACTTTCTGAAGTTACTATCCATAAAGTAACAATTCAAATTATTTGAGCAAAAAATAGCTGCAATTGCAGGAGAGCTAACAAATGATTGCTCAAGTTATAATACAATCACCAACTATGATTCAAATACTAGGTAGATTTGACAACGCAGTATAGCATTAATACATAGTGTTGAAAACTTCAAGACAATAACGTAGCCGCAATTCAAAGTTAAAAGTCAAAATCACTCGATTTTTCTGTTTCAGACTTTTGTCCAGCACTGTAGATGGTTAAGATGCTTGTTTTGAGTAACCAGATAGGGTTTTGAAACCAAATGTTTTGGCGACTTTGTGAAAGACACGGAGCAAATTTGTGTGGAGTTTGGACAAAATCGGTCAAAAAATGTGGAGAACATTGGCGCAGGCTAACAGACGCACACCCGCTCATCCAATGACAATGTATCATTTATTAATATAGATATAATGTAATATAATACATGGTTTTTGATGTAATATAATAAATGAGATGTAATATTACAAATGTTTTTATGTAATATAATATATAAGATGTAATGTAACACAAAGTCTACTAATCCATGCAAGGTTTCAGTAACAAAATACACAAAAACCAAACAAAACCTTATATACATGTAAGTATGAGACATGCATCAGCGACATCTTATAAAATACATTCCTTAAAAACTCTGCCACAACAAATAAGCTACGCATGGTCAAAGTGATGGGAAAATCCCCACAAATATCATCTAACTCTCCATTTTGTATTCAATTTTGCATACTAATAAAATAGATTTCCGAAGTCATGTTTGAAGATGTTCCTTTACTAGCCTAAAAATAATATATAGTGCAAAATTGAAAAACTTTCTTTATAATCAGATGATACACATCGACTCTTAGCACTAATTGAGGACGATGCCTACTAGTTGTTTATATGACGTGGGAGTGAGTTACTCAGAGCTAACACAAGGGTTTAGAATCACATTTCGTGTCACTATAAACCAGAATACTGGCAGGATGTATCACACTCTCCGTTAATGCCTCATAAATCACACAACTTTTAAAGTAGTCAGATGAAGGGTGAAATTTTGACAAGTGCTGAAACTAACAATTGTGATAATGAATAAATCACAAAAATACTGAAAAGAACTCTTGCTACAGCGAGGTTAAGGTAATTAACATAACATTACATACAAGAACACATCACCAACACTACATGATACTATGACTAAATTCTTTAAGCAAAAGAAAAAAAATTTTTTACATAATTTTTTTTATGAATTACTCAGGATATATCGATTACTTTTGAAGTAGCGACACTTGGATATAGAATTCACCTGCCTTTTTAAAAACCTGTAATTTCTACCACTTTAAAAGTTTTTATATTACTGGCCAAAATGAGAAGTTCAATGAAGTCCTCATAAAAATTGAAAACCTGAGAAACTCGCTTCAACCACTTGCATTAAGACGATTCATACGTGGAAGTAATTCATGGAAACAAATGGTCAGATGACATCCAAATTAAACCGAGTATCTTCAACTGAACTAAAACTACTGCTTTGAGTTGCGAAAACTATTAGTCATCTTAGTATGTCTCTTATCTTATGCGGTAGAGAAGCAATATAACTATATGTAAAACATTCTAGTGATTTATAGATAGTGCTTCATATAACTTCAAGATGGCTACTAGATTCTCACATGCCAAGCTGATTAACATTTGATTACGGTAGTGAATCAATAAAAAAAATAGTACTTTTTGTGATTGCAACGACTTTTTGGTAGTAAATCATACTCACTGCGTTTGGTCTTCAACCCTTTTCTTTAAAAATGACAGAGACTGATCAAATCTGGTAAAAAAGTCATTACTATCGATACAGATGTTTTGAGTGGCACCATTGGAGGCTAGTGTTGAGGGCGAGTCTTTCATTGTCATGACATCATCTTTACGGGTAGACGGACTTATGTCACCAAAGTTGTCAAGGAAGACATCACTGCCAACATCAGAAGCATGTGTGGCCGGAGAAACTAAAGTCACATTGATGTCAGACGACTCTACAGCATCTACAGTAGAATGACCGACAATGCCAGTCGACAACTCCGAGGTAAATATGGGAATGTCGATCGTTTCCCTGAAGCTGAGTGACTCATTATTCCATAATTTATTTACTCTCTTTATATCCGAGACAGTAGAGTTATACTTTATCGCTAAACTGGTGAGACTATCCGATTTGATGATTTTATGTGTGACAACTGAGGTGGTTGGTCGCCGACTGGGACCATTGCTTGTAACAGCCGCACCATACCCCTTCGGTTTCCTTCCTTGAGCAGCCCTTGTCAAACTCTGATGTTCATCAGCCATTAACCATTTGTGGATTGTACTGACCACTTCCAAAGCTACAATGTAAAAACGCAAACCGATATTCAAAAGTGAGAGATTCAGAAAATATCTATAGCCTCAATAAAAATGTATAGCTCAATCTATAAACACCCTTCAAAAGCAGCTTGGCCACCACACAAACAACGACAGAAACTCGATTATGGTGATTGTGAATTGATTTTAAATTGATATTGATATCCTATAACCATCATATTTTTAACACGAGATGATTACCAAGATACATAGAGCAGGAAAGTACTGTGCCAGTTACTTAAAATCCAAAATTAAAAAAATGAAATGTTGTATCAATAGGAAGTTGCCTTGTGAAACAATTCACACAATAAACAATACTCCAGCACATTTTTCGAAAAGGTTTCAATACGATACAACCCATAAAAACACATGCATATATAAAAGTAACACATATATATACATATATATATATATATATAAGTAACACACACGCATGTGTATAGGATATATATATATGTTGGCTATATATACACGTAGATATATACGTATATATAGCAAGGTGAAACAACACTAGCATATTTGCTATCATCAGAAAAATTATTATTACTAAGCATTATTGAGAAATATGATATACAATGCAACCGCTAAAATATTGATGAGCTGACATCATAACCTCTTAGTATGCACATGATTGAATAATGTAATGCACAACTACTACTTCATCACTGTACTAGCTTATCAACTGAACTAGACTTCTGAAATATAACCATTAGACTAGAGTTCAAAGGTGAGACATTGGACCAAAGTCCACAGAAAAATGAAATCATATTTTAAACCAATATTATGAATCGAGTCAAAATTTCGAGCTATACAGATATAAACTTTGCCACACCAGCTCTCCCAACAACTAATGTCTTGCAAGACAAGACGCAAAGTATTGAAGAACATTCTTTACCACTAAGATTCAACCATCTATTACAACTGTTTCAAAAGAAACGTTTACTTGCTTCCATTTACTTATTGCAATCAAGTTTAATGTAGCAGCAAAGATTTAGAGAACAATCAAAATGCTCTATATTGATGGCCCACTCGACTTTGTTCCTATCCCTAAATGATCTTATCAATCATAAGTGTTAACTCAAAGAATGCAATTTGGCTTTAATCTACTGTTGCTAGTCACCACAAATTACAAAACTAGTACAATTCAAAATTATTACCTTTCCTCCTAACTTATTTAAAATGTTGGTCACCTACGTTCATCTGTATTAAAGTTAGTTTTTGTTCTTAAATACTTTATCTTGCTCGTTATTGAATTAAAAATTAGAAACCATGTGGCAAAAAGTTCATCTGACATTGACTTAAATTTTTCATACTTTATAATCAGAATCTTACCAAAATTAAACGGCATTTAAACTATTTCCTAAAGATAAAGATATTTTGATCTTGTATAAGTTCATATGATGAACTTATACAAGACCACCCTACTGAAATAGCGACAACTAGGGCTACGGCAAGGGGAGACCCTCCTACAATATTCGCCAACAAATCAGAACTGAAATCAAAGATTGCTTGCTAACTGCTCTCGTAACATACCGATGCTTCTAACATACTGCTCTATAACATATAGTCGTGAAATAGTAAGAAACTACTGATAAATTCGGGCTAATGACTTCAATTTACGAGGCACACCACTTGTTTCTGCTTTAGTTTGTCCGAAAGAAGAAGAGAGAGAAGAGATGTTTAAACAGTCAACAGTGGCTTTTTCAGACTTTCAATTACAAATTGGAAGGTTTAAATGCATTAAAAGTACTGTAAGTTTAACAAATCCCAATGAACTAACAACTAAAGCACTAAAATCATGTTTTCACGTAGCATGAAAGACAATGCTTTGATACAACAAAAGTGCAGACGGCGAAAAGTGCAAGTTATAGTTTTTTTGGCGGAAACACTATTCACATAAATGTATACTTACTTGTTGGGGTCGCTATAAGTATAGTCAATCATCCGGTGTTTTTAATAGAGCACTCTACACATCGCTCTACACATAAAGGTTTCATAGGTTTTCACCTAAACGTTTTCAAGTCTAAATGAAGACTGCGTACTAAACTTGCGTGTGTCAACCCCAATGTAGCCAAGTCGGCTAGTAGAAAATACGTGTAGACAGGCTTCTCCGCTTGAGCATTCGGGCCTGGCTTGGCATTCCCAGAGGAAATACCCTATGGCTTACCATCTTGCAGCCCGTTTTTGCAAAAACACAGTCAGCTGCAAATTTGCAAAAGCTATCAATTTTAGTTGTTTGCGTTGCAATGTGTCAACTGTTGTATCATCATCTTTTGAGTTCCCTAATTTTAAAACACACAATGAGCTGCACGAATTCAGTATTAACAAGACAGATGAGTTTTGGGCATCGCTAGCTCATTCTCGTTTAAAATGGTTAAAGTCGTTTCATACAACTCAGCAATGTAATATGGACGAAGGGAAGTTTGCATGGTTTTTTGGAGGGCAACTTAATATTGCAGGTTTGTAATTTTGAAGCTAGTGCGACATGTAATATTGTATTGTGTTTTCAATGGACTTGTGTCTTCAATATTTTTATTCAAGACGGTTTCTGTCTTCAATATTTTTATTAGCAAGGGCTCAAGCGTGCATATGTTGTTGCTTATCTATAAGCTCATCTAACCTTTGCTAACTACAATGTATTTGAGATGTGAACGGTACCATCGCCCTATCGAATAGTAATAGCTCTGTTTTGTAGCAATGAAAGTGTGCGAGGTAATAATACCTTGCAAAAGACACTCACTGTTGTCTTGAGCTTTATTAGGCTGCATACTTTTCTAATATTTAGATCAATGGATTTACCGTGCCAATATTACACAAATATCTAAGTAACAAATAGTATTATCGCTCAAATTGTTGGGTTAACAATACTAGGCAGCAGTGGACTAATGGGTCTATTTCATTACCCTCATTAAAAAATATTTTGCCCATAAACTTAAGTGTGATCCACTATCATCTCTTATTTTAAGAAGTAATGGAAATAAACTACCCTTTCCTTGTGAGTGGCACATCGAAAAAATGATGTCTTATGCAATTATGCTGTTTAAAAGGGCATCTAAGTTGACAACTCTCATGGCCTAATTAATTCTAATAATCATGCAAGGCTATGGATCAACCCCTTAATTACAACGTTTATGGCAAAGATCAGGGGAAGTTTAATGGGCATCATTGTTGAGGCCACTCATCGTATGGAGACCACAGGCTAGGTAGAGAAAGAGAGAGTATACTTTCAATGGAATAGTAAACAACAGTGCCAGCAGGCTGAAATCAAAGCTATTTAAACATGTAAACTGGAGTTGCCTCCTTAAGGCTTCTGATGTACTCACATTTACAGAGGTTTAGGTCGTACTGAAGAGACTGTTATGTACCGCACAAAGAGTGCATGCGAGATTTTCCTAATTAGGCAATGGAATTATTGGGCTAGTGATTGTCATCTTTTTTGAAAATGTTTTCCTGGGAAAATGACTGATATACCTACATTTTAATTTGTTTTATTTACTATACCTCTGCATTATGCTGTCATGTTCTTTAATCATCAAATCTCAATGTCAGTGGACTGTTTCTACCTTTATTACTATTTGTGAATTTGGAAAAATATTCTTATTTTTTGTAAAGAAGTTGCAACTAATTCATATTTTATAGAAGAGACTTCGTAAGTAAAATTATTTTGAAAAATTGGCCAACTTTATTTGCCAGCTTGTGTTCCTTGTTTGCAGACAACTGCGTTGACAGGCACGCTCTCGTAAAGCCCGATAAAGTGGCACTTATCTGGGAAAAGGATGAGCCTGGCAATCAGCAGCTGGTGACATATCGGTCAGTTTACTCATGATTTGTTGTACGGTGTCTGTGAATGTAGAGGGATGGAGCTGCTTTTAGCATTGTTCATTTTAAGGATCTTGAGCTCGCTTGTTACGGAGTGATAAAACTATAAGGCAAGGACATAGTCTATCATTATTTAATACAGTGGACCTCCACCATACCACATTATTTTATTCTGGTGTTGGCATCATACGGAGAAAATGGCGTATAGAAATCCATAGTAACTATCTGATGCAAACATAATCAGGTGAAAACATGAAAATTTTATATACGTCCTGTACATATTAAAATTTAGTTACAAGATAATATGTTAACCTTAATAACTATAGTTACCTACAGCATTGTGGGGGATTTTGGCGAATAGCATATCAGCATCTTCGTTATTTCGACGTAAGCAGCACCCCGACTGCTAAATGTGAATTTCGAAAACAATATTTATTAATATCGTGTGGCGAAAAAAATGTTGTATGGCGGAGGCGAAAAACATCCTGCTATACATCGTAAGGCGAAAAATTGTATAACAGGGGCATCGTAACTTGGGGTGCACTCTAGTACATATTTTAATAGTAAAGGCCAAAAGTTCGAATTCTGTACCGTGCAATCTTTTCTCCAATTGCCAACTGTGGTTTCGAAGCGATGGACAGACACAGCTCTGATTATAGTAATGACTAGTACACTGGCAGTTCTATGTGCAGCGAGAGATCATCAGGTGTAATAACTATGTTCACAATTATTCCATTATGCAGCTAGGTGGTCCAGTAGTGTAGTTGGTAAGGCGTGTGGCTGCGAAGCCCGATATTCGAGTTCAATTCGGATGTAATGCATTCTTTTTTCTAACATCAAAGCATGGCTTCTTATTTCACGATTCTTATTACAGTAAAGCTTTACATGTGAATTTAAAACTATTGCTTTTCTTTCTTCTGAACGAATTTTCTAATTTTTACTATGTCTATATCTATTAGTCCGTCATACAGCAATTTAAATGTAATCTTCTATGTATCCATTATGTGGAGTTATCTTCTACTCTCTGCTTTCAGTGACATGCGACTCGTATGGCGAGTAGGCTACTCAAAGGCACAAATCCATTTAAATATTTTAGCATAAATTTAGTATGGTTATTATGAAATAAGCAATAGGTTATCGTAGCTTACAAGCCTCAAGACAGGAAATTACTGATTTTGTTTCATGTTTCTCTTTGCAAACTCTGGTTGCTACAAATTATATGAACTTCAGTAGTTTCAGTTTTGTTGCTCATTCGATACTTTACGTTTTTAGTAACAAATTTGTCTTGGAAATAACTGGAAAATATGTATAACTTTTTATTGGCAATCAGCAACAAAATGATGTTTTCGTTACATGCCAAAACAAAGATGAAACCAGAAATCAAATAAATCAAAAAAATATAAAAGTATTGTGGACGAGTCATAATATTTGATTGTAGGTTGCAGTAACAGAGAGTTCATAAACTAAAATATATGATGGTGGGTATAGTATGTTGGTATCATGAGTTGGGAAACGATATAATTTGTCATATGCGTGGAAAGATGAATACAAATATTCTGGGTATACAAATATAAATTTTATATAATATTATATAACATTTATATAATATTATATTATAATAATATACTATTATCCCTCGACCAAATGAGCGGATGCGAAGTTTGGGAGTTTTTATGATAAATGCATGTGCACACAACTTATGAAAATTAATTACATTAATTACATCTAATATTAGTAATACTAGTAATAATAGACATACTAATAGTAATATTAGTCTAATTTTACTTCTAATATTGCATTTCTCCTATTGCAGGGTAGAGATATAAACATATAATCTTTTCCTTTCATTATTGCTGTTTGTCATGACCAAACACTTTTTACAATAGATATTCTAAAAATCTATATAAATATCACTTCTTGATATTGTTAGCTATGACGTTTTGAAATGTAAACAAAATTGTGCATTGGTTTTCTATTATTACTATATTAATAATATTGGTTATTCTAATAATATCAGTGCATTTTACTTCTAATATTGGCCAATATTGTATTTCTCCTATTGCAGGGGGAGAGATATAAACATATAATCTTTTCCTTTAATTATTGTTGTTTGTTGTATATATAATAACACCCACACCCAGTACGTTACAGCTACCATTGCAGTTATCCTATTGCACTGCAGTGCCATTTGACTGCTAATATTGCATTTCTCAACCATCAGTACCCTTTCTTTTTTCCAATATCACTTTGGTCGTGGGCTGTATGACAGTGGAATTTCTAGTTATATAATATTATTATATTATTATAAATATTATTATATGCTATTCTGGGCATAGTTTATGTAAATGTGACTAGCTGGCTTTAAAACTTTTTCAATACTAAACTACTGGTCTTGGAGAGCAGAAGCTCACCAGTACAGAAAATATGACCCCAAAAAACTTTTATTCTAAAAATCTTTTTTAAAATTAGACTATTTTATTTTAGTCAAAATAACGGTTTGGTTAACTGGGTCTGAGAACACCAGTACTATTACGCTACTATTCTAGACTACTGGCCCTCACTGGCTGGTTTCACTATGAATTCTTAACTCACCACAAGTATGAACCAAAGTGTAAATTGAGTTCAAATAGAAAAGAGCATGTTTTCAACAGAATTCTGATCATTTCACAGAGAACTACAAGAGATGACATGCAGGATAGCGAATGTACTTAAAGCTCATGGCGTGCAGAAAGGAGATAGAGTGGCGATATACATGCCTAACTCACCTATAGCCGTAGCATCTATGCTCGCGTGTGTGCGAATAGGAGCCATGCACACCGTTGTCTTTGCCGGTTTTAGCACAGAGGCTCTAGCAGCTCGCATACAAGATGGTAGGGCTTATCTTGTTGAGCTTATTGACTCTAGCAATATCATGGCCACTACTTCTATAAGAGCATGTAGGGAGAGGAAGGGTGACTGAGTGGAAGGGTGCAGGGCTTGTGTGTCTCAGTATTTTATAATGGAAATTATTAATGATGAACAGAGAGATGTTCTAGATCAGACCTGTCACATTACAGGAACACATACGTAAATCTAGTGGCAAAATATTTTACTTACACATCACCACTATATCTACTACTACTGTACTACTACTATTAACACTAGTATATTAGATTATTAGTACTATACTAGTATAGTACTACTATACTAGTAGTACTATACTAGTATTACAGTACTGTAATACTATACAGTACTGTAATACTAATACTACTGCAGTAGTACTACAGCACTAGTACTATGACATACTAGTATCGTTCTAGTATAATACTAGTGTAGTACTACAGTAGTATTAGTATAGTAGTATTATAGTACTAGTATAGTAGTACTAATATAGTAGTACTAGTATAGTACTACAGCAGTACTATACTATATCTACTAGCAGTCTAGTGCGCTGTGAGAGATCGTCGGGTAGAATAACTATGAGTATATAATTGTTTTGTAAATCCTATGGGCGGTTGATTGGTGCACTTGGTCTACCTTGCTGAAAGATACGAGTTTGAATCCGGCACTATGTCACAATTTTTCCCAACCTACAATCGTGGCTTTAGATGGACGGACAGGGTTGTTATTATAGTAAAGATTTTTATTGTGCATTTGAGTAGCACATATACGACCAACTTATATGACCAGCATATATACACATATATGTTGAACTGGTATTACTGCGCTAGGATAGAGTTGGCCGTTGAGAAAGTTCACCCCTCTTGAAGCTGTACATGTACATGCTTGGTAGATTGTGTGTTAATTGAACCAGTTTTCATTTGAGCACACGCTCAAGTGCGGTCAAACCTCCACTTAAGGTAGGGCCACACGAGACAAAATTCTCACGAAATTGGCGTAATTTGGACGAAACGATTCGGACGAATTGACATTTGGACGAATTCGTCCATCGTTGGTTGCGCACGATGAACGAATCCTGAATTGGACAAAATGTCAGAAATTCCTACGAATCGTTGTTTGATTGGTCGGTTGAAAAGGTTAGTTGAATGTTGAAGGTCGTTTTTTTGGCGCATATCCAGAAAAAAATAAACGGAATCGGCTTCAATTTATCACCGCGTTCTGATTGGCTAGTTGAAAGTTAGTTTCGTACGAATCCGTGGTGGAGAAACTCCGTGTGGCAGGTCAGAAATTTCGTATAAATGGGATTTCCCAGATTAGTTGAAATTACACGATACGTGTGGCCCTACCTTTACAATAACGTCAAAATTTGTTTTTCCAATGTGCTATATGAAGTGGGAGAAAATATTAGCGTAAAGCACATAAAGTACATAATTTTTTTATCGTATATTTCAATACATCAGAGTCTTGGCTTTCGAATGAGCTATTGTTTGCCATGGTGAGACAGACATTGGTTGGTGTTTATAGGATTTCCCCAGAGCTTTACCTCGAAAAAGTTTACTGGCATAGTCTCGAAAATTGTGACGTCACAATTCTCATATTCGTTGTTGTGTGCTCTTACAGCTTATTTATCAACTACGAAAGTGACGATAATGACGCTAGTGGCAGGCAAAGGTAGGACAACTCCAGAGAACGAATGAAGATGACAAAGGAATCAGTGTCATTAGTTCTCCATGTACATATTATTTCTATGATAAGTACCTCAGACTCCAAGAACCATACTATATTTTCCCGATGATATTATGCACTAGCTCTTTATTTTTAATGCGATGTTAAGGGTGACGAATGAGACTAATTAATTTCAAGCATTGCGTGATCTCGCGAAAGTGCGATTGACATTTAGTCCTAGGGCCACGCAACCGCAGGTCATAATTTAATCGATGTGATTTCATTACTTTTATCAACGACAGTACATTTATTGAAGCATAATTAATTAACCCAGAACATGTGTTTGTATTGGTCGGGCGTTAGCACGATCGGGGCATTGTTGATTATCTAAAATCCTTGTTTATTATTAGCGCTCTCCGGGTTTAACAGCACCGATTGTCACAGAAAAACGCAGCCTCAATGGCAGCGAAAGGGATCGACGACCTAAGGCCAAACGAGAATTATGTCGTCACATTTTGAGTACCTGAACCAAGTGTTTTTTTTTGCAGGACGTACTTTTGACACCCCGTTTTTCATAGTTTTATTATTCTTTGTGTATTGAATATAGGCTCATTCGAAAGCCAAGACTCTGATGTATTGAAATATATAATAAAAAAATTATGTAATTTATGTGCTTTAAATGCACTGAGTAATTTCAGACACCTGACTTGGAAGTTTTTGAAACTTTTTAGTTTTATGAGTGTCAGTGACAAGACCAGAGAACATTAAAAATAGAATTAGGAAAAATATGTGTATGAGCGTATGAATAGAAAAATATATGTATTCATAAACTAATGTAAGTTAACTCTTTCACTCCGGGCCGTTATCATGGCTCACCGTAGTACCTATTTACCAAAACATTCATTACGGATCTACCAGAAATTTTCAACAATAAATTTAAAATATTGGGTTATCATTTAAAAAAAAATGGTTATTGCCCTTTTTACTCAGAATTCACAGCATAATAATGTGGTCACTTCATGTCTTAAGTAGATGCACACTTTAATACCACAATATTTCTATTCCAAGGTATTTCTAAAGACACAAAACTATGTTTATGAATCTACAACTTGAACTTTGCTTGTTTTCAAGTCCGTTTTCTATGATGTTTTGTTAGAAAATGAAGGTCAGCCTTTTGGTCAAATTGCGAAAATGGTAGCATTTTATTTTTGCTGCCGGTTTTACTAACCGAGAAAAACTATTAAACATGGCTTATATACTTCAAATACATTCAGCCTTGTGTGAAACATTTTGTTGATTTCAAAGAATTTTAGATGGAATCTCGAGGACCAAAGCTCTAGCTTTTAAACTAAAATACCGAGTGAGTACAAATTGAGCAATACATCCCCAAAAGAGATGACTCATCCAAAGATGCCACTAAGATGAAACTGATTGTATTGTGGCATCAATCAGAAGAAGCAAAATAATTCTATAGTAAAGGGTGAATTAGAACATCGTCTATTTTGTGTTAAAACTAGTGAATGCCTGGTGTTGGCCCTTTTTATTACAAGGCTTATATCAAAGACTTGTAATAAATGTTTTTTACGCAGAAAACTTATTTTTATTTAACATATGCAACATTTACTATCATAATTTACCATCAAGTTCACCTATTATGGTTCAGAACCTTCAAAAGTGTGCTGCATATTTTTATCATCGCCTTAACTCCCAAAGCATCATGACCTTGAGTCTAAACTTGTGTTCTTGTGTTTCTTAGGTAACAATAATATCTTCCTTTTATTGATTATTGCTTTATAATTTAGTTTTTTAATAGTTTTAAGTAACACATTTATTTGAAGCTAAGAGTAATTACCCAGTGCATGTGATAAGGAATGACCTAAATGGGTTACTGCATGTCCTTAGAAGAATGTTTGCTCCAAAAAACAGGCTGAAACTTGCTGTGTAGGGGTTTGACTGTGCCATTAATTTTTAGCTACTTTATAGGATTTCGGTGATTTTTCGATATGATTCACATCTCATGGGTACACAACTAACGTGTTTTTGTTTGTCAGCATCTTGCACGGCTGTCATTACGTCTGATCAGGCACTGAGAGGCGGGAAGATTATAGAGCTGAAAAGAACGGTCGATGCCGCAGTTGCTAAATGCCCGTCTGTTAAACATGTCTTCGTATCTCAGAGAACTGGAGCTGATCTGCCGAATATGCCTCTTGACTTACCTTTGGATAAGGTATGTAGATACACATGTACATTTACTTACCTTTGGATAAGGTGTGTAGTTATACATTTACTTACCTTTGAATAAGGTATGTAGTTATACATGTACATTTACTTACCTTTGGATAAGGTATGTAGTTATACATTTACTTACCTCTGAATAAGGTATGTAGTTATACATGTACATTTACTTACCTTTGAATAAGGTATGTAGTTATACATGTGCATCTACTTACATTTGGATAAGGTGTGTAGTCATACATTTACTTACCTTTGAATAAAGTATGTAGTTATACATGTACATTTACTTACCTTTGGATAAGGTATGTAGTTATACATGTACATCTACTTACCTTTGGACAAGGTGTGTAGTTATGCAGGTGCATATACTTGAAGTATGTAGTTATGTACATGTTTTTTGAGTACATGTCTTTTCAGTATTGTCTGCTCATTTAATAGATGTATTTTCCTAAAATAGGTAAGCTCTACATTTTACACCTGAAAGCTTTTATTTATGTAGTATTGGTAGAAACAACATTAGGTAAGCTCTTACTTATGAGCTCTATATTAAATTTTTGTTAGGAAATTTCATAACTTTCTAAAATCAAAAATTTGAAATAATCATTGTTTAAGAGTTGTCTGCTTTTCTCCTAATAATAGCTACAATGAGAAAAGACAAATCCCAGTAGTGAAAGTTATTCTCCATCTACTGTGTAACAGTGTATTAGCAATTCGTTCATTGTACTACAATCTAAGCTCGCTAAGGAAGGTGTTTGGTGAATAGGTCGTAATTTTTCTATCGAATTTAACTGTTAGTTGATGGCCCAAGCGTGTCAGCATTCAGCCATTGAAATAATGGAGAGTGAGGATCCATCCTTCATGCTGTACACTTCAGGAAGTACAGGGAAACCAAAGGGAATACAACATTCTACTGCAGGCTATCTCCTCTATGCCAGTGTTACCCATCAGGCAAGTTTGCCATAAGCAAAAATAGAAATGTTGAGAAGTTATGTTATGCTCTCACTCTCTGGAGTAGTAGGGCGGTTTCCTTGCCCCACACATGTTGATGCTTAGTAAAATATTGGAGCATGGCTATATCGAAAGTGTGTTTTTTGATAGGGTGTGTTATAGCTATAGTTCACTCTAGCAATGGTTCACTATAGCCATGACTCTTTTTCCATTTCTCACTTTAGCTATAGAGAACCATAGCTATGGTTCACTATAGCTATGGCTCACTGTAGCCCTGACTCATTGTAGCAACAGCTCTCTATAGCTATAGTCTACTATGGCTATAGTCTACTATAGCCATAGCGAGCTATAGTTCACTATAGCCATTTGTAACTATACCCTTAGTTCACTATATCTATAGCTCTTTATAGCTATAGTTCACTATGGCTATAGAGAACTATAGCTATGGTTCACTATAGCTATCATGCATGGGAGCTATACATATGTAAGCATGAATGATAAGACAGTAATGGTGACAACCAGTATGATATAGCCATGGATTCTACGTTTATCATGCCTCAAATAAAATAGTATCCTTATGAAAATGAGTAGCCTACTCTGTACAGCTTATTCTGCATTCTTCCTATTTGCTGTGTTGCATGATTTAAGTCATTTTAGCTATGACTAGGAGTTCTACACCTTGAAGCAACAGCAGATTCATAAAAACAAATGACTGTTTGGATGCCGTGACAACTTACTCTTCATCTCCATTCATAGTATTTTGGAAGGCTGCTCAGTAGTTGGAGTTTAACTTGGTAGTTGGTGATTATCAAGAATACAGCAACAATCATATTAGGGGAAGTTGATAATGGTAATTGATGAATTAGTTTAATCTGGGGTGTGGATATTTTATGTGCAAACCTTAAAGGTTAACCTTAAGAATAAAATAAATTAAAAATAAAATTAATAAGAACAAATAAAACTGACTGATACAAAATACTTGTAAATAAAACTGACTGAGTGCACAAATAACAACATGTTTAGTTGTTGTTGTTGCCTAAGTTCTTAAAGGTTGACTTGCAACAAAATTCACATTACCGTTATTTGATATGAAAAGATTCACCATGTCTTACGCTGTTGTGTTGTAGGTGCAAAATATGTGGAAAGGTGATTACAAGCTCTTAAAAGCTCAAAAACGAACAGAAGATCGCAGCCACACGAGACCGCTGTAGTTTGGATTCTCTTTCCAAAACGGCTCAACTGTGATGTAGTTGTGAGAGATGGTTTCTGTTTACACTTTCTTGCAACCTTATTCGTCGAAATATTTTCACAAATATACTTCACGCATTAAATAAAACTATGTCTATTGTTCTTACGCGTCTGTTTTATCGTCATTGTAATGCTGTCACTTTTAGCACTGATATCTTATAACTTACCTTAAAAATTCGTTTAATTTTTTAGCCTTAGCTTGAAGGAGTACATATCATTGTCTGATAATCATTTCAAGTCTGTTGGTCACCTGTGATAATCGAAAAGTGCTGCAAAAATTATTTGCGAAGTATTGGGTCACATGATCAGATTACGACTTGATGATTGAATAATGCCGAAACAAAACTGTAAAGTAGCGAGCATCTATATTTGATACGGGGTCTTCGGTAAAACCCGAAGTGTTTGTCATAAACTAGTACTACGATAAGTTTTATATTGAGCTTTGTATTGGCCTTTTAATTCACGTGAGAACATACGTGACAAGACGATAACCAAATTTCGTGGTTACGTCATCGAAATAAAGAGATTCCAATCTACGGCGGCTTTTCGTTTTTGAGCTTTTAAGAGCTTGTAATCACATTTCCACATATTTGGCACTTACAACACAACAGAGTAAGACATGGTGAATCTTTTGATATCAAATAACTGTAATGTAAATTTTGTTGCAAGTCAACCTTTAACAATTTTCATATGTTAACTTGATATAATATTGCTGGGATACACTATGAACTCTCATGCTATGAGATCTCTTTTACACTGTGCGCGCTCGCATAGCAACGCTAAATGTAACTTCTTTTAAATGATTTCCCATTATGCTATCTAACATTTGATCGTAGCCATCACTAAACCGCCGTAGATCGAAATCAGTTTATTTTTCTGACATAGTCATTACATTTGGTTATTATTTTGTCACGTGATGTTCTCACGTAAATTGAAAGGCCAATAAAAGGCTCAATATAAAACTTCTCGTAGCACTAGTTTATGACAAACGCTTCGGGTCTTACCGAAGACCCTGTATCAATTATAGATGCTCGCTACTTTACGGTTTTGTTTCGGCTTGGTCTAATCGTCTAGCTGTAATCTGATCATGTGACCCATACTTCACGAATAATTTCTGCAACATTTTTCGATTATCACAGGTGACCAACAGACTCGTCATGTTTATCAGACAATGATATGTACTCCTTCGTGCTAAGGTTGAAAAATTAAAACGAATTTTCACGGTAGGTTATAGGATATCAGTGCTGAAAGTGACAGCATTATAATGACGATAAAATAGACGCGTAAGAACAATAGACTTGGTTTTATTGAATGCGTGAAGTATATTTGTGAAAATATTTTGACGAATGAGGCTGCGTGAAAGTGTAAACAGAAGCCATCTTGTACAACTACGTCCCATTTGAACCGTTTTGGAAAGAGATTCCAATCTACAGTGGTTTTCGTGATGGCTACGATTAACCGTTTGTTTTTGAGCTTTTAAGAGCTTGTAATTACATGTCTAAATATTTTGCACCTACAACGCAGCAGAGTAAGACATGGTGAATCTTTTGATATCAAATAACTGTAATGTAAATTTTGTTGCCAGTCAACCTTTAAATCTACTAACAGCTACGGTTTTTGTTAAAACATACCAAGCTGGCTTGATTTGGCACTCTGCCTTAGGCATATTCGACATGCACTAGCTAGTGAGGTACAAATCCTTTCACCTGCTAGTCATAATATATAGAGCAATAGGAACAAAGAGCTAATTACTACCAGTGTGTCGCATGCGAATCATTTTGTTCATCATGTTTTGCATGACTTGTTTGCTAGTCTGTTGAACAGCTGTAATATGGGATTGCAGTCGGTGTTTAATGTTGGCCCGGATGATGTGTACGCGTGTGTCGCTGACATTGGTTGGATCACAGGACATTCCTATGTTGTCTATGGACCCTTAGCTAATGGTGCTACTACTGTCTTATTTGAGAGTGTACCAACCTACCCAGACCCAGGTACTGCGCCATTTGGGCACATCAATAATATGTGTCGCGGTCACAGTAACCATGGTCAAGTCGCAAATCACGAAGTTGAGTTATCCGACTTTAAAGTTGCACTAACTCAATTTATAATATTGGTAACGATTTTTGTAACACGTGCATCTGGACCAATCAAAGAGTGATCTTTCTGAATCTGAAGTCAGTTTAGCCAATAGAAGTCTTTAACCATCGGAAAAACCCTATAAAACCGTTGCTATGCTAAACAGGAAGTACTGAAAAATGGCGTCCGATAAATATAATCGTTTCTTTTTTGCTGATTTTAAAGATAACTCTGACATTTTGGACCCTTATAATGAGTATTTTGGTATTCCAACTGATGTCAAAAGCAGTGAAAGTAAAGGAAATTACGATGATATTTTCCTAACGATTCTTACAAGATTATTACAATATTTAATTATAGGAATAATTATTCGATTTTATAGGATTATTATCAGATTTGATTATAAGAATAATTATTCTAATTCCAAGAACGAAGTATATGTATATAGAGACCGATGGTGTGCAATATGTTACTGTTGTTATTTTTCTAAAGATTTTGTTGATGATTTGACTGTGCCCGATATCGCGGTACTGCCAAGCCGTTTTTAATATCTGCAAAATTGAGTAATACAATTTCTTATAAATATACAGCTATTTCTATGACAACCAGCTAAAATCTGTTTAGATTTTTAAATTCAGCATAATTTTTTGGATATAAATACAGAAATCTAAATAAATATCACAACTTCTTGATATTGGTTGCTATGACGTTTGAAATGTAAACAAAACTATGCATTGGTTTTCGTTTCTCAAACTTTAATACCAGTTTTCTTATAACTATGTTTTCGCACTAATGGTAAACGTGCATTCAGTTTATTGACCGTAAAATCTGCTGTAATTAATCTACATGTATAATCAAAATTTTTTTTGCAAAATAACTGAGATTTTTCTCCTTCTGCTAATGTAGATAACTCCAAATCTTACAATTCCGACTTAACCATGGTTTCTGTGATCATGACCCATTTGAACGAGGAAGGATACCTTTGAGTTTTATTGAAAAAATGACTCTTTGGCGGAAAATAGAACTGAACCCTCCCTACCTCCTGGTGGGGAGTAGAACATAGTTTACACTTTCTGGTGGGAAGCAGAACACAGTCTATACTTTCTCACGGAAGTAGAACACAGTTCTCATATCTTGGGAGGAAGTTTTAGGAGCAAAACAGTGTTACCAAGATTAATCATGTCTCTTATATGACACTGGAGCACAACTGATTAAAGTCTTTTGTGTGACACTGGAAGACAAGTGATTGTAAAGAGTACCTTTAGGAATCCAGTAAACACTTATTAAAATAAAAAATCAAAGTTTCCACCATTTTGCAATTCCTTGGTAGTAACAAGTAGTTCTGTTGTCTTCCTATAAGTTTTGCGTTCAACGTTATATCTCACTATCGAATTGGAATTGATTTTGAATTAAATCTCACTATTGAGTTGGCGTGAATGCAAAGACTAGCTAGTAATGTTGAGTAGTGCTGCCTGGAGAGACTGAAGACAACTCGTTATGCAACTGTACTACCTACTGTCTCCGGTCAGTTTGTTTTCTATTTAGGTCGGTACTGGGAGATGGTAGAGAGATTACAGATAAACCAGTTTTATACTGCACCAACAGCCATAAGGCTTCTCCTCAAGGCAGGTCAGCTGTTTAGCTCCCTACAATTATAGGGTGAATATAACTCCTTGAGGCCGGTGACACAGGCCAGTACTTACAGGCACTACCTTTCAATATTGATGTGTTGGTAATCATGTAGACCGACCGTGTGTGTCAAGGTTGTTTTCGTGATGCATTAGAGACAAGCATTGTGCTTAATAAATAATACATTTGATGATTGCTCAGTGTAATTACAAGGCGAAACTAAAGTAATATATATTAATAATTCCCATTTTGTCATTGGGCGCGTGCGTCTGTCTGTTAGCCTGCTTAGACTCGTTCACATCAATTGACTTGAGAGAAGGAGCAGACAATACTTAATCACAAATTAATAATTCAGCGCTGTCAGTTAAAGTTACATAGATACATGCTTATTCCCATAGTCTTAAAAAACATGCGTTTCGAATGTTTAGTGAACAAGTCAAGAATTACAGTTATTTGGATGATTAGGTTCCCTCTATTGATTACTGCCCTTCAATAATAAAATATATATATACACCTATGTTTTACTCCACATATGAATGTTTGCTAGTTTAACTCTACGTTAAGCTTTTCCTTGTTTCCTAGCAACCGATAAACAAACATGGCACTATTACATTAATTACGCTATACCGTACTTTTCGGACTATAAACCGCACCCCTATATAAGTCGCATCTGCTTTATTTTCCAATAAACGATAATAAAACAATACATAGGCCGCATCTTTGTATAGGCCGCAGAACTCATGACAGTGGTTTTTAACACGGCAGCAACTTTGCTGTTTAAAACGGAACAGTGCCAAATTGCACTGTTTCGTATTATCCGACGCTTTTTAACCTAGTGTTTAATGGAACAGTTCCGTTAGGCATTGTTTCGTATTTTCTTTCACGGTTAGAGGCGCACTAACCAGAGATTCCAGTTAATGCGCCCTAGCGATGAAAGAAAAAGCCCCAGAATAGCCACACCCTTATATAAGCCGCATGGCTCAAATCATCAGAAAAAAGTAGCGGCTAATAGTCTGAAAAGTATGGTATTAACAAATCATGCTTTTTCCTTGCATGTGTGGCTGTTGGTCGGCGTGAACGCTTTGTATGTTCACATTTTTTGGGCAACCTTCATACAAACTTCACATGCATATGGGCTGTGTCTTTCGCCTGGTCGCTAAAAATATTTAAAACTTACGCACTCGGCTGCAGGCTATCTGATTAGAAACAATAAAAATACCTGTTATCTCTTAGCTTATTGCTAGTTTGCTTATACCCTACGAGTAGGCTAATCTGAGTACAAGTACGACTAGGCTACGAGTAGGCTCTCGTATAGGCAAGTCTCGTGCATACTATTGCTCAAATCAGTGTTTAGCTGTGCGACAGACGGCAACGACTAGCGATTCTTGCATCATCACCAATAATAAGGTGTACACGCTACAAGCGATTAACTGTCGAAGAACGCTAACCAACAGCCAATAGAAATTACAAATAAGCATTCCTGATATCGCGAGTTTTTTTGTTATCTTTACATAGATCTTCACGACATCACAGAAATAGCATGTTTTGGCCGAATGACATTGACTTTCATAACTGTTAAAATTGGATCCGATGCTGTCAAAAAACAGCCAGTGAAGATGCTAACAATTGCGTTGCTCAGAGTCAAAGTTGAACATGTTGAAAGTTCATCGCATCGTCGCTAGCAACGATTACATTGAATGCTTATCGCAAAATGACGTCATAGCAGCCCATCGTTGCAGTTTATTGCATGGCTAAACGTTGGTTTGAACGAAAGCGTGCACGGGCCTTTGTACGAGTTATTTGGCATTGAAATACAGAGTCTGCTGTAATAGAGGGACTAGCTGGCCGATGATGACAAACCTAATCTTAGTTGTGACCCAAATGAAATAAATGGTACAAGATTGAGAAATGGATACTATAGTGTATACGATAGTAACTTGTACCTTTTATAGATACTGTATAAAGTACAAGATATATACTCATAGAATGTGAGTTAAAACCAGTAGCCAGTAAGAAAAACTTATAAAGACTGATTTCCTCTCTCCACTGGCGAGTCCACCGTTGAGATATACTGCTTCAAAGTATACTTACATGCGTCCAAACCTTACACGTATATACCCCGTGCCTTCTGCTAAGTCGCTATAACTGTTTGGTTCTGAAAAGTCTGTTCAGTTTCTGAAAACCAGCTTCCTAAACACCCACCTGCCGGTTATCTTGTTGAACTCTCGGGCATCGCTGGTTTTACCGCTAGTGATCAATAAAATGAGGTTCGGTTGTCACATTGTCTTTACATTAGGGACAGGTGATTTAGGGTATAGCCTTAGTGATACAAGAGATGGATGATGTCTAGGTGAAATTCTGGGGGTCACCAGGCTTACCGCTGGTCATAAGTATTAATCAGTAGTTACCTCTCAAGACTTCAACTTCGTGCTACGTACACTCTATGAAATACTGATAGTCTGTTAGAGATTTTTCTAGTCGTTCATAAATATTAAATTTTTGTTGGAGTTTTTCGTAAAAAAACATGTAAGAATAAAAAAAAGGAAAAAAAAGCATCATGTATTGTGTGTGTGTCCCAGGGTTATCTCCTCCTACTTAATCCTCATGTACTGATCTGTTTTATTGCCGGTGCCATTATTTAGTTTTTTTGTTTATTTTAGGAGACGCGTGGCCTCAGAAATACAACTTATCATCATTAAAGGTGTTGGGGTGTGTGGGAGAGCCCCTCAATCACGAAGCATGGCATTGGTACAATGAGCTTATTGGACAGTCAAAATGTGATCTTGTAGATACATGGTGGCAAACAGGTAGGCTAGCGCACAAAGAGAGTAATGTTGTCAAGGTAACACGAATGATCCAATATGGTGGCCTTGTACTTCCTGTGACCACTCTCTTTGTTGTTTACTCTGACATGAGCTTTCTTATTGTAGTAAATGTGTCACTACATTTGCTGGTCAAAATGAAACTTTTTGTAATTAAAATATATTTCACTCCATTATTTGATAAAGGTGGATATTTTGTTATAGTTAATGTTGACTTCAGTCTCACAGAGCAATATATGGAACAAGTTATGCCACCGGACATATAAGCGGGCCATATTAGGTCCATTCACGCTCCCTTGGTGACTTAACTCTCTCTGACATTACTTTGGTAGATTTGGTTATTGTATTATTGAAGGTTAGCTTCTCTAACCTTCATTCCCAGATTTCGTTTATAGAAAAGTTACTAACAAATTTGATGAAATAACATGATCTTATTAGACTATTCTCTAGCCCTAATCCTTTCGCTTTCTAACCTCATCTTTATCCGTCTCCATCATTTTCCTCCTCTTTCTACTACTTCGGTTACTAAACTGTAAATCAGATAGTATCTCTAAACTAATCTTTTTTCTAGAAACTGGTGGAATATGCATTACTCCTCGACCATCGGAAGCTGGAGCTGAAATCATCGCTGGTATGCCGATGAGACCGTTCTTTGGTATTGAGCCAGCAATTTTAGATTCTAGTCAGGTAATTGTTAGCTCCATCCTCTCGACCTATCGTTTGCCATTTCCCGTGAGGTCATAGCTGTAATTTGGTGATACCCAATTGTTAGGATAAGCACTTAGAATAAAAGTTCAGATTAAAATGGCCAAATCTTTTTCAAAATGATTTTAAAGGTAGACGCAAAAATTACTGATTAAGAAAATATTGCAGTTGTTTACCAGCACCTGTCATATTGACAGGTGCTGGTAAACAACTGACAAGTATCGACAGGTGCTGCATCCTAATTGGTTTAGTAAATGTTCACCTGACCTCTCATATATGGCGTCATTTTAGGTTTACCACAGATCGACCTTTGTTTTTAACCGCAATTCATTTTAGACGACTGTTTGGAAAGCGATTTTTTTAAATTTTAAAACAATTTTTTGAGCGCAATTAATTAATAATGCTATTAATTTTAATCCATTTTGAAATTTAACAACATTTCAGGTTTTTACAACATTTTCTGTAAACTGCATTAAAAGACCAGGTAATATATTGAGTACATTTAACTGCTCATGAATACTGTATGTGCAGAGTAGGTAAAGCTGGTGTAATATATTACCCTAGACTTGTTTACTAATAATTTTGTGTTAAATATTAAAGTGCAAAAATATACTTTATTGTTTGCTGCTTTTGGAAGCATAAAACACAAAACACGAACTGTATTTCGTAAACACATCTGCGTACAGCAGTTGAACACTAACATTCACAAAAGAGGAGAGTAAAAGCGGTTTCTTTGGCATATCTTGAAGGTCTTGAAGTTTTGAATTTTCATTAGGCATCTGAAGCAAAAAATCTTGAACCTTTCGCTCGAACTTTGATTTGTTAACGATGTGAGTCATTTGAAAGCCTGTAACTTTTCTTGAGAGGTAAATGGTTAACAGACAGACTTGCAAAATCACCCTTCATTTTACAACTCAGGTTTAACAGTTGTTATTGAAATCTTAAAATTTTAACACTGAATGTATATTTATATTATATGATGGGCGCGACTTGCCAGAAACCACATATAATGTATACATCGGAATGTCTACTTATCACCTTAACACGTGAATTAATTGACATACTGTGAAAGATTCGAGCTTCAGACGGACGGGCTTCAGGCTAGAAACAGTTTCAGACTTACGATCTTCAAAGTTTCTCAAAGCACTGAGAGTTCATGCTTAAGTATAGGCCTACTGTTCTTCACTGAAAAACACTGTATTGGAAATTAATTGTTAAAACTATATAATGTACAAATACAAAATAAACTAATGTTAATAGTTTATATAGTTTATGCTAGAGTAGGCTGCATTACCTCTAGCTGGGCACCTTTACCTACTCACTGTTGGTCTTTTGTTATTGCTAAGGTGACACGTCTCTAGGGTTATGTAACAATTAAACATATTGTACTCTAGTTTTTAATTTTTATTAATTTTAATGTTTTGTTAATTTTGTTTTACTACATCTTTTCATGTAATGTATTTGTTTTAGCGCTATGTGTAATTATGCGCTGTATTTATTAAAGAGCTGCTATAAATTTTTGGAATGCATTGAATAAACTGCAAAGCATTTTTATGGGAATATTTGCTCCAAGACACGGAGCAGGCCTTGGAACAAATTAAACTTGCACATCGAGCTTTCACCATGTATGGCAATAGCTGAGCTAATCATTGGTCAATTTTATAAAGTGCCACAGCTGTAGTGACTGTAGAATCACGTTTTCTGTTTTTTTTATGAAGTGGAAAAATATTGACATGATTTCACAAGTTGTGCATATAGTATATATATACATACAGATATTATATGCGACAGCATTACGGTGTCTTACAGAAGCTGTTAGAGGGAAATGATGTTATTGGATCGCTCTGCATAAAGAAGCCATGGCCAGGCATTGCACGAACAATCTATGGAGACCATGAACGTTATTTGGATACATACTTTAGACCATTTCCAGGTGGGTGGCACTTATGAGGGTATATACGGTATGTTGGTACACATTTTCACTCATGGGTGTATATACTGTAGGTTGTTACCGGTTTGTACTCATGAGGGTATATACTGTAGGTTGTTACAAGTTTGTACTCATGAGGGTATATACTGTAGGTTGTTACAAGTTTACTTATCAGTGTATATACTGTAGGTTGTTACAAGTTTGTACTCATGAGTGTATATACAGTAGGTTGTTACAAGTTAGTACTCATGAGGGTATATACAGTTGGTTGTTACAAGTTTTTATTTGTGAGGGTATATACAGTAGGTTGTTACAAGTTTGTACTCATGAGGGTATGTACAGTAGGTTGTTACAAGTTTTTACTTGCGAGGGTATATATCGCACATGTAGTTTTAAAATTCCTTATCTACATAATACGTATGCGCCAAACAGACTGAAGTTGTCTGCTCACAGGAAAGGGCAACTGAGTTGTAGACTGGATGAAACCAGTTATCCGTACCAATCTACCTATATTGATAAATTCCACTTCGTTATTGTGTATGCGCGTGCATGTGTCCAAACTTCATGCCCATAGCTCCGTGCCTTCCACCAGGTAACGTTAGTCTGCGCAAATGTTACACGTTTCCACATTTTTGCCCAATTTCATCCAAACTTCACAGACATATACTTTGTTCCTTCCACCAGGTCACCAAAATATTTGGTTTCAAACCTCAGACTGGTTCCTGAGAACCAGCCTCTTAAGCACTCTTAAACACTCGCCTGCTGCATGCACGCGTTTCATACCGATCATTTCGTGACATTCAAAATTCCTCATGTGAATGAATCTCAGAAAATCGCTTTTCGTTTCTGCCCATCAGACAAGGTAATCTATCAAAGATAAAAGCTGCAGTTTTCCACAGCACTGTCTATGTATAAATAGAGTTTTCCTGCATTGAAATTGTTAAAACTACATGTATTCCATTTTGCTGGAATGCCTAGCCCATTTCATCAAGTTACGCATGTACAATCATAGAGGCGTTGTTTTACTGCCTACGGCATATTTAATATGAATAAGCAAGCCTACTACGAGCAATACATGGCTCAATTGGCAACCTTAAAAATTCCCGTTTTCCACATAAATGCACCGAGATCTATTTGATTAGAATCTCAAGAATGCACCTCACATGCATCGACTAAGGTCAATTGCCCTCTATCAATGCTTTCATTGATTAAGGGCGATGACACCAATCAATGCTTTCATTGATTGGTGTCATGAAAGCGGTTTGGCAAATAGTATTGAATATCGACACACATGCTGTGGGCTCTCGGATTGAAGAGGAAAGAAATCCTGGGCCACACCGGGCTTACTGCTAACGTATTACTCTACTATGTATTAATATATTATGTAGTAATATATTATGTATTAATATATTATGTATTAAATATATTATGTGTTAATATATTATGTGTTAATATATTATGTATTAATATATTATGTATTAATATATTATGTATTTATATATTATCTATTAATATATTAACACATAATATATTAATACATAATATATTATATGTTAATATATTATGTATTCATATATTATGTATTAGTATATTATGTATTAATATATTATGTATTCATATATTATGTATTCATATATTATGTATTCATATATTATGTATTCATATATTATGTATTCATATATTATGTATTCATATATTATGTATTTATATATTATGTATTCATATATTATGTATTAATTGTATGTGCAAATTGATATCCGCTATATGATAACTTAGCAGATATGATAATTTGTATATTATCACATTAACTATATTTTCCGTAGTTCGTTATACAAAATGGAAATATAGAGACTCTAAATTGGATTGTCTTGCACATTTATTTGCTGAGCAAAAATACTTGAGAAAGTTTTTTATTTCAGTTTTGAGCCTTTTGTTTGTCTCGCTAATTATTGTATTATTATATTGCATGTTTATGCTAAGTTACGTACTGTAAAATATCTTAATTCAACTAAAAAGAGAAGTGGGTTCATGTGGTATATACATGTAAGTATCAAGGACCTATTTTGTATATGTTCCTTATTACAAATAATCGGCGGTGTTTTTCCAGATTATTTCACCTTAGAATAATTCAAATATCAGATGAGACTGGTGAGATGCTGAAGACTTCCACTTGCTCAGTTCTTGACTTTATTCTCTCTTTCTTTATCCCACATGAAACTATTGAAATTTATATTTTCAAATAGAAATTTCAAATAATTTCAAGGATTTCATGAAATATTTTAGTAATCGTTCTTATATTTAGGCTACTATTTTTCTGGAGACGGAGCACATAGACATAGTAATGGCTACTACCAGGTAACAGGCAGAACGGATGACGTTATCAATGTCAGTGGCCATCGTCTGGGTACAGCTGAAGTAGAAGATGCAATCGTATGTATTAATCAGACAGATATATATCTTGTTCGCTTTCTATCTAATAATCGTTGAATAACCTGGGATGTACATCGCAACGAAAGCGGCAAGCGTCTGCAGCTTAATAGTCATGTAACCAGGCAGCCATGACGTATTCACTTCTTAAGAATAATCGATACTCACTGGTATCCCCATTCATGTTTTAAGAATAAGCTATATTCAATGGGTGCAATGGCTTGCCTTCATTGATTCTTTCAGATCTTTAATAACTATTATCGATTTTAGATTTCCTGCCGCAGTCGCCAACCTTTTACGTAAAGCACTTGTGCTAGAAATCCACCGAGTGTCAATACGTGACAGTTTTGTTTGCATTTCAGGGTCATTCAATCTTTCATGCTTTCAGCACTTCTCAGCGCATTTAGTTTAATAAAATAGATTACATTCTGGTTTATCTTATGGATGTTTCATCTAGCCTCTCTTTACATCATTCAATCATGTGCTCTTTGCAGACGTTTTTCCTGTCCCTTTAAACAGTGAATGTAAATGCAGCGCTTATCAGGCAACTCCTTCTGTAAATAGATTTACTCTCAGATAATTTCATTTGTAATGCTGTATGACTATTCAGGGTTCAATATTTTGCTCTTTTCACCCGGCTAGACTGAAATTGGAAAATTCGCTAGCTGTTTGCTATATATCACCTCTCAATTTCACTGCTTAATCACTCTACATTATTTTTTGTCATAGAATGAGCACGCAGCCGTGGCAGAGTCAGCCGTGATTGGCATTCCACATCCTATCAAAGGAGAAGGTATGATAATTTATTTCCTACAAACTCGTGTTGTAAAAGCTATGTATCATGTTGCGATATTAAAAGATGAATAATCCTCACCATTTTCTTTACTATAATAAGCGCTATGCCCATCTGTCTACCCGAAGCGAAAGATAGTGTCGACCCTAAAAAAGTTTACTCCGCCTTGGAGTTGGTCTCGGATATGCCGATTTGCATATAAGTGCTCCTCCAACTGTGCCACTGGACCACCCTGCAGGAATATGGAATAATTGTAGACATACTTATTACACATGATGATCTCTCACTGCTCACTGCCAGCATACTAGTCTTTACTATAATAAGAGTCGTGTTTGTCCGAAGTGGCAGTTGGCAGTTGAGAACAAAGATTCCATCATCCGGGATTCGAATCAGTGAACTTCAGATCAGCAGCCCAGCAGGCTACCAAATGCGCTAGTCATTCATGAATAGTGCAGAATAATTATACACCTACTATGTTTGCATGACGCGCATCATGCGAGTTTAGAGTTGTGCGTAAGTTGTGCTACCATGTGAATTAAGTGTTTCTATGGACATTGGCATGATGCGGATTGACTCCGGCGACTTGTTGAAAAAAGGTAAGGAATTGTACGCTATAAGTTGATAATTAGCGGCGCACGTGTTAGCAACGCAAGTGCGTCAAACTCTATCAAGAAACGACGACGAAAGCATTGAGAGTGTTTAAAATTGAATAGCTGGTGCGCCATTTTAATGCCTACGATTCGTAAGTGCTGTTTCCATTATTCGCAAGCAATATGGATTCGATAAAGTTTTGCGAAGCGCAAAACTCGCTTAGCTTGTGAATTTACGCCATTTCCATGATGTGGTTAACGTGCAGATTGGCTCAAATTTGCACATCATGCACGTCATGAAAACACAGTGATTTATTCACTGCGCTTTATCGGCACTCTTAGCAATCTCTCTGGCATGCTAGACTGCCAGAGTGCTAGGTACAATAAAATGTGTCAACCTTGCAAAGTCGATATACAAATGTGTCAGCCTTGCAAAGTCGATGAACAAATGTGTCAACCTTGCAAAGTCGATGTACGACTTTGATCGATGTACCTGAATCATGAGTCTGGCGAGTTCTGCCGACAAGACTTGCATCGAATCAAATTAGTTTTCAAGATTTATTTTCACTCAACTGGCTATTGGTAAATTTGATATGATAATGCATGGCTATCAAGTGTTCTGATGTAATTTCCTGTAGATCGATTTTGATCAGCTCCATTTATATATAGTCCGTGTGTAATCCACAATGACTGAAAGGAAATGGACTTGCCATCGTTTGTTTGCCGGTCCGATTTGTTTACTCAACTATTTTATCGTTTTGACCCCGTCAGCTTTTTGCTCTCTTTGATTCTTTATAACGTTTGTGGTTGTTAAATGATACGAAATAATTTTTAAAGTAATGCGTAAGGCTATAGTTGTTGCTCCATTATTGCTAGCTCGATGCTGTAATTCTCCAAAACGCATGAATAAGTTTTTAATTTGCACAGCTGGCTAGTCTATTAGTCTTCTATAGCAATAATGTTTAGTAACAGATGAATAAACCTTCTTATGTTTAAGAAACCTTTTCAACTATTGTTCTAAAGAATGTGGATGTTTAGTACGTCTCTATTATTCCCTTTAGTGTTGATCAATCAATGGAGCTGGCAGTTATAATCGGATGTGTGACTCCATATGCCCCCACATAAGGCTGGTTCACACTTCATCGCAGCCATTGTTTGAAATCCTAGTTTAATGAGTATGATGTCTGCTTGCTAGCTAGTGCACTCTCAGATGGCTGGTGAGTCCAATCCGAGATCGGCAAACTTCGTCACACATGTTGTGACAAATTTTGTTCATCGCAGTATGTCGGTATTAATCGTACAATACTTCAATGATCGTCTGTGATAATGATGTTCGCACTATCACAAACTCATCCACGTTTACATCAACAAATAGACCACGACATAGCAAATTTACAAGATGAATCAGCTCTAAATGACGATATACTAGTGCAGCAGTGACTGTTATGAAAGAAACTATAGATCAAGCAATCAGGGACAGCCAATCACTATCGCCGAAGTGGTGCGCACTGCACAGGCTGCCACCACTTCGTGGATGCTCAGTGCAGTACCTGGAAAGTTTGTCAGCCGCAATCTTTTCGCAATTCTTTCAATACGAATTTTTCAATTGTGAGTGTTGCCTTGGTGATGCCATCAGTTCACTGTACACATAGTCGATGAATAATCGACGAGAGGACAACTCCGACATACAGATATAGTATGACTCAGCCTTTAGACTACTTGAAATCTTTGTGATATCTGTCAAACTAGATAGTGTATTGCGTAGCCGACCTGTGCTCACAATCACTAGGGAAAGCATTATCGTTAATGAGCTGAGCATAAAAGTGCATCACAGCGAGCGACTACGGACAGGAGACACTTTTTAGGCCTGCTAGTTCAAAGTTCAACCCAAGGAACCTAACTATTTGCTTTCTTGTTTTCTCCTTATAGCACCTGCCAACCGCAATTATAACCGGGTTTGCCTTCTCTAGCGTCAGTCCAGGCGACCAGCACCCACTAAAAGCAAGCCCAAGCACATGCGATGATGATAAGTTTTTAAAAGAAGGGTTTATCTCTTTACAAGACAGCTTATTGTCAGCAAAATGTCAAGGGCAAAATATGAATATCGATAACTTCAATACTTTACTGAATCTCCATTGCAGACTTTAGCCCTAGCTCATGAGATTCATTTTCTAACATTGAATGAAGTTGTCACCTGGGAGTGATAAGCCTTTGTGAATATTGATAATATAGTATCAACTCTAATGCATCAGTGAGAATCAGCGGATGAACTCTAAGATCACCTTCACTAAATGGATGATTGCTATTTATAGTAATGCTGTGAATCACTATTTTGCTTTCAGTTTCAGGAATACGGAATTACTGAAAATTAAAATGCGGTCTAAACAGTATTTACTTTTCACTGTTTTGCTGTCTGACCAAGCTGAACCCAAGCGAGAAAAAAATCCACTTCCAATAGGTCTTTTCACGCCTACTAATCAACTCAACATCTAAAGCCATACTCTAGCTGATAATCCTTCATTAGCTCATGGTCAATTTCAACAATTGGTATGGCAAATGAGCGCTTCGACCTTGGACAGACATTACACACGCAAATAGACCAGCTATATTTACTGGTTATTGCTAAAAGTTATTCCTATTGGTTATTGCTATTAGTTATTCCTATTGGTTATTGCTATTAGTTATTCCTATTGGTTAATTGCTATTAGTTATTCCTGTTGGTTAATTTGTACTAGTTATTCCTATTGGTTATTGTTATTACTTATTCCTATTGGTTATTGCTATTAATTATTCCTATTGGTTATTGCTATTAGTTACTCCTATTGATTAATTTGTACTAGTTATTCCTATTGGTTATTGTTATTACTTATTCCTATTGGTTATTGCTATTAATTATTCCTATTGGTTATTGCTATTAGTTATTCCTATTGATTAATTTGTACTAGTTATTCCTATTGGTTTTTGCTATTAGTCATTTCTCTTGGTTATTGTTGTTAGCTATTCCTATAGGTTAATTGCTATTAGTTATTCCTATTGGTTATTGCTATTAGTTACTCCTATTGGTTGTTGCTATTAGTTATTCCTATTGGTTTATTCTTATTAGTTATTCCTATTGGTTATTGTTATTAGTTATTCCTATTGGTTATTGTTATTAGTTACTCCTATTGCTTATTGCTATTAGTTACTCCTATTGGTTATTGCTATTAGCTATTTCTATTGGTTAATTGCTAAAAGTTATTCCTCTTGGTTATTAGCTATTAGTTATTCCTATCCCTAATCAGTGCTCAGTGTAGCAATAGCATATCTGAAAACTCTGGGTCATATCTAAGGTTTGCCAATTAAAATAGCTAATGTTTTGTGTTCCTATGTTTTCGAAGTTTTCCAGAGTGCCATGCTCAATTCATTGTAACATGTCTAAGAACATCTTGAAAACATAAAGGTAGAAATCAGATCTCTTATATACAGACCATAACATAGCCAGAGCGATTTTGCTGTTACCTGATTGTGACATCTGCAAGCAATCTTAGCTTCCAAAACTAGTTTATAAGCTAATAATGTTATGAAATGCAATTATTGGTAACTCAATGCGAACACTTGCTTATAATTGCGTCCTTCCTTTTGCCTATAATTATTATCGGCTTTTAGTTACGGCGAAGCTGTAAGCCCAGTCTTCTTAGTGGCCCTTTTAAGCGTTATCACCTGAAAACAGATCTCAAGTGACAGTTTGACTCAGTATATTTGAAGACAGAGCTCATCTGACATTGTGATTTAGTATATATTTGGAGACAGAGGTCAGGTGACAGTGTGACTCAGCATATTTGAAGACAGATCTCAGGTGACAGTGTGACTCAGTATATTTGAAGACAGAGCTCATCTGACATTGTGATTTAGTATATACGTATTTGGAGACAGAGGTCAGGTGACAGTTTGACTCAGTATATTTGGAGACAGAGCTTATCTGACATTGTGATTTAGTATATACGTATTTGGAGACAGAGGTCAGGTGACAGTGTGACTCAGTATATTTGAAGACAGATCTCAACATAAGTGTAGGTATGCCATGTATATATTGAATTCGTGAGATATTATAATTATATCTAATGATTGGTTTTAGGTATATATGCGTTTCTAGTCCTCAAGGATGATGTCGTGCTTGATCAAGTCTGCATTGTATCGGAGGTGAATTCCTTGGTGTCAACCGCCATTGCCAAGTTTGCAGTCCCAGATCACATTCTAGTGAGTCCACTTAATTTTCTAGTTACAGTGCACCCTCGAGATACGATGTTAATCCGTTCCAAGGCTAGCATCGTATGGCGAAAAAATCGTATGTCCGGGTATAGAAACCATTGTAATTATACAATGGAAAAATGCAAGGTAAAAATTGTCCAAATTTTTATAAAAATGTGGTACATATAGAAAATTAATAACAAAATAGTATGTTAATTTATGTTTTAGTATGTATTTTGAATTAGTTTACTGAATTTCAACTTATTATCACGAAATTTTATCCTTCATAAGTTTCTGTCTTCACTTTCATTATAAAATTTAGCGTGTCTGGTTGAAACCTTTTTCAACCAGAATTCAATAAGAAAGGCCGAGCGATGCAGTTATCGAAAGCGGCCTCGCACACACCTGACCATTTAATGGCTACCGAAAAGAAAAATGAAATTTTATTTACTATTATACAGGACGTACATACCTTCGGAGTAACGTGACTTGAGCTGGTACATGTTGCGAATAAAGCAGAGGAGGTAAAAACGTATCAATGTTAATTATGTTGCTGTACACTTGAAGGTTAATTTAATACGTAATGAAATGGAATTTTTAGCAGGCGAAAGAAAGTTGTCTAGTCCTGTCAAATTTTTTTTGTGATTTAAAAGAAAAAATGCTGGTGCAATGCAGAAAAATGCTAGCTAGCTAACGCTTGTAGAAGGATCCAAAGAAGGTGTTACAGTAGTTTTTCTTGTATGAAACGTGCACAAGAATCAATGTAACCATACGTACAAAGTTTGTACGTATTTATACACTAGAAGACAAGGCTCTAACAAGTTTCATAAAGTAATGTGAATGCATCAACTATCTTGAGTAGCTAGTTCTACGAGTTACATACATACGATGAATTGTATTCACATAGGAGATAACAAGCCCATCTGCAAAAACATGGTTAAACAAGAAAATAAAACAAAATCAAAAGGAAACAAATAAAATGAATAAAATATGAAAAACGTGCCACACAAGAGATAAATAATATATATTATACATGTATTGTTTTAATGTACCATTGCACATCAGTAAATTAAACACTTGAAACATTTCTGCCAATGTGGGGGTTTTCTGTATCTTTTATCTCCCCGCCCTTACTAATTGGTTGCTCCTTTTGAATGCCGATCGCGTGCATGACCTTCTAACTCCTTCAAATCTTCAGTCGTATGCTTCTTCTTGTGCTTGCTTTAATGGAGTTCTTTTTTAATAATAATTGCAAATGCTGATTGGTTGCGACCATATTCCTTGACAATGTTAATAATACGGATGCCTTCTTATTTACGACATCCAACTTCGTTGACATAGAAATCATTTTTCCTTCGTTTTGTATCAGTCTCAGATTCCATAGCTAACGAATTAAGTGTAGATACTCGTAGTTATATACGTATGCTGACTAAAAGTTTATAATAAAAGATATTATAACGCTACAAATGAATATTTCCTCTGCCTTGAGTATTTTACACGAAATTTTCCACGCGGAATTCTGACATAGAGAAGTCGATCATCGTGTCTCTTCTAAACGTTCGGAAAATGTTTTCGGCATACTATGTTTCGGTGTCTTTTTTATTTCGGCATGCGTTATGAGCACACCGACCGCCAAATTTTAACTCGGGCGAAACTTTTCTCACAATCGTATGGTGAAATAAAATTCGTATAGCGAGGGGAAGATCGCACAATGTTTGACTTCGTAAGGTGAAAAAATCGTATATCAGGGTAATCGTATCTCGAGGGTACACTGTATTCTCTAGTGAATCTATTTGGGCATCATCCGTTTTTGCTCTTGTCTTTGAGACGATTTATGCAATACCACTAGCATTTACCATACACACTGCCGTAAGATCCATATAAGGGTCAGTGTGACCACTGCCAAGATGCACAGTCAAGTCATGCTCTGATTTGTCAACCAGTAATCAGAGTTTCCATGTTCACTTCCTAATGAACATCCAGTCAACAGTGGTCTGACTTCCTAATGAACATCCAGTCAACAGTGGTCTGACTTCCTAATGAACATCCAGTCAACAGTGGTCTGACTTCCTAATGAACATCCAGTCAACAGTGGTCTGACTTCCTAATAAATATCCAGTCAACAGTGGTCTGACTCCCTAATAAGCATCCAGTCAACAGTGGTCTGACTTCCTAATGAACATCCAGTCAACAGTGGTCTGACTTCCTAATGAACATCCAGTCAACAGTGGTCTGACTTCCTAATGAACATCCAGTCAACAGTGGTCTGACTTCCTAATAAATATCCAGTCAACAGTGGTCTGACTCCCTAATAAGCATCCAGTCAACAGTGGTCTGACTTCCTAATGAACATCCAGTCAACAGTGGTCTGACTTCCTAATGAACATCCAGTCAACAGTGGTCTGACTTCCTAATAAATATCCAGTCAACAGTGGTCTGACTCCCTAATAAGCATCCAGTCAACAGTGGTCTGACTTCCTAATGAACATCCAGTCAACAGTGGTCTGACTTCCTAATAAACATCCAGTCAACAGTGGTCTGACTTCCTAATGAACATCCAGTCAACAGTGGTCTGATATCCTAATGAACATCCAGTCAACAGTGGTCTGACTTTCTAATGAACATCCAGTCAACAGTGGTCTGACTTTCTAATGAACATCCAGTCAACAGTGGTCTGACTTCCTAATGAACATCCAGTCAACAGTGGTCTGATATCCTAATGAACATCCAGTCAACAGTGGTCTGACTTCCTAATGAACATCCAGTCAACAGTGGTCTGACTTCCTAATGAACATCCAGTCAACAGTGGTCTGACTTCCTAATGAACATCCAGTCAACAGTGGTCTGACTTCCTAATAAATATCCAGTCAACAGTGGTCTGACTCCCTAATAAGCATCCAGTCAACAGTGGTCTGACTTCCTAATGAACATCCAGTCAACAGTGGTCTGACTTCCTAATGAACATCCAGTCAACAGTGGTCTGACTTCCTAATAAATATCCAGTCAACAGTGGTCTGACTCCCTAATAAGCATCCAGTCAACAGTGGTCTGACTTCCTAATGAACATCCAGTCAACAGTGGTCTGACTTCCTAATAAACATCCAGTCAACAGTGGTCTGACTTCCTAATGAACATCCAGTCAACAGTGGTCTGATATCCTAATGAACATCCAGTCAACAGTGGTCTGACTTTCTAATGAACATCCAGTCAACAGTGGTCTGATATCCTAATGAACATCCAGTCAACAGTGGTCTGACTTCCTAATAAGCATCCAGTCAACAGTGGTCAGACTTCCTAATAAACATCCAGTCAACAGTGGTCTGACTTCCTAATAAACATCCAGTCAACAGTGGTCTGACTTCCTAATGAACATCCAGTCAACAGTGGTCTGACTCCCTAATAAACATCCAGTCAACAGTGGTCTGACTTCCTAATAAACATCCAGTCAACAGTGGTCTGACTTCCTAATAAACATCCAATCAACAGTGGTCTGACTTCCTAATGAACATCCAGTCAACAGTGGTCTGACTCCCTAATAAACATCCAGTCAACAGTGGTCTGACTTCCTAATAAACATCCAGTCAACAATGGTCTGACTTCCTAATGAACATCCAGTCAACAGTGGTCTGACTTCCTAATAAACATCCAGTCAACAGTGGTCTGACTTCCTAATAAACATCCAGTCAACAGTGGTCTGATATCCTAATAAACATCCAGTCAACAGTGGTCTGATATCCTAATAAACATCCAGTCAACAGTGGTCTGACTTCCTAATGAACATCCAGTCAACAGTGGTCTGATATCCTAATAAACATCCAGTCAACAATGGTCTGACTTCCTAATGAACATCCAGTCAACAGTGGTCTGACTTCCTAATAAACATCCAGTCAACAGTGATCTGACTTCCTAATAAACATCCAGTCAACAGTGGTCTGATATCCTAATAAACATCCAGTCAACAGTGGTTTGACTTCCTAATAAGCATCCAGTCAACAGTGGTCTGACTTCCTAATAAACATCCAGTCAACAGTGGTCTGACTTCCTAATAAACATCCAGTCAACAGTGGTCTGACTTCCTAATGAACATCCAGTCAACAGTGGTCTGACTCCCTAATAAACATCCAGTCAACAGTGGTCTGACTTCCTAATAAACATCCAGTCAACAGTGGTCTGACTTCCTAATAAACATCCAGTCAACAGTGGTCTGACTTCCTAATGAACATCCAGTCAACAGTGGTCTGACTCCCTAATAAACATCCAGTCAACAGTGGTCTGACTTCCTAATAAACATCCAGTCAACAATGGTCTGACTTCCTAATGAACATCCAGTCAACAGTGGTCTGACTTCCTAATAAACATCTAGTCAACAGTGGTCTGACTTCCTAATAAACATCCAGTCAACAGTGGTCTGATATCCTGATAAACATCCAGTCAACAGTGGTCTGACTTCCTAATGAACATCCGGTCAACAGTGGTCTGACTCCCTAATAAACATCCAGTCAACAGTGGTCAGACTTCCTAATAAACATCCAGTCAACAGTGGTCTGACTTCCTAATAAACATCCAGTCAACAGTGGTCTGACTTCCTAATGAACATCCAGTCAACAGTGGTCTGACTCCCTAATAAACATCCAGTCAACAGTGGTCTGACTTCCTAATAAACATCCAGTCAACAGTGGTCTGACTTCCTAATAAACATCCAGTCAACAGTGGTCTGACTTCCTAATGAACATCCAGTCAACAGTGGTCTGACTCCCTAATAAACATCCAGTCAACAGTGGTCTGACTTCCTAATAAACATCCAGTCAACAATGGTCTGACTTCCTAATGAACATCCAGTCAACAGTGGTCTGACTTCCTAATAAACATCCAGTCAACAGTGGTCTGACTTCCTAATAAACATCCAGTCAACAGTGGTCTGATATCCTAATAAACATCCAGTCAACAGTGGTCTGACTTCCTAATGAACATCCAGTCAACAGTGGTCTGACTTCCTAATAAACATCCAGTCAACAGTGGTCTGACTTCCTAATAAACATCCAGTCAACAGTGGTCTGATATCCTAATAAACATCCAGTCAACAGTGGTCTGACTTCCTAATGAACATCCAGTCAACAGTGGTCTGACATCCTAATAAACATCCAGTCAACAGTGGTCTGATATCCTAATAAACATCCAGTCAACAGTGGTCTGACTTCCTAATGAACATCCAGTCAACAGTGGTCTGACTTCCTAATAAACATCCAGTCAACAGTGGTCTGACTTCCTAATAAGCATCCAGTCAACAGTGGTCTGACTTCCTAATGAACATCCAGTCAACAGTGGTCTGACATCCTAATAAACATCCAGTCAACAGTGGTCTGATATCCTAATAAACATCCAGTCAACAGTGGTCTGACTTCCTAATGAACATCCAGTCAACAGTGGTCTGACTTCCTAATGAACATCCAGTCAACAGTGGTCTGACTTCCTAATAAACATCCAGTCAACAGTGGTCTGACTTCCTAATAAACATCCAGTCAACAGTGGTCTGATATCCTAATAAACATCCAGTCAACAGTGGTCTGACTTCCTAATGAACATCCAGTCAACAGTGGTCTGACATCCTAATAAACATCCAGTCAACAGTGGTCTGATATCCTAATAAACATCCAGTCAACAGTGGTCTGACTTCCTAATGAACATCCAGTCAACAGTGGTCTGACTTCCTAATAAACATCCAGTCAACAGTGGTCTGACTTCCTAATAAGCATCCAGTCAACAGTGGTCTGACTTCCTAATAAACATCCAGTCAACAGTGGTCTGACATCCTAATAAACATCCAGTCAACAGTGGTCTGACTTCCTAATAAGCATCCAGTCAACAGTGGTCTGACTTCCTAATGAACATCCAGTCAACAGTGGTCTGACATCCTAATAAACATCCAGTCAACAGTGGTCTGATATCCTAATAAACATCCAGTCAACAGTGGTCTGACTTCCTAATGAACATCCAGTCAACAGTGGTCTGACTTCCTAATGAACATCCAGTCAACAGTGGTCTGACTCCCTAATAAACATCCAGTCAACAGTGGTCTGACTTCCTAATGAACATCCAGTCAACAGTGGTCTGACATCCTAATAAACATCCAGTCAACAGTGGTCTGATATCCTAATAAACATCCAGTCAACAGTGGTCTGACTTCCTAATGAACATCCAGTCAACAGTGGTCTGACTTCCTAATAAACATCCAGTCAACAGTGGTCTGATATCCTAATGAACATCCAGTCAACAGTGGTCTGACTTCCTAATAAACATCCAGTCAACAGTGGTCTGATATCCTAATGAACATCCAGTCAACAGTGGTCTGACTTCCTAATAAACATCCAGTCAACAGTGGTCTGATATCCTAATAAACATCCAGTCAACAGTGGTCAGACTTCCTAATAAACATCCAGTCAACAGTGGTCTGATATCCTAATAAACATCCAGTCAACAGTGGTCAGACTTCCTAATAAACATCCAGTCAACAGTGGTCTGACTTCCTAATAAACATCCAGTCAACAGTGGTCTGATATCCTAATAAACATCCAGTCAACAGTGGTCTGACTTCCTAATAAACATCCAGTCAACAGTGGTCTGACTTCCTAATAAACATCCAGTCAACAGTGGTCTGATATCCTAATAAACATCCAGTCAACAGTGGTCTGACTTCCTAATAAACATCCAGTCAACAGTGGTCTGACTTCCTAATAAACATCCAGTCAACAGTGGTCTGATATCCTAATAAACATCCAGTCAACAGTGGTCTGATATCCTAATAAACATCCAGTCAACAGTGGTCTGATATCCTAATAAACATCCAGTCAACAGTGGTCTGACTTCCTAATGAACATCCAGTCAACAGTGGTCAGACTTCCTAATAAACATCCAGTCAACAGTGGTCTGATATCCTAATAAACATCCAGTCAACAGTGGTCAGACTTCCTAATAAACATCCAGTCAACAGTGGTCTGACTTCCTAATAAACATCCAGTCAACAGTGGTCTGATATCCTAATAAACATCCAGTCAACAGTGGTCTGACATCCTAATAAACATCCAGTCAACAGTGGTCTGATATCCTAATAAACATCCAGTCAACAGTGGTCTGACTTCCTAATGAACATCCAGTCAACAGTGGTCTGACTTCCTAATGAACATCCAGTCAACAGTGGTCTGACTCCCTAATAAACATCCAGTCAACAGTGGTCTGACTTCCTAATGAACATCCAGTCAACAGTGGTCTGACATCCTAATAAACATCCAGTCAACAGTGGTCTGATATCCTAATAAACATCCAGTCAACAGTGGTCTGACTTCCTAATGAACATCCAGTCAACAGTGGTCTGACTTCCTAATAAACATCCAGTCAACAGTGGTCTGATATCCTAATGAACATCCAGTCAACAGTGGTCTGACTTCCTAATAAACATCCAGTCAACAGTGGTCTGATATCCTAATGAACATCCAGTCAACAGTGGTCTGACTTCCTAATAAACATCCAGTCAACAGTGGTCTGATATCCTAATAAACATCCAGTCAACAGTGGTCAGACTTCCTAATAAACATCCAGTCAACAGTGGTCTGATATCCTAATAAACATCCAGTCAACAGTGGTCAGACTTCCTAATAAACATCCAGTCAACAGTGGTCTGACTTCCTAATAAACATCCAGTCAACAGTGGTCTGATATCCTAATAAACATCCAGTCAACAGTGGTCTGACTTCCTAATAAACATCCAGTCAACAGTGGTCTGACTTCCTAATAAACATCCAGTCAACAGTGGTCTGATATCCTAATAAACATCCAGTCAACAGTGGTCTGACTTCCTAATAAACATCCAGTCAACAGTGGTCTGACTTCCTAATAAACATCCAGTCAACAGTGGTCTGATATCCTAATAAACATCCAGTCAACAGTGGTCTGATATCCTAATAAACATCCAGTCAACAGTGGTCAGACTTCCTAATAAACATCCAGTCAACAGTGGTCTGACTTCCTAATAAACATCCAGTCAACAGTGGTCTGATATCCTAATAAACATCCAGTCAACAGTGGTCTGACTTCCTAATAAACATCCAGTCAACAATGGTCTGACTTCCTAATGAACATCCAGTCAACAGTGGTCTGACTTCCTAATAAACATCCAGTCAACAGTGGTCTGACTTCCTAATAAACATCCAGTCAACAGTGGTCTGATATCCTAATAAACATCCAGTCAACAGTGGTCTGATATCCTAATAAACATCCAGTCAACAGTGGTCTGACTTCCTAATGAACATCCAGTCAACAGTGGTCTGATATCCTAATAAACATCCAGTCAACAATGGTCTGACTTCCTAATGAACATCCAGTCAACAGTGGTCTGACTTCCTAATAAACATCCAGTCAACAGTGATCTGACTTCCTAATAAACATCCAGTCAACAGTGGTCTGATATCCTAATAAACATCCAGTCAACAGTGGTCTGACTTCCTAATAAGCATCCAGTCAACAGTGGTCTGACTTCCTAATAAACATCCAGTCAACAGTGGTCTGACTTCCTAATAAACATCCAGTCAACAGTGGTCTGACTTCCTAATGAACATCCAGTCAACAGTGGTCTGACTCCCTAATAAACATCCAGTCAACAGTGGTCTGACTTCCTAATAAACATCCAGTCAACAGTGGTCTGACTTCCTAATAAACATCCAGTCAACAGTGGTCTGACTTCCTAATGAACATCCAGTCAACAGTGGTCTGACTCCCTAATAAACATCCAGTCAACAGTGGTCTGACTTCCTAATAAACATCCAGTCAACAATGGTCTGACTTCCTAATGAACATCCAGTCAACAGTGGTCTGACTTCCTAATAAACATCTAGTCAACAGTGGTCTGACTTCCTAATAAACATCCAGTCAACAGTGGTCTGATATCCTGATAAACATCCAGTCAACAGTGGTCTGACTTCCTAATGAACATCCGGTCAACAGTGGTCTGACTCCCTAATAAACATCCAGTCAACAGTGGTCAGACTTCCTAATAAACATCCAGTCAACAGTGGTCTGACTTCCTAATAAACATCCAGTCAACAGTGGTCTGACTTCCTAATGAACATCCAGTCAACAGTGGTCTGACTCCCTAATAAACATCCAGTCAACAGTGGTCTGACTTCCTAATAAACATCCAGTCAACAGTGGTCTGACTTCCTAATAAACATCCAGTCAACAGTGGTCTGACTTCCTAATGAACATCCAGTCAACAGTGGTCTGACTCCCTAATAAACATCCAGTCAACAGTGGTCTGACTTCCTAATAAACATCCAGTCAACAATGGTCTGACTTCCTAATGAACATCCAGTCAACAGTGGTCTGACTTCCTAATAAACATCCAGTCAACAGTGGTCTGACTTCCTAATAAACATCCAGTCAACAGTGGTCTGATATCCTAATAAACATCCAGTCAACAGTGGTCTGACTTCCTAATGAACATCCAGTCAACAGTGGTCTGACTTCCTAATAAACATCCAGTCAACAGTGGTCTGACTTCCTAATAAACATCCAGTCAACAGTGGTCTGATATCCTAATAAACATCCAGTCAACAGTGGTCTGACTTCCTAATGAACATCCAGTCAACAGTGGTCTGACATCCTAATAAACATCCAGTCAACAGTGGTCTGATATCCTAATAAACATCCAGTCAACAGTGGTCTGACTTCCTAATGAACATCCAGTCAACAGTGGTCTGACTTCCTAATAAACATCCAGTCAACAGTGGTCTGACTTCCTAATAAGCATCCAGTCAACAGTGGTCTGACTTCCTAATGAACATCCAGTCAACAGTGGTCTGACATCCTAATAAACATCCAGTCAACAGTGGTCTGATATCCTAATAAACATCCAGTCAACAGTGGTCTGACTTCCTAATGAACATCCAGTCAACAGTGGTCTGACTTCCTAATGAACATCCAGTCAACAGTGGTCTGACTTCCTAATAAACATCCAGTCAACAGTGGTCTGACTTCCTAATAAACATCCAGTCAACAGTGGTCTGATATCCTAATAAACATCCAGTCAACAGTGGTCTGACTTCCTAATGAACATCCAGTCAACAGTGGTCTGACATCCTAATAAACATCCAGTCAACAGTGGTCTGATATCCTAATAAACATCCAGTCAACAGTGGTCTGACTTCCTAATGAACATCCAGTCAACAGTGGTCTGACTTCCTAATAAACATCCAGTCAACAGTGGTCTGACTTCCTAATAAGCATCCAGTCAACAGTGGTCTGACTTCCTAATAAACATCCAGTCAACAGTGGTCTGACATCCTAATAAACATCCAGTCAACAGTGGTCTGACTTCCTAATAAGCATCCAGTCAACAGTGGTCTGACTTCCTAATGAACATCCAGTCAACAGTGGTCTGACATCCTAATAAACATCCAGTCAACAGTGGTCTGATATCCTAATAAACATCCAGTCAACAGTGGTCTGACTTCCTAATGAACATCCAGTCAACAGTGGTCTGACTTCCTAATGAACATCCAGTCAACAGTGGTCTGACTCCCTAATAAACATCCAGTCAACAGTGGTCTGACTTCCTAATGAACATCCAGTCAACAGTGGTCTGACATCCTAATAAACATCCAGTCAACAGTGGTCTGATATCCTAATAAACATCCAGTCAACAGTGGTCTGACTTCCTAATGAACATCCAGTCAACAGTGGTCTGACTTCCTAATAAACATCCAGTCAACAGTGGTCTGATATCCTAATGAACATCCAGTCAACAGTGGTCTGACTTCCTAATAAACATCCAGTCAACAGTGGTCTGATATCCTAATGAACATCCAGTCAACAGTGGTCAGACTTCCTAATAAACATCCAGTCAACAGTGGTCTGATATCCTAATAAACATCCAGTCAACAGTGGTCTGACTTCCTAATAAACATCCAGTCAACAGTGGTCTGATATCCTAATAAACATCCAGTCAACAGTGGTCTGACTTCCTAATAAACATCCAGTCAACAGTGGTCTGACTTCCTAATAAACATCCAGTCAACAGTGGTCTGATATCCTAATAAACATCCAGTCAACAGTGGTCTGACTTCCTAATAAACATCCAGTCAACAGTGGTCTGACTTCCTAATAAACATCCAGTCAACAGTGGTCTGATATCCTAATAAACATCCAGTCAACAGTGGTCTGATATCCTAATAAACATCCAGTCAACAGTGGTCTGACTTCCAAGGAGTCAGGTTATTTTACAAGAGAGAGTTGATATTAATTAACTACCTCGTTTTAACACTTCTCATTTATTATCACAAATACATTGCCTAAAACTGCTACAAAAAAATTATATGTGAGAAACTCAACTAATAAAGTAATAGTCCATAAAAAAAGGTTTTGGTTGTTGATTCGTTCCCGTCAAAAACAGAGACATTGGTGTGTAGCTTTAGTGATTCAGAGAATGGGTGTTGCATAGGAGAGGTTGTGCTTGAGATACATTAAGTTTAACATTGACTACCTATACTTTAAATGAAGATATTTGTGTGTTTTAATATTTAATAATTTTCTTTTTTATTTATCAGGGTTTTCTTCTTCGCATCGCTTTTACTTTTTTCCCGTGAGATAACTACTTGACAACTTCAAAGATCTTTTAGAGGTTTGATTCAAAGATGTTTACTCAAGTTTTCTTTACTTTTTGCTGGCTTCTAAAGAAAGCGTCTTCTTTATTTCGCTACCATTAGTATTCTTGGCGTCTGTGATTGTAAAACTATAAAAGTAAGGTTTAATATTATTCATGCACTTTAGAACTTACTATTCATCGCAAGGCTGCTGCTGCCTGTCTGTAACAGCCAGCCATCTTGTGTTTGCTAGTTTGATGGTTTTACTTTTTATACCTGCAGACAGGTTGTATGAGCCATTATTATCTAAAAATTAAGTTTATTACTTATTACTTAAAGCTCCCATAATGATGCTAGATTTTATTCAAATACAAGCTGTTCACATATGAAACATCATTCTTAAGAGCTAAATAGGATCTTTACACCATCTATAGGTAACTTTACTACTGAGACCATTGACTTGAATTATTCAGTTCAGTTTTTTCATTAGATCTACTACCGATGAACTTTGACTACGCCATATCTTGATCACGACTCCAAAAATTATGCTTTCTATGAAACCAACATCGATCCCTTAACAAGTACAAATATGATACACATGAAACCATATCTGTACCTCTACAAGTACAAATATTATCTACATGAAACCATATCTGTACCTTTACAAGTACAAATATGATTCACATGAAAAAAATGCCTGTACTTCAACAAGTACAGAGATGATTCACAAGAAAACATATCTATACCTCTACAAGCACAAATATGATCCACTTGAAAACATATCTATACCTCAACAAGCACAAATATGATTTATATAAAAACATGTCCATACCTTGACAAGTATGAGTCACATGAACCCATATTTATACCTCTACAAGTACAAATATTATCTACATGAAACCATATCTGTACCTCGACAAGCACAAATACGATTCACAGGAAAAAAATGCCTCTACTTCGACAAGTACAGAGATGATTCACAAGAAAACATATCTATACCTCTACAAGCACAAATATGATTTACATGAACACATGTCCATACCTTGACAAGTATGAGTCACATGAATCCATATTTATACCTCTACAAGTACAAATATGATTAACATGAAACCATTCTTTTTTCTAGTCAAATCCTTAGGATAGGTGAATAAACATCTCAATTTGACCTTCTGTACAACCCGTTATTTTGTTTGTTATTATTCGCTCTTTATTCTGTAACTTTAAGTTAGGCTGGTTTACTGCAGTCAAACACTATATGATGTTGTGTTGTGATGTCATAGTCGCTCTTTTGCTTATGAGGCAAAGGGGTAGAAAAGAACTGATCTGAACATTTTAATATCGATCAAGTTTTATGGATTTTATTCTTAAAACATCCTGGCAGTTAGATCACCTCAAACATTAAAACCAATCACAAATAATAGAAAAATACCGATACTTTCTAATAGAATCTACTAAAATTTTGTTTAAGTTCATTTTTAATAAATAATTTTTATTAGCCCGGGCAACTCAATTCTTAGAAATATTTGAATAATAAAATCTATATGGAGGTGTTAGCCAATGTCAAGTTTCAAAAATGTGTGTTTATCAAAATACTATTGTAAAAAGGCGTGATAGTGACCAAGTTTATGTATTTAATGAAAATCGTTATGGGCATATTAACTTTACATTAATCAAAATGCATAATCATTCAGCATACTCATGCAGAAGCAGTGAGGCAGGTCAATGGCAAATACAAAGTATTGTTATTGACCTGTAGTTACTTTCCCAAGGATAAAGCTCAATGTCATGGGCAATGAATTATTACTGCATTATTACTGCATTATCTATGCATTGTTACTGCTTATTACTGCATTTTTTCCTGTTGCCAGAGGGTTTTTGGCGAGCTATGTTTAAGATAGCGTAACATTTTTTACACAAAAAAATCTTATTAAATGGCATAGTTACAAGCATTGTCATTTGACCGCACCCTTTGGGGTTATATATTCAAAGGATTTACGTTTATAGTTGTCTACTACTAATAACAACAGTGTATTTTTATTATTATAGCTCATAAATCAGAAATTTTGTCTAGGGGTTTATACAGTACTGGCAGTAAACTTGGCCATGACTGGAAATTCTACCGAGTCAAATCGGGTAGCCTGCAGGCGGATGTTCAAGAGACTGGTTTTCAGGAACCAGATGGAGTTTTGAAACCAAATATTTTTGGTGACTTTGGTGAAAGGCACGGAGCATATGTGTGTGGAGTTTAGATAAAATTGGGCAAAAAATGTGGATATGCAGACTAACAGACAGACACACGGACACACATACATACAGAGTGGGATGTATTAATAAAAGATACAATATAGACAACCCACTGCTATATAAACATCAATTCTACATTTCTTCTAGACTGGCATCAATATCAGAGCCTCCAAATTTTTTCAAAAGCTTCAGTATTTGCTCGTGATGGCAGGTTTTTTTATTTGTTTTTGAATAGCTTCCTGTGACAGAGTTTGCCTTTTTCAAAAACACTTACGACCCAGAAAAGTTTGTTACCTCTATTCCATCGGCTTGTTTTGATCAGTATAGCAGTGTGAGTAAAACAATAGATATTGCCACCTTAGAGAGTTTTAATCATATAGACTACATTGGGTGTTTGAGAAGCCAGTTTTCAGAAACTAAACGCAGTTTTGAAACCAAATATTTTTGGTGACCTGGTGGAAGGAACGGAGCACATAAGTGTAAAGTTTGGCCAAAATCGATCAAAAATTGTAGAAACTTGAAGCGTTTACGCAGGCCAATGCACAATGACAAATTGGTTTATATTTATATAGATGTTTCAGTACTAACAAAGCAGCACATGCAGAATCTCCTATTTGTATATCTGCACACAAAAAATACAAGCACCAAAATTCTTTAATGTTTTTCGCTGTGTAGTCAAATAAAGTATAGCTTACGCTCTAAGTAGGCACTCAGTTGTCCTGGTTTCCATCAGGCGAAGGGCGGATCAAGGGACGCTAACTTACTTCATTTGGACAGAAATTAATTCTTTTCCATAATAAGAGGACTGCTTGTCCATCACCGCAATTAGAGGTTAAGATAAATGATTGATATGGGCGGGGTTCGAACTCACGGCTTTTAGCTTGGTGGCCCGGCAATCTAACACCTACACTAATCGACAGTCTTATTGTCTCCTTTGTTATATGAGCAAACAACAGTCATCATTGGCTCAAAATGAGGAGAATTGAAGCTAACCTCTGGTCATGAGATATATTTTCGACCATCTCTAACACACTAATCAACAGTATTCCGATGTTTTCGAATAGCTATGCGTATAGTTGTTCACTAAATGTTTCAAAATGAAAAACCTGATGAACATTCACAGCACACTAGACCACCAGGGTACTAATGCACACTCTTGTATCAATCATTCACAGCACACTAGACCACCAGGGTACTAATGCACACTCCTGTATCAATCATTCACAGCACACTAGACCACCAGGGTACTAATGTACACTCCTGTATCAATCATTCACAGCACACTAGACCACCAGGGTACTAATGCACACTCCTGTATCAATCATTAACAGCACACTAGACCACCAGGGTAATAATTCACACTCCTCTATCAATCATTCACAGCACACTAGACCACCAGGGTACTAATGCACACTCCTGTATCAATCATTAACAGCACACTAGACCACCAGGGTAATAATGCACACTCCTTTTTCAATCATTCACAGCACACTAGACCACCAGGGTACTAATGCACACTCCTGTATCAATCATTAACAGCACACTAGACCACCAGGGTAATAATTCACACTCCTCTATCAATCATTCACAGCACACTAGACCACCAGGGTACTAATGCACACTCCTGTATCAATCATTAACAGCACACTAGACCACCAGGGCACTAATGCACACTCCTGTATTAATCATTCACAGCACACTAGACCACCAGGGTACTAATGCACACTCCTGTATCAATCATTCACAGCACACTAGACCACCAGGGTACTAATGCACACTCCTGTATCAATCATTAACAGCACACTAGACCACCAGGGCACTAATGTACACTCCTGTATTAATCATTCACAGCACACTAGACCACCAGGGTACTAATGCACACTCCTGTATCAATCATTAACAGCACACTAGACCACCAGGGTACTAATGCACACTCCTGTATCAATCATTCACAGCACACTAGACCACCAGGGTACTAATGCACACTCCTGTGTCAATCATTCACAGCACACTAAACCGCCAGGGCACTAATGTACACTCCTGTATTAATCATTAACAGCACACTAGACCACCAGGGTACTAATGCACACTCCTGTATCAATCATTCACAGCACACTAGACCACCAGTGTACTAATGCACACTCCTGTATCAATCATTAACAGCACACTAGACCACCAGTGTACTAATGCACACTCCTGTATCAATCATTCACAACACACTAGACCACCAGGGTACTAATGCACACTCCTGTATCAATTATTCACAGCACACTAGACCACCGGGATACTAATGCACACTCCTGTATCAATCATTCACAGCACACTAGACCACCAGTGTACTAATGCACACTCCTCTATCAATCATTCACAGCACACTAGACCGTCAGGGCACTAATGCACACTCCTGTATCAATCATTAACAGCACACTAGACCACCAGGGTACTAATGCACACTCCTGTATCAATCATTAACAGCACACTAGACCACCAGGGTACTAATGCACACTCCTGTATCAATCATTAACAGCACACTAGACCACCAGGGTACTAATGTACACTCCTGTATCAATCATTCACAGCACACTAGACCACCAGGGTACTAATGTACACTCCTGTATCAATCGTTCACAGCACCTTAGACCACCAGGGTACTAATGCACACTCCTCTATCAATCATTCACAGCACACTAGAGCACCAGGGTACCAATGCACACTCCTGTTTTAATCATTCACAGCACACTAGACCACCAGGGTACTGATGGACACTCCTGTATTAATCATTCACAGCACACTAGACCACCAGGGTACTAATGCACACTCCTGTATCAATCATTAACAGCACACTAGACCACCAGGGTACTAATGCACACTCCTGTATCAATCATTCACAACACACTAGACCACCAGGGTACTAATGCACACTCCTGTGTCAATCATTCACAGCACACTAGACCACCGGGGTACTAATGCACACTCCTGTATCAATCATTCACAGCACACTAGACCACCGGGGTACTAATGCACACTCCTGTATCAATCATTCACAGCGCACTAGACCACCAGGGTACTAATGCACACTCCTGTATCAATCATTCACAGCACACTAGACCACCGGGGTACTAATGCACACTCCCGTATCAATCATTCACAGCACACTAGACCACCAGGGTATTAATGCACACTCCTGTATCAATCATTCATAGCACACTAGACCACCACGGTACTAATGCACACTCCTGTATCAATCATTCATAGCACACTAGACCACCAGGGTACTAATGCACACTACTGTATCAATCATTCACAGCACACTAGACCACCGGGGTACTAATGCACACTCCTGTATCAATCATTCACAGCACACTAGACCACCAGGGTATTAATGCACACTCCTGTATCAATCATTCATGGCACACTAGACCACCAGGGTACTAATGCACACTCCTGTATCAATCATTCACAGCACACTAGACCACCAGCATACTAATGCACACTCCTGTATCAATCATTCGTAGCACACTAGACCACCCAGGTACTAATGCACACTCCTGTATTAATCATTCACAGCACACTAGACCACCAGGGTATTAATGCACACTCCTGTATCAATCATTCACAGCACACTAGACCACCAGGATACTAATGCACACTCCTGTATCAATCATTCACAGCACACTAGACCACCAGGATACTAATGTACACTCCTGTATCAATCATTCACAGCACACTAGACCACCAGGGTACTAATGCACACTCCTGTATCAATCATTCACAGCACACTAGACCACCAGGGTACTAATGCACACTCCTGTATCAATCATTCACAGCACACTAGACCGCCAGGGCACTAATGTACACTCCTGTATCAATCATTCACAGCACACTAGACCACCAGGGTACTAATGCACACTCCTGTATCAATCATTCACCGCACACTAGACGACCAGGGTACTAATGTACACTCCTGTATCAATCATTCACAGCACACTAGACCACCAGGGTACTAATGCACACTCCTGTATCAATCATTCACAGCATACTAGACCACCAGGGTACTAATGCACACTCCTGTATCAATCATTCACAGCACACTAGACCACCAGGGTAATAATGCACACTCCTGTATCAATATTTCATAGCACACTAGACCACCAGGGTACTAATGCACACTCCTGTATCAATCATTCACAGCACACTAGACCACCAGGGTACTAATGCACACTCATCTATCAATCATTCACAGCACACTAGACGACCAGGGTACTAATGCACACTCCTGTATCAATCATTAACAGCACACTAGACCACCGGGGTACTAATGCACACTCCTGTATCAATCATTCACAGCACACTAGACCACCAGGGTATTAATGCACACTCCTGTATCAATCATTCACAGCACACTAGACCACCAGGGTACTAATGCACACTCCTGTATCAATCATTCACAGCATACTAGACAACCAGGGTACTAATGCACACTCCTGTATCAATCATTCACAGCACACTAGACCACCAGGGTAATAATGCACACTCCTTTTTCAATCATTCACAGGACACTAGACCACCAGGGTACTAATGCACACTCCTGTATCAATTATTCACAGCACACTAGACCACCAGGGTACTGATGGACACTCCTGTATTAATCATTCACAGCACACTAGACCACCGGGGTACTAATGCACACTCCTGTATCAATCATTCACAGCACACTAGACCACCAGGGTACTAATGCACACTCCTGTATCAATCATTAACAGCACACTAGACCACCAGGGTATTAATGCACACTCCTGTATCAATCATTCACAGCACACTAGACCACCAGGGTACTAATGCACACTCCTGTATCAATCATTCACAGCATACTAGACCACCAGGGTACTAATGCACACTCCTGTATCAATCATTAACAGCACACTAGACCCCCAGGGTACTAATTCACACTCCTGTATCAAACATTAACAGCACAATAGACCACCAGGGTACTAATGCACACTCCTGTATCAATTATTCACAGCACACTAGACCACCGGGATACTAATGCACACTCCTGTATCAATCATTCACAACACACTAGACCACCAGGGTACTAATGCACACTCCTGTATCAATCATTCACAGCACACTAGACGACCAGTGTACTAATGCACACTCCTGTGTCAATCATTCACAGCACACTAGACCACCAGTGTACTAATGCACACTCCTGAATCAATCATTCACAGCACACTAGACCACCAGGGTATTAATGCACACTCCTGTATCAATCATTCACAGCACACTAGACCACCAGGGTACTAATGCACACTCCTGTATCAATCATTCACAGCACACTAGACCACCAGGGTACTAATGCATGCTCATGTATCAATCATTAACAGCACACTAGACCACCAGGGTAATAATGCACATTCCTTTTTCAATCATTCACAGGACACTAGACCACCAGGGTACTAATGCACACTCCTGTATCAATCATTCACAGCACACTAGACCACCAGGGTACTAATGCACACTCCTGTATCAATCATTCACAGCATACTAGACCACCAGGGTACTAATGCACACTCCTGTATCAATCATTAACAGCACACTAGACCACCAGGGTAATAATGCACACTCCTTTATCAATCATTCACAGCACACTAGACGACCAGGGTACTAATGCACACTCCTCTATCAATCATTCACAGAACACTAGACCACCAGGGTACTAATGCACACTCCTGTATCAATCATTCACAGCACACTAGACCACCAGGGTATTAATGCACACTCCTGTATCAATCATTAACAGCACACTAGACCACCAGGGTACTAATGCACACTCCTGTATCAATTATTCACAGCACACTAGACCACCGGGATACTAATGCACACTCCTGTATCAATCATTCACAACACACTAGACCACCAGGGTACTAATGCACACTCCTGTATCAATCATTCACAGCACACTAGACCACCAGGGTACTAATGCACACTCCTGTATCAATCATTAACAGCACACTAGACCACCAGGGTACTAATGCACACTCCTGTATTAATTATTCACAGCACACTAGACCACCGGGATACTAATGCACACTCCTGTATCAATCATTAACAGCACACTAGACCACCAGGGTGCTAATGCACACTCCTGTATCAATTATTCACAGCACACTAGACCACCGGGATACTAATGCACACTCCTGTATCAATCATTCACAACACACTAGACCACCAGGGTACTAATGCACACTCCTGTATCAATCATTCACAGCATACTAGACCACCAGGGTATTAATGCACACTCATGTATCAATCATTCACAGCACACTAGACCACCAGGGTACTAATGCACACTCCTGTATCAATCATTAACAGCACACTAGACCACCAAAGTACTAATGCACACTCCTGTATCAATTATTCACAGCACACTAGACCACCGGGATACTAATGCACACTCCTGTATCAATCATTCACAACACACTAGACCACCAGGGTATTAATGCACACTCCTGTATCAATCATTCACAGCACACTAGACCACCAGGGTACTAATGCACACTCCTGTATTAATCATTAACAGCACACTAGACCACCAGGGTACTAATGCACACTCCTGTATCAATTATTCACAGCACACTAGACCACCGGGATACTAATGCACACTCCTGTATCAATCATTCACAACACACTAGACCACCAGGGTACTAATGCACACTCCTGTATCAATCATTCTCAGCACACTAGACGACCAGTGTACTAATGCACACTCCTGTGTCAATCATTCACAGCACACTAGACCACCAGTGTACTAATGCACACTCCTGATTCAATCATTCACAGCACACTAGACCACCAGGGTATTAATGCACACTCCTGTATCAATCATTCACAGCACACTAGACCACCAGGGTACTAATGCACACTCCTTTATCAATCATTCACAGCACACTAGACCACCAGGGTATTAATGCACACTCCTGTATCAATCATTCACAGCACACTAGACCACCAGGATACTGATTCACCCTCCTGTATCAATCATTCACAGCACACTAGACCACCAGGGTACTAATGCACACTCCTGTATCAATCATTAACAGCACACTAGACCACCGGGGTACTAATGCACACTGCTTTTTCAATCATTCACGGCACACTAGACCACCAGGATACTAATGCACACTCCTTTTTCAATCATTCACAGCACACTAGACCACCAGGGTACTAGTGCATGCTCATGTATCAATCATTAACAGCACACTAGACCACCAGGGTAATAATGCACACTCCTTTTTCAATCATTCACAGGACACTAGACCACCAGGGTACTAATGCACGCTCCTGTATCAATCATTCACAGCACACTAGACCACCAGGGTACTAATGCACACTCCTGTATCAATCATTCACAGCACACTAGACCACCAGGGTACTAATTCACACTCCTGTATCAATCATTAACAGCACACTAGACCACCAGGGTACTAATGCACACTCCTGTATCAATTATTCACAGCACACTAGACCACCGGGATACTAATGCACACTCCTGTATCAATCATTCACAACACACTAGACCACCAGGGTACTAATGCACACTCCTGTATCAATCATTCACAGCACACTAGACCACCAGGGTACTAATGCACACTCCTGTATCAATCATTCACAGCACACTAGACCACCGGGGTACTAATGCACACTCCTGTATCAATCATTCACAGCACACTAGACCACCAGGGTATTAATGCACACTCCTGTATCAATCATTCACAGCACACTAGACCACCAGGGTACTAATGCACAATCCTGTATCAATCATTCACAGCATACTAGACCACCAGTGTACTAATGCACACTCCTGTATCAATCATTAACAGCACACTAGACCACCAGGGTACTAATTCACACTCCTGTATCAATCATTAACAGTACACTAGACCACCAGAGTACTAATGCACACTCCTGTATCAATTATTCACAGCACACTAGACCACCGGGATACTAATGCACACTCCTGTATCAATCATTCACAACACACTAGACCACCAGGGTACTAATGCACACTCCTGTATCAATCATTCACAGCACACTAGACGACCAGTGTACTAATGCACACTCCTGTATCAATCATTCACAACACACTAGACCACCAGGGTACTAATGCACACTCCTGTGTCAATCATTCACAGCACACTAGACCACCAGTGTACTAATGCACACTCCTGTATCAATCATTCACAGCACACTAGACCACCAGGGTACTAATGCACACTCCTGAATCAATCATTCACAGCACACTAGACCACCAGGGTATTAATGCACACTCCTGTATCAAACATTCACAGCACACTAGACCACCAGGGTACTAATGCACACTCCTGTATCAATCATTCACAGCACACTAGACCACCAGGGTACTAATGCACCCTCCTGAATCAATCATTCACAGCACACTAGACCACCAGGGTATTAAAGCACACTCCTGTATCAATCATTCACAGCACACTAGACCACCAGGGTACTAATGCACACTCCTGTATCAATCATTCACAGCACACTAGACCACCAGGGTACTAATGCATGCTCATGTATCAATCATTAACAGCACACTAGACCACCAGGGTAATAATGCACATTCCTTTTTCAATCATTCACAGGACACTAGACCACCAGGGTACTAATGCACACTCCTGTGTCAATCATTCACAGCACACTAGACTACCAGGGTACTAATGCACACTCCTGTATCAATCATTCACAGCACACTAGACCACCGGGGTACTAATGCACACTCCTGTATCAATCATTCACAGCACACTAGACCACCAGGGTATTAATGCACACTCCTGTATCAATCATTCATAGCACACTAGACCACCAGGGTACTAATGCACACTTCTGTATCAATCATTCACAGCACACTAGACCACCAGGGTACTAATGCACACTCCTGTATCAATCATTAACAGCACACTAGACCACCAGGGTACTAATGCACACTCCTGTATCAATTATTCACAGCACACTAGACCACCGGGATACTAATGCACACTCCTGTATCAATCATTCACAGCACACTACACCACCAGGGTACTAATGCACACTCCTCTATCAATCATTCACAGCACACTAGACCACCAGGGTACTAATGCACACTCCTGTATCAATCATTCACAGCACACTAGACCACCAGGGTACTAATGCACACTCCTGAATCAATCATTCACAGCACACTAGACCACCAGGGTATTAATGCACACTCCTGTATCAATCATTCACAGCGCACTAGACCACCAGGGTACTAATGCACACTCCTGTATCAATCATTCACAGCACACTTGACCACCAGGGTACTAATGCATGCTCATGTATCAATCATTAACAGCACACTAGACCACCAGGGTAATAATGCACATTCCTTTTTCAATCATTCACAGGACACTAGACCACCAGGGTACTAATGCACACTCCTGTGTCAATCATTCACAGCACACTAGACTACCAGGGTACTAATGCACACTCCTGTATCAATCATTCACAGCACACTAGACCACCGGGGTACTAATGCACACTCCTGTATCAATCATTCACAGCGCACTAGACCACCAGGGTACTAATGCACACTCCTCTATCAATCATTCACAGCACACTAGACCACCAGGGTACTAATGCACACTCCTGTATCAATCATTCACAGCACACTAGACCACCAGGGTACTAATGCACACTCCTGAATCAATCATTCACAGCACACTAGACCACCAGGGTATTAATGCACACTCCTGTATCAATCATTCACAGCGCACTAGACCACCAGGGTACTAATGCACACTCCTGTATCAATCATTCACAGCACACTTGACCACCAGGGTACTAATGCATGCTCATGTATCAATCATTAACAGCACACTAGACCACCAGGGTAATAATGCACATTCCTTTTTCAATCATTCACAGGACACTAGACCACCAGGGTACTAATGCACACTCCTGTGTCAATCATTCACAGCACACTAGACTACCAGGGTACTAATGCACACTCCTGTATCAATCATTCACAGCACACTAGACCACCGGGGTACTAATGCACACTCCTGTATCAATCATTCACAGCGCACTAGACCACCAGGGTACTAATGCACACTCCCGTATCAATCATTCACAGCACACTAGACCACCAGGGTATTAATGCACACTCCTGTATCAATCATTCATAGCACACTAGACCACCACGGTACTAATGCACACTCCTGTATCAATCATTCATAGCACACTAGACCACCAGGGTACTAATGCACACTACTGTATCAATCATTCACAGCACACTAGACCACCGGGGTACTAATGCACACTCCTGTATCAATCATTCACAGCACACTAGACCACCAGGGTATTAATGCACACTCCTGTATCAATCATTCATAGCACACTAGACCACCAGGGTACTAATGCACACTCCTGTATCAATCATTCACAGCACACTAGACCACCAGGATACTAATGCACACTCCTGTATCAATCATTCGTAGCACACTAGACCACCCAGGTACTAATGCACACTCCTGTATTAATCATTCACAGCACACTAGACCACCAGGGTATTAATGCACACTCCTGTATCAATCATTCACAGCACACTAGACCACCAGGATACTAATGCACACTCCTGTATCAATCATTCACAGCACACTAGACCACCAGGATACTAATGTACACTCCTGTATCAATCATTCACAGCACACTAGACCACCAGGGTACTAATGCACACTCCTGTATCAATCATTCACAGCACACTAGACCACCAGGGTACTAATGCACACTCCTGTATCAATCATTCACAGCACACTAGACCGCCAGGGCACTAATGTACACTCCTGTATCAATCATTCACAGCACACTAGACCACCAGGGTACTAATGCACACTCCTGTATCAATCATTCACCGCACACTAGACGACCAGGGTACTAATGTACACTCCTGTATCAATCATTCACAGCACACTAGACCACCAGGGTACTAATGCACACTCCTGTATCAATCATTCACAGCATACTAGACCACCAGGGTACTAATGCACACTCCTGTATCAATCATTCACAGCACACTAGACCACCAGGGTAATAATGCACACTCCTGTATCAATATTTCATAGCACACTAGACCACCAGGGTACTAATGCACACTCCTGTATCAATCATTCACAGCACACTAGACCACCAGGGTACTAATGCACACTCATCTATCAATCATTCACAGCACACTAGACGACCAGGGTACTAATGCACACTCCTGTATCAATCATTAACAGCACACTAGACCACCGGGGTACTAATGCACACTCCTGTATCAATCATTCACAGCACACTAGACCACCAGGGTACTAGTGCATGCTCATGTATCAATCATTAACAGCACACTAGACCACCAGGGTAATAATGCACACTCCTTTTTCAATCATTCACAGGACACTAGACCACCAGGGTACTAATGCACGCTCCTGTATCAATCATTCACAGCACACTAGACCACCAGGGTACTAATGCACACTCCTTTTTCAATCATTCACAGGACACTAGACCACCAGGGTACTAATGCACACTCTTGTATCAATTATTCACAGCACACTAGACCACCAGGGTACTGATGGACACTCCTGTATTAATCATTCACAGCACACTAGACCACCGGGGTACTAATGCACACTCCTGTATCAATCATTCACAGCACACTAGACCACCAGGGTACTAATGCACACTCCTGTATCAATCATTAACAGCACACTAGACCACCAGGGTATTAATGCACACTCCTGTATCAATCATTCACAGCACACTAGACCACCAGGGTACTAATGCACACTCCTGTATCAATCATTCACAGCATACTAGACCACCAGGGTACTAATGCACACTCCTGTATCAATCATTAACAGCACACTAGACCCCCAGGGTACTAATTCACACTCCTGTATCAAACATTAACAGCACACTAGACCACCAGGGTACTAATGCACACTCCTGTATCAATTATTCACAGCACACTAGACCACCGGGATACTAATGCACACTCCTGTATCAATCATTCACAACACACTAGACCATCAGGGTACTAATGCACACTCCTGTATCAATCATTCACAGCACACTAGACGACCAGTGTACTAATGCACACTCCTGTGTCAATCATTCACAGCACACTAGACCACCAGTGTACTAATGCACACTCCTGAATCAATCATTCACAGCACACTAGACCACCAGGGTATTAATGCACACTCCTGTATCAATCATTCACAGCACACTAGACCACCAGGGTACTAATGCACACTCCTGTATCAATCATTCACAGCACACTAGACCACCAGGGTACTAATGCATGCTCATGTATCAATCATTAACAGCACACTAGACCACCAGGGTAATAATGCACATTCCTTTTTCAATCATTCACAGGACACTAGACCACCAGGGTACTAATGCACACTCCTGTATCAATCATTCACAGCACACTAGACCACCAGGGTACTAATGCACACTCCTGTATCAATCATTCACAGCATACTAGACCACCAGGGTACTAATGCACACTCCTGTATCAATCATTAACAGCACACTAGACCACCAGGGTAATAATGCACACTCCTTTATCAATCATTCACAGCACACTAGACGACCAGGGTACTAATGCACACTCCTCTATCAATCATTCACAGAACACTAGACCACCAGGGTACTAATGCACACTCCTGTATCAATCATTCACAGCACACTAGACCACCAGGGTATTAATGCACACTCCTGTATCAATCATTAACAGCACACTAGACCACCAGGGTACTAATGCACACTCCTGTATCAATTATTCACAGCACACTAGACCACCGGGATACTAATGCACACTCCTGTATCAATCATTCACAACACACTAGACCACCAGGGTACTAATGCACACTCCTGTATCAATCATTCACAGCACACTAGACCACCAGGGTACTAATGCACACTCCTGTATCAATCATTAACAGCACACTAGACCACCAGGGTACTAATGCACACTCCTGTATTAATTATTCACAGCACACTAGACCACCGGGATACTAATGCACACTCCTGTATCAATCATTAACAGCACACTAGACCACCAGGGTACTAATGCACACTCCTGTATCAATTATTCACAGCACACTAGACCACCGGGATACTAATGCACACTCCTGTATCAATCATTCACAACACACTAGACCACCAGGGTACTAATGCACACTCCTGTATCAATCATTCACAGCATACTAGACCACCAGGGTATTAATGCACACTCATGTATCAATCATTCACAGCACACTAGACCACCAGGGTACTAATGCACACTCCTGTATCAATCATTAACAGCACACTAGACCACCAGAGTACTAATGCACACTCCTGTATCAATTATTCACAGCACACTAGACCACCGGGATACTAATGCACACTCCTGTATCAATCATTCACAACACACTAGACCACCAGGGTATTAATGCACACTCCTGTATCAATCATTCACAGCACACTAGACCACCAGGGTACTAATGCACACTCCTGTATTAATCATTAACAGCACACTAGACCACCAGGGTACTAATGCACACTCCTGTATCAATTATTCACAGCACACTAGACCACCGGGATACTAATGCACACTCCTGTATCAATCATTCACAACACACTAGACCACCAGGGTACTAATGCACACTCCTGTATCAATCATTCTCAGCACACTAGACGACCAGTGTACTAATGCACACTCCTGTGTCAATCATTCACAGCACACTAGACCACCAGTGTACTAATGCACACTCCTGATTCAATCATTCACAGCACACTAGACCACCAGGGTATTAATGCACACTCCTGTATCAATCATTCACAGCACACTAGACCACCAGGGTATTAATGCACACTCCTTTATCAATCATTCACAGCACACTAGACCACCAGGGTATTAATGCACACTCCTGTATCAATCATTCACAGCACACTAGACCACCAGGATACTGATTCACCCTCCTGTATCAATCATTCACAGCACACTAGACCACCAGGGTACTAATGCACACTCCTGTATCAATCATTAACAGCACACTAGACCACCGGGGTACTAATGCACACTGCTTTTTCAATCATTCACGGCACACTAGACCACCAGGATACTAATGCACACTCCTTTTTCAATCATTCACAGCACACTAGACCACCAGGGTACTAGTGCATGCTCATGTATCAATCATTAACAGCACACTAGACCACCAGGGTAATAATGCACACTCCTTTTTCAATCATTCACCGGACACTAGACCACCAGGGTACTAATGCACGCTCCTGTATCAATCATTCACAGCACACTAGACCACCAGGGTACTAATGCACACTCCTGTATCAATCATTCACAGCACACTAGACCACCAGGGTACTAATTCACACTCCTGTATCAATCATTAACAGCACACTAGACCACCAGGGTACTAATGCACACTCCTGTATCAATTATTCACAGCACACTAGACCACCGGGATACTAATGCACACTCCTGTATCAATCATTCACAACACACTAGACCACCAGGGTACTAATGCACACTCCTGTATCAATCATTCACAGCACACTAGACCACCAGGGTACTAATGCACACTCCTGTATCAATCATTCACAGCACACTAGACCACCGGGGTACTAATGCACACTCCTGTATCAATCATTCACAGCACACTAGACCACCAGGGTATTAATGCACACTCCTGTATCAATCATTCACAGCACACTAGACCACCAGGGTACTAATGCACAATCCTGTATCAATCATTCACAGCATACTAGACCACCAGTGTACTAATGCACACTCCTGTATCAATCATTAACAGCACACTAGACCACCAGGGTACTAATTCACACTCCTGTATCAATCATTAACAGTACACTAGACCACCAGAGTACTAATGCACACTCCTGTATCAATTATTCACAGCACACTAGACCACCGGGATACTAATGCACACTCCTGTATCAATCATTCACAACACACTAGACCACCAGGGTACTAATGCACACTCCTGTATCAATCATTCACAGCACACTAGACGACCAGTGTACTAATGCACACTCCTGTATCAATCATTCACAACACACTAGACCACCAGGGTACTAATGCACACTCCTGTGTCAATCATTCACAGCACACTAGACCACCAGTGTACTAATGCACACTCCTGTATCAATCATTCACAGCACACTAGACCACCAGGGTACTAATGCACACTCCTGAATCAATCATTCACAGCACACTAGACCACCAGGGTATTAATGCACACTCCTGTATCAAACATTCACAGCACACTAGACCACCAGGGTACTAATGCACACTCCTGTATCAATCATTCACAGCACACTAGACCACCAGGGTACTAATGCACCCTCCTGAATCAATCATTCACAGCACACTAGACCACCAGGGTATTAAAGCACACTCCTGTATCAATCATTCACAGCACACTAGACCACCAGGGTACTAATGCACACTCCTGTATCAATCATTCACAGCACACTAGACCACCAGGGTACTAATGCATGCTCATGTATCAATCATTAACAGCACACTAGACCACCAGGGTAATAATGCACATTCCTTTTTCAATCATTCACAGGACACTAGACCACCAGGGTACTAATGCACACTCCTGTGTCAATCATTCACAGCACACTAGACTACCAGGGTACTAATGCACACTCCTGTATCAATCATTCACAGCACACTAGACCACCGGGGTACTACTGCACACTCCTGTATCAATCATTCACAGCACACTAGACCACCAGGGTATTAATGCACACTCCTGTATCAATCATTCATAGCACACTAGACCACCAGGGTACTAATGCACACTTCTGTATCAATCATTCACAGCACACTAGACCACCAGGGTACTAATGCACACTCCTGTATCAATCATTAACAGCACACTAGACCACCAGGGTACTAATGCACACTCCTGTATCAATTATTCACAGCACACTAGACCACCGGGATACTAATGCACACTCCTGTATCAATCATTCACAGCACACTACACCACCAGGGTACTAATGCACACTCCTCTATCAATCATTCACAGCACACTAGACCACTAGGGTACTAATGCACACTCCTGTATCAATCATTCACAGCACACTAGACCACCAGGGTACTAATGCACACTCCTGAATCAATCATTCACAGCACACTAGACCACCAGGGTATTAATGCACACTCCTGTATCAATCATTCACAGCGCACTAGACCACCAGGGTACTAATGCACACTCCTGTATCAATCATTCACAGCACACTAGACCACCAGGGTACTAATGCATGCTCATGTATCAATCATTAACAGCACACTAGACCACCAGGGTAATAATGCACATTCCTTTTTCAATCATTCACAGGACACTAGACCACCAGGGTACTAATGCACACTCCTGTGTCAATCATTCACAGCACACTAGACTACCAGGGTACTAATGCACACTCCTGTATCAATCATTCACAGCACACTAGACCACCGGGGTACTAATGCACACTCCTGTATCAATCATTCACAGCGCACTAGACCACCAGGGTACTAATGCACACTCCTGTATCAATCATTCACAGCACACTAGACCACCGGGGTACTAATGCACACTCCCGTATCAATCATTCACAGCACACTAGACCACCAGGGTATTAATGCACACTCCTGTATCAATCATTCATAGCACACTAGACCACCACGGTACTAATGCACACTCCTGTATCAATCATTCATAGCACACTAGACCACCAGGGTACTAATGCACACTACTGTATCAATCATTCACAGCACACTAGACCACCGGGGTACTAATGCACACTCCTGTATCAATCATTCACAGCACACTAGACCACCAGGGTATTAATGCACACTCCTGTATCAATCATTCATAGCACACTAGACCACCAGGGTACTAATGCACACTCCTGTATCAATCATTCACAGCACACTAGACCACCAGGATACTAATGCACACTCCTGTATCAATCATTCGTAGCACACTAGACCACCCAGGTACTAATGCACACTCCTGTATTAATCATTCACAGCACACTAGACCACCAGGGTATTAATGCACACTCCTGTATCAATCATTCACAGCACACTAGACCACCAGGATACTAATGCACACTCCTGTATCAATCATTCACAGCACACTAGACCACCAGGATACTAATGTACACTCCTGTATCAATCATTCACAGCACACTAGACCACCAGGGTACTAATGCACACTCCTGTATCAATCATTCACAGCACACTAGACCACCAGGGTACTAATGCACACTCCTTTATCAATCATTCACAGCACACTAGACCACCAGGGTATTAATGCACACTCCTGTATCAATCATTCACAGCACACTAGACCACCAGGATACTGATTCACCCTCCTGTATCAATCATTCACAGCACACTAGACCACCAGGGTACTAATGCACACTCCTGTATCAATCATTAACAGCACACTAGACCACCGGGGTACTAATGCACACTGCTTTTTCAATCATTCACGGCACACTAGACCACCAGGATACTAATGCACACTCCTTTTTCAATCATTCACAGCACACTAGACCACCAGGGTACTAGTGCATGCTCATGTATCAATCATTAACAGCACACTAGACCACCAGGGTAATAATGCACACTCCTTTTTCAATCATTCACAGGACACTAGACCACCAGGGTACTAATGCACGCTCCTGTATCAATCATTCACAGCACACTAGACCACCAGGGTACTAATGCACACTCCTGTATCAATCATTCACAGCACACTAGACCACCAGGGTACTAATTCACACTCCTGTATCAATCATTAACAGCACACTAGACCACCAGGGTACTAATGCACACTCCTGTATCAATTATTCACAGCACACTAGACCACCGGGATACTAATGCACACTCCTGTATCAATCATTCACAACACACTAGACCACCAGGGTACTAATGCACACTCCTGTATCAATCATTCACAGCACACTAGACCACCAGGGTACTAATGCACACTCCTGTATCAATCATTCACAGCACACTAGACCACCGGGGTACTAATGCACACTCCTGTATCAATCATTCACAGCACACTAGACCACCAGGGTATTAATGCACACTCCTGTATCAATCATTCACAGCACACTAGACCACCAGGGTACTAATGCACAATCCTGTATCAATCATTCACAGCATACTAGACCACCAGTGTACTAATGCACACTCCTGTATCAATCATTAACAGCACACTAGACCACCAGGGTACTAATTCACACTCCTGTATCAATCATTAACAGTACACTAGACCAACAGAGTACTAATGCACACTCCTGTATCAATTATTCACAGCACACTAGACCACCGGGATACTAATGCACACTCCTGTATCAATCATTCACAACACACTAGACCACCAGGGTACTAATGCACACTCCTGTATCAATCATTCACAGCACACTAGACGACCAGTGTACTAATGCACACTCCTGTATCAATCATTCACAACACACTAGACCACCAGGGTACTAATGCACACTCCTGTGTCAATCATTCACAGCACACTAGACCACCAGTGTACTAATGCACACTCCTGTATCAATCATTCACAGCACACTAGACCACCAGGGTACTAATGCACACTCCTGAATCAATCATTCACAGCACACTAGACCACCAGGGTATTAATGCACACTCCTGTATCAAACATTCACAGCACACTAGACCACCAGGGTACTAATGCACACTCCTGTATCAATCATTCACAGCACACTAGACCACCAGGGTACTAATGCACCCTCCTGAATCAATCATTCACAGCACACTAGACCACCAGGGTATTAAAGCACACTCCTGTATCAATCATTCACAGCACACTAGACCACCAGGGTACTAATGCACACTCCTGTATCAATCATTCACAGCACACTAGACCACCAGGGTACTAATGCATGCTCATGTATCAATCATTAACAGCACACTAGACCACCAGGGTAATAATGCACATTCCTTTTTCAATCATTCACAGGACACTAGACCACCAGGGTACTAATGCACACTCCTGTGTCAATCATTCACAGCACACTAGACTACCAGGGTACTAATGCACACTCCTGTATCAATCATTCACAGCACACTAGACCACCGGGGTACTAATGCACACTCCTGTATCAATCATTCACAGCACACTAGACCACCAGGGTATTAATGCACACTCCTGTATCAATCATTCATAGCACACTAGACCACCAGGGTACTAATGCACACTTCTGTATCAATCATTCACAGCACACTAGACCACCAGGGTACTAATGCACACTCCTGTATCAATCATTAACAGCACACTAGACCACCAGGGTACTAATGCACACTCCTGTATCAATTATTCACAGCACACTAGACCACCGGGATACTAATGCACACTCCTGTATCAATCATTCACAGCACACTACACCACCAGGGTACTAATGCACACTCCTCTATCAATCATTCACAGCACACTAGACCACCAGGGTACTAATGCACACTCCTGTATCAATCATTCACAGCACACTAGACCACCAGGGTACTAATGCACACTCCTGAATCAATCATTCACAGCACACTAGACCACCAGGGTATTAATGCACACTCCTGTATCAATCATTCACAGCGCATTAGACCACCAGGGTACTAATGCACACTCCTGTATCAATCATTCACAGCACACTAGACCACCAGGGTACTAATGCATGCTCATGTATCAATCATTAACAGCACACTAGACCACCAGGGTAATAATGCACATTCCTTTTTCAATCATTCACAGGACACTAGACCACCAGGGTACTAATGCACACTCCTGTGTCAATCATTCACAGCACACTAGACTACCAGGGTACTAATGCACACTCCTGTATCAATCATTCACAGCACACTAGACCACCGGGGTACTAATGCACACTCCTGTATCAATCATTCACTGCGCACTAGACCACCAGGGTACTAATGCACACTCCTGTATCAATCATTCACAGCACACTAGACCACCGGGGTACTAATGCACACTCCCGTATCAATCATTCACAGCACACTAGACCACCAGGGTATTAATGCACACTCCTGTATCAATCATTCATAGCACACTAGACCACCACGGTACTAATGCACACTCCTGTATCAATCATTCATAGCACACTAGACCACCAGGGTACTAATGCACACTACTGTATCAATCATTCACAGCACACTAGACCACCGGGGTACTAATGCACACTCCTGTATCAATCATTCACAGCACACTAGACCACCAGGGTATTAATGCACACTCCTGTATCAATCATTCATGGCACACTAGACCACCAGGGTACTAATGCACACTCATCTATCAATCATTCACAGCACACTTGACGACCAGGGTACTAATGCACACTCCTGTATCAATCATTAACAGCACACTAGACCACCGGGGTACTAATGCACACTCCTGTATCAATCATTCACAGCACACTAGACCACCAGGGTATTAATGCACACTCCTGTATCAATCATTCACAGCACACTAGACCACCAGGGTACTAATGCACACTCCTGTATCAATCATTCACAGCATACTAGACCACCAGGGTACTAATGCACACTCCTGTATCAATCATTCACAGCACACTAGACCACCAGGGTAATAATGCACACTCCTTTTTCAATCATTCACAGGACACTAGACCACCAGGGTACTAATGCACACTCCTGTATCAATCATTCACAGCACACTAGACCACCAGGGTACTGATGGACACTCCTGTATTAATCATTCACAGCACACTAGACCACCGGGGTACTAATGCACACTCCTGTATCAATCATTCACAGCACACTAGACCACCAGGGTACTAATGCACACTCCTGTATCAATCATTAACAGCACACTAGACCACCAGGGTATTAATGCACACTCCTGTATCAATCATTCACAGCACACTAGACCACCAGGGTACTAATGCACACTCCTGTATCAATCATTCACAGCATACTAGACCACCAGGGTACTAATGCACACTCCTGTATCAATCATTAACAGCACACTAGACCCCCAGGGTACTAATTCACACTCCTGTATCAAACATTAACAGCACACTAGACCACCAGGGTACTAATGCACACTCCTGTATCAATTATTCACAGCACACTAGACCACCGGGATACTAATGCACACTCCTGTATCAATCATTCACAACACACTAGACCACCAGGGTACTAATGCACACTCCTGTATCAATCATTCACAGCACACTAGACGACCAGTGTACTAATGCACACTCCTGTGTCAATCATTCACAGCACACTAGACCACCAGTGTACTAATGCACACTCCTGAATCAATCATTCACAGCACACTAGACCACCAGGGTATTAATGCACACTCCTGTATCAATCATTCACAGCACACTAGACCACCAGGGTACTAATGCACACTCCTGTATCAATCATTCACAGCACACTAGACCACCAGGGTACTAATGCATGCTCATGTATCAATCATTAACAGCACACTAGACCACCAGGGTAATAATGCACATTCCTTTTTCAATCATTCACAGGACACTAGACCACCAGGGTACTAATGCACACTCCTGTATCAATCATTCACAGCACACTAGACCACCAGGGTACTAATGCACACTCCTGTATCAATCATTCACAGCATACTAGACCACCAGGGTACTAATGCACACTCCTGTATCAATCATTAACAGCACACTAGACCACCAGGGTAATAATGCACACTCCTTTATCAATCATTCACAGCACACTAGACGACCAGGGTACTAATGCACACTCCTCTATCAATCATTCACAGAACACTAGACCACCAGGGTACTAATGCACACTCCTGTATCAATCATTCACAGCACACTAGACCACCAGGGTATTAATGCACACTCCTGTATCAATCATTAACAGCACACTAGACCACCAGGGTACTAATGCACACTCCTGTATCAATTATTCACAGCACACTAGACCACCGGGATACTAATGCACACTCCTGTATCAATCATTCACAACACACTAGACCACCAGGGTACTAATGCACACTCCTGTATCAATCATTCACAGCACACTAGACCACCAGGGTACTAATGCACACTCCTTTATCAATCATTCACAGCACACTAGACGACCAGGGTACTAATGCACACTCCTCTATCAATCATTCACAGCTTACTAGACCACCAGGGTACTAATGCACACTCCTGTATCAATCATTCACAGCACACTAGACCACCAGGATACTAATGTACACTCCTGTATTAATCATTCACAGCACACTAGACCACCAGGATACTAATGCACGCTGATGTATCAAAGTTGTAGTTGTCATTTCCTTTAATCCTTCACATGCATGTGAATTTACAGCATGGGTACCTAAATTCCGGCCTTTTTCTTTTCTCCTTTTATTAGATTGTTCCTGCGCTGCCAAAAACACGCTCTGGGAAGATTATGAGGCGAATACTTCGCAAGCTCGTAGCCGGAGAGACAGAGTTTGGAGACGTGTCAACCCTTGCCGATCCATCAATAGTGCAAGTCATTGCTAGACTTCATTTGGACTCAAATAGAAACCTTATGTGAGATATTTGTGCTTTTGCAGAATTATTACTAGTAACTAGTGCTTTGTTACGAATCTTGCTCACGTATTCTATTCTTGCCTATTTTATACACACGCTAATTAGTTAGTCTCCTAGTAAAAGATCTGTATATTCTACCTCATTACATTACGATAATGACTAGGACACCCTGCATATCATGTATTGTATAACCACTATCTTGAGTCTTCCTTATTCATACAGTTAGTCTATTATTTACCGTTGTTAAATGGACTGCCAGATTGGAGGTGGCCAATGAGTGCCCTTGTGAGAATAGAGCGAGCCAATGAGTGCTCTTGTGAGAATAGAGCGGGCTAATAAGTGCCCCTGTGAGAATAAAGCGGGCCAATGAGTGCTTTTGTGAAACTAGAGCGGGCCAATAAGTGCCCTTGCAAGAAATTTTTTTGTGAGCGATGAACGATCCATCATATGAATCATTCCCGACATGATTTCACTGATAAACTCAGCAAAAAGCAATACAAATTGTTAATCAATTTGATTAGTTTCATTTTGTTTTATAGAAGTCTGTAATAATTCTACCGACTCACAGCATATGGCCTTTTAGACCCTAAATAGTTTTATTGCTAACTGTATAGACAACTCCTGTCATTCACTTGGAACATGTCTCTCATGTTAGATTTTACAAATTTTGTGGCATACCTTACATTTGGTATTTGACAAGCTCTTATGCAGTCCATATAACAATAACATATTGTAACATATAATGTTATAACATATTATAAGATGCTATAATGTAACATACTATAACACATAACATGTTATATGTCAGTTTAGTTTAATTCTCTGTTGGACACTATTTTGGTTAGTTATACATCTATGAATAAATGCGCATTCTATGGCATTTAGATGAGAGTTTCTACTTACCTATGATGTTCTGTTCTATAATCATATTACATTGTGTCCTATAAGTGTTTAAAAGTGTTTTGGTCGAGGAAGGTGTTTGGGAACTGGAAATTAAAAGACTATATTATTGTTCTGCTGCTTGTAACCTCCAATTTCTGTATTAAACGTGACAGCAAATTAAGTTTTTGGATGTTTGAACTGCACAAATTATTACACACAAATACTTTGGCATGAGTGGGCGTAGTTTCATTTTAGCTAAAAAGTGACTAAATGAGAATAAGTTATTAAGGCCAAAAAACAATAAATTTTTTGGAAGAGAATGAAGCATTTGTTATTTTGCTGCTATTTCTTTTATAATAAAGTTTAATGTGAGAGAAGCAGCAATAGCACTTCTTCATGTACTTTCGCTGTCTGAGAGTTAACCCAGAGCCAGCCACTGTCAGTGTCAACTAGTCTAGCATCAACTTTCATCTCTAGTAACAAGAAGCAAAAGACAGAAATAAGGTAAACAATAGGTAGTTTGCATCATATTATGTAATGTATTATGTAACACCCTCTTTGTCATGTAGCTAGAACTAATCCCTCAAGCCAGCATTAATGAGAATACATGCATAGTGTCAAGGTGTACATTTTGTGATTGCTCTAATAAACCACAAGCTATTTCAGCTCTAAACTACACTAGAAATGTCAGTGAAGGTATCCGAGCTTATCAAGACATATGAGGATGGTAAAAGCGGTGACTTCAGTGTCTGGGTAGACAAGCTAGAGTTAGTGGCCAAGCTTCAAAAGGTGGACGATCTCACAACCTTCTTACCATTATTCTTGTCAGGAGCAGCATTTGCCGTGTATAAACATTTAGAAGATGATATCAAGGAAGACTACCCTAAACTAAAGGCAGCTTTGTTGACAGCTTTTAGTGTAGACAGGTTCAGTGCTTATATTCAGCTGCAAAACCGAGCTTTAAGAGATGGTGAAGCTGTAGATGTATATCTGGCAGATCTCAAATGTTTAACAACTTTGATGGGACAATCAGAACCTGACCCATTGCTTAAATGTGCATTCATGGCAGGATTACCTACAGAAGTGGCTACACAACTAAAATCTATTGCTTCTGTAGAAGACATAGGTCTTTCGGAGTTAGTGAACAGGGCCCGCATGATGATAACTGCAGGAAATGGCGAAACGACCTCATGTGCTGCTGGGAAAAGGAGGCAGCATTGGCAGCGCTGTGAGGTCAGGTGCTACCGGTGTAATAAACTTGGTCATATCCAGAAAAACTGTTTTCAGATGCAGGGAAATGCCAGTGGGGAAGTGTATGCACCGGCTCTTCCCCCAATGTAAAAAACTTGGTGCTACCCTTTGTTTATGTATGGATAAAAGGCACAAAGATAAAAGCATTGGTGGATAGTGGATGTGAACAATCAATTATACAACAACAGTGGGCACAGCAGTTAGGATTGCTGCCGAAAGGTCCTCAGCGACAAATAATGATGTTAAATGGACATATCACTACATGCAAGGGTGAGACAACTCTTGATATAGAACTGGATCACTCTTGTAAAATTACAGTTCAGTGTATGATTGCTCCGAAGCTAGTAAGCGGTTGCCAGATGATACTGTGAATGGATGGCATTGCAAAGCTAGACGGGGTATCTATAGATAAAAATAGAGGTGTACTCTTTGGAGCAAGACAGTTAAGAACAGTTGGCGTGATGCTACGTAACAAAGCTAGTCCTGTCAGTCATAATGATGACCAGCAGCCGCCGATAGTTATAGATGATAGAGACTTTAAAGCACAATTTGATGGCCACAAGTGGACAGTTGCTTGGAAGTGGTTAAGTAGAGAGCCTATATTGTCCAATACATGTGGAGAATACGCTATAAATGATGCCGTCAGAGAAGAATATGAAAAACAGGTTATCCAATGGATAGAAAACGGATGGCTGCAGCCACACCGAGAAGCGCTTCATGGACCTGTAACTGGCATTATTCCATTGTTGGCAGCTACACAACCTAATAAAGAGACAAAGGTACGACCTGTAGTGGATTATAGCAGAGAACTGAATGGGTATGTCAGCAGTCATCCTGGTTTGGACACCGCAGTATGCCAAGACAAACTCCGCAAGTGGCGTAAGTTAGGCAGTGATGCTTGCATGTTAGACTTAAAGAAAGCATATTTACAACTGCATGTTGACGGTAGTTTGCAGAGATTTCAAGCTGTTATGTTCCATGGAACATTGTATGTCATGACTAGACTAGGTTTTGGTCTCAATGCAGCGCCTAAGATTATGTCAAAAATATTGTCAACAGTGTTGTCACTTGATCCTACGGTTGCTGCTGGTACTGATCATTATATTGATGATATTTTAGTAAATAAGTCAGTAGTGCCAGTCGAAGTTGTGCGCAGCCATTTGTTAAAGTTTGGTCTAGTCACAAAAGAGCCTGTCGATTTACGTGAAGCGCGTGTTCTAGGGCTTCGCGTGACAATCAGTAAAAAAGGTATATGTACATGGCAACGTGACTCAGCTGTGCCAACAGTAGAAAGCATTCGCACAATAAGAGATTTGTTTTCTGCGTGTGGTAAACTGATTGGTCACTACCCAGTAGCTGGCTGGCTACGAGTCGCATGCAGCTACATGAAGCGGTGTGCTGCTGATGGCAAGTGGGATGATGCAATAGCAAAAGAAGTGCTGCATATGTTAGATGAAACACTAAATAGGGTAACAAGACATGACCCAGTGCAAGGCAAATGGTCTGTGAATAGATATGAGTGTTGCAAGGTCTGGTGTGATGCGAGCTCTATAGCTATTGGTGTGTGCATAGAAATGGAAGGTAGCATTGTAGAAGATGCATCATGGCTAAGGAAAATTGATGACAGTATGCATATAAATGTAGCTGAACTTGAAGCCGTACTTAAAGGATTAAATCTTGCAATAAAGTGGGGAGTAAAACAAGCTACGATTGTCACTGACTCATTATCAGTGTATAACTGGGTTAATTCCATTATCACAGAAAGCCATCGCCCCAAAGTCAGTGGATTTTCAGAAATGATAGTCAAAAGGCGGCTTGGGGTTATTGCGCAATTGGTAGAAGAATATGGCATCACTCTACAAATGTCCTTGGTCAAGTCAGCGGACAATCGTGCTGATGTTTTAACGAGGGTGAACAAAAAGTGGCTGAAACCGCTAGTATCATGTGTGGGCGTAGCAGCGGAGGAAGTTTCAAGTATTGATGAAGAAATATATAACATGCATCAAGTTCACCATTTAGGAGTTGACAAGATGAGTTACTTAACTAATCAGAGGTTTGGTGACAGAGCCTCAAAAGATGTGATTGAAAGGGTTGTGAAAGAGTGTCAAATCTGCAAACAAATTGATCCTTCACCTGTGAGATGGGAGAGAGAAAATTTGGAAGTCGAAAAGGTGTGGCATAGACTTGCTGTTGACATCACACATGTGGGCCGAATACCTTATTTGACCATCTTGGATTGCGGCCCTAGCAGATTTGCAATATGGTTAAAACTGAGAGATGAGACAGCCAACTCTGTAATAGCACAGTTGGTACGCATATTTGAGGAGCGGGGTCCCCCACAAGAGTTGCTTTCTGACAACGGTCCATGCTTCAAAAGCGCGCAGTTGTCTAGCATCCTAAAAACATGGAACGTAAATCATTTGTTAAGTTGCGCTTACAGGCCATCTGGTTATGGCATTGTCGAACGTAACCATAGGACAATTAAAAGAATGGCTGCGCGTTCAGGAAACAAGGTTAACAGAATGGTATTTTGGTACAACAATACCCCAAACAGGCGAGGTATTGTACCTTCGCAAATGCTATACTCCTACGCAGTAAGAAGTCCTGACGTTGTTGCAGAGTCACAAAGATTTTTACGTGAAGCGTTAAGAAACCCGTACAAAATTGGTGACACAGTATATGTTAAGCCAGTGCATGCTAAATGTACTACTGTATGGGCAAAAGAAACAGTAACTGCGTTGGTATCTGATGTAGTCTTAGAGGTTGATGGCACAAACAGGCGCATTTCAGAAATATGGTTAGCTGATTGTAATGGCGAGGATATGGGCAGTGATAGGGTGTCAAGTGACGATGCTGTGGAAGTTGAATTTGATTTTGATAATCTCAACATCTGTAAAAATGACAATAGTTCCGTAGACTCAGATACTGAGAGTGACAGTGATCATGACAGCGAAAATACTGCAGTGGGCAATACCAGACCAATTAGAGACAGGCGACCTCCAGAAAGATATGGAGAATTTTATGAACACTAGAGCCATGTTTGGGTTGTGACGATTTGTAGTGTCAGTTCAGATATACATGTATGTTATGCTAGTATGTAATCTATTAATATTTTCTGATTACCCTGGTTGTGATTTATAAATCAAGGGGTGATGTAGTTTGCATCATATTATGTAATGTATTATGTAACACCCTCTTTGTCATGTAGCTAGAACTAATCCCTCAAGCCAGCATTAATGAGAATACATGCATAGTGTCAAGGTGTACATTTTGTGATTGCTCTAATAAACCACAGGTAGGTTTGGAAAGTATATGTTACAGCAACTACCTGTAAGGGGACAGAAATTATTGGGCCACTTGTTTCTCACGCGGCGGTCAGCGTGGGCCCATTGAACCCAAACGTGCTAGGGATCGGAGATTGAAATTGTTCCCCGTGAACGAAAAATTCCTTGTACTGGCAAGTCATCAGCTTGCGGGAGTCTATCCCTGCCCTTTGTGCACACCATGGCGTTTTGTGCGTAGTTGAAAACTGTTACAGACTAGTTTTGTTTGTTAGTCATTTCAGATTGATCTAATTGCTGATAGATCACAATTTTTCTGTTCATATTCACAAATGACATTCAGAATATTTACTTCACTGCTGATTGGTTATTTAGGTTATATGAGTTGTTTTTGATGACAAAAATATGGTTTATCTGACAATCACTTAATCAGTGCCTCGCTTGCTTAGCAAGCCAGTAGGATTATGGTCGTGCAGGGAGTTGCTTATCGGCTGATTTCTCAACCTCGCTAATCTATATATAAATCTGAGTGTTCCTCGTTTGTTGGTCTGTCATTCAAATGTCCAGTTACAGTGATAAAGTTATAGGAAGGAAAACACCGTTTCGCACTGTAATTGAACTTGGAAAGATTGGTTTTACAGACATGTGCTGACCACCACACAGCCACCTTGTCATACCATGACATAATTGTAAACATGTTACACTTGCCAATCGTAAATGGCAATTGGTTGAAATAGGCACACTTCACGCTTGAGTTAGCACGATTGAACTACTATAAGAGAAATATGTGCTCAGACTTTTCCAAAACTCTATATAGACATGTATAGCTGAATATGTAGATAGATGTACGTGTCTAGCTGAATGCACGATGTTGGACGGGTAATAAAAAGGTTTTTGCACAAAAATTTATTTTTAAACAGTATACTGTAAAACCTCTAATTGAACGCCACCTCTATTTGAACGCCACCCTGAGAAAAAGGCTGAAAAATAGAGTGCCGCTCTCTAATCTAACACCACCTTCATTTGACCACCACTTTGACTTTATTTTTTACAAGCCCATAATATCAACTGATCAGTAGAAAAGTGCCCAAAAACTCATATTAATAACGAATCGTTTACATCAATGACAATTTATTCTCGCGGTGTCCAATTCCAAAGCTTTTCGTTTGATTTTCATTGAAACTTTAAAAGCATCACCATAAATATAATTAATAACTGCCTCAGGCTAATAGTAGTTCCTCGTTTAACGCGGTCTGGTTTATTAAAAGTCTGTTTATAATATTTATATTCAGAAAAGAATAGTTAGATGACATTAGGCTATCTGTCAATCCTATTAGTTTGGTTCTTTCCAAAAGACATTCTCAAAGATTGAGTCTGGACTTGATTAACTGTTTTCTGCTAGTTTCACAAATTTCATAAAACCAGTTGTAATTTTTCTGGTTGTGGTTTTAAAGATTGTCAAAGGCCTAACCTATGAATTTATAGATTCTACACATATTAGAAAATGATACACTTTTATAGACACCATTAGCACAATAACCTTATAATGCCGAAACCAAAGAAGCGATACTCCAACGAATAGTATTTGGACTATTTGGAAAATCTGAAGTCCAAATACTATTCGTTGGAGTATCGCTTCTTTGGTTTCGGCATTCTAGGATTACTGTGCTCAAGAAAGGAGAAAGAACAAGCTTTTTTGAAAATAAGAAAAGACAATAAAAGCGGGCGGAGTTAGATAGCAGTGGCACTATCGAACGGCTTGCATCCTCAACCTTACAAGCAACATACGGCGTCTCGTATCTCATTGTTAAAGACAGCAAAGAAGCTACACACTATTGGTGAACTATTAATTAAACCATGCATGCTGAAATGTAAAAAACTAAGTACTCTACTTGGTGAAACGGCTGTTAAGAAAATTGCCAATATTCCCTCAAATGTTTGCGCTATAATTAATGGCATTTCTTCAAATATATATGTACAAGCCCAAGTCAATGAGAGAATGAAAAAGGTCTTCCTGCTTTGCCGGTTGGCTTGAGGAAACAACGGATGTTGCATGCATTTTTCAATAAATGGTATTTGCTCGCTATACTGTATTTAGAAAAAAGGCTATTGAAAAGGAGTTTCTTTTTTGTCACCCACTACAAATAAGAACTACTTTTTATGTCATGCGAGTAGCAACTCAGTATTTTGAAAATGTGAAGTTAAATTGGCAAAAGCTAATTGCCATCTGCACAGATGGGGCTCCAGCTACGCCAAGGTTCCCATTCTAGATTTGTTCAAGTAGTTAAACAGAAGAACCTTCTGGTACAAAACACTCATTGCTGAAAGGGTGACTTACTCTGCTGTGTTGTATAGGTGTAAAATACGTGGAAATGTGATTGCAAGCTCTTAAAAGCTCAAAAAACGAACAGTTAATCACAGCCATCCCGAAAATGCCGCGGATTGGAATCTCTTTATTTCGACGACGTATTCAAACGTTTTGGTTATCATTTTTGATCACATAAAATTAAAAGCTAATAAAAGAATCAATATAATACGTCTCGTAGCAGTAGTTTTTGACAAATACTTTGGCTTCTACCGAAAAGCCCGTATCAAAAATAGATGCTGGCTACGTTACAGTTTTGTTTCGGCTTGGTCTAATCATCTAGTCATAATCTGATCATGTGACCTATAGTTCCTGCCAAATAGCGCGAACAATTTCTGCAGCATTTTTCGACTATCACAGGTGACCAACAGGCTCCTCATGTTTATCAGAGGATGATATGCACTCCTTAGAGCTTAGGTTGAAAATTAAACAGATTTTTACGGTATATTTGAGATGTCAGTGCTCAAAGTGACAGCATTACAATGTTACAATGATGATGAAATAGACACGTAAGGACAATAGACATGGTTTTATTGAATGCGTGAAGTATATTTGTGAAAATATTTCGACGAATGAGGTTGCATGAAAGCGTAAACAGAAGCCATCGTGTTCAACTACATCCATTTTGAGCCGTTTTAGAAAGGAATTCTGATCTACGGCGTTTTCGTGATGGCTGCGATTAACTGTTCGTTTTTAAGCTTTTAAGAGCTTGTAGTCACATTTCCACATATTTTGCATTTACAACACAGCAAAGTAAGACATGGGGAATCTTTTGATACCAAATAACTGTAATGTGAATTTTGTTGCAAGTCAACCTTTAATATACAGAGGCAAAAACACTTTCGAAACCGCTTTATGATTATCTTAAAACTTCAATTAAAGCAGTCAAATATATCAAAGGGTCTGAACTCAACACAAAACTGTTTGAAAAGCTCTGTAAAGATGTGGATGCTACTCACTCCACTCTTATTCCATACAGAGGTACGATAGCGCAAATAAGGCAATATACTGGCAAGGAGAAGCTCAATAAGCAGTAACCAAGAGACTGATTAAATTAACCAGAGATCCATTCAAGAAGTGTGGGGATCTGTGAGAACAGTTTCTTCAACTAATCAATGATACTGCCATGAAAGATGAATTTCAGGAAACAAGAAACCTCTCTATTGATGAATTTTGGGGTCTTTGCAGGAGGTAAATCCACAAATAAATGACAGTGCATTACGCGTTTCAATGCCATTTTTAACACCCTTTCCTTGTGAAAGCCAATTGTGTTAAGCTGTGTCACAAAGCAGATGCAATGTCCCTAATGTGCGTTTTAGAAGTTTGTGTTAAGACGTATAACTGTAAAGTAATATAATGTCTAGCTTGTAGAACCGTTAATACGACTCGAAATATATGCTGAACGTTCATGGTTGCACGTTTTCAATAAACAAACACATTAAATGACTTCGTACATTTTGTGTGATTAGAGCTGTTTGCTTTAGAGCAGAATAAACTCTTCAAATCACTCAACATTTTTTGTCGAGAATTACCCACCAACTGGAGCAAATTGGTTTCTTTCACCTGCTTACTTTGCTGCTATACATTTGCACTGCTGTTTGGTTTCAATAAGTGTTTTAGATCTGTGAAAGTTAAAAAGCTGGCAAGCTCTTTCCTAGATTTACATTTTTATATTCTACATATTTGTGTATATACAGTAAGTTTTTTTCCTTTGCAATATAAGGTTTGTGTAGTCGTATTCAACAAATATGACTACACCGAGCCAGCAAACAAAAGACCTATTCAGTACCTGCTTGCTGCATATATATCTTTCATTAACTATGGATTTTGCAGAGGTTAAAAATGCAGAAACAATAGCATGCGGGGCATAAAAGATTAATACGATGTGAACAAGTTCAACACAAAAGTATCCGTGTAAGCAGTTGCCAAGAATAGCCAGACGACCAATCAAATGGTTGTTACCTGGATCTAAAATCACTTTTTTAGTTCTGTAGTCTCTTAACAGCAACGTAGTTAATATTACTTTCAGTACTTCAGTGTCAACTTAGTACTGCCCAGCGCTTGATTCGATTGGGTTGTTACAACATATCTCAATTCATTGATCACCATGAAATCTTTCTATGTCTTTCTCGTGCTTTCAGGTTAGTAATATATTCCTACTGGCTGTACTACCCGGTGTTGCCTGGGTAATAAAAAAGTCTTTGGACAGAAAATTTATTTGTATTTAACATATCACAACATTTGCCATTGCTAGCTGGATGCCCAGCGTTGCCCAGGTATTAGAAAGCAGCCTATAAACAATGAGGAGTAATGCAGACGCCTGCCACTTGTTATTAGCCTGGCACATTGCCAATGAATAATTAGAGTAAGCTTATTAATAAAAGCTAACTGCGTGCTCTAACGATTGGGCACACATAAAATCATGCCACCCTCCATGACACTGCGTCATCACGTTGCGTTGTAATGGAGAGCGGTAGGGTATTTGCTTCCATATGGTGACATATATCACCTAAGGACTCCATCAAGTTTGTGTGGCTGAATTGGCATGACAATGGACTGATTAAAGGGAGGGTTTAAGATCAAATCCTCTGTGCTATGGATTCTCTTTTCCAATATTTTAATAATATAGCTGGACAAACACAGCCACAAACTTTGAAAAATATATAGATGCATAAATATAATATAAAATGTCCCTGACGGATTGACAGTAAATAAATTTCATATGGGTGCATTTGGTTATCTTGTATATGTATATTTATTTATTTTGCACTGTAAAACTGCAAACAATAAAACAACATTATGCAACATGGAGACAGTAATAGGCTAAACACAGGTTTTTAATAGGTGATAAAAACGCAATGAAAAACACGAGCCAGCTATATAAACACCTTTATAATGGTAAATAACGCACCTTTTTTACCCTCTCTAAGAGATAGTTGATAAATAAAAGATTGTTAAGATGAAGTAGTGTAATAATTGCTAAGCTTCACAACCTCGCAGTATGAGGATGCTTGTGAGACTGAATCTACGAAAACAACATTTAGCCAAACTATGTGAAAACACTTGCTGCGGCAGTGACAACACTTCTGCGGCAAGAGTTTGGTGCCACACAGTTACCACATTCGTCTGGAAACAGAGTTGATGGGGTACTGTGGTCAAGCATATGAATGGACCAGCAGCATAGTGACTGCAAAGCCAATAAACCAGTTACCTAAATAAAAAGAAGACCAAAATTTTATAACTATACCTGGCAAGCCATTACACTCTCACCTAAAATTTTATCTGTAGGCTAGCAGAGGTTTTATCTTATGTTCATTACTGTTCTTAGTTATTTTACAACTATAGTAACTAGTTTAGATACTGGTCTAGCTAAAAATCTTGCAGAGTTTTTAGAACTCTCTCAGTTGCCTAACGGCAGTTTGACTGAACCCGACTGTTTGTGTGGCGAGTGTTTACACTCAACCACTTTAGCTAGAGGCCATTCATTACGAGGGGTATTATCACTCTTTACTAGCACCATGGAATTCACTTAAAGGTTAGGCTTGGGTGTTACCCCCTTCTGACAGGCTTGTAACTGTTGTCTTTACTCTGCTCTCCAGTGCTGTCAGAAGTTGTTAGTGAGATGTTACACTAAATTTTGTGTCTATAAATGTCACTACCTGTGAATTCACTAGAAGGTTGAAGAATGATGTCCGATTTCATAGTTAAAAGCGATTTAGGACAGAGAGGAATGTTTTCTTCAGTGACTGTAGAGAGTGGGCAGAAAGTTATGACTACCATCCCTTCATACATTAAAGTGCTGAGGCCTCTAGAGTGTTAAGCCTCCCACCTTGGTTTCTCAGAAGGGATTGAAGCAGTCATGGCAGTTCTTATCAATTGCTCGCACACACCACCCATATGACTAGCATTAGGAGGTTTTAACTTGAACTCCAGAACCCCCTTATTTGATAGCTCTGGCATGACACCAACAAAGTTTGTTCCTTTAGCACACCAGATCTCTCTGATTGGTCTTCTTATCACAATCATGTTGCGCATGGCATCGATAAATGATGAAGTAGCCATGTCGTCGGACAGCTCAGTGTGAGCTGCTCGACTTGCAAGGTATGTCATGAGACCATAACGCTTAAGCTTTGTCCGTTTATCTTTCACTAAAAATGTACAAAACAATCCACTCTGCAATAGGTAAATGGAGCAGACTGACTAGATCTCTCTCGTGAGAGTGAAGAAATTTGAAGAGTTGTTGGCTTTGCTCTGAGGGTGCAGTTTACTTGGTTCTCAGTATTGACTAACCGTAGGTAGCTGAAACTACCATATCCATGATTACTACCATCACAGAAATGATGTAGTTCTGCTTTATTTACAGTCCTAAAGTTGTTAGGTTTATAACACCGAGAAATGGCTAGGTCAGAAAGAGTAGAAAGTGAGGTTTTCTAGGCCTCCCACCGTGACAGCAAGTCAACAGCCAATGAATCATCCCATGAGGCAAAAATCCTTCACATGTCCTGCAAAATGTTTTCGTCTTTGGGAATAAATGGGAAAAGCAATTCAAGTGGGTCATAAACAAAAGTGATGGTTGACAAAACACCTCTATGGGTGTTTGGGGTTGCTTTCAAAGAAGATGAAAACTGAAAGCACTTTGATTTGAGGGACCTAGTGTTTGTTCCTGAGGCTGAGAACTTGAACTAGAGTCTAGCAGTTCTAGACCTTGAAAATTTCTTTCTGATTCTGGCAGTGATCCAAGGATCTGGGTTAGTTGAAACTAAACTTGTGAAACTGGAGGTTGCCTTCTTGGCAAATGGAAATGCCATCTTTCACAAGTCTTTTGGGGGAAACAGTATCTGTCGTAATAGTAAGGCCGCCATCAATGTAGAAGCCACGTTTGATAAAGTGTTTAGGTGCCTCGTTTGAGTTTTGGATTTGTTTCTTCATTGTTTTTAACAACTGTAAGTCGTCAACTGAAAGGACTTTTGTGCTTTCAGAGATAATAGACTAAAAGTCTGCACTGAAAAACTGGATAATGGTTTTTTCTAGGCTGTTATCATGTGTGGCATGGTCAACGCTGAACGTGGTTCATTTTCTATTAGCTGGTACTGTCACTACTCTACAGATAATACTTTGTGTCACATTGCTTATAGGTGGGCTTTTTGAGTATAGCCTGTCGGTTTTGATGTTTCCCATGAGGGTCCACCCTAAGTCTGTCAGTCGAGCGAATGGCTCATAATAACCACCAACCCATTAATCTATAGATATGAATACTTGTGGAAGATTAGCACCCAAGATCAAGAGATTTGCTATCTTTTTAAGGTATTAGCTCTGGTCCAATGTTTTGAAGGTGAGGCCAGTCTTGTGCTGAAATAGCTGTTGGGATTTCTTTTTGGTTGGATGAAATTTCATCTCGACTTATCCAGTCAGGCAGTAGTACAATCTTTGGGCTTTTGTAGCCACGGATAAGCAGACCTGAACCATGTTCTCTCATAGACTCGCAACTTTTGGTTTCAGTAAGAATGCTTATATTAACACTGTGAACTTTAGTTTTTGAATTCAGATTGTTCAGAGTTTTGTTGGTAATAAATTAGCGACTAGAGCCAGAATCCAGAGGAGAAAATACTAGGATTTCTTTTTCTAAATTCTCTATTGTGGACAAATAGACTAGTATGGTCCATGAAGTAAGTTTGGTCGGTCTAGTCGAGCAGTTGCGTACTGTTGCAGGTGAGTCAGTTTCTGTTTTGTGTTTGTTGATGTGATTTGTTGTCTCTGTCGTTAATGGTGAGGTCTTATTTTTAGTGCCTCTGTTGTGGTATTCATGAAAAACTGTAGGGTGCTGCTTTCCACAATCTCTTCTAGTGCAGGTTTCTGTATGCCTGCAAACATCCATTCTGTGTCACGGTTTGGAGCAAGCAGAACATAAATTGTGGCTTAAGAAGAATTGTTGTACGGCATTGTCGGGCAGTGCACAAAGCATGGAGTAAACCCCTGTGGTGTGGTTATCAGAGTCAAAGTTCTTAAAAAAGTACTTTTTACACTTTGAAACTAAGAATTGCTAGTATTGTCCCTATTTTCAGAGTTTGCCAATGTTGTGGCTTTTTTTTCATTCTTGTGTGATTTTGCATCATCTCTGCCCTTTTTGTTAGTCGTGGCTCTTTTGACCAAATCTTTTTTCAGGCTGCTCTTAGCAATGGTTGCCTCACTAGCTAGAAACTGACAAAAATCATGCATTGAGGGAATTTTAAAGTGCTTGTCTCGATTTGTGTCTAATTTTACCCATCTGAATCCTACAGAAAGTGACAATTTTTCTAGGGTTTCTACATTCTTTCATCTATTATTAAGAAATAAATAAAATATATAATGTAATCTTCATCACTAGAATGTAACAACGACTTGGTTAATAATGAGAGACACTAAACATTGTTTTATAATTGTCCTATAATATCACTAAATAGCTATCTTTGTAAAGTTCAGTATAATTTATAAATGTTAGTAGACTATTGTGCAGTACTACAGAAACATATCAGAAAAAAGTTTTCTAGCTTGACCTATTTGAGGATTTCCAGTTTGACCTATTTGGAGAAAATTCCGTAAATATCAACTTTCATTTCATTCTACAAAACATTTTTTGGCACATAGCCAATTTAGAAGTTTGAAGTGCTTTCTAATTTTATGACAGAAAGTATTGCCAAAGATTAAATCAAAGAATTTATCATGTGAGAATATTATTTTAGCTCCACAGAGGGTTCTACTAGGAGATAACAATATTATCAAAACTAAATAATTAGTGAATCATTTTGTTCTATCTCTCTACGAGTGTTTATAATAGTTGTTGTTGATTTGTGTTGTAGGCATGCTGGCAGTTTCTCTGGCCACCATGTGCTATGAGTGTGATAGCCTTGATAGCTCATGTAATGATGGTGACACTGGCTATGTCGTAAGCAGTTCCCATGAGACAAACTGCTCACAGAGTATTTGGTCTTTGGATAAGAATGGTGGCTGCAGCAAGTACAAGACGCGGACCAAGACTTTTGGAATTTGGATAGAATCAGGTATACATTAATATTTAACTGTTATAAACTACATTTATGAAATCTGATAAAAATCCATTCCATTTCCTCTATTAGTTCAGGTAATTTTAACTTTGTAAGTTAACACTTTGTTGCCTAGTTTAGTATATACTAGCAGAACCCAAGTTTCTAGAGCGTATTACCAACTTTTAATCAACTGAGAAATAACTTATAATAATACAATTCCTTTTGAACTGAATATCATATTGAAGCTCTAAGCTCGTAGAACTCAATGAAAGAAGCAGAAATCAAAGAGAGTAAATAGTTTTTTCCACAATCTTTTAAAGATGTGATGTTCTAGAGGCAACTAAAGACACATAATGATTGCAGTACACCAAATCGGATAGAGAGTGTATATTTTTTATGGATAGAAAATAAAACAGTTTTAGCGTAAAGCTCTTGTTGGTGGGGAGGATCTGTCTAGTTTGGTCCATTTTGATTATTCGTTATTAAAAATTTCAATCAGTGTGCAATATCATTAGAAACTATAGACATACATAGACATAGACAGTACATAAACCTATCAACTATAGTATAGTCATTAAGTCTATGCTAGAAATTAAGGTTACGTCAGCAACCATTTTTCATTTCTTGGCCGCTCAAAAGTGCCACCAGTATAACTGGTGGATAACTGGTGTATTATATTATAGCGTATTGTATTGTATTATAGCGTTATAACTACTGATTTAATCAACTTGAAATTTTTGAACTATATTCAAACATAATAAGCGCAAAGTGACTAAAGTTTTTTAACTTTACCTAAACCGCAAATACGGAAAACACATCGAACTATGCAGCCGAATCTACTCATGCCTAGGATCAGATAGGAAAGCACTCCACCGAATTGGCTCGAGCCCAGGCTCCAAAGTGTTAAAATTTAAAACTTTTTTGTTGGATGTTTTTCAAGCAACAAGCAAGCTTTTACTTTTTATGCTGTTGACACAATCACTAATACCATTACTACTACCTATATTTAATTATTACTTGAGTACATTGGAGTTATTAAAGTCTTACTTGTCTTATTCCTTCTCCTTTGTTTACGTTTAAGTGTTTTCGATTGTAACAAAACCTACTTTTGCGGAAATGATATTGATGCCAAATAAATTTAAAGAATGCTCTAAAGTACAGTCTTTTACCATCGACATTCTTATGCGTGTTAATTGAAAATTGCTTTAAATGATGTAAGTACACTGGCTGAGAAATATAAATATATATAATATATATAATATATATGAATATCGTATAAATGTTTTGCAACTCTTTATGAATACAGGTCTTTTAGTAGTTTTGAAAAATTTACTGCCAAGCAACGCATAATAGTCAGATCTAATGAAATGATAAAAGTGTTCATTCACAACAAAATCACAAGGACACAGAAACCAGTTGAATTATCTGATAAGGATGAGTGATATTGTATGCTATGAAGAAACCAAATACTCTGAACTGAAAATGAGACAGTCTGTTGAAGGATTGTGGGAGTAAAAAGCTCTAAGCATGCCTTCTTTTTAAAGGTTGACTTGCAACAAAATTCACATTACAGTTATTTGGTATCGAAAGATTCACCATGTTTTACTTCGTTGTGTTGTAAGTGCCAAATATGTGGAAATGCGATTACAAGCTCTCAAAAGTTCAAAAACGTAAAGCCGCTGTAGATTGGAATCTGTTTATTTATCTGTCGTAGTCATTACAGTTTGGTTATTGTACAAGTGATATTATCACGTGACAAGACAATAACCAAACGTGATAACCAAATAGCATAACATGACGTTATGCTCGCTACTTTACAGTTTTGTTTCGGCTTGACTTAATCGTAAAGTCATAATCTGATCAAGTGATCCAATACTTCGCAAATAATTTTTGCAGCACTTTTTGATTATCACAGGTGACCATCAGGCTCGTCATGATTAACATATGTACTCCTTCGAGGTAAGGTTGAAAAACTAAATGACTTTTCACGGTAATTTATAAGATATAACTGCTAAAAGTGACAGCATTACAATGACGGTAAAACAGACGCGTAAGAACAATAGACATGGTTTTATTGAATGTGTGAAGTATATTTGTGAAAATATTTCGACGAATAAGGTTGCATGAAAGTGTAAACAGAAACCATCTACCACAGCTACGTCACATTTGAGCCGTTTTGGAAAGAAAATCAAAACTACGGCGGTCTCGTGTGGCTGCGATTAACTGTTCGTTTTTTAGCTTTTAAGAGCTTGTAATCACTTTTTCACACATTTTGCACCTACAACACAACAGAGTAAGACATAGTGAATCTTCTGATATCAAATAACTGTAATGTGAACTTTGTTGCAAGTCAACCTTTAAGGTTCTGACTAGAGATGAATAGTTCTATAAAATATTTGACTTCCAATATTTTAGTAGCTTTGAAAAGCTTGATGCTTCATTAAATCAAATATAGACTAAATCATTGCTACTTTTCAATTAAATTAAATTTTAAATTAAACTGTATTGTGAGTCATTAAAAAAACTAAACATGCATGTCATATTTAAGATGTGGTACTCATTGCGCAATATTTTTCTAGCCAGGATTGACAACTCCAGATGTAGTGTAGGCTGTGTAGCTCCATTTACTTTTTTAAAATCTTAAAACCAAATCTATAGAGCTTTTGACGCTTTTTTGACAAAATATTCAAATTAGTTTGCAACATCCATAATTCTTGTAGCGATATCTTAACTTTGTAGTTGATCGAACCTGTGGTCAAAAGTATTACAAGACCAACTGCAAGGAAGCTGACAAGGTGAAGGTCAATTTCCAGGGATTCAAGAGCGTGTATTATCAGTGTTCATGTGTCGGAAATTTCTGCAACAGTGGTAACAAGGCTGTATATTCTACTGGACTTGTCATCACTGCTGCCGTAGCCAAATACCTCTTTTAGATACCGACTATCATACTTCTTTGCATGATGATATGTTTACAATGTTCACAATTTATATATTTCAATCTTTTTTATTGCCTGATATTAAAATTTTAAAATTTCAACTTTTATTTCTTTGATGATAACAATGTAATGTAATTAATAATTAAACCATGCATGCTGGAATGTTCAAAACTAAGTACTGCATTTGGTAAAACAGCTGTTAAAAAATTGCCAAAATCGGCTCTCAACTGTTCGCTCTATAATAAATGGCATTTCTTCAAATATACATGTACAAGCCCAAGTCAATGAGAAAATTAAAATACTCCTTGTTTTGCCATTGGCTGGATGAAACAACGGATGTTCCAAACATTTTTCAGTTAATGATATTTGCTTGATATATTCATAAAAAGGCTGTTGAAAAGGAGTTTCTCTTTTGTCACCCAACACAAACAGAAACTACTTTTTGATGCCATGCAAGTAGTATAGCTAAGTATTTTGAAAATGTGGATTTAAGTTGGCAAAATTTAGTTAGCAACTGCACAGATGGCACAGATGGGGCTCCAGCTATGTTAAGGTTCACATTCTAGATTTGTGCAAATGGTAAAACGGATGAACTCTCTGGTACAGAACACTCATTGCTTTATATACAGAGGCAAAAACACTTCCAAGACCGCTTCATGATTATCTTAAAACTGCAGTTAAATCTGTCAAATATATCAAAGGGTCTATACTGAACACAAAACTATTTGGAAAGCTCAGTAAAGATGTGGATGCTACTCACTCCACTTTTATTCCATACAGAGGCACGATAGCGCAAATAAGGTAATATGCTGGCAAGGAGAAGATTACTGTTCAAAGAAAGGAGGAAACTATGGCTGCAATGGGAGAGGAAGATTTTGAAACAAGTTTTGCTTATTTAACTGGCATTTCTAGAAGCTGACAAGGTGAAGGTCAATTTCCAGGGATTCAAGAGCGTGTATTATCAGTGTTCATGTGTCGGAAATTTCTGCAACAGTGGCAACAAGGCTGTGTATTCTACTGGGCTTGTCATCGCAGCTGCCGTAGCCAAATACCTTTTTTAGATGCTGGCTCTCCTACTTGGTCATGTGATACTCTGTTTACACTAAGACTGCTCAGTCTGCGATTTTATAAGAGTCAGCATCTTTTAGACGCTGACTTTTATACTTTCTTGCGCGACGTCTTATTTATGATGCCACTAAGGGTCCCAATTTATATATTTCAATTCTGTTTTTCATTGACTGATTATAAAATTTTTAACTTTCAATGGTTATTTTTTAAGAAGATATTAATAATGTAAGTGTGTTGCGTTCATAAATAACCAGCTTTGCTCAATTCAAGAGAATGTTTACTAAACAGTAAATAAAACTGGTTCATATGTTGTTAAAACCACTAGTTATAAATAGTAGCTGTTAACAGACACAATGGGCGGAGCCTGTCAGCTCTCAGCCAATAATGCTGGCAGATATGAGTTCACTATCTGGAAAGATGTATGAATATTATATCAATCCTTGCAAGACATAGTCAACCTAAAAATATGAAACAGATCCACATTTACACCATTCGTAACCTAGTGATATAATTAAAACTTTTACTTGTTTTTTTTAAAATCAATACAAGAAATCAATTTTTAACTGTATTGTAAGTGTTGTAGAAGTAGATTAGACACAATCACAAATGTCATTTGAAGTGCTTTGACGATGCTGCAAACCAAAAAAACAAAACGGAAACAAAGTTATGCCGTATAAAAATATTTCCTTTGGAAAATGACAGGATGCTCAAGAGAAATTGTGCAAATGTATGGAAAACCTTTACGAAAATTACGAAAAAATTACTTAGATGCTGGCTCTCCTATACTTCTTTGCATGATGTTTTGTTTACAATGCCACCATTGTTCATAATTTATATATGTCAACTTTTTCATTGAATGATATTAACATTTTAAACTTTCAATTTTTATTTCTTTGATGATATTACCAATGCAATGTAATTATTAATTGAACCATGCATGAGGAAATGTGCAAAACTAAGTACTCTACTCGGTGAAACAGCTAAGACAATTTCCAAAATTCCATCTCAAATGTTCATTCTATAATTGATGGCATTTCGTCAAATATACATGTACAAGCTCATGTCAATGAAAAAATGAAAAAAATCTCCTTGTTTTGCCAGTTGGTTTGATGAAACAAAGGATGTTGCAAGCCTTTCTCAGTTATTGGTATTTGCTCGATATATTCAGATAAAGGCTGTTGAAAAGGAGTTTCTCTTTTGTCACCCACTACAAACAGAAACTACTTTTTGATGTCATGTCATAGTAGCAGCTGAATATTTTGAAAAGGTGGATTTAAGTTGGCAAAATCTAATTAGCGTCTGCGCAGATGGCACAGATGGGACTCCAGCTATGCTAAGGTTCCCATTCTAGATTTGTGCAAATGGTGAAACAGGGGAACCCTCTGGTACAGAACACTCATTGCTTTATATACAAAAATGAAACTCTCCAAAACCGCTTCATGATTATCTTAAAACTGCAGTTACATCTGTCTAATATATCAAAGGGTCTGTACTGAACACAAAACTGTTTAAAAAGCTTTGTAAAGATTTGGATGCTACTCGCTCCACTCTTATTCTATACAGAGGTATGATGGCTCAAATAAAGTAATATGCTGGCAAGGAGAAAATTACTGTTAAAAAAAAAGAGGAAATTATGGCTGCAGTGTCACAGGATGATTTTGAAACAAGTATTGTTTATTTAGCTGACATTTTTAAATGCTCTAAATGAGATTAATCAATGAGATTTTCCGCTTGCCAGCTGGAAATGTTTATTTATTTCCATGTTTGAAGGAACTACATGAGAAAGCAGGGAATTATGTCTCAAGTTCCATGGTAGGAAGAATAGAAACTCATTTAGCTGCTGCACAAAAGAAGCTTAATAGAAACATTCTCTCAATAAACAGTAACCAAGAGACTGATTAAATTAACCAGAATTCCATTCAAGAAGTGTGGGGATCTGTAAGAACAGTTTTTCAGGAAACAATTTCACATTTCAGGAACCTCTCAAAACCATTTCAGGAAACTTCTCTATTGATGAATTTTGGGGTCCTTGCAGAAGGTAAATCCATAAATCAATGACACTGCATTACAGGCTTCAATGCCATTTTTAACACCCTTTCCTTGTGAAAGCCAACTGTGTTAACCTGTGTCACAAAGCAGATACAATGTCTCTAATGTGCGTTTCAGAAGTTTGTGTTGAGACGTACAACTGTAAAGTAATATGATGTCTAGCTTGTAGTGCAGTTGATACGACTTGAAATATATGCTGAACGTTCATGGTCGCATGTTTTTAATAAAACATATTAAATGGCTTCTTACATTGTGTGTAATAAGAGCTGTTTGCTTTAGAGCAGAATATAGGCCTACTCTTCAAATCACTCAACCTTTCATCGAGCATTATCCACTAACTGGAGCAAATTGGTCCCTTTCACCTGCTTACTTTGCTGCTATACATTTGCACTGCTGTTTGGTTTCAATAAGTGTTTTAGATTTGTGAAAGTTAAAAAGCTGGCCATCTCTTTCAAAGATTTACATTTTTATATTCTACATATTTGTGTATATACAGTAGGTTAGTCTTTCTCCTTTGTAATATAAGGTTTGTGTAGTCGTATTCAACAAAAATGACTACACCAAGCCAGCAAACAAAAGACCTATTCAGTACCAGCTTGGTATGTATATATCTTTCATTAACTATGGATTTTGCAGAGGTTAAAAATGCAGAAACAATAACATGCAGAGCATAAAAAATTCATACGATGTGAACAAGCTCAACACAAAAGTATCCATGCAAGCGGTTGCCAAAGGTAACACGGATGAGATGACCAATCAAATGCTCGTTACCAAAACTTAGTATTTTTTTTAGTTCTGTAGTTTCTTAGCAACAACGCAGTTAATATTACTTTCAGCTATCAAGTGTCAACTTAGTACTGTCCAGCGCTTGATTCGATTGGATTATTACAACATATCTCAATTCATTGATCACCATGAAATCTTTCTATGTTTTTCTCGTGCTTTCAGGTTAGTAATATATTCCTACTGGCTGTACTACCCGGTGTTGCCTGGGTAATAAAAAAGTCTTTGGACAGAAAATTTATTTGTATTTAACACATAACAACATTTGCCATTGCTAGCTGGATGCCCAGCATTGCCCAGGTATTAGAAAGCAGCCTATAAACAATGAGGAGTAATGCAGACGCCTGCCACTTGTTATTAGCCTGGCACATTGCCAATGAATAATTTGAGTAAGCCAGAGATATATAAACCTATATATATCTATATATCTATATATATATACTATATATAGTATATATATCTATGGAGTAAGCTTATTAATAAAAGCTAACTACGTGCTCTAACGATTGGGCACACATAAAATCATGCTACCCTCCATGACGCTGCGTCATCACGTTGCGTTGTATTGGAGAGCGGTAGGGTATTTGCTTCCATATGGTGACATATATCACCTAAGGAATCCATCAAGTTTGTGTGGTTGAATTGGTATGGCAATGGACTGATGAAAGGGAGGGTCTAAGATCAAATCCTCTGTGCTATGGATTCTCTTTTCCAATATTTTAATACTATAGCTGGACAACCACAAACTTTGAAAAATATATAGATGCATAAATATAATATAAAATGCCCCTGAGGAGTGACAGTGAATAAATTTCATATGGGTGCATTTGGTTATCTTGTATATGTATATGTATATTTATTTATTTTGCACTGTAAAACTACAGACAATAAAACAACTTTATGCAACATGGAGACAGTAATAGGCTAAACGCAGGTTTTTAATAAGTGATAAAAACGCAATGAGAAACATGAGTAAGCTATATAAACACATTTATAATGGTAAATAACGCACCTTTTATACTCTCTCTAAGAGATAGTTGATAAATAAAAGATTGTTAAGATGAAGTAGTGTAATAATTGCTAAGCTTCACAACCTCGCAGTATGAGGATGCTTGTGAGACTGAGTCTACGAAAACAACATTTAGCCAAACTATGTGAAAACACCTGCTGTGGCAGTGACAACACTTCTGAGGCGAGAGTTTAGTACCACACAATTACTACATTCGTCTGAAAACAGAGTTGATGGGGTACTGTGGTGAAGCATATGAATGGACCAGCAGCATAGTGACTGCAAAGCCAATAAACCAGTTACCTAAATAAAAGGAAACTAAAATTTTATAACTACCTGGCAAGCCATTACACTCTCACCTAAAATTTTATCTGTAGACTAGCAGAGGTTTTATCTTATGTTCATTGCTGTTCTTAGTTATTTTTCAACTATAGTAACTAGTTTAGATACTGGTCTAACTAAAAATCTTGCAGAATCTTTAGAACTCTCTCAGTTGCCTAACGGCAGTTTGACTGAACCCGACTGTTTGTGTGGCGAGTGTTTACACTCAACCACTTTAGCTAGAGGCCATTCATTACGAGGGGTATTATCACTCTTTACTAGCACCATGGAGTTCACTTTAAGGTTAGGCTTGGGTGTTACCCCCTTCTGACAGGCTTGTAACTGTTGTCTGTACTCTGCTCTCCAGTGCTGTCAGAAGTTGTTAGTGAGATGTTACACTACACGCCAGCGTTTGCGTCTATAAATGTCACTGCCTGTGAATTCACTAGAAGGTAGAAGAATGATGTCCGATTTCATAGTTAAAAGCGATTTAGGACAGAGAGGAATGTTTTCTTCAGTGACTGTAGAGAATGGGCAGAAAGTTATGACTGCCATCTCTTCATACATTAAAGTGCTGAGGCCTCTAGAGTGTTAAGCCTCCCACCATTGTTTCTCAGAAGGGATTGAAGCAGTCCTGGCAGTTCTTATCAATTGCTCTCACACACCATCCATATGACTAGCATTAGGAGGTTTTAACTTGAACTCCAGAACCCCCTTATTTGATAGTTCTGGCATGGCACCAACAAAGTTTGTTCCTTTAGCACACCAGATCTCTCTGGTTAGTTTTCTTATCACAATCACGTTGCGCATGGCATCAATAAATGATGAAGTAGTCATGTCGCCGGACAGCTCGGTGTGAGCTGCTCAACTTGCAAGGAATATTATAATGAGACCATAACGCTTAAGCTTTGTTCGTCTATCTTTCACTAAAAGATGTACAAAACAATCCACTCTGCAATAGGTAAATGGAGCAGATTGACTAGATCTCTCTCGTGGGAGTGAAGAAATTTGAAGAGTTGTTGGCTTTGCTCTGAGGGTGCAGTGTACTTGGTTCTCAGTATTAACTAACCATAGGTAGCTGACACTACCATATCCACGAGTACTACCATCACAGAATTGATGTATTTCTGCTTTATTTCCAGTGCTAAAGTTGTTAAGCTTATAACACCGAGAAATGGCTAGGTCAGAAAAAGTAGAAAGTAAGGTTTTTCAGTCTTCCCACCTTGACAACAAGGCAACAGCCAATGAATCATCCCATGAGGCAAAAATCTTACACATGTCCTGCAAAATGTTTTTGTCTTTGGGAATAAATGGGAAAAGCAATTCAAGTGGGTCATAAACAAAAGCAATGGTTGACAAAACACCTCTACGGGTGTTTGGGGTTGCTTTCAAAGAAGATGAAAGCTGAAAGCACTTTGATTTGAGGGACCTAGCGTTTGTTCCTGAGGCTGAGAACTTGAACTAGAGTTTAGCAGTTCTAGACCTTGCAAATTTCTTTCTGACTCTGGCAGTGATCCAAGGATCTTGGGTGAGTTGAAACTAAACTTGTGAAACCAGAGGTTGCCTTCTTGGCAAATGGAAATGCCATCTTTCACAAATCTTTTGGGAGAAACAGTATCTGTCATACTAGTAAGACCGCCATCAATGTAGAAACCACGGTTGATAAAGTGTTTAGGAGCTTCATTTGAGTTTTGAATTTGTTTCTTCATTGTTTTTAACAACTGTAAGTCATCAACTGAAAGGACTTTTGTGCCTTCTGAGGTAATAGACTAGAAGCCTGCACTGAAAAACTGGAGAATTGTTTTTTCTAGGCTGTCATCATGTATGGCAAGGTCAACGTTGAACGTGGTTCGTTTTCTGTTAGCTGGTACTGTCACTACTCTACTGATAATACTTTGTGCCACATTGCTTATAGGTGGGCTTTGCGAGTATAGCCTGTTGGTTTTGATATTTCCTATAAGGATCCACCCTAAGTTTGTCAGTCGAGCGAATGGCTCATAATAACCACCAACCCATTCCTCTCTAGATATGAATACTTGTGGAAGATTAGCACCAATAAGTAGCCCAAGATCAATAGATTTGCTATCTTTTTAAGGTATTAGCTCTGGTTCAATGTTTTGAAGATGAGGCCAGTCTTGTGCTGAAATAGCTGTTAGGATTTCTTTTTGGTTGGATGAAATTTCATCTTGACTTATCTAGTCAGGCAGTAGTACAATCTTTGGGCTTTTTTAGCCACGGATAAGCAGACCTGAAACATGTTCTCTCATAGACTCGCAACCTTTGGTTCCAGTAAGGGTGCTTATATTAACACTGTGAACTTTAGTTTTTGAATTCAGATTGTTCAGAGTTTTGTTGGTAATAAATTAGCGACTAGAGCCAGAATCCAGAGGAGAAAATACTAGGATTTTTTTTTCTAAATTCTCTATTGTGGACAAATAGACTAGTATGGTCCATGAAGTAAGTTTGGTGGGTCTAGTTGAGCAGTTGCGTACTGTTGCAGTACTGTTGCAGGTGAGTCAGTTTCTGTTTTGTGTTTGTTGATGTGATTTGTTGCCTCTGTCATTAATGATGAGGTCTTATTTTTAATGCCTCTGTTGTGGTATTCATGAAAAACTGTAGGGTGCTGCTTTCCACAATATCTTTTAGTGCAGGTTTCTGGATGTCTGCAAACATCCATTCTGTGGCCAGGTGTGGAGCAAGCAAAACATAAATTGTGGCTTGAAAAGAATTGTTGTACGGCATGGTCGGGCAGTGCACAAAGCTTGGAGCAAACACCTGTGGTGTGGTTATCAGACTGACAGTTCTTAAAAAAGTACCTTGTATGCTTTGAAAATAAAGAATTGCTAGTATTGTTTCTATTTTCAGAGGTGGCCAATGTTGTGGTTTTTGTGTGATTTGTGAATCTTGTGTGATTTGGTAGATTTTGCATCATCATTGCCCTTTTTGTTCAAAGTTTTGTTCAGGCTGCTCTTAGCAATGCTTGCCTCACTAGCTAGAAATTGACAAAAATCCTGCATTGAGGAAAATTTTAAAGTGCTTGTCTTGATTTGTGTGGCTAATTTGACCCATCTGGATCCAACAGAGAGTGACAATTTTTTTAGGATTTCTATATTCTCTCATCTATCATTAAAACATAAATATAATATATTATGTAATCATCATCACTAAAATGTAACAAAGTCTTGGTTAATTATGAGAGACACTAATTGCTCTTACATAATAATCCAATAATATCACTAAATAACTATCTTGGTAAAGTTGGGTATAATTTATAAATGTTAGTAGACCATTGTGCAGTACTACAGAAACATATCAGCAAAAAGGTTTTCCAGCTTGACCTATTTGAAGAATATTCCTTAAATATCAACTACCATTCAATTCTACAAAGCAATTTTTTGGCGCATAGCCAATTTAGAAGTTTGAAGTGCTTATAATTTCATGACAGAAAATATTGCCAAAGACTAAATCAAATAATTTACCATGTGAGAATGTTATTCTCGCTTCACAGAGGGTTCTACTAGAGAATAACAATATTATCAAAACTGAATAATTAGTGAATCATTTTGTTCTATTTCTTTATGAGTGTTTATAATAGTTGTTGATTTGTGTTGTAGGCATGCTCACAGTTTCTCTGGCCACCTTTTGCTACGAATGTGATGTCATTGATAGCTCATGTAATGATGGTGACAGGGGCTATTTTGGAAATTCATTTCATGAGACAGACTGCTCACAGAGTATTTTGTCTTCGGATGAGGATGGTGGCTGCAGCAAGTACAAGACGCGGACCAAGATTTTTGGAGTTTGGGTAGAAACAGGTATACATTAATATTTAACTGTTATAAACTACATTAATGAAATCTGATAAAAATCCATTCCATTTCCTCTATTAGTTCAGGTAATTTTAACTTTGTAAGTTAACACTTTGTAGCCTAGTCTAGTATATACTATAGCAGGACCCAAGTTCCTAGAGCCATGTTATTACCATGTTAACAACATATTACTATGTTAACAACATATTACTATGTTAACAACTTTTAATCAACTGTAAAAGCACTTATAATAACACAACTCCTTTTGAACTGAATATCATATTGAAGCTCTGTAGAACTCAATGAAAGAAGCGGAAATCAAATAGAGTAAATAGTTTTTGTCCACACTCTTTCAAAGAAGTGATGTTTTAAAGGTAACTGAAGACACATGATGATTGCAGTAAACTGAGTCTGATAGAATGTGTATATTTATTATGTTTATAAATAGAAAACAAAACAGTTTTAGTGTAAAGATCTTCTTGCTGGAGAGAAGAAGCTTTCTAGCTTTGTCTATTTTGATTCTTGATTATCAAAAATTTCAATCAGAGTATTACTAGAAACTATAGACCTATCAACTATACTATAGTATTAACTATAGTATAGTTATTAGGTCTATGCTAAAAACTAATGTTATATCAGCAACCATTTTTCATTTCTTGGCCGCTCAAAAAAGTGCCACCAGTATTATAGCGTTATCTTAAAAACTACTAATTTAATCAACTTGAAATTTTGGAACTGCATTCAAAACATACTAAACACAAAATGACTCAAAGTTTCGTAACTTTACATAAACCGCAAATACAGAAACCACATCAAAACTATGCAGCCTAATCTACTCCTGCATATAGGATTGGGTGGGAAAACACTTCGCCGGATTGGCTCGAACCCAGGCTCCAAAGTGTTAAAATTTAGAACTTCTCTGTTGGATGTTTTTCATGCAACAAGCAAGCTTTTACTTTTCTCTGCTACTGACACAATTAATAATACCATTACTAGTTTTACTGCTATATTTAATTTACGACTTAAGTACATTAGAGTTATTCAAAGAGTACTTTCTCTAAAGTCTAACTTGTCTTATTCCTTCTTCTTTGTTTACATTTAGGTGTTTCCAATGGCAACAAAAACCATTTTTTTTGCGAAGATGATATTGATGCCAAATAAATTTAAATAAGGCTCTAAAGTACAATCTTTTTACCATCGACATTCTTATGCGTGTTAAATAAAAGTCAGTAATCACTTTAAACGATGTAAGTACACTGGCTGAGAAATATAAATATATATAATATATATAATATATATGAATATCGTATAAATGTTTTGCAACTCTTTATTAAACAGGTCTTTTAGTAATTTTGAAAAAATCACTGCCAAGCAACACATAATAGTCTGATCTAATGAAATGATAAAAGTGTTCATTTGCAACAAAATCACGAGGACACAGAAGCCAGTTTAACTATCTGATAAGGATGGGTGATTTTGTATGCTATGAAAAAACCAAATACTTTGAACTAAAAATGAAACAGTCTATTGAGGGATTGCGGGAGTAAAAAGCTTTAAGCATACCTTCTTGTTAAGGTTCTGACTAGTGAGGAGTAGTTCTATAATATATTTGACCTTTGATATTTTAGTAGCTTTGAAAAGCTTGATGCTTCAGTAAATTAAATTTAGACTAAATCATTGCTACTTTTTCATTAAAATTATCCTGTATTTTGAGTCTATAAGAAAACTAAACGTGTATGTCATATTTTAGATGTGGTACTCAATAAGCAATATTTTTGTAGCCAGTGATTGACAACAGTAGTGTGGCTTTGTTTGCTATATAGAATCTTAAAGCCATATCTAGAACTTAGGCCACTTGATTCGAAGTAATTTTTCTGACTAAATATTCAAATTAGTTTGCAACATCCACAACTCTTGTAGCGATATCTTAACTTTGTAGTTGATCGAACCTGTAGTCAGAAGTATAACAACAACAGCTGCAAGGAAGCTGACAAAGTGAAGGTCAATTTCTTGGGATTCAAGAGCGAGTTTTATCAGTGTTCATGTTTTGGAAATTTCTGCAACAGTGGTAACAAGGCTGTTTATTCTACTGGACTTGTCATCGCTGCTGCCGTAGCCAAATACCTCTTTTAGATACCGACTATCATACTTCTTTGCGTGATGTTTTGTTTACAATGCCACCATTGTTCACAATTTATATATTTCAATTTTTTTTTATTGACTTATATTAACATTTTAAACTTTCAACTTTTATTTCTTTGATGATATTACCAATGTAATGTAATTATTAATTAAACCATGAATGCTGGAATGTGAAAAACTAAGTACTCTACTTGGTGAAACCGCTGCTAAGAAAATTGCCAAAATCCCCTCTCAAATGTTCGCTCTATAATTAATGGCATTTCTTCAAATATACATGTACAAGCCCGTGTCAATGAGCAAATAAAAAAATCCCTGCTTTGCCATTTGGCTAGATGAAACAATGTTGCAAGCGTTTCTCAGTTAATTATATTTGCTCGATATATTCAGAAAAAGGCTATTAAAAAGGAGTTTCTCTTTTGTCGCCCAATACAAACAGAAACTACTTTTTGGGAGAGTTAAATTGGAAAAAGCTAGTCACCGTCTGCACAGATGGCCCAGATGGAGCTTCGGCTATGCTAAGGTTCCAATTCTACATTTGTGCAAATGGTAAAACAGAAGAACCCTCTGGTACAAAACATTCATCGCTTTATATACAGAAACAAAAACACTTTCAAAACTGCTTCATGATCATCCTAAAACTGCAGTTAACTCTGTCAAATATATCAAGAGTCTGCACTGAACTCAAGACTATTTGAAAAGCTCTGTAGAGATTTGGATGCTACTCACTCCACTCTCATTCCATACAGAGATAAGATGGCGCAAATAAGGCATTATACTGGCAAGGAAAAGATTACTGACCAAAAAGAGGAGGAACTTATGGCTACAATGTTGCAGGATGACTTTGAAACAAGTTTTGCTTATTTAACTGGCATTTCTAGATGTCCTAAATGAGATCAATCAATAGGTTCAAATAGGTCAAATAAAATATACTGACAGCACATGACAACATCAACGATTTTAAAGACAAATTAAAGTTGTCGCAGAACTGGTTGCAAGCTGGAAATGTGCACTTATTTCCATGTTTGAAGAAACTAGACGGGAGAACTGAGAATGCTGTCTCAAGTTCCATGGTAGAAAGAATAGCAACTCATTTAGCTGCTTTACAAGAGAAGCTTAATAGATACATTCTCTCAGTAAGCAGTAACCAAGAGACTGATTAAATTAACCAGAATTCCATTCAAGAAGTGTGGGGATCTGTAAGAACAGTTTTTCAGGAAACAATTTCACATTTCAGGAACCTCTCAAAACCATTTCAGGAAACCTCTCTATTGATGAATTTTGGGGTCCTTGCAGAAGGTAAATCCATAAATCAATGACACTGCATTACAGGCTTCAATGCCGTTTTTAACACCCTTTCCTTGTGAAAGCCAATTGTGTGAAGCTGTGTCACAAAGCAGATACGATGTCTCTAATGTACGTTTCAGAAGTTTGTGTTCAGACGCACAACTGTAAAGTAATACAATGTCTAGCTTGTAGTGCAGTTGATACGACTTGAAATATATGCTGAACGTTCATGGTCGCATGTTTTTAATAAAACATATTAAATGGCTTCTTACATTGTGTGTAATAAGAGCTGTTTGCTTTAGAGCAGAATATAGGCCTACTCTTCAAATCACTCAACCTTTCATCGAGCATTATCCACTAACTGGAGCAAATTGGTCCCTTTCACCTGCTTACTTTGCTGCTATACATTTGCACTGCTGTTTGGTTTCAATAAGTGTTTTAGATTTGTGAAAGTTAAAAAGCTGGCCATCTCTTTCAAAGATTTACATTTTTATATTCTACATATTTGTGTATATACAGTAGGCTAGTCTTTTTCCTTTGCATTATAAGGTTTGTGTAGTCGTATTCAACAAATATGACTACACCAAGCCAGCAAACAAAAGACCTATTCAGTACCAGCTTGCTGCATATATATCTTTCATTAACTATGGATTTTGCTGAGGTTAAAAAAGCAGAAACATTAGCATGCGGAGCATAAAAACTTCAAATGATCTCAACAAGCTCAACACAAAAGTATTCATAATAGGTGGTTGCCAATAATAGCCAGACAACCAATCAAATGCCTGTTACCATGACCTCAAATCGCTTTTTTAGTTTTGGAGCTTCTTAGCAACAACGCAGTTAATAAAACTTTCAGTTATCAAGTTTCAACTTAGTACTGTCCAGCACTTGATTCTATTGGGTTGTTATAACATATCTCAGTTCACTGATCACCATGAAATCTTTCTACGTTTTTCTCGTGCTTTCAGGTTAGTAATATATTCTTACGAATAATGTAATATTTTATATAATCCTCATCACTAGAATGTAACTAAATCTTGGTTAATTATGAGGGACACTAAACATTGTTAGGGTAATGTATCAATAGTATCACTGGATATTATTGATATAACAAATACAAATATGATACAAATAATTATAATGATGCAAAGATATAATTATCTTTTAAAGTTGGGTATAATTTATAAATGTTAGTAGACAATTGTACAGTAGTGTAGGAACATATCAGAAAAAAGTTTTACAACTTGACCCGTTTGGAGAATATTCTTTAAATATCAACTTCCATTTTGTTCTAGAAACATTTTTTGGCAAACAGCCAATTTAGAAGTTTGAAGCGTTTAAAATAACAGAAAATATTGCAATAAACTAAATTAAAAAGATTGACCATCTGAGAATGTTATTATTGCTTCACAGAGGGTTCTACTAGGGGATATCAATATTATCAAAACTAAATAAATAATGAACTCTTTTATTCCATTTCTTTGCGAGTGTTTATAATAGTTGTTGATTTGCGTTGTAGGCATGCTGGCAGTTTCTCTGGCCACCATGTGCTATGATTGTGATATCCTTGATAGCTTTTGTAACGATGGTGACAGTGGCTATTTCGGAAGCAGTTCTCATGAGACAGACTGCTCAGAAAGTTATTCGTCTTCGGATGAGGATGGTGGTTGCAGCAAGACCAAGATCCGGGTCAAGCTTTTCGGAAGTTGGACAGAAACAGGTATACATTAATATTTAACTGTTACAACGACATTAATGAAATCCGATAAAGATCTATTTCATTTTCACTGTTAGTTCTGGTAATTTTAACTTTGTAAGTTATCACTTTGTAGCTTAGTCTAGTATATACTAGCAACTATATGCTGCTGCCGTAGCCAAACACCTCTTTTACGTAAATACTGACTCTCCTACTTGATCATGTTACGCTCTGTTTACACTAAGACTGCATAGCTTTCGATTTTATTTTATTGAAGCTATTAACAATTTAATACCGAAGCCTAATTTTGTATACAAAAGCAAGTCCCCTCATCCTAAATTGTTGTATTTAAATCGTTTACACCAGGTGAAAATTCAATTTAAAAATAGTTTTATTAATTTTATATATACCAAGTAGCTAGTACTTGTGTAGTGAAATCATCACCAAATGCTCATTATTTTACTGTCTCGTGTCTCGAGTCTCGAATTTTTACAAGACAGTGTCTCGAGTCTCGTCTCGAACTTGAAAAACCTGTCTCGTTCCACCTCTAAGTCCCCTCATTCTAGGCAGTATTAACAACTTTTAATCAACCGTGAAAGCACTTAAGAGAGTACAACTCCTTTTGAAACAAATATTAATTGGAAGCTTTAAGATTGCAGAACCTAATGAAAGAACTAAAAATAAAATGGATTTTAATAGAGTTTTTCACAATCTTTCAAGAAGGTGATGTTTTAGAAGTAACTGAGAAAACATAACGATTGCAGTACATCTAGTCTGATAGAGTGTGCTTATCTCCTCAAGTAGATTGGAGTTATTCAGAGAGTACCTTTCCTAAAGTCTAACTTGTCACATTATTTTTCTTTTGTTTAAATTTAGATGTTTTCAATGGTAACAAAAATCTTTTTTCTGGAAATGATATTAATACCAAATAAATTTAACTAATGCTCTAAAATAAAATCTTTTTACCATCGATGTTCATATACGTTCTAAAGTTGATCACCTGACTTTATAATGCTGCAAGTAGATTGGCTGAGAAATTGGATAAAACAAGATTTTTAGTAGTTTTGAAAAGCATTGCTACTTTTCATTTAAACTAAACTGTATTATGAGTCAACAAGAAAGCTAAACGTGTATGTCATATTTTGGATATAGTAATAAATGTGCTATATTTTTGTAGCCAGTGATTGGCAACTCCAGATGTAATGTCGCTCTGTTTGCAATATAGAATCTTAAAGCCAAATCTAGAACTTAGGCTACTTGATTTGTAGTAATTTTTCTGACCAAATATTCAAATTAGTTTGCAACATCCATAACTCTTGTAGCGATATCTTAACTTTGTAGTTGATCGGAGCTGTGGTCAAGATTATTACAACACCAACTGCAGGGAAGCTGACAAGTTGAAGGTCGATGTCTTTGGAATCGTAACCCATTCTTATCTGTGTTCATGTGTCGGAAGTTACTGCAACAGCGGTAACAAGGCTGTGTATTCTACTGGACTTGTCATCGCAGCTGCTGTAGCCAAACACCTCTTCTAGATGCCGGCTCTCCTACTTGGTCATGTGACACTCTGTTTACAGTAAGACTGCATAGTCTGCGATTTTATGAGAGTCAGCATCTTTTAGACGATGAATTTTATACTTTCTTGCGCGACGTTTTATTTATGATGCCGTTAAGGGTCACAATTTATATATTTCAATTCTGTTTTTTATTGACTGATACTAAAATTTTAAACTTTCAATGGTTATTTTTTAAGAAGATATTAATAATGTAAGTGTGTTGCGTTCATAAATAACCAGCTTTGCTCAATTCAAGAGAATGTTTACTAAACAGTAAATAAAACTGGTTCATATCTTGTTAAAACCAATGATTATAAATAGTAGCTGCTAGCAGACACAATGGGCGGAGCCTGTCAGCTGTCAGCCAATAATGCTGGCAGATATGAGTTCACTATCTGGAAAGATGTATGAATATTATATCAATCCTTGCAAGACATAGTCAACCAAAAAATATGAAACAGATCCACATTTACACCATTCGTAACCTAGTGATATAATTAAAACTTTTACTTGTTTTTTTTAAAATCAATACAAGAAATCAATTTTTAACTGTATTGTAAGTGTTGTAGAAGTAGATTAGACACAATCACAAATGTCATTTGAAGTGCCTTGACCATGCTGCAAACAAAAAAAAACAAAACGGAAACAAAGTTATGCCGTATAAAAATATTTTCTTTGGAAAATGACAGGATGCTCAAGAGAAATTGTGCAAATGTATGGAAAACCTTTGCGAAAATAGTCACCGCCAAATGCCTATAAAACAACCTTTGTCAAATCAAAAATAATTTTTCATGTTAAAAAGATGATGCACAGCCCAATACAACATACAAGTTAATTTTAACTAAAGTGTAAAAATATTTTTGACACTGATACTCATCAACTGCGGTTCTCTGACTTTTTTAATAAGATTTATATATAATTATATATACAGTATATATGGGGTCTATGTAATAATATATAACTATATATATAAATATAAAGAGCACAAATATGTGAAGCAGCCTTTATCGGTCACTATATGGGGATGCTTTTCTGCGCATGAGCCGGTCGTGTAGATACAAAGATACAAGCACGTGAGGTTAGAATGAATGCTGAGAAATATCTGATGGAGATAAATTACCAGCTGGTGAAATCTGCAGATAGATCTTTATGGCTGGCAGGAGTAGATATTTTCAATTCAAGAATGCCCTTGTAACACTGAAAAGTGCTGTAAAAACCAGTTTGGAAAGAAGTCTCTAGACTTCAATTCAATTGAGAGTTTGTTGCAGCAAATAGAAATAAATGCAGCAGGAAACAAACCAATCACCAAAAAGACATTGATAGAAAGCATGCTTAAACATGCGTTGTTTAAATCATCAACAAAATACACTGAAATTATTTTGAGTTTTATTATTTTGTTCATTATGTTCCTAGCCTTATTTGCTACAAGCTGATGTACAGTTTACAAGTATTCAGATAGAGAAAAGTAAGTTTAGAGGCCAAAAACAACAGAATCGCATGAAAATAGTGGTGGGGCCAAAGACTTAGGCCATTCCTGTATAGGGCTATGACTACATACTGCTAGCAAACAAAAGACCTATTCAGTACTAGCTTGCTGTCTACATATCTTTCATTGACTATGAAATTTGCAGTAGTTAAGAAAGCAGAAACAATAGCGTGCGGAGCATGGAAACTTCAATCGATATGTGAACAATTAGCTCAGCACAAAAGTATCCATAATAAGCGGTTGCCAAGGGTAGCACAGACGACCAATCAAATGCTTGCTACCAGTTATATTTTTAAGTGTTGTGGGTTCTTAGCAACAACGCTTGTAATATCACTTTCAGCTATTAAGTACACACTTAATACAATGTACGGCGCTCGAATCAATCAGGTTACTACAATATATTTTAATTCAGTGGTCATTCCTTACTCCTGCCGACATACAAAACGTTACATAGATACGTAATGCATTTTCATAATCACTAGTGCTCAGACAATCTCGTGTACTGGGACAGGTTGTCAGGTGTGCTGATAAAGTACGGAGAATAAGTATATGCACAACTATTCTAAAATATTCAGCAGGTGGTTGATTGGTGCAAGTGTTTGACTGTTTGTCTATAAAGCTGGATTTCATGTGCTTGATTCCCATTGACAGCGATCCTTTATATCAACCATCAACTGTGGCTTCAGACAAACATAAATATTATTATGCCCTTATTATAATAAAGAACTAGGAGAATGCCCGGTGTTGCACGGGTTTTAAAAATCAGCTTATAAACAATGAGAGGTAATGTAGTTGCCTGCCGCTTGCCATTTGCTTGGCACATTGCCAATGGCTAATTTGAGTAAGCTTACTAATTAGAGCTAACTAGTTGCTCTCATGGGAGAGCAAGGATAAAATTACGTTGCCTGTAACACAGAGCGGTAGCGTATTTTCCTTCACATAGCGACATATATCGCCCAATGACTTCATCAATCTCGCGTAGCTAAAATGGTAAGGCATTTGTCTGGTGAGTGAGAGGTTCCGAGATCAAATCTTCTAATCGTCTGCGATACAGATTCTTCATTCTATATATATATATATATATATATATATATATATATATATATTTATATATATATATATATATATATATATATATAAATAGAAGATATCACAGGAGTAAAATCCATCTTTGGCTGTGAAAGAAATGCTCTGGTCAGATACTGTCAGAGAATAATCAACTTTCTAAAGCTGCGCATATCTATAAATTCCTGCAGATAATCGCATTGATAGACAATTTAATGTCAAGCAAACTCATAATAGTCAGATCTAGTGAAAGGATGAATGTGTTCATTCACAACAAAATCACAAGGACACAGAAACCAGTTGAATTATCAGATAAGGATGAGTGATATTGTATGCTATGAAGAAACCAAATACTCTGAACTGAAAATGAGACAGTCTATTGAGGGATTATGGGAGTGAAAATCTTTAAGCATGCCTTCTTGTTAAGGTATTGACTAGCTATGAATAGTTCTATGGAATGTTTGTCCTTTGATATTTTGGTAGTTTTAAAAAGCACAATGCTTCATTAAATCAAATTTAGACTAAAGCATTGCTGCTTTTCACTCAAATTCAACTGTATTGTGAGTCTATAAGGAAACTAAACCTGTATATTTTATTTTGGACATGGAACTCATTGTGCCACATTTTTGTAGCCAGTGATTGACAACTCCAGATGAAGTGTCGCTCTGTTTACTATATAGAATCTTAAAGCCAAATCTAGAACTTGTTCTAGAATAAATATAGAATCGCCGCTTGATTTGAAGTACATAGTTTTTCTGATCAAATATTCAAATTACTTTGCAACATCCATAATTCTTCTAGTGATATCTTAACATTGTAGTTGATCGGAGTTGTGCTCAACAGTATGACAACAACTGCAAAGAAGTTGACAAGTTGAAGGTCGATATCTTTAGAATCGTAACCCATTCTTATCTGTGTTCATGTGTTGGAAATTGGTGCAACAGTGGTAACAAGGCTGTGTATTCTACTGGACTTGTCATCGCTGCTGCCGTAGCCAAACACCTCTTATAGATACTGACTCTCCTACTTGATCATGTTACGCTCTGTTTACACTAAGACTGCGTAGCTTTCAATTTTATTTTATTGAAGCTATTAACAATTTAATACCAAAGCCTAATTTTGTATACAAAAGCAAGTCCCCTGATCCCAGACAGTATTACCAACTTTTAATCAACCGTGAAAGTACTCAGGATAACACGATTCCTTTTGAGCTAAATACCATATTGAAACTCCAAGCATATAGAACTCAATAAAAAACAAAAATCAAATAAAGCAAATAGTTTTTTGACACTCTTTTAAGGAAGTGATATTTTATATTTTGAAAAAACGTAATGATTGCAGAATACTGAGTCTGATAGAGTGTATATTTGTTATGGATAAAAAGTAAAATAGTTTTGGTATAAATAAAAAATAAAACAGTATTCGTGTAAAGCTCTTGTTGTTGAGGAGAACAAGCTTTCTAGCTTTTTCTTTTTTTGATTATTCATTACCTAAAATTTCAATCAGTGTGCCGTTAAAAGCCAAAGTTCTGTCAGCAACCATTTTTCATTTCTTGGCCGCTTAAAACTGCCCCAGAATTATGGCATGAATATCTAATCTAACCAACTTGAAACTCTAGAGCTATACCTAATCTACACGTATTAAGTACAAATTGAGCAGAGTTTTGTGAATTTAATGGCTCTACTTAAACCGCAAGTATGGAAAACACCACAAAACTACGCGGCTGAGTTTACTCGTGCATAAGATCAGATGGGAACACAACTCCCCAAATGTTTTGAGCCCGGGCTTGAAAGTGTTGAGCATATCATGTTTAGAGACAATCAGTTTTGCTCAATTCATTAAAAAACTTTTACCAAATAGTAAACAAAATTATCTAATATAATATCACAACCACTGATTATAAATAGTAACTGTTAATAAATACAGTGGGCGAAGCCTGTCAGCTGTCAGCCAATAAGCTGTCAGGTATGTGTTTATTAGGTGAAAACATGTATGAACATTACATCAATCCTTGCAAGTCATCGGCAACCTGAAAATATAAAACTGTGTAATCCACGATTGGACCATGCTTTTTAACATAAAAGCAACTATGCATACAAAGTACTAAGGACCTATATTGCCTGACCATAGAGATTGAAGCATTCCACCATAAATACCAAGTGACAAAAAATCTTGAATGAGAGAGCTTTCGAATGACAAACAGGCCTTCTAATGAAATACATACCTAGTGATCACTGAGCTCTTGAATGAGAGAGCTTTCAAATGACAACCGGGTAAAATGGATAAAATCTAGTTATTTTTGACTGTATGGAAACGTGAAACATTACCTGAAATCATGCCTTCAAAGCAATAACGACTTTTAAAAAGTGTATTTTAGAAGCAAGGAAACATTTTGATATTAAAGTTATACAAACTAGTCAATATTTATAATACTAAGGGTAAATAGGCACGAGGAGATCAAAATTATTATATGCTCGTTTCATGCTTCCAAAAACCAGACGAGCCGGATAAGCCAGGAAGTCCGATGAGACAAGCAAGTCGGACACGCTGAACATGCTGGACAAGCCCAGTGAGACAGATGAGTTGAACATGCCGAACAAGCCCAACGAGATAGATGGGCTGGACAACCTGGACAAGCTCGACAAGCCAGACGAGCTGAACCACATACACAAATAGCGTTTAAATACATTTGCAACTTGTGCTGACATGTCTTGATAGTACCTAGCACCTTCTAAAAAAGGAAAGTATTAAGCTGTCATATAGGGATTTTATGTAAATAAAATAAAGTCTATTCTGTTACAAATGCTGTGCCATTATACATCACGCAGTAGTTGAGGGTATGCACTACAAAATACAAGTAGCAACACTTTAGCCCGAATAACAAATTAATAACCTTTATCTTAGTCAAAAGAATATCAGCCAATGAGGTCTACACGCAGTCTAGTAATACTGCTATCTAATTTTCCATTGCTATAAGTGAAACTTTCTCAGAAGCTAAGCAATGTTCTCAGACATCAAATGATCTACAGAGCTCTCTAGCCACTTCACCGCTTAGTGCAAGTAAGAAAATCACTTGAAAATCCCAATTGTATTTCAGCCTTATCCTATAACAAATATGCTTGCGTGAGAGTAAACAGTAGCAGTTGGTGGCAAGTTTGTATCATGTTCCAATGGAGATTACAGCACATTGTTTAGTGGCAGCGCTGGCTGTAATACAAGAATGAACATTCTCTCTCTCCCTCTCTCCCTTTCTCTTTCTCTCTCTCTCTCTCTCTTTCTCTCGCCTCTCTCTCTCCCCCTCTCTCTCGACTCTCTCTCTCTCTCTCTCTCGCCTCTCTCTCTCTCGCCTCTTTCTCGCGCCTCTCTCTCTCTCGCGCTTCTCTCTCTCTCTCTCTCTTGCCTCTCTCTCGCCTCTCTCTCTCCCTCTCTCTCTCTCTCTCTCCCTCTCTCTCGACTCTCTCTCTCGCCTCTCTCTCTCGCCTCTTTCTCGCGCCTCTCTCTCTCTCGCGCTTCTCTCTCTCTCTCTTGCCGCTCTCTCGCCTCTCTCTCTCTCCCTCTCTCTCTCTCGCCTCTCTCTCTCTCCCTCTCACTCTCTCTTTCTCTCTCGACTCTCTCTCTCTTTCGCCTCTCTCTCTCTTTCTCTCTCTTTCTCTCGCCTCTCTCTCTCTCGCCTCTCTCTCTCTTGCCTCTCTCTCTCGCCTCTCTCTCTCGCCTCTCTCTCTCTCGCCTCTCTCTCGCCTCTCTCTCTCCCCTCTCTCGACTCTCTCTCTCTCTCGCCTCTCTCTCGCCTCTCTCTCGCCTCTTTGTCTCTCTCTCTCTCTCACCTCTCTCGCTCTCTCTCGCCTCTCTCTCTCTCTCTCTCTCGCCTCTCTCTCTCCCTCTCTTGCCTCTCTGTCTCGCCTTTTTTTCACACACTCAGCAACTTCAAGGCAGTTTTTTAATCGCGTCTTGAACTGCCTAACTTTTTCGCTACCAAATTAATTGTTTTATTCAAAGGTAATTAAGTATTCATTAAACCTAACTTTTGACCATAAGGTCTGTAAAAAAGATTTTGTTACAAAGTTATTCAGAATAAAGGTATACACCAGTTTATGCCATACAAAACCTGCAAACGCACTGAAGAAAGAAATCGAACCTATTTTTTGTCCTTTCCCGTACTATCGTGAGTAACAACTTGAGCATGCTCTGAGTCAGAAGAGTTATCACTATTATTACGGGTTGTGGCATTATTGTTGTTGTTGTTAAAAATAACATAATCATTGACACTTGTTCTATTATAATATGTAGAAAATCATCACAGGTCCATAAAGCTACCACCAGTGAAACGCCCTTAGCTGTAATGCGTGTGATCATCGGTAAAAAGAATTGCGATTAAATTTTAATAATCTTGCTATGTAAAAGTCGACTGGACTGTAGACATGCTTTTCATTCAATCAATATGGCTGAAAGATTGTTTCATGTAACTACAGGTTAATTAAACTACTACTCACTAATCAGAAATGTTTTGTATGAAGCCTACATAAGCCACACCATGTAGCTCTTGGCCATATGCAAAAGCCGTGCCAAGCCGTACTCCACAGCTCATGGCATGCAACGAGTTAAGAAGGAAATGAAGATTTTATATGTTAATATTCACCAACTACAACAGAAATATAAAATTCAAATAATTAAATCAATTTTGTTTACTCACCTATTGCGAATCGCATTAGCCAAGTTCATTCTTCGAAATTGGCATAGGGGCCAATACAACTTTTTTTTCTGCCATACATGAGTTTTTAAAAATACAACACTCTCAGAAAAAAGGAAAAAAGTCCAAAATAAATACTCCACACGTTTTCCAAACGACGCAAACTAACAAAATATGGATGAAGTTTTTTAAATTTTTCAACTGCATGAAATTGGACATTTCAAATGAAGACACAAAGAATTTTTCACAAAAAAGTGTCAGAATTCTATTGAAATCTGCCAACAGACCGATGAAGAAACAGTGAATTTAAAATTAAGGAATGAGAACATAGGTGCTTTTTAAACCGTGGACCAAAAGCGTCAAACGAATGCAACAGTTCAACGCTTTACACAGCACTAAAAAGACCAATGCAAGTGGAAAGTTCCATTTTTTACTCCGGTAAGAGCTAAGTGAGCTTGTAGGTAAGTTTTAAACAGAAAACATGACATAATAATTTTTACTATAATAGAGTCATGCTCGTCTATTCATCTGAAACCATGCATACAGGTTATGAAATCAGCTTCCTTGCTGGATTTTACAATAATTGCGCCGATAGTTGTTACACCTGATGGTATCTTACGGTGCAATGGACTACCAGAGTACTAGTTCTAAGTCTATATACAATTGTATATGCATATATAAAATATATATATATCGTCTATGTGGCCTATATATGATATATATACGTATATGATATATTTCCTTGTATTAGATTAATGCATAATTATACAAATTTGTGTAACCAAGCATCGCCTGCATTGCCAACAGGTGTACAATGTGTTGCGTCGAACTGAATATGTTGGTTTACATTGACACGGTAGAAGCTAATGTAACTGCAAATGAAGGACAAACTTAATACCTCAATCTTATTGATTTCTATCACAAGCTAGTTTAATTAGTATTAGTGCTTGAATGATGACAATAGATAATTGCTTTCATACAAGCAAGTATCTATATATAAATCTCAAAATCTGTGCGCATGTAGTTCCGTTTGTTCAGCTCTAGCTATTAAAATATTGGAAAGAAGAATTCGTATCGCAGAAGATTTGATCTCAGAGGATGATTTATTTCATTGACTATATACGCCATCGCTATGTGGGTGAAAATACGCTACCGCTCTCCGTTATGGCGCAACATAATTTTATGTTTGCTCTTCCGTGAGAGCGAGTAGTTAGCTCATATTAGTAAGCTTACCCAAATTAGCTATTATAAATGTGCCAGGCTAATAGCAAGTGGCAGACAACTACATTACCTCCCATTGTTTATAAGCTGGTTTTTAATACCCGTGCAACGCTGGAAATTCTGCTAGTATATACATAAACACTTGTATTGAAATGTCATTAGTGTCACTTCACACCTCTCTTAAAACATTTGATGATAATTATTCTGTTGACAACATCTATTGAAACTGCACTTTTTTCTCTTGTTGATATTGGTGAACTATTATGTATATTTGTTTGTAGTTAAAAATGAACTCACACAAAGTTTTTGTAGAATTTATCAGACAATATTGGCATTTTTCTGTCATTTGCTAATGTTTTTAATGTTTAAGGTGATCTGTTTGCCAGAATATTTCAAAATTAAAGTTGGTGAAACTTGATAGTAATTAAAACGTTATGATCAATCAAAAGTGTGATAACGGCATCTATAGTTGCAAAGAGATCGACAAAATAGAGACACGTAACGCTTCAACTTCAACGTAATAGCCGATATCAACTATAGCAGCGATAACGACTAGTGATGTCATTTTGCACATGTATTTTTTGAAGTGTTTTAACAACAACAGGTTTTATCAATTTTAATCTAGAAACATCTTAGCAGTCAGATCAGCTCAAACATCAAAAACAATCGCAAATGATAGAAACAATCGCAAATGGTAAAAATATCGACACTCTCTGATAAAATATACACAAAATTTGTGTAAGGTCATCTTTAAACAGATTTTATAATGAACATGCTGTCTTCTTCTTTCTAACCATAATCCGTGATTAATGCTGAGGTAATCTGTCATTAATGCTGAGGTAATCTGTCATTAATGCTGAGGTAATCTGTATTAATGCTGAGGTAATCTGTTATTGATGCTGAGGTAATATGTCATTAATGCTGAGGTAATCCGTGATTAATGCTGAGGTAATCTGTCACTAATGCTGAGGTAATCTGTCATTAATGCTAAGGTAATCTGTTATTGATGCTGAGGTAATATGTCATTAATGCTGAGGTAATCTGTCATTAATGCTGAGGTAGTCTGTTATTAATGCTGAGGTAATCTGCCATTAATGCTGAGGTAATCTGTTATTAATGCTGAGGTAATCTGTCATTAATGCTGAGGTAATCTGTCATTAATGCTGAGGTAATCTGTCATTAATGCTGAGGTAATCTGTCATTAATGCTGAGGTAATCTGTCATTAATGCTGAGTTAATCTGTCATTAATGCTGAGATAATCTGTGATTATTGCTGATGTAATCCGTCATTAACGCTGAGGTAATCTGTTATTAATGCTGAGGTAATCTGTCATTAATGCTGAGGTAATCTGTTATTAATGCTGAGGTAATCCGTGATTAATGCTGAGGTAATCCATCATTATTGCTGATGTAATCCGTCATTAATGCTGAGGTAATCCGTCATTAATGCTGATGTAATCCGTCATTAATGCTGAGGTAATCCGTCATTAATGCTGAGGTAATGGAAATAAAAAGAACTCCAAAAAGATGTCAACCTATTAGTCGACTTATGTGTTCACGCGATGCCTCAATAACTTGTGTTGGAGTGTGCCGCCATAGCGGAGGTCTAAGATACGTGTTAGCTAATTATTTCAGCGATACAGCATAATGGCAGCTTAACCCTCCAACTCATGAGAAACTGTAAAGGTTTATTATATGCCTCTGAATGGGAGTGTTATAACAAATACTTTCCCATTTTCTCTCTCAGTCAGTTGAAGTGACTAGCACTGTCTGCGCTTTTAACCTACATACGTTACCAGATCTCCACTCAGCTCAATTACAAGCAGTCCGTCTGTCATGAATTTCTATTGATCAGCATCCATTTTAAATTCATTTTAGCTGCATCTTTATATCGGTCTCTAGGCCTTCTTTGATTAAGCTTAACATCATGTAATTGGCTTGGCGTACAATCGTTGACTAAGATGCCGGTCTTGTTCTATTCTGTGAACATGACCCATCGCAGACTTTTTACAATAAAGATGTCAGTCATGGATGATAGGCCTGCCCGTTTTAATATTTCTATGTTTTTGATCTTGTCCTACTTGATGTCCAAAACAACTACCGATATAAAGAAGAGAAGTTTGTCACCTCTGAGGAAACTGTTACAAATTCACACACAGACCCTGTAATGAACCAGGTGTTTAATTGCTATGTAAGGGTCAATATTGCCTGACTAAAAGGGTCAGTCTGCAAATTGAAAATAAAAAGATCTGAACTCTATTATAACCAGTCATGCTGTTTAAAGCAGGTTAGATCATGAGACAAAAAAATCAAAATTGGTAAAAATTATTTGTAACACTAGGGAAATCAGTGATCCATTTTACTGTTACATTTAAGGGCCTATCAAATCGTTACTGTATAAGTTTGTTGAACAACAAAAATATTATATATTATTTATTTGGCCTCGTTTATTTTAGCATTTTTAAAAATTTGTTCAGGTTACAGTTTGTGCGTAACAAACACAAAAATAATTGTAAGTATACTTTCTTTGAATTTATCTTGCGTACGCACTAAACTTTGTTTTATCCTTTGCATAGAGGCTTACAGTTTTACCACATCATAATCGTTTTTCTACCACTGCGTAATCGTCTTTCACATATTATTTTATGTTACTGACCTATATGAAGAATTCAATCGATGTATTAAATGACCCAGCACAAAAGTATTCAAAGCGATTTGTTGCCAAGTCAAGCATCAGCCAATCACAATCATGTTGCTCGTCGTTTTGTCTTTTAATTCTTTTCTGCTTTGCACTTTCTCAGCAACGTAACAAGAATCATTACTTCGTGTTATCACGGACCAAGGTAGTTCTCTCTCTCTCTCCTACTCAAATTGGTTACACTGTTGCGGAACTTAAGATAAAACTTACCATGAATTCGTTCTATGCTTTCCTCGTGCTTTCAGGTTAGTAATATATTCCTGCAAATAATATAATATATTACATAATCCTCATCACTAGAATGTAAAAAAGTAATAGTTAATGAGAGGCCCTAAACATTGTTACGATAATATTCCAATGATATCACGAGATATTATAGATATAAAGAATACAAATATTGAATGCAAATATAATGATACAAAGGTATAGCTACTTTTGCATACTCTTTGAAGTAAAACTAATATATTCCAAAGAATATACTATCTTTAGATACAAAAATAAAATATAATTGTAAAGCTGGGTATAATTTATAAATGTTATTAGACATCCATGCTGTGCTAAAAATTAAGTCATCACAAACAAGTTTTCCAACTTGACCTATTTGGAGAATATTTTTTAAATATCAACTTCTGCTTCATTCTAGAAACAATTTTTTGGCGCGTAGCCAACTTAAAAGTTTGAAGTGTTTATAAAGCTATGACAGAAAATATTATAATAAACTCAATTAAAGAATCACTTCACAGAGGGTTCTACTAGGGAATATTCATATTATCAAAACTAAATAATTAGTGAACCATTTTGTTATATTTCTCTACGAGTGTTTATAATAGTTGTTGATTTGTGTTGTAGGCATGCTGGCAGTTTCTCTGGCCACCATGTGCTACGAGTGTGATAACCTTGATGGCTCATGTAATGATGATGACACTGGCTATTTCGGAAGCAGTTCCCATGAGACGGACTGCTCACAGAGTATTTTTTCTTTGGATGAGGATGGTGGTTGCAGCAAAACCAAGATCCGAGTCAAGGTTTTCGGAAGTTGGACAGAAACAGGTACACATTAATATTTAACCGTTATAAACTATATTATGAAATCTGATAAAAACCTATCCCGTTTTCTCTATTATTCGTGGTCATTTAAACTTTGTAGGTTAAAAATTTGAATTTTCTTACTATGTTTTTCAAGTAACAAGCAAGCAGAAATGTGCACTTTCAACTGTAACTTGTGCAAGCATACGTAGGTTAGGTTGGAACGGTTATTAAAGTTTTATTGAAGGTTAAAAAAAATCTTATTACTATTATTATGTAACATTATTATTATTATGTAATATAGCTGAATAAGTTTGAATGAGTACTTATCTTCTTTCACTCTTCCATCTTACTGGCAGACTGATGGAAGTTTGTTGTTATTACACATAGCTTAGTAAACCTTAATGATTGCTAAAAATATAATCATGTTACATCAAAGGGTTTCCAGAGAACTTGCACTCAGGCTATCTGTGTAGCAAAAGGATAGTTGCTCCGCTAGGCTAGATGAAATGGCTAAAGTTGTATGAATCCTGGTTTATGCTATCACTAAAGGCTGGTTCCCATTGTATCATCGAGTGGTGGTTCCCACTGTATCATCATCCCATGACATCGAGAGGACAACACCGTATGTCGAAGTTGTTCTCTCAATGATTATTCATCGACTATGTGCACAGTAAATCAATGGCATCAGTAAGGCAATCCCAGGGTTGATACTCTGAAAGAAAAACCCACCTGGCTAGGCCCAGACTTGAATATTGTCCCCCCAATCACCTGGTTGGTCAATTTGAAATAACCCCCTAAACACTGGAAGTTCCCTAAGGGGCACCCAGGTTCCACGCCCCGCTTAATATCCAATATGATTCAGAAGCTTTAAAAATAATTGACCTCAAAATCTCCATTGAACAGTGTGAAGAAAGCTATGAGAAACATGGGCCCTTTCACTGGCTTGGCTGTGGAAACGCTCCCTAAAGTAGCAAATTCTCTGACAGTGCCCCATGGTCTGAAAATGCCCTAAAACGTGATTTGGGCCGAGCCTAATGGGTCTTTTGGAGGAGAGTATCAACCCTGGAAAGACAATGCGGATATGTGATGAAAGATTGCAGCTGTTAAACTTTCTCTATAGTCCTGCCCGTGCAATGCACACTATTTCGGCGATGGCGACTAGCTGTTACAGATTGCGTGATATATATTTTTATCCCGACATTTTCTACGGGACTGGTATTCTGCCACCACATTGTATTATGATAACGCTATGCAGTGGACTATTCACTGATGTAAAAGTGGATGGTTTTTTGACAGTGTAAACCACGTTATTACAGACGATCGCCGAAGTATTGCACGATTAACACTGACATGCTGTGATATAGCGTGAACTAACGATTAACCAGCAGCCAGGCTTGGACAACCATGTCTATTTACAGAAAGCCAGCAGCTGGTCACAGAACATGTATAGCTTTCTTGCTGAGTATTAGTGGTGAGAGGTACTCACTAAGGGTTGGAATTTAACAACGGAGGGTGTGTCTAGGTGGCCGTTCCGTTAGGATAACTCTATTTAAATATAGTGTAACGAGAGAACAGGAATGAGCATAGCTACACATTGTGTCATGTAGCAAAGTTTTTATCATAAATAAAAATGTGACTTTGTGAAAGTCACGCATTCCTAGCTGCACACTAATTGGGCAATTGGGCTGTACCTTAGTATGCCTATTTAGTCTATGGTCTAATCCGATATACTCAAAAACTCGAAAACAGGAAAACGCATAGCTAGACACACCGAGTCGTGCAGTGAACTTTTCATCATATATAAAAATGGAGCATCCGTGAATGTCACGTAATTCAAATGTGAATCCTAGCTGAACACTAATTGGACAGTACCTCGTGTGCCTATCTACTCTATGGTCTAATCAAATGTATTGTAAATCAATAGTCTAAGCTCCATAATCAATCAATAGATTGATGTCCATAGACTGAGGAGTTACTTAGGTTGCCCTCCATAGACTGAGGAGTTACTCAGGTTGCCGTCCATAGACTGAGGAGTTACTCAGATTGCCGTCCATAGACTGAGGAGTTACTCAGGTTGCCGTCCATAGACTGAGGACTTACTCAGGTTGCCGTCCATAAACTGAGGAGTTACTCAACCATAGTACTGTCATATGAAAACTAAACATACTTGCAACGATATCTTAACATTGTAGTTGAACGGAGCTGTGGTCAAGTATATGACAACAACAACTGCTTGGAGAGCGACAAGTTGAAGATCAGTGTTTTTGGAATCGCATCCCACAGCTACTTCTGTTCATGTACAGGAAATTTGTGCAACAGTGGCAACAAGGCTGTTTATTCTGCTGGACTTGTCATCATGGCTGCCGTAGCCAAATACTTCTTTTAGATGCTGGCTCGCCTACTTGGTCATGTGGCTCCATTCATATAAAGACTGCACAATTTTCGATATGATTTCATTGAAGGCATGAACAATTCAAGTGCATATATCCTGTTTATAAACAAACAGTTTTGCTCAATTTATAAAAAGGTTCACTAAACAATAAAAAAAACTTGTTTAATATTTTATTAAATTAGTTGATTATAAATAGTAGCAGTTAATAACCGCAACAGGCGGAGCCTGTCAGCTGTCAGCCAATATGCTGCCAGATATGAGTTTATTAGGTGGACACATGTATGAACATGATATAACTTCTTCTTGCAAGTCATCGCTAGTCTAAAAATATGAAACTGTGGAATCCAGAATTGCACCATTCGTAACCTAGTAACATAAAAACAACTATGCATACAAAGTCTTAAGTATATTACCTGACCACATAAAGTGAAGCTTTTAGCAAATTTTGACACATTACAAAATGGTAAGCCTGCAGCCTCCTACCATGTTATTAATGAATTAATATCTTGTAAGAACATTTATTTACTCCAATCAACAAACAAGGAGGGGATAAATCCTAAGTTATGAGTGTGTCTACTGTCTAGTACATTTGCATTGACCAAAGGAAGAAGGTTGAAAGTTGGTTCGTCTGTAGATTTTCAGTGCAAACACTTACATTACCTTCATAACAGCAATCGATGATGGATTTATTGAAGGCATTTGTCCTCAATGCGTGCGAGGTGCATTTTTGCGTTTCTACTCAGGTGGATGTTTAGGAGGTTTATTCTCAGGAACCATATCGCGCTTTGAAACCAAATGTCTTTAGTGACTTGGCAAAAAGCATAGAATATATGTGTGTATGAAGTTTAGATAAAAATCGCCAAAATCTGTGGAAACGCACATCATTTATGCAAAATAACTGACACACACGCACAAGCAAACGCATGCGCACAGATACACGCGCACACACACGCACACACACGCAGCAAAGTAAGAACTATTAATAGCGATAGCAAAGCCAAAATGAAAGTAACTAAGCATGTCTGATTGAGAAACTAAGCTGATAATTTTTGTAAACAAACTAACAAATATACTGCTTTATTACACATTTGATTAAAATGTTTCAGATGTGTCAAGGCTGAGGATACTGGTCAGCAGTACATTGCCACGACGCTAAATGACCTTTCTGGTGTATTTTATCAACTAGCGATTTTGTCTTTAATTTTGTCAGTGAGAAGAACCCAACAGGTGACAATATGAGTCAGGTTGATCGAAGTAAAACTGATACCATTTTAGCCCTCTTTTAGTCAGATATAGACATATAGTTGACTTCTGGTGGCACGTTATTGACGTTGATAGTGTCAACTCTGAGACCTCGCATATCAGATAAACTGGGGAGTCACCTAACCCTGTCTAAAGAACACAACTCCTATTATTGTATTTCTTTTCTCGCCCAACTTAGTAAATTTTAAGTAGTGATTGTATAGCAACTTTTATTACTTGAATGGCCATCTCATGGATTGGCAGATTTTTGAACAGCACCGAGTCACATTAGCCTGCTGAGCTTCATTACTGTCATGATGCACTATATAAAATAATGAATATCATCCATATATCACAACAAAATCTATTGTAAATGCTAGTACTCATCTCCTTTAATTTTTTGCTTAGACTTGGCTGGCAAAAAATAAAATATAATCACACTCGAAATGCTTTGGTAAAAGACAGTCCCTAAGCAGACCAACGACACTCACCGACTTGCAGCAACCGAGTGTTGCTCAGTGATGAAGCATAAACAAAGACGATCATCAAAATGAATTGTTGAGTGTAGTTACTAAACACCTTGATCCTTACACCAGAGACTTCTGATTCTAATATTTATTTGAAAGCATTAAAACTCTGACTAGTTCTTGTCTAGCATTAACTGTTGAGAAAAATAGATAATATTTAAAGTCATTCAGTGGCAAAACTAATTTTAGCATCAATTTGCTGTCACACAAGCCTAGGTCTACCATGGAATTAAGCTAATCAGAGAGCTAGACATGCACACAATGATAGGCATATAATATCTGCTTATTTATCTGACATAGACAGGCAGGTGGTGCTAGCGTAACCCTACCGTTGTAACCACTCTCAACTTTGCTATAGTGGATGGTTAATTACTGTAATAGAACTCCATTATTATTTTGCCCACTGAACAAATATTATTATTATTAATATAATGTTATTAATATTATTGCTATTAATATTATTGTTATTATAATACAAAAAGACTGCTCGAGTCTGACCAAATGTTAAGAATGGGCTAGACAACAGAGCAATAGCTAGGCTTGTTTTAAGGTGTTCAAAAATATGTAAATAACATGGTATTTGCCAAAAGATACAAATTGCTAAAAAGTGCTACAACTATCAGTTCTACCATTCAAACAGCAGGAATTGGAAATTTTAACAAAGCGACAAGAGTTATTTCCTCTTTTTACAATGAGATCTTGTTACCAAGAAATAATATCCACTGATGGTAAGATTTTTATCAAGGTCTCAAGGTCAGTTTTTACAAAATCTCCCTGAGCAAACTTTTTATGGAGTAGTTGACAGTCTTCAAGGACTGCGCCATTGGGAATCACTTTACCTGCATTGAAACTTACCTGCATGGACATTGATTTGAATATTTGGCAAAGTAACAGTTTTTAGCTTAATGGAAACACCAACTGACAATGAATGGTCACTAGCTGAGTGACTGAGGTAATCCGTCATTAGTGCTGAGGTAATCCATCATTAATGCTGAGGTAATCTGTTAGTAATGCTGATGTAATCCATCATTAATGCTGAGATAATCCGTCATTAATGCCGAGGTAATGAAAATAAAAAGTACTCCAAAAAGATGTCAACCTATTAGTCGACTTATGTGTTTGTGCGATGCATCAATAACTTGTGTTGGAGTGTGCCGCCATAGCGCAAGTCTGAGATATGTGTTAGCTAATTATTTCAGCCATAGGCATAATGGCAGCTTAACTCTCCAACTCATGAGAAACTGTAAAGGTTTATCATATGCCTCTGAATGGGAGTATTATAGCAAATACTTTCCCATTTTCTCTCTCAGTCAGTCGAAGTGACTAGCACTGTCTGCGCTTGTGACCTACTTATGCTGCTAACATATGTAGGTTACTGTAACCTACATATGTTAGCAGATCTCCACTCAGCTCAATTACAAGCAGTCCGTCTGTCATGAGTATCTATTGATCTGCGTCCATCTTAAATTCATCTAAGCTACCTCTTTATATCGGTCTCTAGGCCTTCTTTGATTTTGCTTAACATCACCTAATTGGCTTGTAATAGTTGACTAAGATGATGGTCTTGTTCTATTCTGTGTTCATGACTCACCTCAGACTTTTTACAATAAAGAAGTCAGTCATGGATGATAGACCTGCCCGTTTTAATATTTCTATGTTTTTGATCTTCTCCTACTTGATGTCCAAAACACTATTGATATAAAGAAGAGAAGTTGTCATCTCTGAGGAAACTATTACAAATTCATACACAGACCCTGTAATGAACCAGGTGTTTAATTGCTATGCAAGGGTCAATATTGTCTGACAAAAAGGGTCAGCCTGTAAATTGGAAATAAACAGATATGAACTTTATTACAACCAGTCATGCTGTTTAAAGCAGATTAGGTCATGAAACAAAAACATCAAAATTGGTAAAAATTATTTGTAACACGAGAGAAATCAGTGATCCATTTTACTGTTACATTTAAGAGCCTATCAAATCTTTACTGTATAAGCTTGCTGAACAACAAAAATATTACATACTATTTGTTTAGATTCTTTTATTTTAGCATTTTGAAAATTTTGTTCAGGTTACAGTTTGTGCGTAACAAACACAAAAATAATTGTAAATATAGTTTCTTTGAATTTCTCTTGCGTACGCACTAAACTTTGTTTTATCCTTTGCATAGAGGCTTACAGTTTTACCACATCATAACCGTCTTTCCAACACTGCGTAATCGTCTTTCACATATTATTTTCTGTTACTGACCTATATGAAGAATTCAATCGATGTATTACATCACCCAGCACAAAAGTATCCAAAGCAATTTGTTGCCAAGTCTAGCATCAGCCAATCACAATCATGTTGCTCGTCGTTATGGCTTATAATTCTTTTCTGTTTTGCATTTTCTCGGCAACGTAACAGGAATCATTACTTCGTGTTATCACAGACCAAGGCAGTTCTCTCTCTCTCCTACTCAAATTGGTTAGACTTGCTGCAGAGAACTTAGGATAAAACTTACCATGAAGTCGTTCTATGCCTTCCTCGTGCTTTCAGGTTGGTAACATACTCCTAAACATAAATATAATATTTTATATAATCTTCATCACTAGAATATAAAAAAGTGTCAACCTAATACTGTTCAGCCCTTGATTTGATTAGGTTGTTCAAACAATTCATCAATATCAATATCAAACATCTCAATTCATTGATCACCATGAAATCTTTCTACGTCTTTCTCGTGCTTTCAGGTTATTTATATATTCCTATGCATAAATATAATATATTATGTAATCATCATCACTAGAATATAACAAAGTCTTGGTTAATTATGAGAGACCCTAAACATTTTTACATAATAATCCAATAATATCACTGGATATTATAGATATAAGGAATGCAAATATAATGATACAAATATATAATTATTTTTGTATTTTCTTTGGAGTAAAGCTAGTATATTCCAAAGAATATACTATCTTTAGATGCAAAGATATAATTATTTTTGTAAAGCTGGGTATGATTTATAAATGTTATTAGACAATCATGCTGTACTAAAAAGTTATCAGGAAAAGGTTTTACAACTTGACCTATTTGGAGAATACTCCTTAAATATCAACTTCTATTTCATTCTAGAAACATTTTTGCCACATAGTCAATTTAAAAGTTTGAAGCGTTTATAAAGTCATAAAAAATATTGCTTTAAACTAAATGAAAAAATTTATTATCTGAGCCTGCTATTCTTGTTTCACAGAGGGTTCTACTAGAGGATATCCATATTATCAAAACTAGATAATTAGTGAATCATTTTATTCTATTCCTCTACAAGTGTTTATAATAGTTGTTGTTGATTTGTGTTGTAGGCATGCTGGCAGTTTCTATGGCCACCATGTGCTACGAGTGTAGTATCCTTGATACCTCATGTAATGATGGTGATACTGGCTATGTCGTAAGCAGTTCCCATGAGACGGACTGCTCACAGAGTCTTTTGTCTTCGGATGAGGATGGTGGTTGCAGCAAGGCCAAGATCCGAGTCAAGCTTTTAGGAAGTTGGTCAGAGACAGGTATACATTAACGTTTAACCTGTTATAAACTACATTAATAAAATCTGATAAAGCCATAGATATATATACCTATATATATATCTATGGATAAATATATGGATATATATAGGTATATATATCTATGGATAAAGCCTATCCCGTTTTCTCTATTAGTCAAGGTCATTTCAACATTGTAGGTTAAAATTCTGAATTTTCTTAAGATGTTTTTCATGTAACAAGCAAGCAAAAATGTGCACTTAGAATTATTTGAGCAAGCATACGTAGGTTTGAAAGGACATAGAAGTATTACAAAAGCCTATTTTTATCATTAATATAATTATTATTATGTAATATAGCTGAGTAAGTTGGAATAAGTACTTATCTTCTCTCACTCTTCCATCTTACTGGCAGACTTATGGAAGTCTTCTGTTATTACAGATAGCTGAGTAAACCTTAATGATCACTAAAAATATAACCATGTTACATCAAAGGGTTTCCAAAGAACTTGCGCTCAGGCTATCAGTGTAGCAAAATGATAGCTGCTCTGCTAGGCTGGATGAAACAGTTAAAGTTGTATGAATCCTGGTTTATGTTATCGCTAAAGGCTGGTTCACAATGTATCACAACATTTCGGAGTTGTCCTCTCAGTGTTTATTCATCGACTATATTTTTTTCATGACAATTGCTGTGGGACTAGTATTTCGTTATTTCCACCACTACATTGTATTATGAAAACGCTATGCCATGGACTATTTGCTGATGTAAAAGTGGATGGTTTTTTGACAGTGTAAACAATGTTATTACAGACGATCGCCGAAGTATTGCACGGTTAACACTGACATGCGGTGATATAGTGTGAACCAGCGATTAACCAGCAGCCAGGCTTGGACAACTATGTCTATTTACAGAAAGCTAGCAGCTGGTCGCAGAACATGTATAGCTTTCTTGCTGAGTATTAGCAGTGAAGGGTACTCACTAAGGGTTGGAATTTAACAACGGAGGGTGTGTCTAGGTGGCCGTTCCGTTAGGATAACTCGATTTAAATGCAGTGTAACAAGAGAACAGAAAAACGCATAGCTACACACTGAGTCGTGCAGTTAAATTTTCATCATATATAAAAATGGAGAATGTCACGTAATCCGAATGTGAATCCTAGCTGAAAACTAATTGGACAGTACCTAGTATGCCTATCTACTCTATGGTCTAATCAAATGTATTGTAAATCAATAGCCTAAGCTCCATAATTAATCAATAGGTTGATGACCATAGACTAAGGAGTTACTCAGGTTGCCGTCCATAGACTGAGGAGTTACTCAGGTTGCCGTCCATAGACTGAGGAGTTACTCAGGTTGCCGTCCATAGACTGAGGAGTTACTCAGGTTGCCATCCATAGACTGAGGAGTTACTCAGGTTGCCATCCATAGACTGAGGAGTTACTCAGGTTGCCGTCCATAGACTGAGGAGTTACTCAGGTTGCCGTCCATAGACTGAGAAGTTACTCAGGTTGCCATCCATAGACTGAGGACTTACTCAGGTTGCCGTCCATAGACTGAGGAGTTACTCAGGTTGCCGTCCATAGACTGAGGACTTACTCAAGTTGTCGTTCATAGACTGAGAACTTACTCGACCATAACTTTGTTATAGAAAAACTAAATATATTAAGTATACTAAGATATTTTAACATTGTAGTTGATCGGAAATGTGCTCAAGAATATGACAATACCAACTGCCTGGAGAGCAACAAGGTGAAAGTCGATGTCTTTGGAATCAAAACCCACAGCTACTTCTGTTCATGCACAGGAGATTTGTGCAACAGTAGTAACAAGGCTGTATATTCTACTGGACTTGTCATCGCTGCTGCTGTAGCCAAATATCTCTTTTAGATACTGGCTTTCCTACTTGGTCATGTAGCTCCGTTCATATAAAGACTGCACAATTTTCGATATGATTTCATTGAAGGCATGAACAATTCAAGTCCATATATCCTGTTTATAAACAAACAGTTTTGCTCAATTCATAAAAAGGTTCACTAAACAATAAAAAAAACTTGTTTAATATTTTATTAAATTAGTTGATTATAAATAGTAGCTGTTAATAACCACAATGGGCGGAGCCTGTCAGCTATCAGCCAATATGCTGCCAGATATGAGTTTATTAGGTGGACACATGTATGAACATGATATAACTTCTTCTTGCAAGTCATCACTAGTCTAAAAATATGAAACTGTGGAATCCAGAATTGCACCATTCGTAACCTAGTAACATAAAAACAACTATGCATACAAAGTCTTAAGTATATTACCTGACCACATAAAGTGAAGCTTTTAGCAAATTTTGACACATTACAAAATGGTAAGCCTGCAGCCTCCTACCATGTTATTCATAAATTAATATCTTGTAAGAACATTTATTTACTCCAATCAACAAACAAGGAGGGGATAAATCCTAAGTTATAAGTGTGTCTTCTGTCTAGTATATTTGCATTGGCCAAAGGAAAAAGGTTGGCTTGGATTGGCAAAGATACTGGCTTGCCAACGTTAACTTGCTTATTAACTGTTATTGTTAACAAAGATCAAAATACCACTGAAGCTTTAACAAATTAAAATAGAATACAAATACTTGTATGTAGCTAATTTTTACTATTTAGAATGTCCGGTTTGCTTTTCAGCTATCCAATAATAATTAAGATCTTGATGGCTCCAAACAGTGGAATATCTCTAGATCAGTTACATCATTGGGAATTGCGTTCTCTTTCTATAAGCAGACTTGATGTGTTAGCATATTTTTCCAATATACCAAGAGGTATACAAAAGTGTTTTCAGCAAGCACCCCTTTTATTGGCTGGTTGTAAACTACTACAAAAAAAATTGGTTAAATGGATCTATGACTGCATACGCGTCAAACATCAAACCGTTGAACTGGTTTAACTTTGATAGGTTAAAGTGTACATATTTGATTCTATCTGGATTGTCTTTCACTGCGTATATATAGAAGTTTCATAACTGTAGAAAATAATCACAGAAACTTTGCAAAGCTTGTGTGTTCATTGCATGAATCTAGTAAGCAAAAGCGTTTAGTGCCTCCCAATAGAAACACACTTCTATTCACATCTACCATTTTATCCTTTGTAAAGATTATCCTTACTAACCTTGTACGTAATCACGCCAATATAAGTGTCTGTCAATTTTAGAAATATATTTATACCAGAAATAGCAACCAATATTTCATATGTAATAGCTTGAGTGTTATTTGTCGGTAGATTTTGTTTGTCTTTTGTCGGTAGATTTTGTCTGTGTTTGTTATTAGGCCTGTAGATTTTCGGTGCAAATTCCTAGACTGCTTTCATAACAGCAATCGATGATGGATTTATTGAAGGCAATTGCCCCTGATGCATGCGAAAGCGCATTTTTGTGTTTCCAATCAGGTTGGCGTTTAGAAGGCAGATTCATATGGCATATGAATACGGCGTTTTGAAGCCAAATATCTTTGGTGACTTGGCAAAAACTATAGAGTATATGTGCGTATAGAGTTTGGTTAAAATTTGCTAAACACTGTGGAAACGCACATTATTTATGCAAAATAACTGACACACATTCGCACGCACGCGCACAGACACACACGCGCACACGATCATGCACACATACACAAACACACCTTGTGCACACACGCAAACACACCCGCGTGCACACACCCGCGCACACACACGTATGCACATGCACAATTACAAAGTAGGATTTATTAATATTGATTATTGATAATTGAGCCAAAATAAAAATAACTTAAGCTTCTCTAATTGGGAAACAGCTGATATTTTTTGTAAACAAACTAACAAATATGCTGCTTTATAACACTTTTGATCAAAGCATTTTAGATGTCTGAAGGCTGATGATATTTGACAGCAGTACATTGTCAAGACGCTAAATGACTTTCTCAGTGTATTTTTTCGAATAATGATTTTGTGTTTAGTTTTGTCAGTGAGAAGACCTCAACAGGTGACAATATGAGTCAGGTTGATTGAATCAAAAATGATACCATGTTAGCCCTCTTTTAGTCAGATATAGTTGACTTTTTAGGGCTCATCATTGATGTTGATAGTGTCAACTCAGAGACCTCACATATCAGAGAAACTCTGGAGTCACCTAAACCTGTCTAAAGAACACAACTCCTATTATTGTATTTCTTTTCTCGCCCAACAGTAAATTTTAAGTAGTGATTGTATAGCAACTTATATTACTTGAATGGCCATCTCATGGATTGGCAGACGTTTTTACAGCAATGAGTCACATTAGCCTGCTGAGCTTCATTACTGTCATGATGCACTATATAAAATGATGAACATCACATCCTTATATCACAACAAAATCTATTGTAAACGCTAGTAGTAGTCTCCTTTAATTTTTTGCTTGGACTTGGCTGATGAAATATAATCTCACTCGCAATGCTTTGGTAAAAGACAGTCCCTAAGCAGACCAACGACACTCGCCGACTTGCAGCAACCGAGTGTTGCTCAGTGATGAAGCATAAACAAAGACGATCATCAAAATGAATTGTTGAGTGTAGTTACTAAACACTTTGATCCTTACACCAGAAACTTCTGATTCTAATATTTATTTGAAAGCATTAAAACTCTGACTAGTTCTTGTCTAGCATTAACTGTTGAGAAAAATAGATAATATTTAAAGTCATTCAGTGGCAAAACTAATTTTAGCATCAATTTGCTGTCACACAAGCCTAGGTCTACCATGGAATTAAGGTAATCAGAGAGCTAGACATGCACACAATGATAGGCATAGCATATCTGCTTATTTATCTGACATAGACAGGCAGGTGGCGCTAGCGTAACCCTGCCGTCGTAACCACTCTCAACTTTGCTATAGTGGATGGTTAATTACTGTAATAGAATTCCATTATTATCTTGCCCACTGAACAAATATTATTTTTATAAATGTAATATTATTAATATTATTGTTATTAGTAGTATTGTTATTAATATTATTGCTATTAATATTATTGTTATTATAATACAAAAATGCTGCTCGAGTATGACCAAATGTTAAGAATGGGCTAGGCAACAGAGCAATAGCTAGGCTTGTTTTAAGGTGTCCCAAAAATATGTAAATAACAAGGTATTTGCCAGAAGATACAAACAAATTGCTAAAAACCACTACAACAGTTGTAGTGGTAGTTTTACCATTCAGACAGTAGAAATTGGAAGTTTCAACAAAACATCAGGAGTTTTTCTTCTTTTTACAATGAGATCTTGTTACCTAGAAATGATCTCCACTGATGGTAAGCCCTTTATCAATGTTTCAAAGTCGGCATTTACCAACTCTCCCTGAGCAAACTTTTATGAAGTAGCTGACATTCTTCAAGGACTTCACCATTGGGTATCGCTTTACCTGCCTTAAAACTTACCTGCTTGAACAATGACTTGCAGATTTATCGAAGTAACAGTTTTTATATTAATGGAAACACCAACTCACAATGGATGCCCACTAGTTGAGTCATCAATAAGCCTATGCCAGAGCACCATTATAGACCTATCAACTATAGTATAGTTATATAGTACAGTTAATAGGTCTATGCAGAGCACTGATGTCAAACTAGTGTAAAAAAGTAATTACACCAGAGAGATAAATTCAAATCACGCAAAAGCAGGCCCGTATTCTCTGGGGCGGCTGGCCGGCTGAGCTGTCCCAAACTTTTAGGAACTTTCCGTGGCTAAGTGCAGTCAAACTCGCATAACTCGCCCTCGAATAAAATGTAACATTTCATCTCAAACACATGGTTAACTCGAACGGATTTGTTTGGTCCGTTCCCTTGCAATGATAAATTGCTTCAGATAACTCGACCTCAACATCATTTATTTGAAAAGTTGTTTGGCCAATGGCTATGGAGACGGTTTTTATCGCTGTAGAATATTGTGATGGATTTGCTAAACTCAACTATTTGTAATAGCCACATGCATCAAGCTACCATGGGATTAGCATAGTAATATGCAAGCCAGCTTTCATGGAAAGCCAATGGACTATCACATAACACTGTATATAAGGATATGTAAAGCATCGTAGACCAGAATGGGTAAGAATAAGTAACGAAGGAAGATACACTAGTGAGACGGAAGAACAAAGAGTACAGAGCACCAGATACTGTCTACAAGCGACGAGACTATATATGGACATTTGTGGATTACTATATATGAACATTTGTGGATTACTATATATGGACATTTGTGGATTACTATATATGAACATTTGTGGATTACTATATATGAACATTTGTGGATTACTATATATGAACATTTGTGGATTATTATATATGGACATTTGTGGATTATTATATATGGACATTTGTGGATTATTATATATGGACATTTGTAGATTATTATATATGGACATTTGTAGATTATTATATATGGACATTTGTAGATTACTATATATGAACATTTGTAGATTACTATATATGAACATTTGTGGATTACTATATATGGACATTTGTGGAGTACTATATATGGACATTTGTGGAGTACTATATATGGACATTTGTGGAGTACTATATAGGGACATTTGTAGATTATTATATAGGGACATTTGTGGATTATTATATATGGACATTTGTGGATTACTATATATGGACATTTGTGGATTACTATATATGGACATTTGTGGATTACTATATATGGACATTTGTGGATTATTTGAACATTAATTAATCTCTGTGCAGCTTTAGCTTGTGAAATAAAGAGCCATACTCATTCACGAGTCATCTTGCAACAATTATAGTTGTGCATGAGAGCTAATACTCATTCGGTGTAAGACTACTTGTAACCAGAACCCACTTAGTAGTAATCGTAAGTGCCGTAAGTCACTATATTAATGAAAGGCAAGCGCAAAAATTCACTTCAATATCACTTTATTCCAAGCCATAGAGACAAACATCAACTTTTAGTAGTTCTTAGGCGTCATTATTATCATCATCAGTGGCAAAATATTCTTGTTAACGACCTTTATAAAGGTTTGCAAAATATCAAGTTTCACCAAACATCTGCTTGGCCATGTCCCACCGAAAGCGTGGAAACCTCCGTATGAACTTAAAATAAAATCGGCAAAATTGATCTTTGCTAAAACGCTCAAAAGAAAAAGATGTCTTTTTTCTGAGCGTTTTAACTGCGGTCAAATTTTGCCTATGTCAATTTTAAAATGTCTCGTCATTTACCTAAAACAAAACCAATCTCAAAAAATAGAAAAATGTTGATGTTTTCTGATAAATTTTTTAAAAACTTCACATGAGAGGCCCGGCTGAGGCCCTACATGAGAAAAACCAGTTGGGGGCTTACACCACCCCCTCAACACCCCCAGGTGTTCATAACTAATCGCCGAACATTAGCCGCCCCAACTTGCAACCAGTGAATACAGGCCTGCGCAAAAGCATCTGCTGAATGAACTTTAAGAGTAGGGACTAAGTTTATATATCTAAGAAATGGAGAGGACATTGTGCAGCTTGCTGTCCAAAAGCACATTTGAGAGAAAATTTGATTAAGGACATGAGAGCATAACTCTTGCTCTGATCAATTTTCATAATAGCAAACTTTACCATCAGTCATTTTTTCTCTCAAAAATTATTTTTTGCTTTAATCATATTTTCATATTAATATATATTTCTCAAAGTAGGTCTGGCTGTCATTTGGCTGTAACTATTATTAGAATAGCTGTAGCTGGACAACAATGCTGACCTAACATCATGGCCTGCTATCATTAGAAACCTAGCGCCTATTAACTAGCTTACTGAAATTACTAGCTTAGAGTTAGCAAGCTTACTAATTTACATAGTTTATAAGCTGATTTTTAACACCCGAACAACGCTGGAAGGCACAGCTAGTAGTAATATACAACTCTCAACTGTAGAAGAACATTTAGCTCTGTTGATAGGCTCTTTATAGTAGAACAATACTAAATATATTCTAACTGCCGAATGGTTGGCGTTGCACGGGTATTAAAAACAGATAATAAACAGTTTTCAGGTAATGCAGTTGCCTTCCACTTGCCATTAATTAATCTGACACATTACCACTGACTAATTTGAGTAAGCTAGTATCCCAATTGTCAAACTTACTAATGAGAGATGTGAGAGCAAGCTTTACTGACGTAGAGCTGTAACGTAATGCAGGGTCGCCATGCTATTTCAACTGACATAACGAGTCATATCGCCCAATGAATCCATCAATCTTGCATAGTTCAATGGGTTAGCGTAACGCCTTAGGGTATGGAAGGTTCTAAGAAGAAATATTCGGCGATACGGATTCTTCAATCCGAGATTTTATTATCTATAGATGGACACAGCGATTGACAGGAAACACTTAAAGTTTGAGAATTATATATATAGATGCAATTTATCTTCGGTTTTTGATCACAATTCATTGCAGAAGGTTGATTTAACCATAGAGTTATCTCCCCCTAGAGTGATAACTACACGTTGATTTAACTCATTGCGAGTAATGCAAATAATTTTATCCCACTCCAAAACTAAAAGACAACTTTTGATCAGTGGTAACTCTTGTTTGCGCTGGCTCTTGATTATTGCACTTTGAACCAAAAAATAAAAATTATTTGTAAAATTTGCTATTTACAAAGAGGCAGTTATCCTGTGGGAACAATTGGGGGGTAACTGCCCAGGGGAGAGTAGAGTAATTTTACTAGGAGCAGTTGTTCGCAACTATTGCTTTACATTATTAACTGTAGGCCTACCTTGAAGGTTGACTTGCAACAAAATTCACATTACAGTTATTTGGTATCAAAAGATTCACCATGTCTTACTCTGTTGTGTTGTAGGTGCAAAATATGTGGAAATGCGATTAAAAGCTCAAAAACAAAATGTCGCCGTAGATTGAAATCTGTTTATTTATCTGACGTAGACATTACAGTTTGGTTATCGTCTTGTCACGGGATGTTCTCACATGTATTGAAAGGCCAATAAAAAGCTCAATATAAAACTTATCGTAGCACTAGTTTATGACAAACACTTTGGGTTTCACCGAAGACCCCGTATCAAATATAGATACTCGCTACTTTACAGTTTTGTTTCGGTTTGGTCTAATTGTCTAGTCGTAATCTGATCATGTGACCCATACTTCGTAATTAATTTTTTGCAGCATTTTTTGATTATCACAGGTGACCAACAGGCTCGTCATGTTTATCAGACAATGATATGTACTCCTTCGAGCTAAGGTTAAAAAAGTGAACAAATTTTTACGGTAAGTTATAAGATATCAGTGTTAAAAGTGACAGCATTACAATGATGATAAAACACGCGTAAGAACAATAGACATGGTTTTATTGAATGCGTGAAGTATATTTGTGAAAATATTTCGACGAATAAGGTTGCATGAAAGTGTAAACAGAAACCATCTACCACAGCTACGTCACATTTGAGCCGTTTTGGAAAGAGAATCCAAACTATGGCGGTCTCGTGTGGCTGCGATTAACTGTTCGTTTTTTAGCTTTTAAGGGCTTGTAATCACATTCCCACATATTTGGCACCTACAACACAACAGAGTAAGACATGGTGAATCTTTTGATACCAAATAACTGTAATGTGAATTTTGTTGCAAGTCAACCTTTAATTAAAACAAGGTACTACATGTATGTACAGTTGGCTGAATTTCTCATAAACACTACTAATAGAGTAGTATATACTGTGGAATACTCAGCCTGGAGTGGTACAGCGGCTTTCATGTGTGATGTAGGGCACTCACAGCATTTTTTTTTGCAAAAAATCTAAAAGATTTAAATCTCTTAAAAAATTGAAAACTCTCAAGTTCGAAACGGATGTGTGATGAAACAAGTAAAAATTTCTGGACAAGTCATTCTCCATTAACTTTAAGCTCCTCTTCAACATATTTTATAAAAAGTTCGGCCTTTTCATGGCAATCCTGTAAACCTCTTCTTGTTCTGAAATCACACCTACCAGGCAAGAGACTCTTTTGTCAAATCTTCACGCAGTAGTTTTGTTTTTCCATCTTTGCTAACACTAACCCCAAGTAACTGTTGCTCATTCATGAGAATACACACAGGTTCCTCCACATCCGCTGATATTCGTGGAGTAATTTGGCTAAACACAGTCAATCCTTCAGCAAAGTCACTCGTTTTAAGAGAGTCCTAGTTTTATGGTAGAACTAATAGTCAATTCACAATACCAAACTCCTTAGCTAACTAATTCAATTTTTGTTAGAAAGTTTTTTAAACTCGATTATTTTACTCACTACTCTTGCCACCACCAGCTTTACTACTTGCGTTTACCTTCTTATGAGGTAAGATTAGAAGTTAACAGACCACACAAAATTTAGTCAGTATTTCCAAAACTCAAACAAATGGTTAACAACTCAAGATCAATGGGCAACCAAGTCACACCATTGGATTTTTTGGCTCATCTCAAAGGTATACGAATTTTGAATTTCTGTTTGGTATTTGCAACAAAAAATTTTGTTCTTTTACCAAACTCAAGATTTTTTCAAGATCTGAATGTTTCAAAAGCAGAGGTTGAACTGTACATTATAGCGCAATCTTGTTTGATAAGTTCAGCGTTTTTGTATTCATAGTATGTTTTATTCACCCTGTTTTGATCATCGCATGTTTGTCATTGTGCGTTTGATCAATTTGAAAAAATCCAGAAAATAAGGACTTTGAGATTCAAAGTCAGCATTTGCATTAAACTGCTGATCACGTAGTTATGTTAGTTCTAGTGTTGTAATAAAATTTTGAATACATCATCATGCAATATTCAACAGTTTAATAACCACTTCGCACACCTCATTAAAATGTGTATTAAATAAACAGCTTGTAATCAGTTCAGCTAGGAATCTAACCGATGTTGCCGCTTCGGTTCAACACATTTGCTTTGTCTGACAATGTCATCACACCAAACAGCGTATACAGGAATTTGGTGGCTATAACAGACAGTATAATAATATAACAGGCAATATCGCAATAGCCTTTGACTTGAACATTTTGGTGTGCCTAGCTTATGGGCACCTTAAAGCATTTATAGAGCTATTCGTCACTTGGAGACAGAATGACTGGTTTATGTGTGGTGATGACCAGGTTTTTACCTTGACAACTATCACAAACATCCTGCCAAACTTCAGCCAAGAGCTGGTCCTAAATACTGAGAATAGGTATGTATTTGAATGCACTGTACATGTTATTCCCAATAGGACAACCCTCACCCCTCTATCTTTCTAATGCAGCTCATTTTTCGGCTGGATTGATTTGCTCATAATAAACCAGTCTTCATTTATTTGAAATAAGGCAAACGCTACAAATGCAAATTTTATTATAGCATTGCATCCAAAGAGAAATATTTGTGGCGTGTGGATGCCCTCACTGCTTCTTTACCATAGATATATAAACCTAGATGGGCCAATAGGAAAAAAGCCTGTCAGACTTAAATAGCACGACATAACGTCATTGTATTGTACCTCATGCTTGACTGCACTGTTATTAACAATGCAGCTCATCAGGAGAAGATGACAAAATCACATATATTTTCACATTAAAACCTTCTTGGATACATAATCCAGTAAACCAAAGCGATTCTGTGATAATATCTGATAACCACCATAGATTAAAAGTATAAAAGCTATGAAATGTTGCACACAAATCATGAGCCATCAGGGCTTTATTTGCCACCCTCTCCTTTCCCCATTCTCTCTTTTCCCCTTCTCCAAAGAAGAAGTGAGAAGGGGAAAAGAGAGAAGAGGGAAAGGAGAGGGGGGCAAATAGCCCACCCACTCAAAGCGCCAGACCCTGGCTAGGTGAATAGACTAATATCATGCTGAACTAAACATGACTAAATATGATAAGCCTGTGCAGTTTTGATCTGATCAGGGAAATGGAATCAATGGCTTTCTTAGCTAGAGCTGGAACGAGATCAAGAAATGCAGGGTCGGACCAGACTCAGGGTCAGCAAAGAAGGCCAAGATTGGGTTGGACGGGGTCAGCACGGCGCGCGATTTTTTATTCATTCACGGTTAAGAGATAGTTCTATTACAGGCTAATGTTGTTACATCAATAAACTAAGATAAAAGAAACCATTATCACACCAATCATTATATTTTGTGGCTTGGTTTATAAATTCAATCTACAATTTATGGCTAGACATTGGTAGATCAATGCTATTCAATAGGTGATAGATTAATGGCATGATTTGGCTAGTGTTTTTATTACAGATTTTACTTCCAACTGCTATTATAATCAACAAGAGATTAGTTAAGAAATACTTTACAAATATAGAAATAGATAACCCAGCATAGTGAAAAGCAAAAATCTATCACTTCCCTAAAACTTCTGGTATTAGTGAAAGAGACTAAAAATAAAATAAATTTGCTGGATTGAAGGTTCTTAGACGCGCTTTTAAGTTCCTCAAGATGCCCTCATTGTAAATGCCTCAATAGTATTGAGGTGGACCCTTCTTTGTAGCATAAAGGTTGACTTGCAACAAAATTCACATTACAGTTATTTGGTATCAAAAGATTCACCATGTCTTACTCTGTTGTGTTGTAGGTGCCAAATACGTGGAAATGTGATTACAAGCTCTTAAAAGCTCAAAAACGAAAAGCCGCCGTAGATTGGAATCTGTTTATTTATCTGACGTAGTCATTACAGTTTGGTTATCGTCTTGTCACGTGATGATCTCGCGTGAATTGAAAAGCCAATAAAAAGCTCAATATAAAACTTATCGTAGCACTAGTTTATGACAAACACTCCGGGTTTTACCGAATACCCCGTATCAAATATAGATGCTCACTACTTTACAGTTTTGTTTTGGCATTATTCAATCGTGAAGTCGTAATCTGATCACGTGACCCAATACTTTGGAAATAATTTTTGCAGCACTTTTCGATTATCACAGGTGACCAACAGGCTCATCATAATTATTAGACAATGATATGTACTCCTTCGAGCTAAGGTTAAAAAGTTTAACGAATTTTTACGGTAAGTTATAAGATATCAGTGCTAAAAGTGACAGCATTATGATGACGATAAAACAGACGCGTAAGAACAATAGACATGGTTTTATTGAATGCGTGAAGTATATTTGTGAAAATATTTCGACGAATGAGGTTGCTTGAAAGTGTAAACAGAAACCATCCTGTAACAACTACAGCCCATTTGAGCTGTTTTGGAAAGAGAATCCAAACTACGACGGTCTCGTGTGGCTACGATTAACTGTTCGTTTTTTTAGCGTTTAAGAGCTTGTAATCACATTTCCACATATTTCACACCTACAACACAGCAGAGTGTTTGGCATCTACAACACAACAGAGTAAGACATGGTGAATCTTATGATACCAAATAACTGTAATGTGAATTTTGTTGCAAGTCAACCTTTAACTTGCTTTTGCATATTGTACAAATAACTTGGTATTTTCCTTTCGTGACTGGCTTCTTCATGAACTCCCAGACCATCGATACATTTATTATTTCTTGCCAAAAAACGTTGTGAAACCTATAGTCCAAAGACTATTGTCGCAGACGTAAAAATATAGTCTTGACTCACCTTGTTTTATTTCGCCTTGTCCTTCCGCTCTAGGACCATATGCGACTCAATTTCAATCGCACTTAAAAAGCGATATACAACCACTGTTGTTTAGCCATAAACCTACCTGTGTCTTTGTAAAGGAAGACCCGAGGGTCAGGTGGCCTGACCCGAGCACCTCTGACCCGGTGGGTCAAGACCAGACGAGCTACCCGTGCCAGCTCTATTCTTAGCTTCATAATGCGCTCGAATCGAAATATATCTCTTTGCTATCTCACGAGCTAGGCTACTAGCTTGATGATTACCCTTAAACAATAGCATGATGTTGAATCTCAGCAACTTCTCCATGGTGGCAATTAGTGCTAGCCTGGGAAAGTTTTCACCAGTCCAGCCCTACTAAGCAACACTCTCGTCGCTTTCTCACTGGTTGCAAACCTCCATCACCACAGGCGAAGACAAAGTCAAGCCACCACGATTCTAAACTGTGATTAAGGAATTCGTTGCTTGGTTTACATCATAGTTAGTAACATCCACGATGCGAGTGAAACAATCATTACACTTAGCTTTGGTGACCTAGCCAGCTACATAGCCAGCTGTAAAATAATCATTCTGTCTCATTTTTGACTTAAGACATACTTGCATACTCATCATATTTAGTCATGTTTAGTTCAGCAAGATATTAGTCTATTCACCTAGCCAGGGTCTGGCGCTTCGAGGGGGTGGGCTATTTGCCCCCCTCTCCTTTCCCTCTTCTCTCTTTTCCCCTTCTCACTTCTTCTTTGGAGAAAGGGAAAAGAGAGAATGGGGATAGGAGAGGGTGGCAAATAAAGCCCTGATGGCTTATGATTTGTGTGCAACAATTCATAGCTTTTTTAGTTTTAATCTATGGTGGTTATCAGATATTATCACAGAATCGCTTTAGTTTACTGGATTATGTATCCAAGAAGGTTTTTATGTGAAAACCTATGTTCTTTACAGATTCTGCCTTGTGAATGAATTTTAGGGGCGACAAGCTGTCACAAGCATAATTAAATTTCACCTCACTGAGAGAAACTACACTCAGGATATGACTACTGCCCTACCAGTCTGAAATACCCTGTGCAAATCATATCCACTTCTATCTTTTTTACAGTTTTATATACGGGTATGAAGCAATCCCTCTACGATTGAGGATGGTGTCTGCAGAAGCTGGACGTATTTTTAAGCGCTATTTGGACAAACAATGGTTTTGTGATCTTGGCTAGACATGTCTGAGTCCAGTGGCAAGAGAACCATGACCGAAAACATGCCCAGATGTAGAGAACAATATAAGGTTGGATGTTATTCCTGTCACCACCAGTAGCTTTTGTTGGGAATAGAACCCCAACCTGTTGTTAGCAGGACAGGTGGTCGAGACCACCAGGCCACGGTGGTAAATTGTGTAAATGAAAAACTTTTTATAAGATTCATATCAAGTCAGTGGCATGTTCTTTGCAATGGTTCATGACACCAAATTGTCCTAGACTTTTCTTATTTGTGTAAGCAAATCTTCCAAGATTAAATGTGATGTCTACTTATTTTACTGCAAGCAGACGCTGTGCTTGTTTTTAAGAGCCATTTTTACACAAACAATGTCTCTGTCATCTTGGCTAGACTTGTCTGAGTCCAGTGCCAAACAAACCTCAACGATCAGAGACACGCCCAATTGCACAGAGTAACTTAAAGGTTGGATGCCATTCCTGTCATCACCGGTAGTTTTTGTTGGGAAATGAACCCTCAACCTGTTGTTTGCAGATCAGTGGGTCTAGACCATTAGGCCACGACTACTCTCTAGGAATTTATTACTTATTTAACTAGATGTAGTGAACGTAGCAAGTAAAAACATCACAAAATAGTTCCGATACAGAGTCTGATGACGGGATCATTTATCTTACGTAGTTTTCACTCAATGATAGTTTTGTAAAAATGACTATCACAATCTCAGCTCATTCCAATAGCCTGTCTACACAGAATAACAGGCCACTTTCTTGAGCTGGTTTTAAATAGGAAACAATACTATTAAAACAGAACTAGACAATCAATGTTACAGTGTACGTAGTACATACATGTGTAGCTACAGCAGATTGTTAGTGTCTAAGCATGGCTTTTTCATGCATAGCAAAATCCTATGTTTACCATTTTTAAAACAAACTGAATATTTGACGATTTTCAGTGATACAGCATCAAAGTGATACCTACAAGGAGATAGTCTATAGTAAAACAATTTTTTCTAGTGTAAAATAATAAGTGTAGGAGCTAATATTATGCCTCCGACATTAGCAAACATCTTTCAAGTATAAAACTACAAATTTAGTACATGCATGTACATCCATTTTCAAATAATTCGGATAAATAGAAAGACTTCAGTTGATAAAACACCTTGTAACATTTAGAGAATGGAAACAGTAATGGAGTAGATATCGTCAATGACTATGACCGTGCCCGAGTGATATACCTACAGGCAGCAGTGAGCCTATAATTATTGCCAAAAGCTCCAGTTTAGTGAAGCCCTTATGTTCCCGTACGATCACACTACCGTCACTGGCCGTAGTGCGACTCGTCTTGCTAGAGACCTCAGGCAATATGTGAACAGTGGCCACGTAGAGGAATGTACCAGCGCTAAAGAGCATTGCGATGCCTGTCGCGTTGTAGTATGCCAAAGCCTCCTTGCTTTGCTACAATGCATAAAACAGGAATGAGATATGAGAAAAGATTTTAAGGATGGAGTAATGGCTTGAAACGATAGAGGCAAGTTTTTATCAACACGATAGCAGAAACAATGAAACTTACAATACAAAAAACTATAAGACTAACTCATGACATGTTTATAAATTGTCAATCACCATGCAGTTGTTTATTTCTCTACAAGAACTGTTTTTAAAAAAAACTTACTCATCCGTGTACTACCAACTTTATGTCTAAGAATTGCAGAGTACAATTTTGCAAAACAGATGCGATCTGCATACAGAGTAAACAAGGAATTTACCCTAACACCATTGTAGGATCACATGCTATCAGGGATTCTGATTAACAACACAGAAGTTCGTCATCACTAGGTAAGTTAGAGAATGAGGATGATCAATAATATATTTTATATTATAACACTCTCGCTTTGTAATCTTGCATGAAATCGTTGCACTGAAGAAATGATATGGGGGAAATTAAAGTGCTTTATAAAATACTGCTTTCTACGAGTCTGAAACCTTTGAAACTCTAAATTGGGAAACCGACAGTCTAGCACTTGTGCCGCCCAAACGCATTCAGAAGTTGAAGAATAATCTTGCGCGTAATAAGAGTGATATTTCGTGACATTAACAAGTGATGGAAGGATTATAAGAACAGACTCACTACGCCTTCTATAATGTGCAAAAACAGTCCTACTTAACCAATGCTGGTCTCAATCAGCAATCTTAGAACTTTCATTTTTCGTATAAATGTGCCCCAATCTATCTGATTAGAAACTTCAGAATTCGTCTTCCCATGCACTGAGGACAATTGCGCTCAATATACGTGTTCATAGATTTTTTGTCATGAAGGAATTTGTGTTAAAAATGAAAGAAATGGCGAGCGTCGACCTTCTGAATGCTGGTACACTATAGAACTAAGGAAACTAAAATGATGGATATTAGTAGACTAAGATTAAGAGGAGTCAGGGATTGTCTCTACTAAAAAACTAGGAAATGATCAGTCATCACGCTACTCACATGGTTCAATACCGCAAAAGTAATGATGGCTCCTATAGGCGCAGCAGCTGAGAATAGAAGAAGGTGCTTTCTTATTCGTCCTCTATCTAGTCCATCATGCAATAGAAATGAGACGAGGCCAAATGCCGCAGGAGCCTAAATTATAACAACATAACAATGCAAAATGGCCAAACAAGTTTGGCCCAAAATCTTAACACTTTCTACAGATTGCTTTGAGGGACATTTGATGTTATTTTTTATCATATTATCTTTATTTTATCAGAATGTAACTTCGAAACAAACTCACCTGCATCATTCAATTAGAAACTAACTTTTAATTATGTCAATAAGCGTATGCCTACTAATAATATTATTATTACTACTATTATGACCAACAATTGAGCAATGACAATACAAGTCATCACCGCAGTGATGACAGGACAAAAGGCTATAAATAGTGACAATTAATTTACAGACTGTAGTATTATTTAAAATATATTTATTTATGAAAAGACAGAAATGTTACTCATAAAAAAATTAGGAAACGTTCCTGTATAAAAATGACAAGAGAACATGATAGCAATGAATTTTCGCACTGGTGTAGAACAACATGATAGTCTTTTATGAAAATGACACTCCTCACCAGGTGCTTCTTGAAATGCGGTCTAATAAGTCACTGACAAGCAAGTTTAAATGAATTTTAGAAGTTGAAGTATTTACTGGCTGAAAAATTGCCTAGCGTCAAACGATAAAATGAGCATAATACCAACCTTATGTAACATTATTGCTACAAATACCACGACAGTGAGACCAGTGTGTGAGACGCTAGTCGCAGCCCCTAGAGCTATACCATCAGCTGCAAGAAATAAGGCTATAGATGAGAAAGTCATCAAAATGTTATGCAGTTTTATAGCTATGATAAATATGAATATACAAGGCAATAGTTTGTAAATATCTCTCAGGTACTCTGAAGATCTCTAAGGTGCTAGTATAGACAACACAAACATTTGAAAAGTACACACTACAAAAGCTGTAAAAACAGCATCCTGAAGAGCAAGTCGTGCAAGTTGAAATCTTTGATTAGGTGACTTACAGTGTAAGTATACTACCAACTATCTTCAAGCCTTTGCTTACAATTGCCGCGACTCACCAATTTTCAATCCCCAAAGGCATTTTCAGTTATGAAGCTTGAAATTCACTAATTTTTTAAAATTTCATATAAGTGAAGATGCAAAAAAATTGAAATGAAAACAAAGAAAAGTTAAAATATAGTTCGTTTTGAAACAAAGCGACTCCACAAAATGAGGACATAAGAAAATCATTTTTTCTGACTATTCAAGAGTTCTTGTTGCCAGCTAACAAATTAAAAAACTAACGAGTTGAGGGAAGGACCAGACTATGTTAATTTATATTAATAAATCCCATTATGTCAGTGTGCGTGTCCGCTAGTTCGCGTTTGGCTATTTTTTGGTCGATTCCATTAAAACTTCAAATGCCTGTGCTCCGTGCCTACCGCCAGGTTGCTAAAAATGTTTGATTTTAAAACTCCATCTGGTTCCTGAGCACCACCCACCTACGGGCATCTGATTGATAATAAAAAAATTACGGGCATCGTCAGGCTTGCTGTTAATTATATGCTAAACTCTTAAAAAGTTTCGTACAACAAGTATAATCCAAAGATTATAGTAAAACTACATGTATATACCTGCTGCGTGCACGCATAGACCAAGAGTGGCAGTTACTTTATTTCTTGAATGATGGACACCATTGGACTCCGAATCTATAAATAATCGATGGACTCAGTAGTATAAATTCTACTGCTTTCTCCTCAGACAACAATAAAAGGACATTATTATAAAGCTAAACTCTTTACTAGCATTTATCGTTTGTTTCAAGCTCAGGTTCTAAAATCCATGTTCTAATATGTTCTAAGGTAGAATTTATTCAGCCATGGATGACAACTGTTTGCGTCATACATATGTGACAGCTGTAACTAGACTGGGATCATTCAAAGCTTAGCTAGATACAGTTGACAGCTGTCTAGACTCTAGAGAGATGGTAAACTGCAGTCTAGCATTTACCGAGACTTGCTATAAGCATCGAGCCAATCATATGGAAACAATGTTAGCCCAGGCATGGCGGTCATGTTATTGGGAAGACACTACTGGAGGTCTCTGCAGCCGAACTGCCATTTTCTGTCAATTTGTTCAACAATTTCACGTACCATGTGGTCAGAACATCAAGAAATTCGATAGAAAACCCACAAAGAACTCGATTTTTTAACTAGTTGTAAATAGTTGTAAATAAAGCCATGTTATGATGCTAACAGTTAACAAACCACGTTAGGCCATTTATGGCAAATTATTTAGCTCATTTTGAAACAAAGCGACTCCACACAATAATGAGGGTTTTGATAACCATCTTAAAGGCAGGTAGGTACGCATTCTATCATAGTATATCGGAGTTGTCTTCTCAGTGATTATTCATACACTATGCACCCTGCAAACCAATGACATCATCGAGGCAACACAGATATGTCGGAAAACATTGCAGCTGTCAAATTTTTCCAATACTTTAAAGTGCTTCATGACAGTCTGTGCAATGTGCATGCTTTGACATTTGTGATTGGGTGTCACGTTTGTGTTGCATGATCTATATTTCCCATCATAATAGTTACTACGGAGACTAGTGTGTCATCATTTCAGCGACTGCATTGTATAATTAGAATAATTGAATAGACGCGGATAGGTTTGTGATAATGTGAACAACGTTATCACAAACAATCACAGAAGTATTGTGTAATTACAGCCGATGTACTGCGATATAGTGCGTACCAACCTTTAGACAAGATCTACAAACCAACCAGCTACAACCGAAAATCAAAAACTGGACCAGTACTATAAAACCGGCAAGCTGGTATTTATACTTTCTATGATCAACTGTATCGATCAAATCAAGGAAATAATGTGCTCAAATATTTCATTGTTTTTTATGCCTTTGGCTTTTATTCGCACTATGTGTAAAATTGCTAGCAGCTCTACTCCACTAACTTACATGTAGTTTGCACATTATAATTTTATATGGTGGATGAATGCAAGAAATGTAAGAAGTAGTCAAACTAAAGCGTGTGAGTCACTAACACTGAAAAGTGACTTCACCAAAATTTTGATGCGCGATACAATTCACAGACAATTTGCATGAGCAGAAATGGAAAAAGGAATCCAATTCAAATCGAATTTCAAAAAAATCGATTCAAATAAAAATCTAATTTTTTCTAAAAATCTTTCCTTTTCCAACCCTATAGTGAGCAGATTTAGTGTTTCACCAACTATTATAAATTTCCATGATAATAACTCTATTGAAAATTACTAAACATATAACTGGGTCTCCACTAACATTGACCAATCCAATAGCCAAGTTGTCCTATTAGCCACAAGATCGCTCCTACATGTAGATATGAAATCTATAGAAACAAAGTTTATTGATGCACGCAGAGTATTCAAAGCACTCCATTCCTTGTGAATATTCAATGTGAAGATATGGGAATGCAAGACTTGTACAAAACAAAACTATCGAGCCATTCTAAAGTAAAAGGTAATTGTGAACAGACAGTAGATTGCTCTGAATACAACATGATCCCAGTGATTAATCCCCGCCATATTCTCCAAAAGCATGACTGAAATTTCTAAAAACAGCAAATGTAGAAGGAACAGCTATTAACAAACATACCAGCAGCACCTGAGCCGTGGGAGTGGCCTCCTCCTATCTGGTCTATAACAAGCATGAACACAAAACCGGCTACAAGGGATACTCCTATAGACTTGTGCTCTTCCCCATGGTGATGCTCCCCCTGCTTTTTATCAAGTTCAAGGTGATCATCATGCCCCTTATGTTCATGGTTCACTGGCTCATCATGTAGCTTAGAAACTGGTGCCTTTGCCACAGCTGGCAGATCATCTGATTTAGCCAACTGCCGCAGTTTTCGGTTGACAACGGTTTCTACTGGTGGCAAAGCGATCTCTACTTCCTCTGCTGTAAATGCAAAAGCATGACATATAAATGGGGAACCAGTACAATAGTCGAACTGGGATGACCCTAAATTGAAAAACTCCGCATCTAGGGAATTCAATGGTACAATATTCGCCCAGAATATTTTACAGTTGATACAGGCCCTCACCATTAAACCACATCTCTCTATTCACAGTTTGTTAAAGTGCTTGGTCTAAATTATACATGGTATACCATCCAGCCTCACTTCCCTATATCCAGTCAGCTCCTCTCAATCGCTATTTCCTGATGCGATTAATCCGCAAGTTTGGGTCATCCACGAGATGGAAACGGCAAAAACCTGTAAGTTTTGTTACTATTTTTTATCGAATTTTTCATGTTTGCAAAAGATGGAACCGGCACTTGCGAATGATACACAAGAAAATGCCGCACACAGGTATTCCATTTTAAACATTTTTCAAACTTGAGTAATGACTATTTTAAAAGTGCATTGCTAAGCGAGACAGGTGTGCACCGCCACGACCTCTGGCATAAAATTCCTCATCTCGTTTAACAAAGCACCCACGTTAACCCACAACATGCTAATGCCCATTGACACACTTATCACAGGGTAGCTCAAAGTGTGCACAACTCCAAAACCGCATCTTCCGCGCAATGGAAACATAGTGTATGTTTACTATCAAAGTTTTACTGTTGGATTCTTCCAACATGCCACACAGCCTTACCTCCAGACTATAACAGCAACAGACATACGATGAAAACAAGTGGTGTCACAAACTAGGTTAGATGGACACATCGATGTGTGTTAGCGAGACAGAACTAATGAAGGTTCTCTCAAGCGAATGGCATTGTGAGAGCAAGTTTAGATTTCTTAAGTAAACTTTAGTCCCATGGAGTCTAAATAAGCGTTACATATAATTGAGCTGCAAGAAAAGATGAGGAATGAAATCTTGTGCTCGATTACCAACCTGACCAGCTAACATTCATGACAGAACGTGACTCTGCCAGAAGACAACAAAGTGACCAGTAATTGAAGTAGATGGAATCTTATACAACGCTGATTAACCAATAGTCGGGTTTGGTGAAAAAACCAGAGAATCACCTTGACTTCTGACAAAAGAGGAAGCGATTTCCGATTTCAATTAACTGTGTAACTGGGCAGATCCATAAGACAAGCTGCATCAATTTGGGGAAAACCACATTGTCCAAAAGACTAGCTCTGGAAATCAGTTTTTCAGCTAGCTATGACCTTTATTGTGAAAAGGTGAAAAACTCTAACAATGCAAAAAACGAAGCACAGGAAAATAAAATTGACTGAAAAAAAAGAAATGTAGATATAAGAGAAATAACATATATATTACTATATATAGAAATATAGTAAGTAATAGTATCAAGGGGCTGTTATTACCGAACAAATTAAAATTAGCAGCAACAATGCATGATAAATAACTGCAGAGAAGACCTTTCATAGAAATCATACTGTTAGTCAAAATGTAACTCTGTAATTAATGCTATTGTACAACTCAAGTATTCAATAAGAATGGAGAAATATTCCTAGGATAGCCGATCAGAAAAGAGAATTATTAATAGGGAAGGAAACCAATCAGAATCGAAAAATATTTATATAAAAATGACTCAGAATGGAGAAATATTTCTATGGAAACGAATCCGAATGGAGAAATGTTCTTAGAGAAGCCAATCAGAATGAAAAAATATTCCTACGGAAGCCAATCAGAACGAGAAATATTTCTAGGGAAGCCAAACAGAACGGAGAAATATTTCTAGGGAAGCCAAGCAGAACGGAGAAATATTTCTAGGGAAAGGAAACAGAATGGAGAGATATTTCTAGGAAACTCAAACAGGATTGACAAATATTTTTAGGCCTAAAACGAATAAAATTTAAATTATCTTTTAATCAGTACTTAAAAACAAATAAGTCAAAAATACTTTGTTTGCATGTAAATTGTTTTCTCATGAAGCAGTGCAACTCCAAATCATGGTTTAAAATTAAGAAATCCGTAAAACCTATTAGTGGCATACACAAGACCATCAGTTGCCGAGTCTTTAATTTATCAGATAACTAAAAGGTATCAATGATATCCATGTCACTAGAGAGAGGTTCACGAGGGGCTGAAAAATATACTCGAAAAAAATAACCATGGAATGTGAAAAAAAGATGAGGAAAAAATTTATCGCAAACCCAAACAACAAAGTCTAAAATACTTCGCACACCACTGGATTTAATTTATTGCGGCAATTCATTAACTATTATTCCTCGGCATGAAAGCATATAGTGCACCATGTAAGTCAATGTACCTCCATGCTTAGAATGCGTATAAGGAGTGATGTAAGTCAATGTACCTCCATGCTTAGAATGTGTATAAGGAGTGATGTAAGTCAATGTACCTCCATGCTTAGAATGTGTATAAGGAGTGATATAAGTCAATGTACCTCCATGCTTAGAATGCGTATAAGGAGTGATGTAAGTCAATGTACCTCCATGCTTAGAATGTGTATAAGGAGTGATATAAGTCAATGTACCTCCATGCTTAGAATGCGTATAAGGAGTGATGTAAGTCAATGTACCTCCATGCTTAGAATGTGTATAAGGAGTGATATAAGTCAATGTACCTCCATGCTTAGAATGCGTATAAGGAGTGATGTAAGTCAATGTACCTCCATGCTTAGAATGTATATAAGGAGTGATGTAAGTCAATGTACCTCCATGCTTAGAATGTGTATAAGGAGTGATGTAAGTCAACATACCTCCATGCTTAGAATGTGTATAAGGAGTGATGTAAGTCAATGTACCTCCATGCTTAGAATGTGTATAAGGAGTGATATAAGTCAATGTACCTCCATGCTTAGAATGCGTACAAGGAGTGATGTAAGTCAATGTACCTCCATGCTTAGAATGTATATAAGGAGTGATGTAAGTCAATGTACCTCCATGCTTAGAATGTGTATAAGGAGTGATGTCAGTCAATGTACCTCCGTGCTTAGAATGTGTATGAGGAGTGATGTAAGTCAATGTACCTCCATGCATAGAACGTGTATAAGGAGTGATGTAAGTCAATGTACCTCCATGCTTAGAATGTTCATAAGGAGTGATGTAAGTTAACGTACCTCCATGCTTAGAATGCGTAAAAGGAGTGATGTAAGTCAATGTACCTCCATGCTTAGAATGTGTATAAGGAGTGATGTAAGTCAATGTACCTCCATGCTTAGAATGTGTATAAGGAGTGATGTAAGTCAATGTACCTCCATGCTTAGAATGTGTATGAGGAGTGATGTAAGTTAACGTACCTCCATGCTTAGAATGCGTATAAGGAGTGATGTAAGTCAATGTACCTCCATGCTTAGAATGTGTATAAGGAGTGATGTAAGTCAACGTACCTCCATGCTTAGAATGCGTATGAGGAGTGATATCAGAATAGATGGCATTTATCCCTTCGGGTATGATAATAGCTAATGCTGTACCAACTAGCAGGCCAGCTCCAAATATTGTCAGCAGCTTAAGCTTGTCCTGTGTAAATAGTCATATACCACTTACTAACGAAAACAAAATATTTTAGCTTTTAGAATTAGTTACATCGGCTCACTGAAAAAGAAATCTGCAGGCTATTATAATATTGAATAAGTAATATTTTAAGCATCAGCTTTAACACATAGTAGTTACTAGTTCAAGGCTTCCTGATTAAGGGTGTGCGATGTCGTTGGCGGGGGTGCAGAAATCAATCGTGAGGATGAAAAAAGTGTATTTATCGTCGCAACAACCTGCCTGACTTTCCTCTCTTTTATAGATCAAAAATAAATATCGTAATGCCATCAATCTTGAAAATAATATGTGCGTTTCACTTGCCCACAAGAAACCACATTTCAATCAGATAATATCAGAGAAGAGGCAAAAAAAGTTAAAGATCATGAAATGAGCTGTTTTTTATGTTGCTGCCAGTTAAACATGTTAGACTCTTCTTAGAATGACCTTCCAATACGTAACATGTTGTTTTCATATATTCTGAATATATCTGTTTTTTATTATGTTTTGAACCCTTTTTGTTTAGCTCTAAACCAGGGGGTGTGAGATTGCCCTCATCAGTCGTAGAGGTTTGGAGATGAAAACGTATATAGAATTGCTGTACTAGTTGCTTAGACAACGAATCACATAAGTAGTGTCTCTTTCACGCCTACCTTCAAATTGTTCGAAAAGTTTTAGGCAAACCTAAGGTTAGTGTGATAATATGTGCAATAGCATCGAGTCATTTTCATTACTTTAGATAACAAACAATGTCTAGACCTTCGAAGAAGTTCTACTAAAACTGTTTAAAATATAAGACAAATCTATGAACATTTTACAGAATTCTACTCGCTAAAGGCAAGTACTAACCTGTATGTTGTATGCAATTGGATACTCGTAAAAAAATTGAGGAACGGTTGAACATGGAACGTCAGATGAGGCAATATATACTCTACAGCCTCTGTACATAGAGAGAAAGAAGGAGGAGATAAAGAGGAAGGAGATAAAGAGAGAGGTGCGAGAGAAAGAGAGAGGTGCGAGAGAAAGAGAGAGGAGCGACAGAAAGAGAGAAGAAAAAGAAAGAGAGGGGGAGAGACAGAGGAGGAGAGAGGGGGTGAGAGAGAGGGTGAAAGAGAGGGAGAGAGAAAAGGGGAGAGAGAGAGGGGGGAGAGAGAGGGGGAGAGAGAGGGGGAGAAAGAGAGGGGAAGAGAAAGAAGGGGGGGGGGAGAGAAAGAGGGGGAGAGAGAGAGAGGAAGAGAAAGGGGCAGTGAAACACCTGGGCGAGTTTTAAGACTTCCAAGTAGATTTCGTAGCATGGTAAAGATTTACCATGTAAATAACATTCCTATGGTGAATTTTACTTTGGCATCTAGTCTCAGCGTTTAGATAACTAACACTTGTACGGTTTGGCGATATACGATGCACAGGCTACCCATGACACTTGTACGGTTTGGCGATATAGGACGCACAGGCTACACATGACACTTGTACGGTTTGGCGATATACGACGCACAGGCTACTCATGACACTTGTACGGTTTGGCGATATATGACGCACAGGCTACTCATAAAATGCACCACATTTTGTGGCTTATTTTTTAAAAACAAGCTTCAAGGAATGAATGTAATGACAGTTAAGGCCCATGCACACAACAGCTAAAATCAAGGTTTAGTAAAATGTTTACTTTTTCCAGTAAAATCAACCAAATATATCTTTAAAATTTTGTATACCATAAAGAATTTCAGTCTATTTTTTATATGCGTATGTAGACCTTTTGCTATAATCATTCTTTAAGGAGTATTCACATGACCCTAAGGAGTGAGCACACCACCTTGAAAAGATAATCACTGTGAAATACTGTGTTGCCATGGTTGCAAACTAACATGACTTTCTATTGAAAAAAATGGTCTCTATTATATTAAAAATCACAATAAGTTTTAAGAACTAAAGGAAACTAACAAGGTATTAAAACAAAACCAATAATTTGGTTTTATATTTTCTTATTATTGCAACAGACTGAAAGAAAAGAATATTTATGATTTAAAAAAAAGATTTTTACTATTTCATCCCTAGAAAATCAGGCCAAGGACAACTATCAATGGTCTCACCTCTGAAAAAGAAAAGGCCAAGGGAATGCATCCAGCCAAATAGCAACCAACAAGCATTGCCACCGAGAGTGAGATCACAACCAGCCAGTCATCCATCCTGCAGGCTATTTGGTTAGTTGATCATCAAGTCTTCTGAACTTTTGCTCTATCCATGAGAGTTTACTTTCAGCTATATGTTAAGTACAGGCAAGTCATCAACTATAATGCGTTGACATATATTGGTCACCTATTGTTATCCTAGACCCATATTAGTATACTAAAAATATCTTAATCACACAATATTATGTTAGCTTCCCACTATCTTATCAAAAGTTGATTGTTAATTTCCTCCTACCTCATTATAGGTTTCGGTTTGCTAATTTTCACTATCTCATTACTGGTTTTTACGATTAAACATGTTCCATGTTTCACTGAAAATTATCTGTAAAATGGAGCACTTTATCTCTATCTGACCCTTTTCTAACTGTGTTCCCTTTTAGATATTATTAACAGCATTAGTCCATTTAGAAACACCAAAAGTTGCAGTGACAATAAGTGAGTTTTAGTAGTATGTGGCTATCATTACCCTTAAAAATTATCTATCTACTTCAAGCACCTAAAACCTCCTCTAATTTCAGAATGATACTTGAACACAAGAATAACAAAATTGTTAAGTTACCTTTTTGTTTCACATTTACTAAAGATGTGCATCACAATATATTGTGATTTGTTTTCCTACTAGCAATGTCATTGTCGTTCATTTGCTTAGTGTGACCTTGGTCCCATCAGTTTGATGTACTGGTGTACAAACAGAGTTAAAATAATCCCGAGTCAACATTCGCAAAGATAGCAAAAAACAAAGCTTAAAATAAAAAGGAAACATTGGGTAACTCGCTCTGCTTAGCACACTGCAAATTTCCCATAATCCTACAATATTTATTTATTGTTATTGCGCAATAATACTTGGTCTGAGAATGTTGGAGGCAACAGCTTCATGCAAAGGATGTTGTTGAATTATCAAATGCTACACATATTTTGCTTTTTGTAAGCGTAACTGTAAGTTTAAGACACATTAACCATCTACGTTTGCATCACTCTGATGTCTAGGGATACACCAGAATAGTGAAAAAATGAACATACAAAAAACCAGTGAGCTGAAATAAACCGTCCAATCAGGATGGCAAATTTCAACTACCCTACAACAATTGAGTTACATAACCTGCACACATACAGGATGAGTTTCAGCGGAGAAAAGTCAGACGAGTGTCTATCTGGTTAGTATCTGGAGTATCACTCAACCTAGGCTGGCCTTAGATAATGGGTTAGTTCAGTCGTGAAGTCATTTGGCTAGTGTGAACTGAGAGTTCTAAAACCAATAATGAGCCAATCAGCTGTCCGGTTCTGTGGCATTTAAGACTAGTCCTAAAATCAATTGATGGTCCTCGATTTTTGGCAACTCAACCTTGATTCACTCTAAAGACATTACTGAAGAATATTATTCGGAATTATCATCTATCATCCATTTTCTACCGCTGAACAAAAATCACTATAACCATAACTATTCTTTGCCGTAAAATGTCACTATATTACTTAATCTTGTTAGCTACATAAATTATCGTCGTAAACCTGAATGCGTTTAATAGAATTTTTTATATGGGCCTAGTGGGAGTGAGGTGGTAAATTTAATAGAACACTCACAACTTACGAAACATGGGTTATCTTCTCTTACAGATGTTGCCTTGATATTGTAAATTTTAAACTTCAACAACAAAACCTTACCTTTTTGATAAGAGATGCATAATGATTTTTGCATAAGACTTTATAAATCAAATGTCTATAATACAGTACCGAAAAATAGTAAATGTTGATAGCTTGTTCTCCACCATTAATAACCTATCAGTTAGTTGATGAGTTTGTACTACTAAGGATAATCATACATATTAAAACTGCACCAATTTGGTAAAGGTGTGCCTAAAGATATCGGTCGATGTATGACTTCTGAAGGTTTTTGTAGCTTGAAACATTGCAGTTTTGATGTGTCTACATTTCTGTATAACTATTTTATTGCAACATTCTTATGATGAACAATCTATCTGTATAGATTTGTCAATTGTTGGTATCGCTCCATACATAACCAGACCAAAGGCCATCGCTGTGTCAGAACGGTTACACAAAAACGAAACATAAGAAACCGTCATTATTTACATTTTTGAAGCTCTGTTTTAGCAAATCAAATTAGATTTTTATTCCACTATGGCACGTGAAAAGAAAAAAGCTAAGATAAACTGTAACCAGTTTACAAAACATCTAGAACTATAGCCATGACTAATACACATATGACTACAAAAAGCTTTGTATAAGTTAGAAAAAATGGTTGAAAACATTTCTTTTCGTCAAAGGAATATCCAAACCATTAAAGTTTTTCTAACGTTTAGTTAGACTGAAATGGCTTAACTCTAAGTACTCGAAATATGCGGTATTTAAAAGCATCCAAAGGCATACCACCAAAGTCTGTTACGAACGAGGTAATAACAATATTTACACTAACGCTACGGTGTATAGGTATCAGAGAAAGGAGTAGCGTAATTGGACTGTATTCGTAGCCACATTTACAGGAAACCGTACAACGCGCTGAGTCGCTTAGTTCCAACTAAAATGAATTTTGTTAGTTTCTTAGGCTACCAAACTTTACTGAATCGAAACGTCAGACTCGGCATCAAGGGCGTGATGGCTATTCATTCAATATCATTCTGTATCATTCAATCGGTCAGGAAAATGTAATCGTTGGCACTGTCCCATAGAAACGATTTTTATATCGCTGCATAATATAATTGCCAGCTTATTACTGTATAATTTTAGACCTAACGAACACGAGTACTACGAGCCTATACCTCTATGGGCTTGTCCGCTTACGAATTGACTTTATGGTTTGAACTTTGGAAAGCGAAAGTAATACGCATAGCCACTGCCGCTCGTCATGGCAGCTGCTGCAGAAGACCTAACAGATGAAGAAATTCTGGTAGGCTTTGTACACGTAAATCTATCAATTTCTAACATGTTACTGAATTTATATGTTTAGTTTACTTATATTAAAAAATTTAATGATTCAGGCCAAGTTTTCCGTTGAAGTATTAAGGCCAGCTTCTATTCCATGAACGCACAAAGTTTATTCGCTGCGAAAATGATCTAAATCATCATGAAGGTGTTAATGGTCAAAGCAAACAATGTTATAGAAAACTGACGTAGTTTTAAGCGATCGCTTTACTCGAGAAGTTGTTTAAATCTTACGTTGAAACTACATGATTCAAGTTCTCAAAAGCCATCATCCATCCACAGATACCTGCATTAAGAGTCTCTGTATACACTCTGTAGGCGCAATTTACAACAGATTGCAACTCTTGCAACACATACATGTAGGCCTACATTAGGGAATACTTTGGACCTTGTGCACCAGTGATCTAGCAAACGTTCATTCTATTGAAAGTGTTTCTCATGGGCTCAGTTACCACTCATTCATTAATGATGTTGTTAATCAAACATATTGTCAACAATTCATTTTCAGCCACTTGAAAAGTTAAGTTCTATAGGAAAGCTGATGAGAATATTCAGCGATCATCTGCAGGGAATGCACACTAAACTTGAAAAACTGAGTTATTCGGGACCATTGTAGTATACATGTTTATGTATGACAGATATATGATGTTTGTATGAGGAATAAGTCATTAATGTATATGTTCAGATCTTTTTATAGTAAAGCCTACTTGATACACTCACAAGTACTACAATAAACAAAAAGATCAACAGGAACTAGTCAAACATAAGTGGAGTGACCGTAACAAGAGATCACACAAAAGGTATAAATACATGAGTATTAATCAACAATACTTTGCAACAAATACTCACTATCATGTACCTACATATTTTCATATCAGAGTAGTTTAACAAAAAGCCTGTTAAAACTTGAAAAGCAACATAAAGTGTATAATAAAGAAAAGCACATCTCGTATGATTCCGATAACTATATGGGGCCTACATAGGCAAAATAGGTGGATGAGAAAAAAAGAGCTGCAAGTCATCCGACTACCCTACTATGCTAATAGAGTATATTAACCACTTAAGAAGGTAAATTTAAGCTTTTCTACAGGTACCTACAGCAAATAAAAGCAAAAAGTCAAGCCAAATCATTCTCAAATATGACGCAGAAAATTGTGCGGAGCTTCTCAACCTTTTCTTTACTAGTCAATTTTAGCCTAGATTTTTTGCTAATGAGCTCAACAGATTTTACACACCCTGATATCTCATTAAAAGAAGGGTCTAATCTCATTTAAGATTATTCTGATGAAAAATCTTCTGGGTCCGATGGAATCAGAAAACCTAATACCTTATTGACTACATAATATGACTGTGTTTTTCATTGTTCTTACAAGCTTTCCTAAATTCTCAAAAACTAGCAAAATAATGAAGCTATGCAAATGTAACTGCAATACACTGAGGAGTAACACTGAATTGTGTAGCAATTACAGGCCAATACCGCTTACATTCATTCCATGCAAACACATCGAACACAATTCATGCATTACCCCAAAGAAGCAAACAACTCTACCATAGATGACATAGCTTTAAGAGTGGTCGTTTGTTACACTCGGCTTTTTACCACTTACAAAGGCCTAGTTGCATTTTCCCATCATAGACAGACCACACATGCCATAGTTATTAACTTCAAGAAAGCGTTTGACAAAGTGCCACAACTACTACTGCTGCAAAAGCTACAGAATATTCTTGGTATTGATGGTACCTCTTAAACTGGGTTCATGGTTTCTTTAAAGTAGACAGCATAAAGTAGTACTAAATTGAGCAAGCTCACAAAACTATTGTTTTCACGAGGTATCATAAGGCTCTGTATTAATACTAGCCTGTCTTGACAAGCTGTTGTTTTTGCGTAGTTGTCCCCCCGTCGAGCGGCGAGCAACAACAGCTTGTCACAAGACGTACTGCACCTGATGCATCAGCTGCACTTATAAGGAGTTGTTCTCTTCCGTCTACGCGGCTTGGCTGCGATGTTATTCTAGTCGCTCCATTGGTAATCATAACGGATTTCACGCAAAAATTTATGTAGAAAAATTAAGATAAGAACGTTTAACTGGCGACCCCTCTCTGCAGTAAACATTATTAGAATTTGAGAACTTAGGCAACAACAGCGACGAAACATGTCGTTTTTTGTGCGCTCAGTCAGTTTTATTTCTATTTTTGTATCAGTCAGTTTTATTTGTTCTTATGGATTTTATTTTAAGTTTATTTTATTCTTAAGTTCTACTAAAGTTTATCACAGAAACTGGTCTTTGGTTAAACGTTGCAATCTTGTTTTTTTCTACATAAATTTTTGCGTGAAATCCGTTATGATTACCAATGGAGCGACCGACATAACATCACGGCCAAGCCGCGTAGACGGAAGAGAACAACTCCCTATAAGTGCAGCTGATGCATCAGGTGCAGAACGTCTTGTGACAAGCCGTTGTTGCTCGCCGCTCGACGGGGGACAACTACGCAAAAACAACAACTTGTCAAGACAGGCTATATTAATACCCAATCACTATTTCTGCTACATTAATAATATTCCAGATGATTTAAGACAGTGTTGGTTTCTATGCTGATGACATACTTATTTACTAAACTGTCTATGATTTGTAAGATTTTAGGCTTTTACATCAATGTTGTACACAACTAATCAAAATAATGGAAAATGCCAGAAAAAGTTTTACCAAAGCTTTCATTAAAGCAGACTACACTCTGGGGGCTCAACCCTTGTCAGGAATAACTGTATAAAATATCCTTGTGTGCTGATACAGATTTGAGGTTTGATCAGTACATTGGTGAGAAGTGTGCAACGACAAGTAGCATATTTAAAGGAATAAAACACCTCGTGTATAGAGCACCTATGGAGGCGCTACACTACACGCATACACGAGCCTCCGCAAGCCTGCTGTGCATTATGCTGAATTTATTTGGTACTCTCAAAACAAATCTACTGCACATAAATTAAGATTATTAAAAACAGTGATATACTCATTATTTTTACGACTAGAGAAGACCTTAGTCTGGTCACCCTTGCGAAAAGGAAAAATACATCAATGGCTTTCACGATCGGGTTTTTCAAAATGAGGATTGGCACCACAACCTCTCTAAAGCATGTGAGGAAGTAATTTGAGACATGGAAAATGTAACAATGGGCACCAAAGCTGTGGTAAAAGAGGAAACAAACGCCGTCACCACAAACCAAGACATCATCAGCTTTTTGTCTCATGCCATCTGTGATTTAAGAAAAACGACGATCAGAAAAAAACAGACGATGAAATGTTACACATGCGCTTCATCTCATGAAATTATTCATGGAAGTGCTAGAAACTTCCCCTAAGGCTTGCAAGAAGTTGCTTGAGAGCTCAATTCTGCCTGGATGCCTAAGAAGTACAGGCGTCTGAATGAGAGATGGCATGTTGGCGTTGTTTGACAAGAGAGAAAGAGACAACGAGAATGGCAGTAGTTCAAGATCATTATCAGAATTGGGCTGTTCATAGAAATGCATTCAAAGGAAGATGTGCTGGAAAAATTATGTCAGTCTTAATATGATTTGGTCAACCAACCTGAGACCAATTTTCACACTTGTTTGGGATCTGTTATAATATGATCTGTTTTAATTACGGATCTTTTTTATATTCTCTTCAGGATCTCAAAGTCAATAGAAATCACACAGGAAAACGAGCGGACAAGTTATTGATAGATTGATCAGCCATGCATTGCTTACTGGAAATGTATTCACACTTATAACATCGTTGTAATTATATAAGTGTCAGATGTATGTAATAATAATTCACATAATAATAAGATTCAAAAATACCCAGCTCGGCATCGGCAATTCAAAGAGGATGCTCAAATAATAGGACCGCATAATATGCTGACTTTCACTTCAAAATGAGGCTTGTATCCTGTCATATCTATGGCGATTAATTTGTTTACAAACGCAGCAATAAGGAAGACAATTCCATTGTCTAGGATATTACAACACTGAACCCAAATAATTTCCTAAAAGACTGCTGTAATAGAAGAAATCTGTTTAATATCTCACGACCCTCATATGTGACAGAAAATGTTTCCATAAGTATACGATACTTCATTAAATGTTTTTTTTAGCTCAAAAACTCACTTAAACTTCTCAATGAATGCTGCAGGCATAACGAAAAAATTCATGTAAAACTGTCAGAATCTACACTTTAAAACACTAAATCTAGTGTAAAAAAGCAACCAATTAAGCAAAGCACTTCTCAATGCAAAGAGGATAAAGGAAATGTAGGTCAGTAGTGTATATGTTCGGGAGTTTAGGAGACGATAGGCATATGAGGCATAACTTACCGTTTTTTAAACTAGATAAGCTATTTTATGTTATTTATTTTGCAGATAAGATTTTTTCATTGTTTTTATGTATTTTTATATTGTTTAGTTATTACCAGCCTTTTCTATTTGGCTTAAAAAATTATAATGTTTCAAGAAATACCGGAAATGAGTTAGCGTGTAAATATTCACTCTGATATTACCTCAAATTTTGAAGATTTCATGTTTAGGGAACCATAAGTAGAGGTTTGACATTAGTACTATTGTAGAATTTTATTTGAGCTTATTAAACAAGAATGAGTTTGCCAGATACAACTCGATGCATCTTTTAAAGTTTCACCAAAACAAGATTTCTTATGTATTGGTTTATTTGTGTCATAAGGCTTGAAAAGCTATTTACAATACTATTTATTATCAGCCACATTAGACTATTTTATATCATTAATAAATGATATTAATAAATCAATAAATGAACTTGTGCAAGTGCACAGTTGAATAGAAGAAGTCAAGCAGTGTTATCCTCAACGTAGATATAAGCGTAGCACCAGAACCCTCTCACTCTACTATGTTAAAAGCTAAATGTAGAAGCCTATACTAGATGCGAAAGCTAAATTGATAGTGTACATCAGCAAAAAGAGATCTTTATTGTTACTCTACCGTAAAGGTGAAGTTACCAGAATTACAGGCCAAGCTCTGCGTAGGTTCGGTAAAAGAGTGAGTGACAGAAGAATGTGGTGTTATTTGCTCTAACGTACAATTATAGATATACTTTAAATTAACTCAATGAATTTATTTGTCATCATGTGTTGCAAATTATGTGTTATTTGATCAAGTTTTACTTTATATGTTCCGCAATTCATATGTAGAAGTTATTGTAAGTCAAAGTTTGACTGTAGATGCATTATACAAAGGTAGTCTTTATTTCTAAGAGGCGATTAGTGAAGCTGATGTGGGATTTGCATTTTACAGATGCTATTTTTATTGTTATGCTATCGTTAATCATAGCATTCATTTTATGAAGCTGTGATGGTTCTCTAATGAAATTTAGTTTTAAATGTTCTGTTGTAATCTTAGTGCTTTTACAAAATTGTCAAAAACCTAAATGCTAGTACATGTATCTTATTAGCTGCTATCTGCACGTCACTTGAATCAGTTTGCCATTTTTTGCCAACTCACAGCATAAGGTGGATATAAAAATACATGCGTGAGTGAGTTTATCTCGTCATGTCTTTTTTTTTACAATGCCAATTTGTCTGAATCCTATTCTCACTTTGTAGAGCCGAGTTACTGATTTGCGCAGGAGATTTATATCTGAACATGCAGGTATCAGTCATACAGAGACTTACAAATTACTTAGCATTCTAGACAATTGCTTACTATTTAGTGTTTATATACTTTGTGTATGCATCGTATTTACTTTAGCCGTTAGTGTAATCATAGGTTACACATGTCATGTTAGTGGGCATCGTTATATTCATGGAGTAGACAACTTCCCATATACCTGTACATGCCACGTTTATTCAGGTCTTTGTAATCATTGAGCAGTCAGCTTCACTTTTATCTGTACATTTATGAATCATTATGCTCATAGAGTAGACAACTTCACCGATAGATATGCATGTACATGTCAGTCGTGTTTGTCTGGATTTTTATAATTATGGAGTAGACAACTTCACCTGTGTATACACATGCCATGTATATACATCAAGTAATCCAGATCTTTATAACCATGGAGTAGACACTTCACTTACATCTATGCATATTCATGTATGTGCCATGCTAGTCAAAATATTAGACTACAACTTTGTCACTGTGTATGATTGCTTTATTGATATGCTTTGTATGATATGATAAATGCTTTATGATATTACAAGAGCTGACATTTCAACTAAATTAGTTCATAAACCCATAAGGTGAAATACCAAAAAGAACTGTTGGTTTGTTCATATAGTGTAGTGCTTATAATTTCTGTAAAATTAGATTTTGTATTTGATATGCCTTAATGTTGATTGTTGGTTTCTAAAAATACATTTATTCCTCAATAATGTACATTTACCCCTCATTATTATGCATTGTTATTTTGTGTGGCATCTGTGCATGAACTCCATATTTCCACTGCATTGTTCATGAACTAATGCAAAGTAACTCATGACTGCTAGGCAGTGTCTGATACATGTGAAATTTCAAAGAAATATTGAAGTCACAAAAGCTAAAGTTTCATGACTTGAACCTTTTGTTAGTTTAACTTTTATCACCCAATGGTAAATCTAATACTCAGAGATTGAAAAATGTTTCTGTTTGATACTGGAAGGTGATTTAGGTACTGTTTTGAGTGATTAATCACACTTTTTCGTATTTAGAATATATCTTTTTAGCAAACTGTCTAACATTAGGACTTTGGATGTTAGTTCCAACACATACAGTTCGTTGCAGGGATCACGCCTGATGTCTTTGATGAGCGTGATATTAAGAGGGTGCGAGAGAGTGACACATGGCTTAGACATTTTCTATTACACAAAAAGTACCAGGTGGCTGACGCTGTGAAGATGATGAAGACGACATTAGCTTGGCGTAAAGAGTTTGGTGTAAATGGTAGGTACCAATGCTCCATCACCCTATTTATTGAATGTATTGAATTTGTATATACATGTATATATATATGCTAAATACCATATATAAATACCGTAAAACCTTTAATTCGATGCCATGGTGCTCTATTTTAACTCTTCTTTTCTAGTGGCGGTCAGTGGCGTTCAAATAGAGGCTGGCGTTGTATTTTTTAAATTGCTCGTCAAAATTTTGAGAAGATAAATTTAGCCTTTTTACGGGTGAAACAAATGTCGCCTATATTTTGCCCTCTTATTTCGGCGGAGCAATGTTAAACCTTTTGGATGCAATAAATCTGCTAACTTACCTCCAACTTGTCAAAGATCTTTAAATGCAATATGCATTCGGAAGCCGAAAAATATCTCTACCAGCTGTTATCTATTGCTTGCAATTAATCTGCGTTGATATTATAGCCTGTGCCTTGCTTTGTAGTTTGTTAGAGCTTTCAGTTTTTTATTTCATTCTAGATTTGAAGGCACATTTTTATTTTATATCTACATTTAACAATGCTGAATAAAAGCTCAATGCACTCATTGATATATTTGCTACAGTTTACAGCCAAAACTAACTTTTTGTGCAATAGAAGAGGAGTTATGAGCGTCGATCTATTGTAAACTGTGTTAAGACAACCGCTAGGATGCTATCAAATAATGTGTTATAAATCTGCAAATTTATAAGTTATATAATAGTAATCGATCAAACGCTGCTACAAATATATATATTCATGAACAAGTAACATAAACGAACCATACTTATATTACATGCAGAAACAAAAAATAACATTTTTAAAACAAAAATATTTGCATTGTTTGCTCAGATAGTTGCGTTCTGGTTGTTGCTTTCGATAGAATGAACTTCTTCTGGTTGTCCAATACCTTCCATAATGTCTTCTGACCTCAACTCTTCTGCACTGCTGAACTAGTCGATATTAGCGTACAAGTAATTCTTTTAGCAGAGTACAACTTTTAGGTGTTGTTTTTAGCACAAATGCAATACTTAAAATTTTTGTTCGCTAAACGCAATCTTCACCCTAAACTAATCATTCATCTACCATCGTAAATGTAAACCGATTTTTATGTACCTACATGTACATGGAAGTCTCAGGACCACATTAAACAAAGAACTACTATTAGCTGGAGACAGTGATTAATTACTTCTATGGTGTTGCTTTTAAAGTTTTAACGAAAAAAGAACAAAAAGCTTTGAAATTGGACAATGAGAGAATTAATTGTTATTGATGTAAACAATTCGTAATTCATACGATTTTGTGGACACTTTTCTACTGATCAGTTGATATTATGGGTTGGTTCATAAAGATCAAATAATGTCAAGGTGGCAGTCAAATAGAGGTGGCGTTCAATTAGAGGTGTTACTATATATCCATATGCCGTAAAACCTGTATTTGATCGCCACCTTTATTTGAGCGCCATTATGGGAGAAGAGTTAAAAAATAGAGCACCACTCTTTAATTTAGCTAGTAGAAAGAAGTGTCTGCAAAACTGTACTAATAACGACTCGATTACATCAATAACAAATAGATCATTCGTTGTCTAACTCCTAGGCTTTTTGTTTTCTTTTCGTTAAAACTTTGAATGCATCACCATTGAAATAATTAATCACTGTCTCAGGCTAATAGTAGTTCCTTGTTTAATAGTCTTGATACTTCGATGTATGTGAGAAAAGTTTTTGCATTTACAATGGAATCTGTGCTACTATGTATTTTGAGGCTAAAATTTTAAGGCTATCTTGAGTACATGTGGTTTTTCTTTAATTGGACGAGGAGAAGTGTATATGTATTGTAAATAGCATCATGTAAAATCTCTGCTCTGCTGAAAAATTGTTTGGACACTAATATCGACTAGCTCGGCTGTGCAGAAGAGGAGTTGAGGTCAGAAGACACTGTTGAAGGTAGTGAACAGCCAGAAGAATGTGAAATGGTTCGAAATGAAGCAGCAATCTGAAAGCAAAGCAATCTGAAAGCCGAGCAAACGATGCTAATATTTTTGTTTTAAAAATGCTTATTTTTGTTCTTGAATGTGGTTTTTGTTCTATTTGTTTGTTCTAAATTTTTGTTCTATAAATATGGTTTGTTTATGTCACTTGTTTTGAAAATATGCTTGTAGCATTTGATACATTACTATTATTATAAAGTTTATAAATTTGCAGATTTATCGCATATTATTTGATAGCATCATTGCGGTAATCTGAATTTGGCTTAAAATCGATTGACACTGATAATTTATCTGCTATTGCTCATCAAAACCCAATTTTGGCTGCAAACTGTAGCAAACATATTAATGAGTGCAATGAGCTTTTATGCAATATTGTTAAATATATCGATTTATACGGCGAGTACGTGTCAAAACCAGCATTTTTAGACCAAAATTTAGACCTTAGCTTATATGGTGAGTCGATTTACGGTATTTATTTAGAGATCTATTACAAGTTGCAGCTACCCGTAAGTTAGCAAATATTTCTTGCATCCAAAAGGGTAATGTCGCTCTGCCCGAAGGAGAGTGGAAAATATAGGCGACATTTATTTCGCTTGTGAAAGGGTTAAAGTTATCTTTCAAAAATTCTGACGAAGCGTTTAAAAAACCTCCAACCTTTATTTGGATGTCACCTCTTGACATAAGCGGAAGAGGGGACCTCTTGACATAGGGGAAGGGTTGACAAACAGAGCGCCATGGCGTTCAAATAACTAGTAGAGGTTTTATGGTATATACCGTACAGGATGAAAATATTCGTTGGTTATAAAATTTGCGATTTCGCGAACAGGCAACTCTGCGAATTATAAAATTCCGTGAATAATTAGTTCTATTTTTAATCACAAGGGAGAATAACTACTGCATCAAATTAAAAACTAGCCGCTAAGCTGGTTTTTAATATAAATACTAAACGTAGATGAGTTTCAAAACATTTTTAAAATCATTGCTTGGGCTTTGCGTTAACACCATTGCCAATGCATCACATTTCTTTACAAAATTATTCAAGGTTGTCACAAGATATGCAGAATGGCATCATCGCAAAAATAGCCACTAGGCAGAAGTACTAAACGTAGCCGAGTTCCAAAACTTCTTTAAAATCATCACCGGGCTTCGAGTTTTATTGCCATTGCATCAAACTTTACAAAATTATTCAAGGTTTTCACAAGTTATTCGGCATGGCTTCATCATCGCAAACAATCTCTCCTAGTCTCTTTACATTGAAATCAACTCCATCAATCTCTAATACCAAAGTTGAGGACGATCATGATTCTGATCTGGACATTATGGTATGTATTTGATTTGCAGTGAAGATACGTTTTTCCATATTTAACTGCATTAGTTAATTCTTTTGTTTTAAAGCTGATCGCTTTCATCAAATACTTCAGCTATTGTTTTTGTACTTCCTTAACACTTATTAATATTTTTTCTTTCTTGTGTTTGCTGCAGATTGAGAATGAAACAACCTACTCCGATTACGAAAACTAAAGACAAGTAGTAATATTCATCAAGGCAAGAATATTGGCAGAGAAGCAACCAGTCAACCTAGACACCTTTATCGACAACAACTCCTTGATATCGGTGCAGCAAACATGGTTAAATTATATAATGTATTTTATTTCATGTATAGATATATTATAATTTATTGCAAACTTGAGTGTACAAATAAAATATTTCAAATACAAATAAAATTTTACAAACGATGAATGGAGTAAATATAAACAGTTTAGTCCATATGGCGGTTGTCTAGCAATAAAATTAAACTGGTACTCTTGATAAGTGAATATTAGCGTGTAATGGTGCTCTCTGATTAGTTATTTTGGTAATAGCAGCTCTGTCGTTGTCACTGTCTTGGGTAGATGTTAAAGGCGATTCTCTCGCTAATACATGACTGGTAAGGAAGTTATCATCAGAACTCTCCTCGTGGCTTACTATTGCAAAGTTCTGCCGGTTGGCCAAAGATTTGTGCTCGTAAAGGCGTTTTTGTTCCTTTTTTAAAACAAATATATTCTCCTCGTTAGCAGCTGCAGTCACTTCTACCTCATTTTCAAGATCTCCCTGAATGATTGGTGATCTTCTAAGAATGACATCTACCACCCTTGCAGTCATTTTGGTTCCGTGCATGATGAAAGATCTCTCTCTCACACTAAAACAAATAACGCAGCAGTAGGGATGGAAAAAATAAATATTGCGTTTTACCGAAGAACCAAAGTAAAATTCAACTAATTTAGTAAATGGTTTTGAAAAAACTTCATTACTTGCCACAAATTGTTGGTTCATCAAAGGCCTCAAAATCGATGAGTATTCGTGAAAACTTCTGAACGCAGCAAAAAAATTATAGCTTAACACGATCGACTCGTAGTTGTAAGCTAAATAGAAACCGGAACACGCAATGTGCGCATGTGTATAGTTAACTCTATTGCTATCTGCAATAGAGTTAACTCTTCCTAGAGAGTGACCGTTTTCAGCCGCGAATAAATTAATCCGCGAATATGCATGAAATTTCAATTTTCGCGAAATATAACTCAGCGAATAAATTAATCCTGTACGGTATATATTGCCACCTTTATTTGAACACTACCTCTAATAAAACGCCACTATGGAGGAAGGGTTGAAAAATACATCACCATGGCGCTCAATTAGAGGTTTCTGATATATATATATATATATAATGACATGTAGTGTCTTTTATAATTTTACAGTTTCTCCTTTGTAATACTTGTAGCAATAGTAATATAGACTCTCAGGATGTGTGAAAGACAAAAATTTCAACATTGTCAATATACCAGAAAAAAAATACATCCAGAGCATGGAGTGTTGTTAACCTGTTGACCTTATTTGCTGTTGCCACAAGAGTTTTCAGTATCCAGTGCATTGTTGTTGTAAAATCACTCACAAAATTGCTTGAAGTAATCTGTTGTTATGACAGTGTAGTATGTGTCTAGCAAAGTACACTACTTTACAGATATTACAGAAGAAAGTATATCATTAGAAGCCAGGAAACTTGGTGCGTGTTACTTTCACAATCAGAATCTGTCTGGCAACGATATCTGTAAGTACATATGAAATGCTTTCAAAAGGTTTGGAAACTGTATTGTAACGTTTGTGGTGTCTGTAGCAGGTAACAGCAGGTGTCTGTAACATATTTATGCATGAGTGGAAAAAGATTGGCATAGATTGGTCATTTCTAGACATTGTCATGTATATATAAATATTTGCATTTGTTAGCAATTCTAACAACTCAAAAAAAAAATCCTGATTGTGAAATGAAAGGTTCGAGTTTTAATATATTCTTTATAAATTAATGACAAATAAAGCTATAGAGTATAAGTGTGTCTAGGGCTAGAAAAGTTATAAAATATGAAAAACAAATTAAAACGATGCCAAACTGTATGACATTTCTACGGGAACTTGGAACGCATTGCAAATTTCCGTTTACAGTACATATAGAGACTGTTTCTTAAATTATTGTTATCGGTTTATTGCTTGTTTTTCATTTTTAGCAAAGCCAAAAGGTCTTCCTAATGATTTCAAGTCATTAAAGGTGAAAAACCTGTTAGAGGTCAGAAGAATTTCACCGGTTATAAACATGTTTAGTATCACGAGTAAGAGATGCTTAAAACAAAGGGTTACACTTATAGCCTACGTTCTACTTTTGGACACAGAAAAGAGGGCTTATACTTTATTTACTATCTATCTGTATATAATTGTGGACAATGGCTGTTTTGTCTGCACACTCTTAGAGTAAACTCATGCGCAACCATCTTGAATATACTTGGGTATTCTAATCGTTGCTAGGCTACCAACACGAATTATCTTGCCTTTGGACTTAACCCATTTCAAGTATTGTCATTTCCAAGTAATTAAAAAGAAATTTTTGATGGCTTATGTAAAATAAACTCTGGCTAATCAAACAAAATCAAACCTTTCTCTCAATGATATCTTCTGCAGTAGTTACAGTATAACCACAATACTAAACCTATGTTGACATCAGCCTAAACAGGAATCCATCATGGCGACTTTAAACTCGATCGATTTTGATTGATTTTTCTCTCAGGAGTGAATATATAGAGTTAGAAGAGGTAAGACAGTGAAGGACTGCATAAAGCCAATTAAAAAACTAGTTTTTTAAATTATTATCGACATGTAGTTCCACCGATTTGAAATGTTATGTTCTGATAAAAAATGCAAATTTGAGTGAGTATCTGGATAAATCACATGGAAATGAGTCGGATTCGAATGAGTTAATACTGATTACATTTGACCAGTTGCATTCATATTATAATTCATTCTATATGCCAGTTTTATAGGAAGATTATAAAAGCAAACCTTTAGTACATATCACAAATGCTTTTCCTTGTTTCTCTTGCAGACTACTTCTGTATAAAACTGAATAAGAAGGGCGATTCGGAACATAACAAAAATGCTCGTTTGATGATAGCTTACATGTTAGATAACTACCAGAGGAGGAAGCCATTGCAGAGAGTTGTAGCGCTGCTTGACATGACGGCTGTTGGAGTGACCAATGTAGTAAGTTGTTAAGTTTAATATGTACACTCGGTGCTGGTGTAAAGGAGTTCAGGCTAACCCTTAACCGCTCCAAGATGACACCATCGTTCGTTCATGTCAATAATTTATTTGTTCTAGAATAAGTTTTACAGTAATCAGTGGTTTATAAGAGCATGGATGTTCATTTTTTGTTTTCTTCTGTTTCTCTCCTTGTGTCTTCTCTCTTTATACTCATGGAGTTTGCTTCGCCACACTGTTTAGGACCGGGCTGTCCTTGTCATGCCGAGCAGGCCAGTTTTCAAATGACTCGGTCCTCAGCCCGGCTGGCTCTGTCATAATCTAATTGGTTTCCTCCAGACTGGTGTCTGTATGTAGCAAATTTATTTTGACGATAAATTTTCTTAATGAACGGACAAGCTTTGTCCCATTTCTAGATTCACTCTCTGAGTATGTATACAATTTGATATAACAATGTTATTGCCTAAGCAAGGGCGAGATTTCTCATTTATGAGAATAGCGTATTTTATGTAACTTATACCTCTTTTGTAATGAGGTATTTCTCTCGTTTACAGGATATGGATCTAACGAAATTTCTCATCACATGCTTCACATCTTACTTTCCTGGCATGTTAGGTAGGTGCTTTGACTATTCCTCACCTACTCTAATGGCATGTTAGGTAAGTGCTCTGACTATTCCTCACCTACTTTAATGGCATGTTAGGTAGGCGCTCTGACTATTCCTCACCTGCTTTTGTGGCATGCAATGTACCGTAAGTATTCTTACACTTGAAACCATACTTCTTTAACATGTGTTGTAAATGCTCTGTTCAATCACTATTTTCTTTCCTAGCGTGTTATACGCATTTTAAAGTTTACCAGTTCGTTAGATATATTCCCACGACCAAACGAGCGGATGCGATGTTTGAGAGTTTTTATGATAAATGCATGTGCACACAACCTACAAAAATTATTCATCAACAATGAGACGAACCCTTGTCTTGAAATCTCATCAACAAATTTAACCATCGTTTTGTAGAGTCGTTAAAGTATAATAACGATACAAAACACATATAAGCCTATTTAAATATATTACTAAGTCTTTGTATACCGTCGGCATTGTCTTAAAACTTACCCATTTGATCGAATTATACACAAATAGACAAATTAATTTGGCTGAAATTCTTCACAAAAGGCTTGACAAGCCTGGTTTAATAAAAGTTAAGACCGGAAATTGAAACGCCGAGCGACAGAGAATAGAACGATTAAGTCGTGCGGATTTCACGGAAAAATAACATGCACATTTCACCAGTCTATAGCATTGTCGAATTGACGAAGGTTTCTGTAATTAACGTAGGAGTACTGAAATCATTTCATGAAAGTTTCATTTTTGCCGATTTCAAAGTAACTGAAATTTTAGACATTCTTGAGTGCTTTGGTATTCTAACTGATGTCCAACGCAGTGTAAGTAAAGGAAATGACGATGATTTTTTTTCTAACGATCCTTATGAGGTTATTACAATACTTAATTATAAGTTTGGATGACTACAGAACAATGACTATGTAGTTCAGGTTTTCTAAAAATCTATATAAATATCACAACTTCTTGATATTGCTAGCTATGATGTTTTAAAATGTAAACAAAATTGTGCATTGGTTTTATATTATTACTATATTAATAATATTGGTTATTCTAATAATATCAGTGTATTTTACTTCTAATATTGGCCAATATTGCATCTCTCCTATTGCAGGGGGAGAGATATAAACATATAATCTTTTCTTTTCATTATTGCTATTTGTTGTATATAATAACACCCAGTACATTACAGCTACCATTGCAGTTATCCTATTGCACTGCAGTGCCATTTGACTGCTAATATTGCATTTCTCAACCATCAGTACCCTTTATTTTTTTTTTCCAATATCTCTTTGGTCGTGGGCTGTATGACAGTGGAATTTTTAGTAATATAATAGTATTATTGGCATGGCAGAATTTAGTAAAAATATTATTTCTTTAGGCTGTTTATTTAGCAAGCAAGAACTCGTGACTGGTGTTTGACATTTTGAATGTTATTTTACAGACATGTTCTATCATTCCTCATGCCTTCTCCGTAGTGCGCGAGTATAACATACTAGATGTGATGTACTGTATAAGCATATGTAATGTGGACACATAAATGGCTAGTAGAACATTGCTGACTATAGTAACTCAACATGACGCAACTATTACACACCTAGATGTTACCTGTAATTTACCTAGGTAACATCAGATGCATAAGTAACCTATGCATCTGATGTTATATGTGAGAATAAAGATAACAACTATTTATTAGTCAGTAAGAATTTGGTTTATTTTGTCAATTGTATTTATTTTTTTATTTGTAGAATATCTCCTTGTCTATGACATGCCATGGATTATAAACAGTAAGTCTCTTTCTATCTTACAGTAGCATGTATATGGTAGTGTAGCTAGTCGATAGCATATAGCTCTACTAAGTTGTCCCGATATCCTTTGTTTGTCAATTATTGTATTTTGTACACATATTTATCGTTCACACAAACATATGTCTCTCACACGCTCGTTTATTCCTTGCATAAACATGCATTTTTATTGAATATTTGCATTTACTGAGCTCGATGTGTCAAAGAGCACTTAGAGTCGTCTCTCTTTGTCGTTAGTGATAGTTTATAAGCTTGGTAAATGCTAGAGCCCGAATCAGAATTAGTCTTTTACAGTTGTTGTATTTTGTTTTTCTTTTTCAATGTTTTGACTCTTTCTGTAATCAGCTGACTATGAAGGGCTGGCTACGCACTCATAAAACAACCAAATGAACGTCAGAACGAGGCTCTCTGATTAGAAGCCGCAGCAAATAATTACCTCTTTATTCAATGAGTCAAGGAATATATGTAGGGAATTCACTCATTGGTTAACATCTACATTGGCATCAAAAAACTAATAAAAATAATATTGTATTTTAAACAAAATGCTCATACGTAGTATTCAACACATGAAGCAATTAATTTAACAGTTAGTGATAATTTGTTAGATGTGAACAATTTTTGAGGTGTCTGCAATGACTGCACAAATTGTGTAATCAAAGAATATGGCTAATTTATTTGTCCAGAGAATCTGGATTGGTATCTGGATTGGTATCCGTATTGGTATCTGTATTGGTATCTGGATTGGTATCTGGATTGGTATCTGGATTGGTATCTGGATTGGTATCTGTATTGGTATCTGGATTGGTATCTGGATTGGTATCTGAATTGGTATCTGGATTGGTATCTGTATTGGTATCTGTATTGGTATCTGGATTGGTATCTGTATTGGTATCTGGATTGGTATCTGGATTGGTATCTGTATTGGTATCTGGATTGGTATCTGTATTGGTATCCGTATTGGTATCTGGATTGGTATCTGGATTGGTATCTGGATTGGTATCTGGATTGGCATCTGGATTGGTATCTGGATTGGTATCTGGATTGATATCTGGATTGGTATCTGGATTGATATCTGGATTGGTATCTGTATTGGTATCTGGATTGGTATCCGTATTGGTATCCGTATTGGTATCTGGATTGGTATCCGTATTGGTATCCGTATTGGTATCTGGATTGGTATCTGGATTGGTATCTGGATTGGCATCTGGATTGGTATCTGGATTGGTATCTGGATTGGTATCTGTATTGGTATCTGTATTAGTATCCGTATTGGTATCTGGATTGGTATCTGTATTGGTATCTGGATTGGTATCGACTGATCTTTTGCTAAATAATGCTTCAGATCAGTTCAGTTAATCCACAGCCTCATACACTAACAAATGCTATAGACTGCAGGTATATATCACTCAAATATAAATATTTATGGATTTATCATTCTAGTCAATTACTCTCATTGATACCTGGCCAATGTATTTGATTAATTCAATGAACATGTGAGTTGCTCTAGTGAGGATTCAAATAACGTGTCACTTTTTCCATTTGCAGTGATGAAAATTATTACTGCCAAGTAGCTAATGTGTTACTGTGTGGTAATGCAGTGTAATATCACTGTTTCCTTGCATTGCAAAGTGCCTTTGCATTTCAAAGCATTACTTTCTTAAATACTAACAATAAGAACCTAATAATAATAACCTGTAGATGTAAGTTTTTTAATATTATTGTATTTAAAAAAGCAATTGATCATCTAACAGAAGTCGTACTGTTTGAGTTAGGTATAGTGAGGATCAATAGATTAGACTGGCACCTCGATCAGCTCTTGTATTTTCAATCAGATTGTCTCTACTATAATGATCGTTCGGCCACTCCTTTTGTTGGACTGTCTGCACCTAACTTATCACTGATTATGAATGAGCGTGTGCCAGCACTTGAAATGCTTGAGTATGAAATATATTCTGCTTTTTGTGTGCTTTTGCTTTTTGCAGCTCTATGGAGTCTTCTAAGGCTTCTTTGCAGCTCTATGGAGTCTTCTAAGGCTTCTTTGCAGCTTTATGGAGTTTTCTAAGGCTTCTTTGCAGCTTTATGGAGTTTTCTAAGGCTTCTTTGCAGCTTTATGGAGTTTTCTAAGGCTTCTTTGCAGCTTTATGGAGTTTTCTAAGGCTTCTTTGCAGCTCTATGGAGTCTTCTAAGGCTTCTTTGCAGCTCTATGGAGTCTTCTAATGCTTCTTTGCAGCTTTATAGAGTCTTCTAAGGCTTCTTTGCAGCTTTATGGAGTTTTCTAAGGCTTCTTTGCAGCTTTATGGAGTTTTCTAAGGCTTCTTTGCTGCTCTATGGAGTTTTCTAAGGCTTCTTTGCTGCTCTATGGAGTTTTCTAAGGCTTCTTTGCGGCTCTATGGAGTCTTCTAAGGCTTCTTTGCAGCTCTATGGAGTCTTCTAAGGCTTCTTTGCAGCTATATGGAGTCTTCTAAGGCTTCTTTGCAGCTTTATGGAGTCTTCTAAGGCTTCTTTGCAGCTTTATGGAGTCTTCTAAGGCTTCTTTGCAGCTTTATGGAGTCTTCTAAGGCTTCTTTGCAGCTTTATGAAGTCTTCTAAGGCTTCTTTGCAGCTATATGGAGTCTTCTAAGGCTTCTTTGCAGCTTTATGGAGTCTTCTAATGCTTCTTTGCAGCTTTATGGAGTCTTCTAAGGCTTCTTTGCAGCTCTATGGAGTCTTCTAAGGCTTCTTTGCAGCTCTATGGAGTCTTCTAAGGCTTCTTTGCAGCTCTATGGAGTTTTCTAAGGCTTCTCTGCAGCTTTATGGAGTTTTCTAAGGCTTCTTTGCAGCTCTATGGAGTCGTCTAAGGCTTCTTTCATTCTCACATGTGGGCTATTTAGATGTCTATGAAGTTACATGCAGACAGAGTAGGGGCCTTGTTGTTATACAGTATATTGTTGTAACAGTGCTGTTAATAGCCACTCAATAATGGCTACAGGTTTGCTTCTATTTGAGCCTTTACATAGCTGTTTATGGTGTTATCTTCTTCAGCTACTCTACACTATGGTGTGAGCTCTAGTTACTCGGCATGTCTATTCAGTAATCCGTGTTTGTGCTCAGATAACTCCAATGCCATCCCTCTCACATCGTTTGTTAATTTTCTTCAGATCTTATCTAGAGATAAACATTGTGCATTCCCTCACTATTCTTGTGTAAAGATCAATTTATGATTGGTAAGCTTGCTGGAAGTGTATGGTGGTTAATATAAGGCTTTACTCATAAAATAGTTGCCGTATTTTGATACAGAGAAGTGGGCAATGGTGAAATATGTTGAAGTACTTGGATTATTCAGATTTCATGGGAGGCAAAAACACTTTGAATTTAGATGAAACTTGTTCTCATTTTGTCAACTTATCAAATCGTCATCTTTCAGCGGACATTAAGAACAGCTATTTTATGTTGCATTGTTTATACCATCTAGCTTTTGGTTTTGTCTGTCCGAAGTAGTTGTGTGACTAGTCTTGGCTGTCAGCAGTAGTTGTGTGACTAGTCTTGGCTGTCAGAAGTAGTTGTGTGACTAGTCTTGGCTGTTAGAAGTAGTTGTGTGACTAGTCTTAGCTGTCAGCAGTAGTTGTGTGACTAGTCTTGGCTGTCAGCAGTAGTTGTGTGACTAGTCTTGGCTGTCAGAAGTAGTTGTGTGACTAGTCTTGGCTGTCAGAAGTGGTTGTGTGACTAGTCTTGGCTGTCAGAAGCAGTTGTGTGACTAGTCTTGTCTGTCAGAAGTAGTTGTGTGACTAGTCTTGGCTGTCAGAAGCAGTTGTGTGACTAGTCTTGTCTGTCAGCAGTAGTTGTGTGACTAGTCTTGGCTGTTAGAAGTAGTTGTGTGACTAGTCTTGGCTGTCAGAAGTAGTTGTGTGACTAGTCTTGGCTGTCAGCAGTAGTTGTGTGACTAGTCTTGGCTGTCAGAAGCAGTTGTGTGACTAGTCTTGTCTGTCAGAAGTAGTTGTGTGACTAGTCTTGGCTGTCAGCAGTAGTTGTGTGACTAGTCTTGGCTGTCAGAAGCAGTTGTGTGACTAGTCTTGTCTGTCAGAAGTAGTTGTGTGACTAGTCTTGGCTGTCAGAAGTAGTTGTGTGACTAGTCTTGTCTGTCAGAAGTAGTTGTGTGACTAGTCTTGTCTGTTAGAAGTAGTTGTGTGACTAGTCTTGTCTGTCAGCAGTAGTTGTGTGACTAATCTTGGCTGGCTGTGAAATGTGATCCAACTGGAGATGCTTGATCTGTAATACTTGTTAGATCTCTCGATGCAATATTCCTATAAAATAACTTACATTGTAAAACTCAGAATGATCTGTGCACCTGATTTTAATTCTCGTTTGCTTTGTGCGTTTTTGTAGCCTTAGTAGATCAACTCTCGTTTACCTTACGAGTTTTCATAGCCTTAGTTCCAGCTCCTGTTTGACTATGCTTCTAGCATTAATAGCCACAAGCAATAAAACAAGATTTTTAGGCTTTATTGTTTTGTTTAGCTCGTCCTCGCTTTTATTCAGAGGTCATTTCTGTCGTCAGCGTGTATGGCCTTCCAAGTACTGAACATCTATGTTTCGTGTTCATATCATTTGCAAAGAGTGCTGCGTCAATGATATTTTTTTTAAGTAATCACACTCATCCGCTGTCTCTTTCAGCTGTATGGGCTGTCATAAAGCTGATGTTGAGTGAAGAAGAGCAAAAGCATGTAATCTTTTGTAAAAAAAGCAACATTCAACAATATGTTGCGAGCAGTCAGCTGCCCCGACACATGGGAGGCACTGTGAGTTCCTTTTTCTTGTGCAAGTATGAAAAAGTGATGTAAATTGTTTTACTAACACAAATTACTTGCTACAAGCATCTCATATAAAAACAATTAATGGGTTATAATTTGACTATGATAGAAACTGGCTGATGCGGTATCAAATTACATTTTGGCATTACTACTACATTAGCCATTACTACCCTCTGACATCAATAAGGTCAACCTGCCCTCTGACAGCATTAAGTGCAACCTGCCCTCTGACAGCAATAAGGTCAACCTGCCCTCTGACAGCATTAAGTGCAACCTGCCCTCTGACAGCAATAAGGTCAACCTGCCCTCTGACAGCATTAAGTGCAACCTGCCCTCTGACAGCAATAAGGTCAACCTGCCCTCTGACAGCATTAAGTGCAACTTGCCCTCTGACAGCAATCCTATTAGGTTATTTCCTCTTTTTGAATTTTTGATGTAATTGTGATCGAACAATGCTCCTAAATGTTATCTACCTTGGCAGTTCCTAAAAAACGCTTAAAAGTTCTGACATGTTCAAATGAAGTAATATTGTTTCCTATGACAATATCGGTATTAAACAGTAGGCCTACAATGAATTACTCTGTGGATATTTGAATACAATACTCATGTATGTCATTGTTCTTTCATATTTGTCAGCGATGAAGCTTGACACGATATCTTATTCTTGATTAACTCGATTCTTTTTGTAAATGTTTTGACTTTTAAATTTGACTTTGCTGCAAATATAACACCATTTTTTTATTAATCTTATTTAATGGTTCACATGACTATAGCTATAATGACTGTAATAATGATTATAATTGCTGACATAAACAGCTGGATTTGAATAAAGTACACTATTTGTTACCTCGTACCAAATTTCTCAATCACTATGAACTAATAAGAGTTGTGCACTCGCTCAAGAGAAGAAAAGCTTAAATGCTTAACATTTTGTTTTAAACAACATTAAAAATATCAATATACTGGCCCAATTTTGGTGTTCACACTGTTAAACAATCTTCGAAGCCTTTGCACTTGCACTCAATACCTCGTGGGTTGTCATGTGTTTTTTTTTGTAGTTTATAGCACTAGCAAATTAGTTTTCATCAAAAATGAAAATCAAATGTAGAAATTGCCGCTTTATGAAAAAAATCTGTGAAAAGGTGACACTTGTAGGTGTTAGTAGAAATAACATTGATGCAGGAGTCAGCGTCTATCTAAATTGATTGGGTTATCTTAAACTTTGTCATTGGCATCAGCTATAAGATTGGGTAAAATCTTGTTAACGGCTGTTGGATGAGGCTTGATTAGTTGCTTATCTGTTACTAATCTGTATTCATTTCTCCTACCAAGTTCCCATAAATCCCCAATAAATTCCCCATTTTCTCAGGATACTTACAAGTACCGTTATGTCGACTCTGTACTCGACATATCTGATGACGAGGAATTTCAGGATTCTGAGGATTTGCCTGCCGGAGGTGATAATGAAGAGAGAGTTCCATCTCCAGCTCCTATCTCTTCTCTTCCTGACATTGCTCAGCAGGTGCCTAGTACTTCATCTGCTGGCGCTGTACCCAAAAAACAGGTTAGGCTTTTAATCTGGTTATAAGATTCAAATTGCTTTTAGTCATTCTTACCCATATGGAGACAAACTTAGAATGATCTGCTAGAAGAAAGTTTGGTCAAAATGTGTAGACTTCAATAGAAAAACACAGACAAGGGTAAAAAAGATGCACCAAAACTTGAAACAACAGTTTGGCAGAAGTGATATAAACCAACCATACAGTTGCAAAGTGGCTTTGCAACTGCAAGAAAAAGTGAAAGAAAACAAGTTTGTTATGTATTATTATTTAGTATACAATTGATAAAAAGCGAATCTTTACACAAAACTTTAGTTAGGTAATTTTACTTCCAATTTGATTGGTTATCTAGCCAAGTAGGATTTGATTTTGTTTTTCTACTATGTACTTAACTTATTTACTGAGCAGCTTATGAGACACATAATACTCAGTTATAGGCATGACAAGGCTTTCCTTTCTAGCAACATAAATAGTTGGCCATCGTTGACTTTGCCTGTAGAGACAAAATTATGGTATGTATTCCCATAATTCATAGTTGAACAATTATTTGATTTGTGTCTGACTAAACTCGTTTGTCTCCGACAAGACGTTTTTTACAGTCAACTCGTGTGTCTCTCGGATGTCAAGTAATAGGTTTCCGACAGTCATGTCATAGGTCGCTGACTGCCAAGACATGTGTCTCTGACAGTCAAGTCGTAGGTCTTTGACAGTCAAGTCGTAGGTCTTTGACAGTCAAGACATGTGTCTCCCGACTGTTGAGAAGTTCGTGTCTGGCAATCAAAGATTAGCGGACAAGTTTCGGTGAAATCAATGTGAAGTTGTTTACATGTTTACATTGCTTAGTATCTCACATACTGTTAGCTGCTAAAGACTCCGTAAACTAAACGTATTTAATGGTTTAAACCTCTTTTGATGGTCACACCACAGTTGGACGTCTGTTAGTGCTTCAGTGACACTCTGACGGTACATTATATTATTTAGCAAGTTTTATTTGAGGCGTGTGTATCATGTTAACGCTACACAATCTTAATGCAGGTGAACTGGGCAGCTACAGACCAGGTTAAAGAGTACTCTCTCACACCTTCACCGACAGTAGAAGAATCCACATTTCCAAATGCAGAGGAATCTGCAGAGGCAGTGGCTAGCTCTTCTCTCAAACCTTCTTCCTATCGGATAACCATTGTGTGGGTACACAACATCCATCTAATTCTTTTATCTCAGTGTGTGTTCTTATATAGATGATATATTTTTATCTGTTTGCTCAGTGTGTGTTCTCAGAATGACAATGTACACTTACATAGATACATCACATTTGTTCTCAAAGGGATAATGTACTCTTTTATACATGCATCAGTTTGTTCCTATAGAGATAATCTGTTGTTACTTGCATGCTCTTCATTGGGCCAACCAAGTTTATCGTTGTTATGCTGAGTTGCTGACCAGTCTCCAATCATTACCTCCTAGGCATACGACTGTCATGTGATTGTCATGTGATGGCATGTACTGGCATGTACAATAATAAACTATTCTTTAATAATCTTTTTAGTCTGATTATAGAAGTCAACTAATTTTACTCATGACTCTAATAGTTCATCTAGACATATTTGCTGGTGCTATCAGGTATCTACATGTATATGAAGAATATATAATATGCGGAGTTGTCTACTTTTTTTATACAACGACTGTGATGTCCTTTATTTATATAAAAAATTTGGAATATGTGGGGCTGTCTACCTTTTTATATGAATACTGCGATGTCTCCTGGTCAATAAGAAGAATTTAGAATATGTGAAGCTGTTTACTTTTTTATACAACAACCATGTCCCATTATTTATATGAAGAATTTAGAATATGTGGAGTTGTCTACTTTTTTATACAATGACCATGTCCCAATATTTATATAAAGAATTTAGAATATTTGGAGTTGCCTACTTTTTCATGCAATGACTAATATACACTCACAAACATTTCATATCTTTGGACTTACTTTGGACTTATTGATTACAGACCAACCTCCGAGCTACAGTTCACACGACCAGGTATCAACCAGGACGCCTCTTGTTCCATAAAGTTAACCAATGATCAACAAGTGACACTCGCTTATAAGGTCCGAACGACAGACCCTAAAAATTACAAAGTAAAACAGGGACGCGGGATGCTTCTGCCTGGCAACTCAGATGTTGTACACGTAACATTGCTTGCTGGTAAGTTTGGTTTCTGCTCTTTCCAACTGCAGTTCCACATATTCTTCTGCTTTACTGTTTAAACTTAGTAACATTTTACCTGTTCGTCAACTTTATACTTTACGCATTGGTATTCTAGCACATAATAAATTCTACAACTGTTCTTCATCACATCCAGCTTACCCTACTAGACATTCATTACTATCTCTTCCACTCCTGTTTTCTTCTACTACGTGTAAACATAGACAGGTCTCTTATCGGATGGCACAGGCTTGGAACCTATTGCCTGGCCGTCTACGCTTGATTGCCAATGCTCACAAATTTAAAGTGACTTTGAAACAACATCTGCTTGGATTACTGGGATAGCTTAGGTCTATTGACTTTTAGCTGTTTTGTCTGCTGACTTGGGTTCGGCGCCATGATTAGCTTTGCTATTGCGCATATGGACCCTCATTTTTCTACAAATTTCTTACCTTTTATATGTGGTATATTAAAATAATGAAAATACATACATACAATGATGCCTTGAGATGCGAGGCGCCTAAGATACGAATTCATCAAAATTTGAGTCCAAATTCGAGCTGAATTTCTGCATGAAATCCGAGATAAATTGGGAAACAAGAACTTGGCTTATTTGGTGGTTAGTGGAACGATGGGAGCGATTGGAGTGATTGTGCAGGGAAGAAGAGCATTCATCATTCTTTAACTCATGTTATCTGAATTGTATAAACGTATCTTTTTCAATTGGATTGGGTTTGTGAGCATGATATATGTGTATTGTGTCATAATTTATCCCATATTCAGTGGAATTTTAAAGAAGTTTGTAGAGAAGGCTATTAAACGAGAAAAGAAAGTGATACTGGCTATCAGGATAAAAGCAAAAAATCATACAAAAGCAAAAGATGGCATACAAGGGAATGAGTTAGCAAGGCATACAATAGCAGCGCATCAACAATATGTAATATCCTTAAAAATAAGGATGCTATCAAATATGTTGATCATTGAGAAATGATATTGTTGTAAATACTAGATTTTTGGAATCCAAGCTCGGGTCCTGAACAGATAAAACTCGTATCTCAAAGTATCACTGTACAAAGTGACGCTTATTGAACCATAATGTTACATTTATGGGATGTGAGTTACTAAACAACACCGCAGTATGCAGTTTTTATAAGTCCTTTGAGTCTGTGTCTACCATTCTATTCATTCTCTTCAATTTTCAAGCATTTTTTATCACAAGTGAGAAAGTTCAACTATGGCATAATCTCCCTGAACTAACACGCCACACGCACCAGTCTATCTCATTAGCTGATATCGTAAAATAATGTACGAGGAAGTTTCAGGAGTCTACTCGAGCCATAGTTAGTCAAGTCTCAGTAGCAATTCAGTTTCTTGTTAATGCTATTATAAATATCAATTTGTTCATGAAAATCTTTGCTAAAAAGTTTTTAAGGGTCTGTTACATGTATATTCACAGAACTTGTGCGTTTTTAGGATAGTTAAGTACAGACTATCATGAACAGCATGTTCTTTTCTTCAGTTAATCAATTGAACCAGAGCAAAAAGTTTAAAACTGTCAGCTATGATTATTTTAATATGATTCTAGCAGGCACATTCTATGCTGAAGTTGTATTGGAAAAGGTAGTGCTGCCAGATACTCTCAGCTTGTGAGCTACCAAATACTCTCAGCTTGTGAGCCGCCAGATACTCTCAGTTTGTGAGCCGCCAGATACTCTCAGCTTGTGAGCTGCCAGGTTCGAGGCTGCCAGATATTGTCAGCTTTGGCAGCTTTTACTTTGTGGCTGATGCCAAGAGATGGCATAGAACTTGCATGTAACTTTAGTAGATTTTATCAGAAAATATCGTATTTTTCTGTTATTTGTGGTTGATTTTTATATTTGAAGTGATCTGACTGCCAGGATGTTTCAAGATTAAAATCGACAAAACTTAACTGCGGTTGAAACACTATGATCAAGCGAAAGTGTGATTATGTGTCTATAGTTGCAAAGAGGCTGACGGAACAGAGACCTGTACTGCTGTAACCTGTACCATTAGCCGATATCAACTATAGCAACAATAGCAACTAGTCATGTCAGTCCGCATGTATTTCTCGTTGATGCATTTAACCGCAATCAAGTTGCGTCGATTTTAATCTTGAAACATCCTGGCAGTCAGATCATCTCAAACAAACAAAAACAATCACAAAGGATAGAAAAATATGATACTTTCTGATAACTTCTACTAAAGTTCGTGCAAGTCCGTCTTTATTTAATGTAAAGTTTGTTATGACTCATTCATATTACACATTTCCTTTGTATATTAATAATATTGTAGGTAAGTAGGTAAGTAGGTAAGTTCAATTCAGCAAGCAATGTTTGGTCAAAAGCAGGCTGTTTGTTGATCAATAGTTAGTTAATTGTATCATCTTCCACGAGTCTTTGGATGTTTTTGCTTTTCAGGTCAGGAGATCAAAAGAGACAAGTTCCTCGTGCTTTCTACAAAACTCAATTCTGACAACATGAATCCGCGTGAGCTGGCAGCCTTTTGGAAGAGTATCAACAAGTCTCAGGTGAATGGCTCATTTTTCCTGAAGGTTTGAGAAGAGGTTTGAAGGTTTGATGAGAGAAGCTGATTTTATGACCAGTTTCCATTAGTTCAGTTCTTGACAAGAAATGTTTTCTGATGTAAGTAAAGAAAGTATTAATTATAAAAATTGTGCAACAATTTTAATACATTAGTATATCAACTTCCTGATAACGTTATGGTACTTTCCTTGTCCCGAGAACTTCCGGGTAGGTGCCGAGAACAGCCGTGGTCTAGTGATCTAGCACGCCTGACCTGCAAACAACAGGTCGGTAGTGACAGGAATGCCATCCAACCTTAAATTGCTCTGTGCAACTGGGTGTGTCTGATCGTTGAGGTTCCCTTGGCACTGGACTCAGACACGTCCAGACAAGATCGCAGAGACATTGTTTGTACAACATTAGCTCTTAAAAACAAGCACAGCCTCTGCTTGTAGTAAAATAAGCAGACATCTTGATCATCGAAGAATTGCTTACACAAATAAGGAAAGTCTAGGACAAGTTGGTGTCATGAACTATTGCAAAGAACGTGCCACTGACTTGATATGAATCTTATAAAAAGTTCCTTATTTACACAATGTGCAGCCAAAATTTTGATAGTTGTGATAGAATACTGTTAAGGCGTGGTCACACGAGCACCGAACCGATGAAGGATCGGTTCGGAGGCTGGTTCGGTTCGTGGCACATGTCACACGGCATGCGAAGTCACTTTGCTTCCTAGATACCATACGTATAGAGACAGGACACTTTCGTTGGTAGTTTTTATCTATTTGAGTTAAATATTTCTATTATAAACAAAAAACTTTGAGGAACAATTATAATTACACAGCAGATTTATGAGAAGATCGTTCAGCTGCTCAAAATAACTCACTCGATACAAAGATTTTGCCAACCCTTCCCATCAACATAATTATATTTTTTATTAACATATGAATGTTTTTCTATACTTAGTACATAACAAACAAAAACAGTCTTTATCATAGTACTGCGGTCTTACATAAATAAATCAGTCAACGATACTTCATCAGGATGAATATGACACATTACTTATATTCTACACGAAAGAAAATCACAACCATTCTCTTACATTTATGCAAAACTCAAGTGCAACATCTTACATTTATGCAACACAATCACTAGTCCGAGTGAGCCTTGTCGTAAATTGCTTCATGTTGTTTATTTAACGAAATAAATGTATCATCCCATTTCTTTTTCAACTTTGCTCACACGCAAGTAAGGAGATTTAGAATTTTAACTAGCCAATAAGAGCAAGGGTTTGGCCACGAAATTTCGAGCAGGACCGAAATGGTTCGTTTCGGTCAGAAATGTCTTCGGCCAAACTTTTTACAGCTGACAGCGACGTCGTTTTGCGTCATTTAGTTCGGTTCGGCGCTCGTGTGACCACCCCTTTAGATTGCCATCATAAAGCTTAAATCAAGCTAACTTTGCGCTATCTATTCTAATATAGCTAAATATTTTAAAACAAGTTATGCTTTTGTTTAGCTATTTATTAATTAGCCATAGCTAATGGTTATATAAACTAGGTCTGGAAGGCAACAGTGCAATACATACTATGAGAGTGAATAAACCACATCTTGTATTATTATTGATACAGGTAACATTTATTACTGTTATACTTTCCTTGTTGTCTCTACAGTTTAATGCAATACATACTATGAGAGTGAATAAACCACATCTTGTGTAATTATTCATACAGGTAACATTTATTACTGTTATACTTTCCTTGTTGTCTCTACATGTTAATGCAATACATACTATTAGAGTGAATAAACCACATCTTGTGTTATTATTCATACAGGAACATAACAAATACTGTGTTTTTTACCCCAAAAGGCGCACTTCAAGGCTTAAAATTTTTTGTTAAATTGTTGGTGCACCTATTAATACCATGCTGTGTGTGGACTGAGTTTTAAAATCTGTTAAGTGCCTTTAGTAAGTGGACTACGATCATGCTCCACGGACCATTTCTCCCTAAAACAATTAAAACCCCTGCTAGGTGTACAGTGGAGGTGTGCTACTAATTGCTACTTGTTTAAAGAATTCCCTTTTTCAATGGAATTGGTAAAGCTACATGCTCATGAGGCTCAGTTTAAACTACAGACAGCAACAGGCACGTTACGGCACCATATGTGGATTGATTGTGCATGCATGGGCTAAGGCAAAGCCAGCCCATTTTAATAAAGCTTTCAAGAAAGCTGGCATCAATGTTGAATCGCAAACAGCCAACGATTCTGACTGAAGCGATAATGAAGAGGAACCAGGAATGTTGAACAGTGAAATAGGTCAGCTGTTTAATTCGGATATCGAGGATGAAAACTGAGGATTTTGTAGAAGAGTGAATATTTTATCGAACTAAGTTGATTAAACTCGTGGTTTTGTTTTTGTTGTTGTTTTTACATACGTTTTAAAATTCATCTTTTAATAAAGGAATGCTTTATATATTGGTGCGTATAACTGCTTCAAATGCAGCGCTATATATATTTGCTTTACGTACAGCAATTAAAATCATTTCTACTTATGGATTTCTTGACCTACGGCTAACAATTTTAGTGATTATTTGTCTCAACATTCCAAGTTATTATCATCACATTGTAATAAAAAAAGTGGACGACAATTACGACACCGAGTTTCCACCATTGTCGTCGCAGAACAAAACCCTTAAAACGGAAATGATAGCCCTAAAAAGGGCTGAGGTGGTTGGTGAGACTACTGGCACTCAAAAATCGATTTCGACTGGTAGCCTGAGAGGGTCACTGTCGTCCCCGATAGGATCTACCGATGGGCGAATGGTCTTGGACCCCACTTCATGCTTGTAAAGGCGAATGAGCTGTCAATCAGTGTGTACCCGTAATTGTAGACGTCAGAATGCGCAAGAGCTGATGACGTCTTTTCTAAGCCTACAATCCGGCAGCTTCAAATTGCTAACTCAACGGATCTATATTACGTTCATCGCAATTCAGACAAATTTGAATAGTCATTTATAAGGCGCACGCTTAACACTTGTTCAATGTAGAGTGTATGTATGTGTGATACTAGCAATTTTTTTTATGTTAACCATTTATTACCATATTGTTCTAAGATTTGCATGTTACTATACAAACACAAAAAAAATTATTAATACTCGTATTGCGTGATTAGTTAGTGACAAATGTTATCGTTTTTGTATTCGAAATGTGCTATTGTGGAATTGGTTGACCTGATTACTGTGCAGCCAATCAATTTGTGGATTTTTCTTGGGATTGCTATATAACCTGCCGGTTTGATCATTGTTGGTTGTGTTACTGCTTGGTACTGAGAGATATAACACCAATAAAGATACTGCGTTCTTTACAAACAAGCTCTGCTTGAGTTGAAAAGCAAATAGGTATAACATTCTTGTCACTGTTTCTGACTTTAGTATTGTGATATTAGCCAGCGTATCATAGCTGCATTCACTATAAGTGCTATTGACCGAACATCAAGAATTATTGCGCTTGGCTTGCTAGGGTGTAATAGTTGAGAAAAGTCACCATCGAGTCTGTTTATCGGCTCACCATCGAGTGTGTTTATCGGCTCACTATCGAGTCTGTTTATCGGCTCACCATCGAGTCTGTTTATCGGCTCACCATCGAGTCTGTTTATCGGCTCACCATCGAGTCTGTTTATCGGCTCACCATCGAGTCTGTTTATCGGCTCACCATCGAGTCTGTTTATCGGCTCACCATCGAGTCTGTTTATCGGCTCACCATCGAGTCTGTTTATCGGCTCACCATCGAGTCTGTTTATCGGCTCACCATCGAGTCTGTTTATCGGCTCACCATCGAGTCTGTTTATCGGCTCACCATCGAGTCTGTTTATCGGCTCACCCGCGAGTCTGTTTATCGGCTCACCCGCGAGTCTGTTTATCGGCTCACCCACAAGTCTGTTTATTGAATCAAGTTGTGTGAACTCGCTCTTGAGTTGGGAGTTGTCTATCCTTGTCGAGTAGAATTTACTTCACTGGTGGCAGCAGTGGGATATTTCTGCTAGAGCAATCTAGACGAACCCAGAATGCCTACACGCACTCGACGACAGAGGTTAGAAAAGGAAAGGTTAGAGAAAGAGAGGCTAGAAATGGAACGGGGGTGTCATGACCATTACAGTGGTGATGAGGAAGAAATAGGGCGGCCACACATGAAGGCAGCTGTCCCACCACATCATCCAATCCCCGCACCCACATTTGATGGAACAGAAGATGTAGACACATTCATCACTAGCTATGAAGCCATTGCTAAACATAATAGATGGAGTGATGCTGAGAAGAAGCTACGTCTTCGGCTATCCCTAAAGGGCCCTGCTACAATGGGAACTAATGGCGACTCATGTGAGGAAGTGTACGATAAGCTACAATCGCAGTATGGACTCACTACAGATATGGCAAATACTCTTTTGCGGGGGTTGAAGTTAAAACCTAAAGAAAGCGTTCATAAATTTGGGGAAAAAGTAATGACATTGGTGAAAAAGGCGTACCCAAATTTAACGACTGATCAACAGGATCAACAAGCGAAACAGGAAGTTCTGTGTGCAGTGTCAACAATGCCACAATTGGCATGAACATTACGGTTGTCACCACCAAGTTCTCTCGCAGAGGCAGTCGATATCATCCATAAATATCGCTCAATGACAACTGCCGATGTAGGGATCCACCGGTTAGAGACAGAGGACGTCCAAGACCTAAAGAAGCAAATAGAGCTGCAGGCTGAAGAGTTTCGCAACTCTCAAAAGGAAATGCTGGATAAATTTGCTTCCATGCAAATGGAACTAACCCAGAAATTGGTGGAATCACAAAGACAGTTGGCAACCTCCCAGCGAGAGCTGTTAAATGGACTGGCGGCTAACCGGAGGCCTCGAACCACCAAGGACATACGCTGCTACAATTGCCAGGGTTTAGGACATATTTCTCGTGACTGCAGACAAAAGAAGGCGGGAAACGAATCAGTTCAGCAGTCATAGGCCCCGGACAAGCTGAACCAAACCTAAGGGGTGACACACTAGTTAGTTTCTGTCAACCTTCCGAGGCCACATCGTATTATGTTCGGGCTCAGGTAGGAAAGACAAAATTTACGCTTCTTCTCGATAGTGGTTGTTCCCGTTCCATAATTCCTAAAAGAGTCCTACAACAGCTACCCCCGTCTTCCTTCACCCACCCCCTACCTGTTGAAGGCCAGGGTGTGCTTGCAGATGGCCAACGAATTCCATTTGAAGGGACAACAAAAGTCACATTGAAGTTGGGCAATGAAGTATTTGTAACGAACTTCATCATTGCCGAAATAGATAACCATATCCTGCTGGGTTTTGACTTCTTCAAGAACTTTAACTGCCAGATTGATTTCAAGAACAATCAGCTGGTCTGCCAAGGACAAGATCGATTGCTGCGCTGCCAACGGAGAGCCCTTGCAGGTCAAGGTCCAGGCCAAATACACTACATCCATTCCACCCCGTAGTGAGAAGCTCGTTCAAGCTAGGTTGAATCGCGTTTGGAGGCATGGGGCAGCGTGTATAGAGCACAATGGTGGGCTGCCAGGGCTAGTAGTGGCCTCATCCATACATCAACCGAAAAATCAAGATGTCTGTATACGCATAATGAACTATTCAGATGCGGAAATTGAGCTGAAATCGCGACAGGTCATCGCAAGCTGTTCCATAGTTGGGGCGGTGGAAGATAACCCAAGCATGGGGCCGACCAATGGAGCGCTTCCGGAAGACCTTGAGAATGCTTTTCAACAATGGTGCCATAGGTTGGACGATAACCAAGTAAAAAGGGCAATGGGGTTATTGCAGAAAAATCAGTCAATTTTTAGTACAGGCAAGTATGATCTTGGAAGGACAGCTGTTGTCCAGCATACCATTCCTTTGGTTAGAGATGCACGACCCATCAAACAAAGGCCTTATCGGCATGGCCCGGTTCAAGAGGCAGAAATAGAAAAGCAAGTGCAAGAGCTCAAGGAACATGGCCTAGTCAAGGAGGGCCATGGCGCTTGGAGCTCCCCAGTTGTGTTGGTGAAAAAGAAAGACGGCAGCTGGCGCTTCTGTGTGGACTACCGTAAGCTGAACGAACTCACCACCAAGGATGCATACCCTCTCCCTAGAATTGATGATAGCTTGGATGCCTTGGGTGGTAGCAAGTGGTTCAGTACTCTAGATCTTGCCAGTGGCTATTGGCAAGTGGAGCTAGAAAGTTCTGCCAAGGAAGCTGCCGCTTTTACTACTAGATCCGGTCTTTGGGAGTGGCAAGTTCTTCCTTTTGGCCTTACCTCAGCACCATCTACATTCGAACGATTAATGGAAACAGTTCTACGGGGCTTGCATTGGCGCACACTGTTGATCTACCTAGATGACATAATTGTGTTCTCTGCCGATTTTGACACTCACCTAGAACGCTTAGAAGAGGTCTTTCACAGACTCCAGGCTGCCGGATTAAAGCTGAAGCCATCTAAATGCACGCTTTTCGGGGAGAGGGTACATTACCTGGGGCATGTGGTGAGCGCTGATGGGGTGGAAACCGATGCGACCAAAATTGAAGCTGTTAGCGAATGGCCCTTGCCCAAGCATAAGTCTGATGTCAGGGCCTTTTTGGGCACTTGTGGGTATTACCGCAGGTTCATTGCAAATTATGCAGAGTTATCTCGACCACTCAGCCAGTTGTGTTCTACCCGAGCAGAATTTTGCTGGGACAACGAGTGTCAGCATGCCTTTCAGACTCTCAAGAATCATCTGACAACTGCACCGGTGCTGGCCTATCCGGACTACTCGAAACCATTCATTCTAGATACGGACGCAAGCCAAGTGGCTTCTGGAGCGGTCCTGGCACAAGAACAAGGTGGTCAAGAGAGAGTAATTGCATACTATTCTAAGATGCACTCACCGGAAGAAGCGAACTATTGTGTGACGCGGCTGGAGCTACTGGCTATTGTGAAGGCCCTAAAACATTTCCGTCCGCAACTATATGGACGGAGATTTGAGATACGCACTGACCATGCCAGCTTGCCATGGTTACTGCGAGCTTCAACGCCGACAGGTCAGCTAGCCCGATGGTTCGAGGTACTCTCGGAATTCGAATTTACCTTGAAGCACCGCAAGGGGCTGAAACATAATAATGCAGACGGACTAAGTCGGCAGATCTGCCAAGATTGCAAGCAATGCCAACGCTACCTTGTTCCCGAAGCATCCCAAATGCAGCCAGTACGCATTGATGCAGTATCCACTCATCTAGCGGGACAGCAAATTGATTTGGCCAAGGCTCAGGAGTTGGATGAGCACATTGGCGATGTGTATCATGGGGTCCGGGAACAGAAACCCCCTTCAGGCCGGTACCTGGGATGGCAGGCAGAAAAGCTAGTTAAATTATGGGAGCACCTAAAATTAGACGAATCTGGTGTGCTGCACGTAGAGTTGCCTTATCAGAGTAGACGAGTCTCAAGGGTGATATGTCCCCGTGTTAAACAAGCAGAGGTAACACAGACTGCGCACCAATCTGCCCATCTTGGTTTTAATAAGACCCTGGCCATAATCCGCCAAAATTGGTTTTGGCCTGGCATGACGAGTTATGTCAGGAAGTGGGTGAATGGATGTGTTGCTTGTCAGAAAGCAAAACCAGCACGCCACCGACACTCTGATCTCCAAAACAAGCTGGGGGCCGGAAGACCATGGCAGGTTATTGCGGTAGATTTATGTGGGCCCCTGCCAGAGACTGCCGACGGTAACACCCAGATTTTAGTCCTCGCAGATCATTTCACCAGATGGTACGACGCCATTCCAATCCGTGATGGGCAGGCCTCAACAGTAGCTAAGGTTCTAGATGAGCGAGTGTTTAGCTACTTTGGGATCCCTGAAACAATACACACGGACCAAGGAGCACAGTTTGAGTCAGCTCTATTTAGGGCCTGCTGTGAATTATGGAACTGCAAGAAAACCCGTTGCGCTCCCTATCATCCCCAGGGAAATTCGATAGTGGAAAGATTGAACCGGACACTGGGAAATTCCTTGAGGGCTATGCTGGCCGAGTCAGAACACCAAGAATGGGATCGCCTAGTGCCCCAAATCATGCGAATCATACGGGCTACGCCACATCGAAGCACTGGAGAGACGCCCAACTCATTGATGCTAGGGCGAAATGTCCGACTGCCGCATGACCTCCTGGTCAACTACCCAACCGGGTTGGATTTTACAGAGGACGAATATGCTGCACAACTACAAAAAGACATGCAGACCGCATACATAAAACTACGACAGCATCAAAAATGCAAACCTCGGACGGATGACAGTGAAGAAGAGCCAAAATTTGTCAAAGGTGATCAAATCTGGCTCAAATCATACTTTAAGACAAAAGGTAGAGGAACAAAACTTCAACCCAAGTATGTTGGGCCTTACCGCATTTCAAAATCTCTGCCCTATCAAACGTACGAAATGGAGCGAAACGGAAAATTGTCTGTACAGCACGAAGGCCGGATTAAACTGTACCAGGAAGCTGGTACAAGCGCTCCTCCGGGAGAGAATGCTCGGGCTCGCAGACCAAGCTTTGTGGGAAGTGCAGAAGATGTAGCAACTAGTTTTGAGCCCGAACCCCCTGCCGCGGAAACGTCAGTGAAGCCAACCAACCCTGACGTAAAGCAGCGACCTTCTAGGGTAAGCAAGAAGCCAATGCATCTACAAAATTATTGGCTCAACAAAATGCAAACAGACAATGATAAGCTATCAGCCATTCTGGGACAGAATTCTGCCTTAGGAGGGGACAGTGTAATAAAAAAAGTGGACGACAATTACGACACCGAGTTTCCACCATTGTCGTCGCAGAACAAACCCTTAAAACGGAAATGATAGCCCTAAAAAGGGCTGAGGTGGTTGGTGAGACTACTGGCACTCAAAAATCGATTTTGACTGGTAGCCTGAGAGGGTCACTGTCGTCCCCGATAGGATCTACCGATGGGCGAATGGTCTTGGACCCCACTTAATGCTTGTAAAGACGAATGAGCTGTCAATCAGTGTGTACCCGTAATTGTAGACGTCAGAATGCGCAAGAGCTGATGACGTCTTTTCTAAGCCTATAATCCGGCAGCTTCAAATTGCTAACTCAACGGATCTATATTACGTTCATCGCAATTCAGACAAATTTGAATAGTCATTTATAAGGCGCACGCTTAACACTTGTTCAATGTAGAGTGTATGTATGTGTGATACTAGCAATTTTTTTTATGTTAACCATTTATTACCATATTGTTCTAAGATTTGCATGTTACTATACAAACACAAAAAAAATTATTAATACTCGTATTGCGTGATTAGTTAGTGACAAATGTTATCGTTTTTTTATTCGAAATGTGCTATTGTGGAATTGGTTGACCTGATTACTGTGCAGCCAATCAATTTGTGGATTTTTCTTGGGATTGCTATATAACCTGCCGGTTTGATCATTGTTGGTTGTGTTACTGCTTGGTACTGAGAGATATAACACCAATAAAGATACTGCGTTCTTTACAAACAAGCTCTGCTTGAGTTGAAAAGCAAATAGGTATAACATTCTTGTCACTGTTTCTGACTTTAGTATTGTGATATTAGCCAGCGTATCATAGCTGCATTCACTATAAGTGCTATTGACCGAACATCAAGAATTATTGCGCTTGGCTTGCTAGGGTGTAATAGTTGAGAAAAGTCACCATCGAGTCTGTTTATCGGCTCACCATCGAGTCTGTTTATCGGCTCACCATCGAGTCTGTTTATCGGCTCACCATCGAGTCTGTTTATCGGCTCACCATCGAGTCTGTTTATCGGCTCACCATCGAGTCTGTTTATCGGCTCACCATCGAGTCTGTTTATCGGCTCACTATCGAGTCTGTTTATCGGCTCAACATCGAGTCTGTTTATCGGCTCACCATCGAGTCTGTTTATCGGCTCACCATCGAATCTGTTTATCGGCTCACCATCGAGTCTGTTTATCGGCTCACCATCGAGTCTGTTTATCGGCTCACCATCGAGTCTGTTTATCGGCTCACCATCGAGTCTGTTTATCGGCTCACCATCGAGTCTGTTTATTGGCTCACCATCGAGTCTGTTTATCGGCTCACCATCGAGTCTGTTTATCGGCTCACCATCGAGTCTGTTTATCGGCTCACCCGCGAGTCTGTTTATCGGCTCACCCGCGAGTCTGTTTATCGGCTCACCCGCAAGTCTGTTTATTGAATCAAGTTGTGTGAACTCGCTCTTGAGTTGGGAGTTGTCTATCCTTGTCGAGTAGAATTTACTTCAACATGATGTTAGAAGTTTCTCAAAACAAATCAGTACATGTGTGTTTTACGTTGACTTAATGTACTATACTTTACTTCATACCTTCCTTTCCTAGTTTTACAATCAGAGATGACAAAAAATTAAATCTGGGTGGTAGCTAATGTGGAAAAGAAAAATGGCAGTGCTTTTCTAATAATAAAAACACCAAGTAATGGAAAAGCATGTGCAATTATCTTCGAAACAATTTGTTAAAAATTCTCTGAAGCTCACCGGTAGTTATTGTGAGGAAGAAAATGAGTGATGTGAAAAGGAGCCCACCAGGAATAAATGCAAGTGAATAGGTCACTCATGATAAATATAAAATTGACAAAATATAAAAATAGTGGCAATAATGCACTAATTATTGCTAAAATAATGCACCAATTATTGAGGAAATAATGCATTATTGGTCAAATGATGCACTAATTATTGCTGAAAAAACACTAATTATTCCTAGCATAATGTACTTATTATTGCTGAAATATTGCACTAATTATTGCTGAAATAATACACTAATTATTGTTTAAATAATGCTCCAATTATAATGCATAAATTATTGCGGAGATGATGTATTAAATATTGTTTGAATATTATTCTTGGTTTAAGTGCATCAATCTGCTACAGCGATAAATGTGAACAAGTTGTAGCCCTTATATACACCGTATCTAAATGATACCAGACATTATCAAGCAAAACAAGAAACGAGAAACAAACCTCCTAGATTCATTGTGGGTGAAATATTAAGGTGGCTAACTATCACTAAATCTAGCACCTTGCATAAAAATATCCCTATTTTCTCTATCTAGTTCAAATCCTTGTAGAGCTCCATCTTTTTGGTAAATTCATGTTTTGGTTGATTTCACAGATTCATGAGCACAAACTCCGTTGTCATGAAGCTGCTCTGGATTTAGATGCATCTGTCAGTCAGCTTGTTACCGAAGCGCCATCTCTCACAACTCCTGTTACCTCCAGCAGTAAGGTGTGTCTATTGTTAGTTCTGTCACAGTATAATTGTAGTTGTATAGTGGTGACAGCTGATGCAGGTGACAGTAAGACTCTGTAGTTCAAGCTTTGAGAAATTGTTGAACATATACTTCTAAGCATCTCTTTATATGTTTTGGTTATAATACATTTTATGTAAGTTTGAATCAGTTCATAAGTTGATTAAGATGGTCCTAAAACTTGATTATATTTGTGGGTCTTAGGGATTACCCAAGACAAAATATTTTTAAAATGTGTGTCATGAAATGGGGTACGCGGTCAACATTCATTCAATTCTATGCATATCTATAAACCTGGGGCTATCCTGTACATTAATATTTGACTGAAATAAACTTACTTTATCCATGACTGCGAATGAATTCAATAAACATTTTTTACATCAAATATGTTTGTTATAAGGCAAGCATTTCATTCTCGTAGCCTAAAAATCTTTAAAATATTTGTTACGATCTCAGATCAAGGCTTTTAGTGACGCATCTGCATGCATTGTTCATTGTCAATGGACCCAAACAACTCGATCATTGAGTATCCTTGTTCATCCATATCAAAGCAAAGCTACCATAATTATTCTAAAACTGTAAATGATACGCGATTGGAATCGTAACATTTCACATGTCCTCCAATAGTGTGCCTTATGCTTATAGTACGGTATATTCGAAAGCACACAATCCGCACGTGAACAAGTTTGCTGCCATTGCCCATATTCAAATTCTATAGGATATGATACCAAGCTAGGAATGACCACCCGGACAGTATTTGTACTTTTCACAATTGTGGTGATATGCTGACCTGATAACAATTGCAAACGAACAGGACTTGAGGATGAAAATTAGCATAATAGATGTACTCTCGTCAAATGATGCAGTCGGCGGTTCAGTCAGGCTTTCGCTTGTTTGGCTGATGCGGTTCTCAATAATGTTAAATGACGTTTCTCTATAGGCAGAGTTCTCTGTAAAGCATATGTGTTAAATTAAAATAGATGCTAAACATAACAAAATAGATATATTTTAAAACATTTTAATGTTTAAAATGTTTTTAAGTAAATTTACTACCAGTAATTTAGCAAATTGAACTTTGCATGCATAAATTTAGCTATATACCGTACTTTTCGGACTCTTAGCCACTACTTTTTTCTGATGATTTGAGCTATGCGGCTTATATAAGGGTGTGGCTAATCTGTGGCTTTTTCTTTCACCGCTAGGGTGCATTAACCAGAATCTTCGGTTAGTGCGCCTCTAGCGGTGAAAGAAAATACGAAACAATGCCTAACGATACTGTTCCGTTAGGCACTAGGTTAAAAAGCGTCGGTTAATACAAAACAGTGCTGTTAGGCACTGTTCCGTTTTATACAGCAAAGTTGCTGCTGTGTTAAAAAGCACCATCCTGAGTCTGCGGCCTATACAAAGGTGCAGCCTATGCATTGCTTTATTATCGTTTTTTGGAAAATAAAGCAGATGCGGCTTATATAGGGGTGTGGTTTATAGTCCGAAAAGTACGGTAATGCTATGTAATGAATCACAAGATAGAAGCGTATTTATAATGGACTTACCATGGCTGTAGCGAACAGGAAGTTAATGTATTTGTTATAGAGTCTCCCTAGTGATGCAGTCTCACAACTGGAAGGTCGTCTCGCTACCCTTGAGGATCATATCTTTCGTCTCAACTGGCTGCTCAAGACTGTTGTCTCCTTGCTCGTACTTGTCATTGCCATGATTGCTTTCAAGTAGTCATCAGGTTAGTTTTCTTCCTCACCGCCTTCATTACACTGTTTGATGCCTACAAAAGAAGTCCGAAAATCTCTATCAACAAATCCCACTGCGTCATTGTGTGCATGTGGTTCCACATTATTTGGTCAAGTTTATTCAAACTTCACACGCTTCCTCAGTCGTTAAATATATTTTATGTCAAAACATACAAAATAGGTCTTTGTGATAAGCCAACCAGCAGGCCCTGGCTGAGCGTGAGCGACAAATTAAATTTCATGCGCACCGAGGAAAGGCAACTCTTGAGTTGTTCTGATTGTTTTCGGTTTTTGTACTATTTCTTTTGACAGCCAAACATTTGTCTTTCAATTGTGATCAGAAAAGAAAAGATAGCACAGTCATTGACAGCACCGCCTTATAAACTACGTACTATACTTGCTATTATTTTTTGCATAGTTCCCTTTTCCACTGTAAAGGAGTTGTCTTCTCACATAGCACACATCAGTTCACACCAATTTGGCTTACTCCAGAGTAGGCCATTAAAAGTGATAACAGAATGCCTTGTGTTGTATTTTATTACAGCTTTATTCAACTTAATTGCAAATATATGATAGAAAACAGGATCAAGATTACAATTCTGCCCACTCAGTTTTTTATCATGCTGTTTAGAGCTGCATGTTTATGTTTCTCACCTTTGTCAGAGCATCTTTAGAGGCTCTGAAGACAGAAATAGTCTACTATCGGATAGACATGCTCACTTGAGTATTTTGAGCTCTGCTTGCATTAGGCTGAAAAATTACTCATAAAACATGTTAGCTATTTAAGGTTTCTAATTCAATTTTTTAGAAAGACAAGATTCTGTCTAGAATTGACAAGATTCGACAAAACTGCATGCAATTTCTGCACGTGAACATGACAGACGGATGATTTGTTTCATTAGATTGTTTTTTGCTAAAATATGACAAATTGATTACTCTGTGCAGACACTTGCCAGCACATCAATGGAAAGGAGTTGTCACACCCCTGGTCAGCATAACATAAGAGTGCATAGGCAGCTTATTTCTTTGCCGCGAGTTCAAAATATATTTCTTCGCTTCTTGCCGAATCGAATCATAATGTGAGAAAGGTTTCAGACTTGTTATTATATTAAAGTATATCACGGTTATAAACCCTGACTATCTCTAGCTATCCGCCAATCTGTTCCATCACTCACAGGAGTAAAAAGTTTCGTTTTGTTTTCTTCACTAATGGAGACCTTAGCATTTTTGTAAACTATTTCACTACAAGACATTTATGTTTCCACTTTGCTGAATCAATTCAACTTGTATATTGCCAATCTTTATAATCTGATTTATCCACAATCTTTATCGCAATGTTTTTATGTACAACGTTTGATGCTTCTACGCAAGTCTCTGTTTTATCTACGCAAGTTCCTATCGCAGGGTACTTATCCTTTGCCTCTTTAAGCTGGCTGCGGCTTTATTGGTGAATGGTTCTGTTGTTCTTTTAGGGCTTCATTTATTCCATAGATATACATTATATTTGCCCAAAAAATTGTGCAAAAGCCTTTGCTGATATTAAATTATGTTTTTATTTGCTAATACAGTCATTTACCAAGCTCCATGGCTTATCATTGTTATGCAAGTCAACTACTATGTACTTTGAAAAGGTTTTCATTTCGTTGTAGAGTTGTTTTCTCTTTGCGTGTCATTATCTTTCCTATTGTTGTTATCTTGTTGTCATAACATCTACATTCTTGCTCAATTAAGCTTTCAGAACAGATGTAAATACAAGGTTATTTGAGTTACGAGATCAGTCTAAGAAAGGATCAAGTTGTTTTGCTTCATGTTTAGTACTTCTACTACAATCATTAACTTTAATTTCAATTCGTTTTTTGAGTTCACTAGCTCTTTTAGAGCTCATTAAATTAATTTTTTTGTTCTCTTTAGAGTTCGTTAAATTTTATTTTTATTTGTTTTTTCAAAGATTTATTTTATAATTGCTATGTTAGAAGCCGAGCTTCTTTTTATGGATTTTATGTCATTCTGCTGCCAATAATCTACAGTACAAAATATTTCAGCTCAAATTATTTTTTAAATAATTATTTGATTATGTGATTTTATTGATCATAATAATGGCCAGTCCAGGATATGGTTTAGCAAGGCTGCTGAGCAGTTGGGCTAATTAAGGAACCAGTATGACTTCAAGAACTTAACATAATTGCTAGCCCAACATGACATGCTCGAGTTTTGTATTGTGATATAAACCACCAACTCAGTTGTGTGATTGAACCATAGGCCTAGTAATATGTCACAAACTTTATTTTATTGTCACAAACACTTTATTTTGGAATGGAAACCATCAGCTCATTTGTTAACACCTGTAAAACCAAGTACACTTCCTTAATGACCAGATATCCTACACACATACACTGGACTTCTCTGTCGTTGATATATCCTTAATGACCAGATATCCTACACACATACACTGGACTTCTCTGTCGTTGATATACCCTTAATGACCAGATATCCTACACACATACACTGAACTTCTCTGTCGTTGATATACCCTTAATGACCAGGTATCCTACACACATACACTGGACTTCTACACCTCTGTACGTTTCAAATAATAGTCTGTTTAGTGACAAATTTTAACAAAATGTGTCCACTGATGGACAGATTACCGATTTTAAGGTTGAATTCACTACTCGTTCATGTTGATAGAGAAATTTGATCCAGCCTCTCTTCTCACTTATATTGGATTTTTTGTGATACTCACAATCTTACTAAAAATGACAGTCATTTCCCCAAATTATGTCTTTTGTGTACCAAGGTTATGAACGCCATGATTCTGTCAAAGGTCGACTAACCACTATACCTATAGAAGTATTCATAGTGACGAACAGCCATATTCTCTGATAAACAGATGAAGCATTATCCAGTGCTGATGCACTGGCATCTCCTCAAATGCTGCATTTACATGCATGTAGATCTCTGCACGCTTCTAGTAATGGAATCTGTACATATTTTGTGTTGGTTATAACAACCTCTTTGATATTTATGAGCTTCATATTTATATAATATTGCAGTAATTAAGTTATTATTGTCCATCTGGTGGTCTGCCTATGTGTTTCTCATGCCGAATTGTTTTGAGGATTTGCATTCTATTGCTTGCAAAGAACATGCCTGCATCTACACATGCCTGCTTTTTAGCTCCCAACCACTCATCCAGTGTTTACTACTATAAACACTAGCGAATATTTGATAATATTTACGTCCAGCTGATATAACAAGTAAAACTAAACTATGTATAAGTTTATTACACCACAGGCCAATACCTTTTAATTTATTTTTTGTGGTGGCACCATTTGTAGAACATTTTTTCGATAAAAATGATTATGGACCGCCCACTGAAAAGATATATGTACATACTGTGATAGGTTTCTTGTTTAACGTAGTAGCGCATCTCAAATGCCTAAGCACGTTCCTCTGACAAACGTTTCAGAGTTTGCAAATGAAAAATGCAAGAACTTTAAGGATTGGCCAAGGACCGCTTCAAAAGTTGAGAATTTTGGTCTGTGTGCAGCTGCAATCCTATCCTCACTCTGGAAACAATGTCAGCTCACCATAGCCCCGGCATGGAAAATAATAACCTAAAATGGGTATAGTTAACCTATTCCAAGCACCTTAGTTATGTAAATACTTTATATATACTGTTTGGGTAAAAATAATCAAAACTAACTCATGGCAATGTTGGCTTTGTATAGAGGGTAAGCAATGTTATTTGTATACAGTAGACCTATACAGTAACAGCAAGAGAGAAGTTTGCACGTGCATGGAGTTTTTATGCTGCTGTCGATTCAAATATTTTTCCCCTGCAACATTTGGTATTTTGTTCTTCGGAGCACTCAGTTGCTTGCTGTTGTTACAAATAGCAGGGTGTACCATTTACCAAATATACCAATGACTATTGTTACAAGCGCATCAAGGTGTAGCGGCTAAAAAATTAGCTATCTTGTTATCTGTAAACAAGTGGCTTTCGGGCTATGATAGTTCCCTAAAACTGGGTGATTCTTGACAACTCAGATATATAAAGATGTGACAGTTTTGTGTTTTTCAACTAGTCTTTTCTGCTCATACGGTGACTGAATTTGAGGGTCCTGGCTACGCTTTAGCTCTAGATTATTAACTTGAGACTATTTATTTATTATTTGACAATTAATAGTCCTGCAGACAAATGTGTACAAAAGTGATATTTGGACGGAATTTTCATGGTATTCAATGTTGATCTTCTTTTCTTAGATATAATGCTCACAGCAATAGGTAATGTTTACTGCAATGTAATACACAGTATGACATAATGCTCACAGCAATAGGTAATGTTTACTGCAATGTAATACACAGTATGATATAAAGCTCACAGTAATAGGCAATGTTTACTGCAATGTAATACACAGTATGATATAATGCTCACAGCAATAGGTAATGGTTACTGCAATGTAATACACAGTATGATATAATGCTCACAGCAATTATAGGTAATGCTTACTGCAATGTAATACACAGTATGATATAAAGCTCACAGTAATAGGCAATGTTTACTGCAATGTAATACACAGTATGATATAATGCTCACAGCAATAGGTAATGGTTACTGCAATGTAATACACAGTATGATATAATGCTCACAGCAATTATAGGTAATGCTTACTGCAATGTAATACACAGTATGATATAAAGCTCACAGTAATAGGCAATGTTTACTGCAATGTAATACACAGTATGATATAATGCTCACAGCAATAGGTAATAGTTACTGCAATGTAATACACAGTATGACATAATGCTCACAGCAATAGGTAATGTTTACTGCAATGTAATACACAGTATGATATAAAGCTCACAGTAATAGGCAATGTTTACTGCAATGTAATACACAGTATGATATAATGCTCACAGCAATAGGTAATGGTTACTGCAATGTAATACACAGTATGATATAAAGCTCACAGCAATTATAGGTAATGCTTACTGCAATGTAATACACAGTATGATATAATGCTCACAGCAATAGGTAATGGTTACTGCAATGTAATATACAGTATGATATAATGCTCACAGTAATAGGTAATGGTTACTGCAATTTAGTACACAGTATGATATAATGCTCACAGCAACAAGTAATGTTTACTGCAATGTAATACACATTATGATATAATGCTCACAGCAGTAGGTAATGTTTACTGCATTGCAATACACATGATATAATGCTCACAGCAATAGGTAATGTTTACTGCAATGTAATACACAGTATAATATAATGCTCACAGCAATAGGTAATGTTTACTGCAATGTAATACACATTATAATATAATGCTCACAGCAATCGTAATGCTTACTGCAATGTTATACACATGATATAATGCTCACAGCAATCGTAATGCTTACTGCAATGTAATACACATTATAATATAATGCTCACAGTAATAGGTATTGCTTACTGCAATGTAACACACATTATAATATAATGCTCGCAGCAATAGGTAGGCCCTAACAGCTCTCGGTAACATAATAATATGATGAATGTGAAGATGCACATATATAATTCTCCAGGATTTGCTGTTAGGTAGATGTTACGCTCCGCCCTGTTTTGTTGAGAAACTAGCTGTCATTACGGCATCACTTAGCACACTGAGATATAGCTGTCATCATAAGCTAATCATATTAGGCAGCTGGTTGCTGACATGCGAGTCTGGCTTTTTCCTCATAACATAGAGTAAAAAGGATTTTTTTGAAGATTTCTACACCTTAAAGGTAAGTAAAGCCTTTTTAAACTTAAGGTTTCTACAGAAATTTTAGTTTTCAAGTTGTAACAGGTAGATATGTTGCTACCAAAGCTTTGCCGATGACTTGTTTGCTTCGCATGTTTTCTATTTAAATGAAAATCATAGATTATCACTTCTAGAAACATGTTTGTTTAGCTGTTTATTTTGGCCAGTCTGGATGCAGTTGTAATTTGTCTGTTGGTGCTGTTGCTAGGAAATGAATGCATCTCTTTGCGCCCATCTTCTTATCATTGGGTCTGTCATAATTGGAATAGCAGCAGAGATTTGTGATGTCACAACTGGCTGTCACGAAAAAGGTAAGCAGTCTTGTTTGTATATAAAAGTTGAACTTCTTTTCTGCGAACTCTTTTTCTGGACCAACATAATGACACACTCTATTGTCCTTGACCAATTTTGTGTGTCGCCATTATCGTTACCATTGGTTTAGGTCCTACTAAATGATTATATTGCGTTATTGAGTGTCCAAAATCAGTTTTTAATCCGTGTCTTTGATGCAAATTGCAAAAGATTGTTTTTTTTGTTTAAATTATATTTTGAAGATAATATGGTAGTATATAATATAAAAAGTATAGCATAATAAGATAATATGAAGATAATATTAATATAATATATTAATATCAAATAAAGTTTAAAAAAAGAAGTTTAGTAAAAACAACAATTATTTTTGCAGTTCCCTGTGTGAGTTCGCTGAAAGTTCGCCGCTTTATTTTTGGTGTCACCCTCTGGGCTGTTCGAAACAATCAGACATCTTTAAGTTTATGAGCTTGCAATCTCTAAAGTTTAAAGCACATCAACAAATGTCAATCCTATTCACCGGTGAATCCATAAGTACTGATGCTGCAGTCAATTCTATATGTGAACAGTCATTTGTTCACATATATTAGGAGTACCTGATAGTTTCATTTAACGCTTAATTGTAATTTGCTAGTTGATTGTGAGCTAGTTAAATACTAATGCTAATTACTGTGTTTAATTATTTGTGTTTTCAGATGAATTCAAAACATTAAAAATAAATGAATTTTTAATGAAAACTGGTTTGGCATTTCAAAGTAAAATTGGCTATAAAATAAAATTCTCAAACTTGTATACTAATAAATTAAAACTTATATTCTAAAAGTCATAACAGAAATTGACAAAATATTTCGTTTGCGTATTCTACCTCCAGTGTTCGGACTGCTATATAATTTCAGATTAGAGAGTCAGGCATTATCACCATTCCTATTCAATTAGAGTCTCTATATTATATTCTCATTAGCATTATATATTAAAGCCATAATAGATTTTCATTTCAACCATATTCTCTGGTAGTGTCAGTAACTCTTCTAAAAACATCGAGTTATTCAAAAACCTGTGATACGCTGATGTCGAACACTAAAACCACGGTAACAGTATTCAGGGAATACCTACACATAGAAACTTTATTCTAATCATATAATAAAGCATATAATATAATGAAATATATATAAAATATAATATAAAAATATGATAACTTTATGATCAAATGTTAATATTGCGTAGTCTGATTTGCAAGAACGCCTTCCGGTATGTTCTTTTAGTAAATAGTAAATTCTTCTGAGAAAACTCATCACAGAATCAAGCATTGAGTTGGTGTTTATGCAACCACAACACAATTGCAAGATGTGAATGCTGCTCATATATGGTTTAAATGAGAACCCATTCTGGGTTTAATATATAATATTAATATATAATGTTAATATATAATATTAATATATAATGTTAATAAGAATATAATATAGGCTCCTGACTCCCTAGTCCGAAATGATATGGAATTTAGAGTGCACGTTCATAAGCTCGCTAAACATAGCATCCATCAGTTTTGCGTAATGTATTACAGACAGCTAGCTGTGTCAGTTGATCTACAGTATCAACTTCATACTAATGCATAGTTGCAGCACACATGCAGTTTCAAGTTTTGAAGAATGCGCATTTGCGGTATGCATGAATTGCTGGGTTTCGAGTAATGCATCATGGAAGTAAATGTGCAGTGAATTGCAGTGGAAAATTTACAGTAGAAGCGTAGTTGCGGTAGCAGTAAATGTCTACTACGCATTAGAAGTTTCAATGCCCCGCAAAATTACTGCTCACTGCGTTCTGCAATGACTCTGCAATGACGCAGTGCAGTTCTAATGCATCACAACTGCAATTTAAAGCTGGGATATGATCTCTTGTAGTCAGTAGAGGTGACTAATACTGTCTATAGTTATGGCTTATGTATGATAGCAGATCTGTATTCAGCTCAATTACAAACAGTTCGTCTGCCATGTTTATATTGACCTACCTCCATTTTAAATTCATCTTAGCTACCTCTTTATATCGGTCTACGCCTTCTTTGATTATGCTTACCATCACATAGTTGTGAGTATAATAGTTGATGTGGAAGTCATTCTTGTTCAATTCTGTGTACATGGTCCAACCATCTCAGACTTTTCAATAAGAATGTCAGCCATAGGTGATAGGCCTGCCCGTTTTAATATTTCTATCTATGGGATACGATAGCAGAATGCTTACAAGTTAATAGCACTAAAAGATTTAACTGCTGGCCTATTTAGGCAGTTGAGGTTGTAGAAAGGGCTTAGCAGGTATCAAAGCGGCCCGAGAGCACTCAGGGTGCTGCCAAACACTACAGGCAGCATACCTGCGCTCCAGCAGCTGCGAGTCTGTTGATTGTTAAATATCTGTTTATTGTGGCTAATTAAGTAATAAAAAGGTTTTAGTAGTCACGCTGACCGCTGCCTGGTGAAGACAACAAGAAAAATATAATATCTATTAATTCTGAAAGGAGCAGTCGTCGCCTAAAAAGCTTTTACCTGCGGAGGAGGGTTCAAATATCGCAGTGTGTCACGTTAATACCACAAGACCACAAGCGATCGTCTATTATAACATTATTCTCTTAAACACACCAACTCCTATTCTCGCTAAACACACCCATCTGCGTTTAGCGAATAGATTTTTCAGTTACACAATGCTGTTGCTGAATGATGAGATACTAGTACCACAGCAAAAACTATGAATGAACTATATAGCGAGCAATGAGTCACAGCCAATCACCCTCAGCGAAGTGGTGCACCTTGTGGAGAACGTCATAGGTGTTCAGTAAAATAATACTAACTTTCATGGTTTTATCAAGAAAGTGTTATTGTTTCCTATATGCCTGGATTGGTTTCTTGCAAAAGAGGTAGGAGACTCCTGTGGCATAAATCTTATGAGATTGATGAGTATATACATCTGTATATACATGTCTGAGACCTGTGAGTGTATATACGTGTATGAAGATTATGTATATATACATACGTATATAGGTTTATATGTATTTACTTGTATGAGGATTATGAGTATATACATATATGGGTGTATATGTATATACATGTATAAGGATTATATCCTGTTGCGATAGTTACACCCATCTTTTCTGCTCAGTATTATAGTTTTCAGTTCAGCATAGTTTTTATAATAATGAGTTCCCTTTTGCAGCATTCAGTTCTCTTGCATAATGCTCATGGCGTACCGGGGTGCAGACAATTCCAAATAAGCACATACATTCTTTGAGAATTAATTAGTGCGCATACATGCATATATTCAATGAATGACAAGAATAGCAGAGGCCCAATTTCATACCTGCCTTAGGCCTCCCTTCTGATGTCCAGATGTTATCTCCAGCCCTTCATTTCTGCACTGTTCATTATTGGATACAAAGTTATGTAATGCAATTATCAATAGATCCTAATCAAATGATAATGAAGATCACATGTACCTAATTTCTTTCTACCAAGAATGGATCACGGCGAAGATTGACCATTCATATTGTACAGTAGAGCATTGTACACAGACTACTACTGTTTGCTTATTCTCCATATATATATATATATATATATATATATATATATATATATATATATATATATATATATATATGTATGTATAGATATACAAGGCTAGCCTTGTAGTAGTATAGTATTTATATACGCTACTATTATACATATATATATATACTACTATATAGTAGTATATATATATATGTATAAGGCTACATATATATACAAAGCTACATATATATACAAGGCTACATACATATACAAGGCTAGGCCTATCTATATATATATGTGTGTATATATATATATATATATATATATACGTATATACATATATACGTATTTACATATATATATTACGTTATTAATTACGGTATATATATATTACGGTATTAATTACAGTATATATATTACGGTATTAATTACGGTATATATATTACGTTATTAATTACGGTATATATATTACGGTATTACTTATGGTATATATATTACGTTATTAATTACGGTATATATATTACGGTATTACTTTCGGTATATATATTACAGTTTTAATTGCGGTATATATATTACGGTATTAATTACGGTATACATATTACGGTATTAATTGCGGTATATATCTATATTACGGTATTAATGACGGTATATATATTATGGTATTAATTACGGTATATATATATTACGGTATTAACTCATATCATCTTAATTAATATTACCGCCTAAATCAGATATGATTTAAAGCTGTGATTACAGAGAGAAAAGACAATTATTTCGGCGACCTATCTAAGTATCTGTAATGAACTTTACACAACTAAATCTGTAGAAAAAACATCAGCTGTTAGTAGTATAGCCAACAACAAACACAAGTTCGTAGCAGCAATTTGTAGCTAAATTTACAGCATAAATATAAGAGTTATTAAGTCTAGCCTCTGTTTGGGATGAGAAACATATACAGATTTTCATTGTTTCTAAGGAAGGTTATTGGCATATCCTTACATCTTTGAAATTAGTTAATCTCTGCAAGCGGGCATTTCCTCAGTTGTCAAGGTTCCCTTGACGCCGGATTCACGCATGTCTAGCCAGGAAACATTGTTTGTACAACAATACTCTTAAAAACATGAACAGCGTCTGCTTGCGGTAAGCTACACAGGCATCATACGCGATTTTCGAGGAATCGCTCACACACATGACACCAAAGACGATCGATTGGTGCAGGTGGTAGAACGTCAGTCTACCAAACAGAATGTTGTGAGTTTGAAACTAGAATGAAGCAATTTTTCACTTAAACTTGTAGCCATGGCTCCTGACAGACACAGCATACAGTATAATAAAGATTGAGGCAACTTGAAAATCTCAGTATCCTTTTCTCAGCATTAGAGTTGTTTGAATATCCAAAGTAAATGGCAAATCAAGCCTAGAGGCCTTCCAAAATATTTCCCTCAGACTTCAACATCTTTAAACATTTTTGAACACTACACTCTCGTTTTATAGCCTGAGAGTGATACGTATGGCTTATGCATTATGGAACCGCAGGCTTCTCCCCAACAAAGGGTAATTTCTGTTTGTAATCTGCTGCAGAGCTGGCTAGTTTGTGCGGCTGCCTTTGATGTTAACTGATTTTGACACATACTCAGGTTGATTGCATAGATGCAGGTTCTCAGCTCAATAACTGCATACGTTTATGCAACAAATTAACAGACCCGCCTGATATGCCCAATATACATACTTTGGCAATGATACAACTTCAAATAACCTCAAAACTGAAAACCGGTGACTCCGATTGTAGATTTTAGCGTGACTCGCTTAACAAAATGAATCTGGTTTTCTCAAGTGATGTCATTGCTAATAAATATGTCAACAAGTGGAAAAGAACAGAAATACTTGACACATTCTGCACCCAATTGTAGAGGTGTGGGAAATAAACGTGTCTAACAGAATCAATCTTAGCTGAATCCATAAGAGCAGCCTGCGTTGGCGAGTGCGATCTGATTAGACACTCTGAGTTTCCTTTTCTGACTCAGCATGTCAGCATCACTGATAGTAGTTTTTTCTACTAGTTACTAGATTTACAGCTTGGTGTTAGCTTAAGCATTTTTAGCCTAGACAAAATTGTGGCCTGTGTACCACGCTTTGGATTGGAGCACAACTAAAAGTGTATTATGCCAAATACTACTACCTCTATGGTCCTCCTAAAGTGTTAATCATGCTCGCTTTTGCATGACTATATCGATAGTGTGTTAGAAAAACTAAACATCATCAACTTATAAATTGATATAGGAGTTGAAATTTCTTTGTAGAGTTGATGAATACAACGAAGGAATTGTCTACTATTGAGGAGGAGACGAGTCCTACTTTACCTAGTTATCTTGTTAAGATTGTGCCTGCTACCTCCAGTGTCAGCATACTGTGTAACGCTAGTGAAGGGGTCAAATACAATGGCTGGATGTTGATACAGGAAAATGGAGACATAGATTTGCCTAATGAAATGTTTGAGAACATAAGGGTATGTACTGAATGTAGATGTTCTTCTGTGCTGTCTTGTACTTACTGTTGCAACTCTTGTACTGTACTCTCTGTTGTAACTCCTGTACTGTACTCACTGTTGTAACTCCTGTACTGTACTCACTGTTGTAACTCCTATAGTGTACTATACTTACTGTTACAACTCATCTAAATGCTTCTGGTATGTTCTGCTTTGCATTTGCTTCTGCTGCAATTTTTGAGATTCTTAGGCAAAACCTCAGCAGGTTTCTATTTTTAATAGAGGTTTATTTGCACGAATAGTAGAGTTACCATCACACTTGTATTACATGAGCCAAGCTTTTTTTAGCACTATCCAAATTTTTTTTATTTTTGAGGGTTTAGTGAGACAGTCCACTAAACCTATTTGACCCTGAAACTAAGACATACCTAGAAAATTTTTGCATGTAACCTGACTAGCTTCTGAGATTTCCGTATAAGGAGTCTATTGCATGTAAGTTACTGTAGGTTGCTTAGCAGTTGATTGGATATTGAAGGTCGCAACTTCTCTCTAATGCTCAAGTTATCTGTGGAAGCCTTCATTTACATATCTCGTAACTCGAAGATCCAATATGACCTTTCACATCATCTACACACTAGGCACAATAGCAAGCTGCTATTAGCAAATATAACTAATCAGTGGGTTGCACCGAGTACCTCAGCCTGGCCTGATCTGCTCTTTTTTTTCATTGTCAAATGACCAATCGCAGATCACATCGACTTATTTGTGAAAAGATTTTGAATTATTGGTGTTTTAAGATTACCCTTTTTGTGCACTAATATTAATACTCATTTGTTATTATATAATATAAACATGTTCAGCCAATCATAATCTAAAGTTGCATCTTTCTTTCAAAAGATTAAGCAACCAACTTTCATTTTCACAATATCTGTTGCGAAACAGTTTTAAGCAGCGCAGCTTCCGGAGTTGGCAGAGCGCCATGGCAACTGCTGTAACCTTGTACATACCTTTACATACCCTTAACCAACTGTTTTACCTATTGTTGTATTTGTAATTGATTGTGAAGGAGTAATTCATTCCGGAACTATTCTGACAGACACAAGAACCAACCATCAATGAAACTTGAGAACACTATGTACGCAGGTTCTATTATAGCTCAACCAGAACAATTCATCATTTTTGTCATAGTGTGCACTGGCCTCGATGGTTCAATACTAATTTGTCATATCATTTGCAATAGCAGAGCAAATCTTAATATCTAATTGAAGAAACAAATTAATTACATGTCACTCTTTATTTATTTTATTTGTATTCTTTTCAACAAAGAAGCTGGCTCTTTCATCTGTCAAAATTCTCTACTCACTTGCCAGACTTGAAACCTTTTACTAAGCATGCATAGAGTGATAAACAGACATCTACTATAAATATATATATTTCTCAAAGTTTGTCTGTCTGATTTTTGTTGCCTGTCCTTCGATATGTGTAGCTATAGCTATTAAAATCTTGAAATTAAAATTTCGCATTTTGATGGATTTGAACTCATGGAGATTGCGACTATAAGTTTTTTTAACCACGAGCTCTACCACTGAGCTACGCAAGGCATTTTGATCTAAGTTATTATCATATACCATATAGCATATGCACACGCTAAATGACGTATTATTTGAAACTCTTTGAATTCTATTAACTCTATGATAGACGATAATTTATTTTGCATTTTTGTGAACTTCTGTTTACGGCTTTTTGTAAGGTTCAATTGCTAAGTCACGGTGACAGTCAATACTGTGCACGCGGAAAATTGTATTATCTCAAGTAGGGATGGCTTTTACATTTGCTCACCATTCGGTCAGACAAAGACAGTTCGATATCCCATTTTTAAATTAGTACCAGTATTGAGAGGTACCAGTATTGTTATATTCAAAGTTTTGATGGATAGCTTCTGGTGGAACAGTAACTTCTTTTATACACACACACTTCTATGCAAGCATTGTTATTATTAATTCAACATATTCAAGATTTTTATTTTGTTTTCTCAGTTCATATTAATTGTATCATTACTGAATCATATTTTATTGTAATCATAGGAAAATAAACTTCATTTAGCTATTACTTGCTAGTTATTTCACATTTACATTTAAACTCTTTTATAGTTGTTTTATTTATTTTTTTATTTGACATGCGCTAAACATTTTTCTCATGATATGGAGTTTGAAAGTTGCATGTTGTTATATGTTAAATACAAATAAATTTCCTGTTTCAATACTTTTTTATTGCCTGGGCAGCGCTGGGTAGTACAGCTAATATATATATATTTTTTTATATATATATATAAAGCTATTAGACTATATAATTTAAGATAGATTAAAAAAACTTGTAACATATTTTTTTATTTAAAATGCTAACAGAGTTGAAGTGTGACGATCATGTTGCAGGTGGCGGTTAAAGGAGGCATTGAGAGCCTTGAAATACACCATGTACGTCCAGAGCAGGCAGGTACCTATGTCTGTGAAACGGAACAGCCTTCAGGATTTGTGCAGTACCTAAAATTGGAGCTACAAGTTACAGGTATTTTAAGAGTCATCTCCTCTTTTGCATTTTATTTCGTTATCATTTGGCCACATAGATAGATATACATTTTACCTTATACATTCTAAGCATAGATTCCAGTTTGTTAAACAGCTATCAAAAATATGCTATAGACCTTTTTCTTGTTATAATAAAATGAATTAAATATATGATAAATAAAGTTACAAGAAATTTTAGACTTGTGTCAGTCAACAAAATGATTGAGCCTAAATCAACATTTGCAAGTCTGAAACTGATCAGCTTGTGTACTCTATTTACATATGTGATGCAACAAATGCAGCTCAACATGCAAAGGGTTTCACTTAAAAGATTTGCTTACTTAGAAATGAAACAAATCTGATCATTTTTGTAAAAGTCTGGAAACCTGCATATTTGTAAAATAGCCAGTCATATCAAAGCTAGGATTGGTGGGATGTTAGTCTAAACATACCAGTTACATGTGAACTCTGCTGAATACTATTTTCTGAATACATTAGATTAAAAAATGATTAAATTATTAAAAAAATAATCCACCTCTCTGAAAACCCACTTTGTAAGAAGTTAAAAAAGTTTAGTTCAAATAAATTGCAACATCACAAGCATCAAACTACTAGCAAATCACAAAAAAGCGTCTAGCAAATCATAGACAAACAATTAACAAATCACGGATTGACAACTAGCAAATCACAGACAAACAACTAGCAAATCATAGACAGACAGACAACTAAAAAAACACCGACAGACAGCTAGCAAATTACAAACAGACAACTAGCAAATTAAAAACAGACAACTAGCAAATCATAGAAAGAAAACTAACCAATCACAGACAGACATCTAGCAAATCATAGACAACTAGCAAATGCCAGTATGGTTTGGAGCCAATAGATGCTTCCTATCTAGGTTATTCGATATAAAAATGAGTTGGATCAAAGTGTTTATTAAAAATCATCTTTAGCAAAGTTTACTAGTTTCTTCCTTTGGAGATTTTATGAGCTGGTTTTGCTACAGTTGACCACTTATCGACATCTGGAGCTGAGGCTATGACATCTACAGAACAGAACATGCTAAGTTCAGGTACGACATGCAAGTATAGCTTTTATCTCATGATTAGACATTCAAGCCTCAACACTGATCAGCTACCTCCAAGATTAGTATCTAAATAATTATGAGTCAAATTAATTCCAGTGTAGTACGTTTGAAGCAAACTGTTTTTGTGTTAGTAACATAGTTTTCGCCTATCATCATTTCTAAAGATTTCTGGTTTGAAGTCATATATAACACCAGAACTGAGTTATGTAACATTATTATTACCTCCTGTACAGTAGCTATTATCTCATGTACAGTAGTTGTGATTATTTAGTGTGTTCCACAGAGGTACTGATTACTTGCCCATTGTAATCATGTTTACACCCGCAGCACTTTGTAATTTCTTCAACTACTTTTTAGTTAATAATTTTCTGTGATTTAGTGATTCCAAGTTAACGGTTGCTTCAGAGTTTACTAAAGTTTTTTGTGTGACTACCATATTGGGTGTCACTACTGGTGAAGCGTTAGAGTTTATGATGCGGAGCAACATGAAAACTCCTTTTACAGAATGGAAAACACCTGCTCCGACTGTCACAAAGTCGCAAAGTATGGTTGAAGCATCTACTGGTGCAGATGCCCTGGCAGGAGTTGCAGGTGTTATGAAGGCATCAGAAATAACTACAGTAGAATTACCATCTATCCCAAGAAAAGGTCATATATATATATTTATATACAATGTCAGTCTGTTGGATACATTATATAACTTTATGTAATACTTATATACAGTATCATTCTGCTATGTGTGTTATGTAATATTATGCAATACAGCTATACTGTTTCATTTTATAGGTTTGTGTTATATAATACATATATACAGTGTCATTCTGTTGCATGTGTTATGTAATACATACAGTATCATTCTGTTGCATGTGTAATGTAACACATACAGTATAATTTTGTTGTCTGTGTTATGTAATACATACAGTATCATTTTGTTGTCTGTGTTATGTAATACATACAGTATCATTTTGTTGTCTGTGTTATGTAATACATACAGTATCATTTTGTTGTCTGTGTTATGTAATACATACAGTATCATTTTGTTGTCTGCATTATGTAATACATACAGTATCATTTTGTTGTCTGTGTTATGTAATACATACAGTATCATTTTGTTGTCTGCATTATGTAATACATACAGTATCATTTTGTTGTCTGCATTATGTAATACATACAGTATAATTTTGTTGTCTGTGTTATGTAATCCATACAGTATCATTTTGTTGTCTGTGTTATGTAATACATATATACAGCGCCGTTCTGTTGCATGTGTATTGTAATATCATTTTGTTGGTAGTGTTAGGTAATGCAACCTTTTCATTCAGAAAAGCATTTACATTCAGAAAATTTTTGTTTTGCTGCTGAAGGTCAAAACGAGAATTCTAGAGTCACAACTAAGTTTTATGAGTTTTGAATCAGAACAGACAACTCCCTATTTGTATCTATTATAATCATTCAATTGCTGTTATAACCTGAAGAAATCAATGTCATAGTTGGAGGATGCTATGGAACCCGGTATGGTTGCTGTCAAGATGGCTGGACAGCAGCATCTGGCTACAATAATTTGGGATGCCCTGAGAAGTCGGAAGTAGTCTTTAATTTAGTGTTTCCTACAACTGACAACCCTGAACAGGTGGTATTTGGAAAAACTGATACTCCCAGACAGGTGAGTCAAAATTGGGTATCAATGTTTAGTTTTTGTGTGTAACAAAAATGAAAAAAACTATTTTATTCAAAACAATACCTAACTTGTTTTATTGAATTAGTGTTTATGGCCACTTGATTAAATGAATAAAAATTAAGATGGACCGACACTCAATCATTAGGCAACATAAAGCTTTTGAATGTTCTAAATGCGTCTTTACTATCTTTTTTAAAACTTATAAAAATAATTAAATTCCAAGTTTTGCATAAAATTATTTTTAACTTAAACCATTGTTAGTTTGATTAATGTATAAAGTTTTAAAGTTCAACATAGTCCAACCAAATTGGTTTTATAAACTAGACTTTACTGTTATTGTATTTGCCGATAAAAGAGCTAATGTAGCTCATGTGATATGGATAAACTTGGCAAACTTCTCTTGCAGGGCAACCGTGTCAATAAACGGGTAAATTACTTGTTTTATTATATATAATCGTTGTTCACATATTTTATTTATAGACGTGCCAAGACCCTCTAAATGACCCCCTAAATGCTATAAATAGCACCACAGCTTTGTTTACTGCTTTAGTAGAACCAGCAAGTGTATGTTATGTGATTAAAACTCTGAGAGACAGAATGCCTAGAATTGTATCTATCAACTTCTGTTAATACATATTCTTGCTATTTATTTGTCTCGCCAAAGATAGGGTATATGTTTAGAACTCTTAAAGAGAAGAGATGAAATTTAGACGCTGTTTTTTATTTTGTCAAATACTTCATGTACTAGTTGAAAGTTGAGGCTATCAAATTGAAGATACGGTTATATTTGTGTGGCTTTGCAGAATTGTTGAAAACATAGAACACCTCTTGATTTAAACATCGAATATTATTTTATAAATTGAGTTTTAAAAGTTAAAAAATTCTTCGAAAATTTTTACACGAACCTCAGGTTTGGGTAAGAGCCAGCGCTAACAGTTCATGAACACGTTTTTAATTTAGAACAATAGATTTAGTGAGTCAAGCAAAAATGAACTCTTCCATGGCTCACGTCTCATAATTATACTTAGCTGGCTAATTTTGTGAGAAGACTATAACAGCTCACATAAAAAGCCTAGCTTAAGAACCTAACCAAATATATAGCATATTGTAATATATTATACTATATAATAATAAATTTTATATCATACTATAGTTCATTATATTATACTTTAGGATATCATCTTACACCATATTGGATAAAAAATTAATTAGATTAGTATTATATTATGCTTTTTTATATCAAAATATAAGAACATGTTCTGGAATTCTCTGTAATGGTTGATCAGTTTTCATCCCTCCATTCCTTTATATTGACCAAATACCTGGGTGAGTGGAGCTGCTATATCCTCCTCAAGTTACATCTGTGATCCGTAGTGATAATAATAATAATGAAATAAATTAATGGTTTGTTGTATCGGTAACCATAATACTAGCTAAGTATGTTGATTAGATGAGCTTCAAGGTTATTTTTTTCTCAATGATGCTTTAATTGGCTGATTTATAATTATTTTACAAATTTTTTTATTTAATTCGCTGCTTTAATAGCAATCATTTCATTTCAGACAGAAATATTTTTCAAATTATGTTCCAACAAAGGTTCCTATCACACAAACTGAAAAAAAGTTTTTATTGGATAAATGGTATTAATGGGCTCACTTACTTCATATAAACTAATGAATCCACTTGGCTGCTTCTCAAAGAAAACTATCATGCAGTCAGAATTTGTATGTTTCAATATACTACCTTATGGTTGCGCATATATTCTATAGATGTATCATTTAAATAGAGACTACCTCGATGCTTCTATTATGGTTACACGTATATTCCATAGATGTATCACTTAAATGGAGACTACCTCAATGCTTCTCTTATGGTTGCACATACGTATATTCCATAAATGTATCATTTAAATAGAGACTACTTCGATGCTTCTATTATGGTATTTTAGACACTGTTACACTTTTTGCATTTTTAGGCCGTAGAGTCACTTGAACCTCCTCGCAACTTCAAGGTCATTCGTGATGTGGTTGCATCTGACAGAGTCAAGGTTACAGCAACATGGGAAGACTCTGTAGACAATTTTATACTGAGGTGTGTCATCATTTGTTTTTCTTAGCAAAGAATTCTCAGTTTTTTCTGTAAAATATTTGTCTTTATAGTAACTAATATGTTATCAATTATGATTTGAGTTACAAACATATAATTGTCTAATGGTTTAAGTACAAACATATAATTGTTTAATGGTTTAAGTTACAAACATATAATTGGCTAATGGTTTAAGTTAAAAACATATAATTGGATAATGGTTTAAGTTACAAACATATAATTGAATAATGGTTTAAGTTACAAACATATAATTGTTTAATGGTTTAAGTTAAAAACATATAATTAGATAATGGTTTAAGTTACAAACATATAATTGGCTAATGGTTTAAGTTACAAACATATAATTGGCTAATGGTTTAAGTTAAAAACATATAATTGGCTAATGGTTTAAGTTACAAACATATAATTGGCTAATGGTTTAAGTTACAAACATATAATTGGCTAATGGTTTAAGTTACAAACATATAATTGGCTAATGGTTTAAGTTAAAAACATATAATTGGCTAATGGTTTAAGTTAAAAACATATAATTGGCTAATGGTTTAAGTTACAAACATATAATTGGCTAATGGTTTAAGTTACAAACATATAATTGGCTAATGGTTTAAGTTACAAACATATAATTGGCTAATGGTTTAAGTTACAAACATATAATGGGCTATTTTGTTATTTAGGGTTTAAGTTACAAACATATAATTGGCTATTTTGTTATTTATTGATTTTTGTTAAAGGCAAATATGCCAGGGACCAAATTCTTTGCTACTAATAGATTGTAATGATTGATATCAATCATTATATAGTTTTAATAGACACCATATACTTCAGTATTGTTGCAGATGACTAATTAATACGCCATTGACAAATGGATAAATACAAAGTTGGTTATTGACTTATATCTTACCTATTGGTTAAATCGGTGAGCATACTGAACGTGGTACAACTGGACAAACCAGATATTCTGCAGCTACTAAAAGAGGACAAATAAGTTTTAGAACTTATTGTTTTCCAACTTACAGTCATTTTCTTCTAAAACTCTCAGGTTTGGAGTTACCTTTTTGAACAAAGCTTAGCATTTTCAATGTTGAAGATTGTCATAAGATTGTCATATTGTGCCAGGAAGACAAACTCCTTGTCAAGGAGTTCGACCATACCTAGTATGGTCAAGACTACTTAATATGGTCAAAACATCTAATAAGCATGATGCTGTTTCATCTATACTTACTTTTGCATTAAATACGATCTTACACAGAACTTTAGTAGATTTTATCAAAAAATATCGACATTTTTTTTATCATTTGCGATTGCTTTCTATCTGATCGCCAAGATTTTCAAAATTAAAATCAACTAAACTTCACTGCAGTTAAAATGCTCAGGTTAAGCGAGATTGCAATTATGATATCTATAGTTGAGAAAAGACTGACATAATAGAGACAACGGAAGATACCGACGGAATAGAGACGATTAATGCTTCAACTTGAACGTAATAGCCAATATCAACAATAGCGACGATAACAACTAGGGATGTCATTTTAGCATGCATTTTTGTTCTGAGCGTCCGGAATACTTTCTGAAGAAGCCTGCTATAGTTTTGTGTAAGTTTATCCGAATAAGTAGGTGAATAAATATGAACACCACCAACTCTTGCAGAATACCGTAACTCTGTAAATGGAGGCTCTTCGTGTTTGGATCAAATCTCTTGAGTAGGTTAATTTTTTAGCTGCAATGACACAAGAATCAATTGACTACAAAATAGCATAAAATAAATATCACTAACAAATTTAAAAAGTTGAAGAATAAGCTATTTGGTTGACTGGCTCACTGTGGTGGTCACTCACTGTCGATCTGTTTATTGCAGCTTTTCTGAAGATGCAAGTATTGAGAAGGAGTATTGGGGTAAAATTAGCCTGCAGACCAATAAATGGGAAACGGCGCTGCGTCGCCCCAGCACTTACTACTTCACTATCACAGCAGTTTCAGGGGAGATAACTGCTGAATCACCTGTATATGTCTATCACACAGAAGGTATGCCACTTAGTTGAGCTTAACAGTATACCCTTTGACAGCCTCACTATGATATTCTTGATGTTTTAATCTTTCAAATTTCTGAGACAGCACAGAATGTCTGATAGTTTTAGTTAGCAGGGGTGATCATAAGGAATACGTGCTGCCATAATCTAAAGAGATTTATATTTGCATTCATGTCATATTAGATACCATTAAAAAAGAACTAAAGAGTATTAGTTGCAGCAGACATCGCTAAAACTGGTTAGAGCCGGTTCCAACTCTATTAGTCTTGCTTAAAGAACTGACAGGAATATAGAAGTGCAGCTTTTTTACAGATAAAGTTTTCTGAAGTGCTTTTCTCTTATTAGAGGTCAAAAGTGCAAACTGCAAATGCAATCATCCATTATTTACGTTTTTTACTGTTACCTTCATTGTTTTCTGATTCATCTTTATTTGAAGATGTTTAGATTGTAAATATTGGAGTGTTTATCATGCTCCTTGCAGTTCTAGTTGAGCAGAGCTTTTCACGTAACTAAATATATGATATTTGTATTCATATTATATGAAAGACTGTGCATAGATAGAGGTGGTAGACAGCTTGACTCATAGTTACAGATAGTAATAGTCATTGGTGCTAATGTTTGCGTTGCTTTTATTGTAACTCTTGCAGAAGAAACCACTTTACAGAGTTCATGATAAAAATGAAGTTCTTGCTGGCCTATAAAGCTATAACCAAACCATAATGAGCACCTCTATTTTTACTGCCTGCTCTCCTGTTGCAGCCAACTGCATTAATATCTGGCTCAGAAAACAACAAAATCACAGTTAGTAATTCACTAGTCTTTCAAGCTTTTCATATGTATGTCAATACCAACAGATGAAATGAGTCAGGAATTCACCGGTGCCTGTGGTCCAGAAGGCTGCCTCACTACCACAGAGTCCGGGAAAGAGCCTGCCTGCAGCAACACAATATGGGGTTGTTGCTTGGATGGAATCTCTGCTGCTTTAGGACCTGATGGGCTAGGTCAGTGTTTTATGCATGTGTATCACTGCATTTTCAACTTGTTAGTCAAGAGATAAGGTGGTTTTGAAAACTAGATTCTGCTTTAAAACTTGTGTAATTCTTTTCCATCATCTAGACATTGTCAATCATGAACCAGAATAAGGGTTTCACTGAAGAGATCAAGGTGCTCAGTAAATAGATTAAGAGGAAAGCTGAAGAGATCAGAGAGTAGTATGGCGAAGAGATCAAGAGGTGCACTGACAGATCAAGAGAGACGGTAAAGAGATCAAGAGGCGCACTGAGGAAATCAAGAGGCGCATTGAAGAGATCAAGGGCTCACTAAAAGAAGTGTACTGAAGAGATTATAATGCACACTAAGGAGATTAAGGATCTCCGTGAAGAAGTCAAGGTGTACGCTAAAGATATGAAGGGCTATGCTAAAAAACAAGGAGTTCACTGAAGAGATCAATGAGTTTACTGAAGAGATTAAGAAGGATACTGAAGAGATCAAGGAATGTACTGAAGAGTTTATAGGGCACCCTGAAGATTATCATTTACACTGAAAAGATCAAGCAGCACACCGACCAGAACAAAAGACAGACTAGACATAGTCAAACTCATTTTTTGAAGCAATTCATGTAAAATATGAATATCATAGCAATTGCAAAGCATGCTTAGCAGGAAAGCTCTAAATATCTCACATATCATGAACAGGCTGCCGGGATGATGAGTCATGTGATGTATCCAATTATGAGTGCTGTCCAGACGGAGTTTCTAAGGCAAGGGGAGATAATTTTGAGGGATGTGCAGACTTATCAACACGACCTACAGTTGGTAAGTGCTCAGATGGTTGCCTATTCATTGGGAGCACCACTGAATGCCTGGCAATGCAATTGTGATTGTCATGCATTGGGTAATAAATAATTACCCAATGGATTTGAGTCACTTACTTAGTAAGCTAGCAGTCTAAATCCTTACGATAACAATAGCCGTGTTTGAAGCCAGCTTAAGGATTGTTGTGTTCCGAGTAATAATTAATAGAAGTTTCTCAAGTGCTTTAAGCATGGCTATTTTAACAGATGTAATGACTATGATCCCGATCAATCGCAATTATAAATTCCCCTGTCATACAGCCCACAACCAGAGTAATAATGGAAAAAGAAAGGGTACTGATGGTTGAGAAATGCAATATTAGTAGTCAAATGGCACTGCAGTGCAATAGGATAACTGCAATGTACTAGGTGCTATTATGTACAACAAACAGCAATAATGAAAAGAAAAAGATTATATGTTTATATCTCTTCCCTGCAATAGGAGAAATGCATTATTAGAAGTAAAATGGCAAGCTGTTGTGTAATATAGACAGGCTGGGGGGCTGTATATCATTGGTCATAGCAACTATGAAATCAAGAAGTTGTGATATTTATCTAGATTTCTGTATTTATATCTAAAAAATTATGCTGCATTTAAAAATCTAAACAGATTTTAGCTGGTTGTCATAAAAATAGATGTATATCTATAAGAAAATGTAGGCCTATTACTTAATTTTACAGATATTAAAAATGGCTTGGCAGTACCGCGATATTGGGCACAGCCGCAGTATCATCAACAAAATCTTTAGAAAAATAATAACAGTAACATATTGCACACCATCGGTCGCTATATACATCGGTCTAGTAAATTCGAATGATTATTCTTTTAACTAAATCTTATAATAATCATATAAAATCGAATAATTATTCTTACAATTAAATATTGTAATAATCTTATAAGAATCGCTATAAAAATATCATCGTCATTTCCTTTACTTTCACTGCTTTGGACATCAGTTGCAATACCAAAGTACTCATTATAAGTATCCAAAATGTCAGAGTCCGGTAGAATCGGCAAAAAGGAAACGATTACTTTTCAGTAGTTCTACGTTAATTACAGAAACCTTCGGCAATTGGACAATGCCATAGACTGGTGAAATGTGCACTTTTTCTTGTGAAATGCGCACTACTTAATTGTTCTACTCTCTGTTGGACGGCCTTATGGGCGTTTTGATGGCCGGTCTTAATTTTGATTTAAAAAGGCTTGTCAAGTTTTTATGGCATTTTTAGTCCAAATTAATCTGTCTATTTATGGATAATCCGATCAGATGGGTTAGTTTTAGGATATTGTGTAAACTTTTCAAAGACTTGGTAACATATTTAAATATGTTACCAAGTTATGTGTTTTGTATCATTATTATACTTAAACGACTCTACACAAAAATGGTTACATTTTTTGATTGGATTTCGGTGCAAGGGTTTGGTAATGGCCTGTGACGGATAATTTTTCGGGAGTTGTGTGCGCATATGCATTTGTAATAAAGCTCCCAAACAATCGCTTCGCTCGTGTTAATCGCAAAACCACGATTAATTGCGTCACAAGTAGCCTGTGTGGCTACTTGGGTAAACTCGCTGCCTCCAGAACTGAAAGTGCCGAATCCAAATTCAGTACGAAGCGAATTTTTCATTCTTAAAACTTTATCGCTATAACTGGACAAACGAACAGAGATTCGTATATTCATACCTGGGTAATAAAAAATGTCTGCGCAGAAAATTTATTGTCATTGGCATATAACAATAGTTATCATTCTAACTTTCAAACTTCGTGTCATGAGAAAAGTGTTTTGTGTAGTTGAAATAAATTAACAGAAACTATAAAATAACTGTAAAGGTGTTTAAATGTAAATGTGAAATAATTAGCAAGAAATGACTAAATAAATTCTGTTTTGCTACAATTATAATGAAAAACTATATTGGTATAAGATTATATGATTTTAATTCATTTACCTGTTGGGATCGTAAGGCGAAAATGTTGCATAGAGTGTTATAGAAACCCATAGTAATTATCTAATGGCCTCTAATACAAACACCCCCTTGTAAAATTCATCTAAGTTTGTATACGTACTGTACATATTAAAAAATATTTAACTTACTGCTAATGAATTTAACTTACTAAACACTTACTTAAAGCTAAGTTTTAGCATGTACTTTACTTAACTTCAACTTTGCCATATGCTAAAATTGTATTTTTATTTAAAAAATTTTTATCCCTTATCTGTTTTCGGTTTCGTTTTTACTGTAACTTATAACGAATAACGCTGAACTGGGATAGAGAGCAAGTGAGTATCGTATTTCTTTCAGGCGTTGTGGAAGGGACTTTGGCGAATAGCATATCAGCATTCTCGTTATTTTTTCACAATCAATGACTGCCAAATTTTAATTTCAAGAGAAGTTTTTATTGATACCGAATAGCGGAAAAAAGTTGAAAAAGTATTTCGTGATTTTTCATTGCTAGAACTTTATCGCTATAACCGGGCAGACAAACGCTGAGATTTATATATATAAACTAATTAAATCTACATAATTATGTTATTAATTCTAATACAACAAATAATCAAACTATTTTGTTTTTTATCCATTATGTTTCAGCATTAAATTCACCAGAGTGTTTTCTTATTTTTACTGGTAACACTTAACATTCACATAACTCTATGGATAGCCTGTGCTCCAAGTTTCTCTCATTTGTTGAGTATGTTCGACAAACTCCACCATAACTTAACATCAATTCCCACAATAGGTTAGCTTTTACATTATATTCTCTGGTATTGCAGTTAACCCTCTTTGTTTGGAGGTCCACAATACTACCCTTTGCACAGAATATTCTATTAAATGGTTTTATGACACTGAGGTACAGCGCTGCCGTAGATTCTGGGACGGGGGATGTGAGAGCTCCCAAAACACATTCAGCACACAGGCTAGATGCAACTCTGTCTGTAACTCTCAGTATCAAAAAGGTGAGTTTTTTCAACTTTTACTATTAGAGGAGACCTTGGGCATAGCAAGAGTTAAGACATCAAGACAATCTGCTGAGTAAACTGAAAGTCATTATTGTGTCATCTTGCTGTTCCTTTTATTAGCATTTGTGACACTTTTATTTTTTGTCATCGTTCTTAAGTTAACTACATTTTTTCTTAGCATTAAGTTTTTGTATCAGACTCTGTTTTATGTAATCTATATCAATATATTTCATTTTGTTATTGTGTCTGTTTGTCTGTGTAAATGCTGTGTATTTCCACATTTTTCTGCCAATTCCGTCTAAACTTCCCACACATATGCTCTGTGGCTTCCGCCAGATTGCTAAAAATATTTAGTTTCAAAACATCGACTGGCTCCTCAGAACGAGCCTCTAAAACACCCGCCTGCGGGTTATCTGATTGAAAATGAAAAACTCTAGGCTTCACCGGGCTCACTGCTAGTTTACAACTAAATACAAGTCGTGACAGTTTCGGTTACATACTCTTTTTTTTATTTTGGTATGACAAATTTAGCTGTTTGAAAAAACAGCAGAATTAGTTTTAACATTGATTCATTTTTTGCATGCCTTTTAAACAGATGTAATTCATTTTTGATATTGCCTGCTTAAGTTTAAATACTTAACATTCATCAATTAACATAACAAATTAACATAGTAAATTAACATAGCAAATTAACTTAGTAAATTAGCATAATAAATTAACATAGCAAATAAACATAGTAAGTTAACATAGGAAATTAACATAGTAAATCAACGTAGCAAATTATCTTAGCAATTGGTTTTCATTTGGTTTTCTCTCTTTTAGTCACTCTTGGCATCTGGTAAAACTAATCAAATAAAATGATTTTTAGTTAAAAATCACTTCATCATTTTTATTTTTATTAACTAAATGATTATCCTATGAATGTGTAATTGCTAGTGAAAAATGTTGAAACTTGACTAGCTGTCACTCTTTGATTGCGGTAAGATGGACGTTACATTTACGTGGACATTTGCTTCCTCTTTAAACATAGCTGAGAAGGAAAGACAACTCTGACAACTGATTTTTGGCTATACATGTTAACATAGCAAGCAGGTGTTAAGATATCCTTTAATTTGCGTGTATTGGATGTCGACACATAATGTATATAATATCGTATCGCACTTAATTATTAAATTTTATTTTTTATCTCAGCCCAGCTTTGGAACCTCTAAAGTTTTCCTCCCATGCTTTAAATGGTCCAAATGTGCATGGCAGAAAACTAGTATTTCTACAATCAGAAAAGGAATAGGAATATTTCCTTTTATTCTATCTTAGCTGTTGTTATTGACTTTAAAGCTATGTTTTACAGAAGAGGGAAACCCCTGCTCTCAAGTTAAAGGAGTTGTCGGTATTTGCAAGGGTCGGCATCAACGCTGGACATACAATAGCAGGACTAATCAGTGTGAACAATTTGATTATGGTGGTTGTCGTGGCAACGATAACAACTTTCTCAGTGCAAATGATTGCCAATATCAGTGCCTCAATATGGAAGAAGGAAAAGGTGCTTTTAGTAATTTCCCTCAAGTAACCATTCTTCGCTATCTGAAGTTGAGGTGATATAGTTAGTTTGAGATTTATAAATATATAATGTATAATTATTATATATTTGACATGATATAGTTAATTAGCAATAGTTTGTAGGAAGATTCTATCAAGTCTCAGGCTACAGCTACATCAATCAAATTCTCATAGGCCTATTCATAGATGTATTTACCAGCTGATTATTATTAAAGCAACTGATTCTGATATCTGGGCATAAAACTGATAGCTTGCATAAAAAAGTTTGATTCTAAAAAGTTTCATTAGTTTTGACTATTTCTAATTAGTTGTATATTTTACTTTATGGCAATATTATATTTTCTACACAATAGACCTTTGCTCTATGTGTAAAATCAGATATTACCAACTTCTCATAGAGCTATTCATAGATGTATTCATCAGTTGATTTTTGTTAAAACAACTGATTTTGATAACTAAAAAGTTTAATATTCCTGGCTGATGCTATTCATAATTAAATATATTGTCTCGCGATAGACGTCTGTTCCATGCCTGTGAAATCTGGACCGTGCTATGCCAACTTTCCTCGCTGGTACTACAATAAAGATGAGCGCGTGTGCAAGGAGTTTGTCTATGGTGGTTGTGATGGCAACGACAATCGATTCTGGTCGGAAGAAGACTGTCTGAAGCGATGTTCCCAACTGGATGACAGAAAACCACAAGGTCAGAATATGATATATCTAATATATTACTACTAGCCAAATTCCCAACATTGCATGGGTATTAAAAACAGCTTATAAGCAGTGGCAGGTAATGTAGTTGTCTGCCACTTGCTGTTAGCCTGGTACATTGCCAATGGCTAATTTGAGTAAGCTAGTATTGCTACGCTATTAAGAGCCGAGAGAGCAAGCTTTAGTGATATTGCGCTATAACGCAGAGTCGCTAGGCGTATTTTAACCTAAATAACGACTCATATCGCCCAATGAGTGAATCGCATCTCGCGTAGCTCAATGAGTTAGTTTATCGCCTAGTGAACAGGAGGTTCCGAGATCGAATCTAGCAGATCGCTGGTTTTTCATTTTTAGATTTTAATAGCTTTAGGTGGAAAGACCGGATGACAGACTTTGAGACTTGTATATATAGATTGATATAAGTTCACTAACTATAATATCAAAACAAACAGTGGCCTTTCACTAGACACAAAATTTGTTTACATTGAGTTTAATTTTATGTTGTGCTGCTGGTAAGAGTGGAACTATTCACTCTTGATCAAGTCTCTTCTTAACTTCATCTCTTTGGAGTTATCCCGTCCTGAGTTGGAAAACTAAATTATTTTCAGCCCATCTGTTTTTTTTAATTATGCTTATTTGTGAATGGAGTCTGTTCTACTACAACATGTCTTACTATTGTAGTAATGTATGTCTACTTACATGTAGTTGTAGCAAAGAAGGGCTCCGTCTTACTTTCCACTTACATGTATACTGCCCAATACTACCTAATCCACTGGCTTTGACTCGGATTTGGTTTGAACTGGTTTGACCTGAGATGCTAATATAGTATAAGCCCCACCTTTCCCATAATACAACACTTACCTCTAGCAGACTTTTCGAACTTCACATATTTCACTAAAGAAATCAATCAAATTTCACAGATTTCAGTACAAAAATCAATTGAATTTCAGCAAAGAAATCAATCGAATTTGACTTATTTTAGAAAAGAAATCAATCAAATTTCACATATTTCAGCAAAAAAATCAATCGAATTTTACATATTTAGCAAAGAAATCAATTGAATTTCACATTTTTAGCAAAAAAATCAATTGAATTTCACTTATTTCAGCAAAGAAATTAATCAAATTTCACTTAATTCAGCAAAGAAATCAATCGAATTTCATTTATTTCAGCAAAAAAATCAATCAAATATTACATTTTTAGCAAAGCAATCAATCGACTTTCACATTTTTAGCAAAGAAATCAATCAAATTTCACTTTTTTAGCAAGGAAACCAATCGAATTTCACAATAGTTCAGTATACGTAGAGTCTTGTCTTCTGTGGCAGAGTCGAAGGAACTTTTTATACGCTTTTCTGGTGCAGGTTCTTTTATTTTGTATATTCTGTAAGCTGTGATGTCATACACTTTTCATGTTTATGTTAACTTGTTTATACTCATTTGATTATATTCACACAATTGCTGGTTGCTTGAACATGTATATAACCTGCTTGTAGTGAAACTCACCATTCAGTCAAATGATCACTCAGCATATCAAATTTATTTAGCTTATTATTAAATTAAAATTAGTTTATTAATTGGTTGTACTGATAGTAAAAGATCGAAAATGGTTGTAAAATAAAGTGAAAGCCAGGATCAATGTATAATATTTACTATAATAAGAGCCGTAGCCGTCCATCTGTCTGAAGCCATGTTAAAAGCTTGGGAGAAAAGATGAATGGAAACTGAATAGAAATCAAACCTGGATGTTGAAATCACCAGCTACTCGATCACTTTGCCACATCTAGGAATAACTGTACACATAGTTATTACACAAGGCAATCTCTCACGGCGCACTACACTACTGCTTTAACAAACTTCCATCTAACACCTACCATTTACTCTACTCGACCATCCTTCCACATCTAGAAATAACTGTGCGCATAGTTATTACACATGATGATCTCTCACGGGGCTGCCTGGTACTAGTGACAATAAAAACAGAAGCACTGTGAGAATAAAAATTGTGAATTGGTATGTTTTTCTGAATGTAACTTTTTGAAAAACAGACTGAGACGAATTGGGTCTTAAAGAACTATGAGCTACAGCTAAGCCTTCTTTGCAGAACATATTTGTATCCTGTTTTGTATACTATCGTTATATTTTTCACAGACGTCTGTCTGCTGCCAGAGGTGCAGGGTCAATGCAGGGCAAGGTTTTCTCAATACAGTTATGACCCAGCAACGAGGCGTTGCAATCTGTTCAATTATGGAGGCTGTGGTGGAAATAGTAACAGGTTTCCTGACCAACAAACATGCTTGTCAACATGTGGACCAGACCCACTGAGTGAGCATTTCTCTTCTGAATAAGTTTAATATTGTTGCATTGTTAATCTAGTTGGGAGTTGTTTGACTTGCTTGAAGCTCATAAATGATTAGAAAATACGTAATAATTCTTTTTAGGTGAGGATGATAAATGTTTGCTTCCCCCTCAAGCTGGACCCTGCAATGGCTACTTCATTAGATGGTACTATGATAATGTTAGCAATCAGTGCGTCCAGTTTATGTTTGGTGGTTGTCAAGGCAACAGTAACAACTACCAATCAGAAGAAGAATGCAAGAGCAGCTGTGTTGAAGAACAGACAACTACCGATTCTATTTCAACAAATAATGGTAATTTTTCAAGTGCTGACTATACTATATTATTTTGACAACAGGTTACTGCATTTTAATTACACATTTACGTTGTCGAGATTAAAGATCATGTTTGTTTTATAACACACATTTCTTAAGAAAGGTTTGAGGCGGAAAAAATAGCTTTTAACTACAACTAATATGTCTACAGTTTGCAAAATATAAGAAATTGTGTAAATTTTTGTTTTAAAAATAGCATAGCCTAAAAAATTGAACCTCAAGTGGCTTCAATAATTTAAATTATTGCCAGATTTATTAAAGGGCTACCAGTGCTGCCCAGCGCTGCTGTAGATTTCTTTCATTTTAAATCAGATAACCTGAAGGTGGGAGTTTAAGAGGCTGGTTTGACATTAATACTGTGTTTGTTTATATGTCTATGTCTATGTGCCTCTATGCTAGCCTATGCAAAGGCTTTCGCTATTTTTTGCCTTTCACTTTTTTTCACTATTATTTTTTTTATTCTTTATGTTTGTTAAATTAAGATTGAAAAATGGGAGAGCAACCTAACCAAAAAAAGAATATCCATCTATTACTACTAGAAATTCTCCTGTCATACAGCCCAATAATGGAATATGGAATAAGTGATAATAGAAAAAAGAAAGGGTAGTGCTGGTTGTTGAAAAAGTAGTTGTCAGCAGGAATTGACAGAGACTACTATCTCAAACCTATGTTTTACAACAATAAAATAAATTTTAATTAAAGCTGTAGGCCTAATCTACTGTAATGTATGTAATTTAACAACAGCAAAAAGGAAATATGTTTATTATATCTCTGAAATGCAATATTAGAAGTAAAATGGCAAGCTGCTGTGTAATATACACAGTTTGAAAGTTGGTTGTGTTGAATGTAGAATGGTTTTGATAGCGATCTTTAACAGAAAGCAAGTATGAGCGTTCACGTGTCTGGAAGTTTTCTGCAAACTGGAGCAAAATAAAAAAATGTTCTCGTCATAAAGGGGCATTGTAGTTCGGCCCTAGCTTGTACATAAGATGTAAATTTAAAATCATATGATTATTTAAATTAAAATCATTTAAAATTTAAGATCATAAGATGCACTGAATTTATTAACAGCGTCAGGTCTAACTTGTTGGCACGTATGACATAGTTGTATTTGAACATTGTATGTAATAAAATGTTTCTCATTACATCCAGTACATGTGAGCTGTGATATGTTGTTGTCAAGTCTGCCTAGAAAGTTGTTACGCAGTTCTTGAAAATCAAGACAATCTAAAGATTGAAAATGAGGAATGTGATGGAGGGGGGCAGCATTGGGAGGAGCAATATTGTTTTGTGCAATATTTGGTGAAATATTTTCATAGTCAACGATGTCCATAAAATCATGATCATCATCTGGAAACAAAAGGGCTGCCAAGTCCATTTCATTTACATTGCCTACAACAGCTACTAAAGAATTCTCTGAATCAGATGAGTTGTTGTTATTATTTTGAGTAGTGTGTTGTTGAGCATTAGCATTTGAAGTTGATGGTTGCTGTGAGGACCTTCTATTTATCCTCCTCCGTAATAATTCAGATACATGTGGACGGCCACTGCGACGACGCGGTGTTTTAGGAGGTTCTATGTCCATGGTAGTTGTCAAGTTGTTTTGAAATGAAATTCAAAAGGTCAATTATGCAAAACAAAAGGTTGTATAAAAATCAGACCTAATCTACTACTATCTCAAACTTATGTTTTACAACAATAAAATAAATATTAATTCAAGCTGTAGACCTAACCTACTGTACGTAATTTAACTAACAACAGCAATAATGAAATATGTTTATTATATCTCTGAAATGCAATATTAAAAGTAAAATGGCAAGCTGCCGTGTAATATACAGTTTGAAAGTTGGTTGTGTTGAATGTAGAATGGTTGTGACAGCGATATGTAACAGAAAGCAAGCATTAGCATTCACGCGTCTGGAAGTTTACTGCAAACTAGAGTGAAATAAAGAAATAGTCTTGTCACAAAGGGGCGTTGTAGTTCGGCCCTAGCTTGTAGATAAGATGTAAAGAAATCTGGCTAATGTTCTAGATAATTTAAAAACCTTTGGTAATTGGACAAAAAGCGTAGGCTGATAAATTGTGTACAAGTACTACATTTTCGTAGCTGTAAATCGGTTTACACCTCAAACAGTCTATGTTTATTACAGAAACCTTCGGCAATTAGACAATGCTATAGATTGGTGAAATATGTACATTTTTCTCGTGAAATTTGGACGACTTAATGGTTATACTATTTGTTGCACGGCCTTATTGGCATTTCGTTTTCCGGTCTTAATTTTGATTAAAAAAGGTTTCTCAAGTTTCTATTTCGATTTTAGGCCGATATAATATGTCTATTTATGTGTCATCCGATCAGATGAGTTAGTTTTAGGATATTGCAGTAACCTTTCAAAGGCTTGGTAACATATTTAAATAGGTTTATATGTGTTTTGTATCATTATTATACTTAAACGACTCTACAGAAAAATGGTTAAATTTGTTGAAAAAATTTCGGTACAAGGGTTTGGTCACGCCGTTAACGGATAATTTTTCGGGAGTTGTGTGCACATATGCATTTATCATAAATCTGCCAACCAATCGCTTCGCTCGAGTTTGCTCTCTGATGTTGTATCATCTTCAAAAAATTAATTTAAAGATGATTTTGTAAAAAACTGTAGACGTGTTTTTCTGTACTCGTTGATAAGCAAATAAAAAGAGTATTAAATAAATAAAATAGCTGGAACATAGTCTATATTATATATGATATAATAATTATATAATACACAATAAATATATATGATATAATAAATATATAATATATAATAAATATATATTATATATTAAATATGCTCTATGATATGTAATTTTATGTAGAAGTGGTTGCCTTTATCATCGACTTCCACAACATAGGTGGTAGGTAATGGTTGTGGTTGTCTTCTCTCTTGATCTAGACTAGTTCCTAGCATATGTTGTAACTCTCTCAAAAATAGTCAAAGTTCTTACAGGCTCTCCTTTTTTACCAGCCAGCCTTTTTCTGTAAATTGTGTGTGTAAACTTTAATATAATCATATAAAGATATTGGAATTTATGCCCAAAACCTCAAATCTATATATAAACTACTGCAAATTTTCATATGTAAGGATTATCTAATTTGGTGTCATCTCCGGGATTTATGACTTAGGGCTAACGGTTCTCCTTCAAAGGCCTGTAAGAACTGAGACTAAAATTGAGCCATGGTCTTAGGTTTGTGATGTTTTTACATAGTTCTGCCACTTACACACACACATAGAGTAATCAATTTAGGTTTACACAATGTGGTCTGAATGTAACCTGCCTGGTGTTCACAACTTAGTGATACAGAGTGCTTCACACATTTTCCAGGGTTTGCTTTTGGCACAGTTTTCACTATTTGTTCATCTACCTGCTGTACTTGTCACATTTTCTGTTGTGTGGAGAGCTGACTCTTGATCAGGTTTCTTCTTAAATTCACTCACCTCTCTGGAGTTGTCACGCACTTAGTTGGAAAACTGAATTATTTTCAGTCTATCTGCTTTTTTAATTGTGCTGTTTGTGATGCAATTTTGTTATAGTTGAAGAGACTATTTTCTAAAATGGTTTATACTGTTGTTTAGTCATTTTTGATGATCAAAATGTTTGCCATTAGTATGACATGGTTTAAAATGCGGATCATTCTCAGCACTCTTACTTTCAATAGGCAATGACGTAATTGCCAAGAATGATCATTGCCAGCACTTGTTACAAAAGAAAGTGAATGCTCAAGTCTGACTCAGTACTGCACTGCTAACCATGAGTATTGTGATCAAGTATGACTTGAATGGGCAGACAATTACGATGAAGCAAATCTGTTGGTTAAACGTTTTATCTAGCAAAAATAACTTGTGAACTCACGTCAAATGTTTTAGTTTGTATGCTGAATTATGACATTGGATCCTGTTATGGCTATGAAATCCTCTACTTCTATGACAAGGAGGCAGAAATCTGTAGACGGTTTGTCTACTCCGGTTGTGGAGGCAACTCCAACAGATTTAGCGATGTGGCAAGCTGTGAACTAGCTTGCGTTCAAAAAGATATTGCAACTACTACAGAACGAGTAGCTCTTACAACTACCTTACCTAATGTTGGTGAGCTTCCAATTTTTTAACATATCACAAAATTAAATGAAACCAGTCGATAAGAGATAGAGAATCCGGCTACGAAACTTTTTATTGTCACTACTTTTTGACCCCAAAGCTGAATACAATTTCTGACTGAAGTTCTTATTGGTTATTGGACTTATTGGTTTATATAAATATTACAGAGCGGGTATTACGTGAAAGATTGTTAAAGCAGCTAACAATAATATTGTCAAAATAGTTGTTATATGTCGTACGCAATTTGCTCATATCATGTACAGTAAGTTGAAATGATTCGAAAACCTGTAAGTGTTATGCAAAAATGGGGCGCAAACCATGGTGGTAGGTGACCTTGAAATCTTTAATCGAAGTAAAATAAACATTTATCATAGGTAAAGTAAGAAGATGCAAAGATTTTGAAAAATCATTTGGTAGAATAAAATATGCTGGGATATGTTGTAGATTTGCAATTAGTCAGAAAGCTCTTTTTTGCAATAAAAATAAATCTTTTGTGGTATATCTTGAAGCTAGATTATAATAAATATTTATACCATGAATAATATTGGTATTGGCTTATTTCTTCATAAATTGAAAATTTTTTGCTTATATAATGTAATTTCCTGTGACCTTGTTTTATGTACTACACACTTTTTTCAAATGTTGTGTGCAGATAAACATAGCGATTGTGAATTATGACAAATATGTTAGCATGTCTTACAGATGGCCATAAAGACTACTACCGAAAACCAAAGTACAGTACAAAGGGAGGTTTTTCTGTAGTGTGGTTAAACAAGTTAAGATAAAGAACTAGTATTTATAAAGCGTTCCAACCCGAGTTGTTAGAAATAATAGCAAAATATTTCTTCTCACTCTTATCGCCGGCAATACAGAATTTCTCAGTGAACATGTTTAACAGTGCTAGTAGAGTTGGTAGTGTTAGTAGGTTGCTGTTGTGTCATTGGTTGACAGGAACAAGCTGTAGCACCAGAGACAAATGATGATTCACAAAATTTCAATTAATGCTCCGAGAACAGACTAGTTAAGACCAAACCATTACTTTTTAAATCAGCTCCTCAACCTTCTTATTGTCTGATAGTTAAGTTTTGTAGTCAGCTGTCAAACCTTATAATTTGACATCTTTTAACATGATGATGAAACACTTTGTGTACTTGCTGTGGCTTTAGAATATTTATATCAAGCTTTCTCTATAGACATTTGTTGAATAGCCATAAAAGCTTCTGTGACCTCACAACATCACAGGCTAATTTTAGTTGTTGTGGTAAGAAAGTTTAGATTTAGTCTGATCAATAAACTGTGTCAATCACTCAAGTAAGCCTTCTTCTTGGTCAGTGCTTATTTTTAACATTTTACCTCACTAAACTCTTCTGATAGAAAAGGTATTTATGGCTGAAGATCTCATAATTTTGTTATGAGATTGAAAAATATTTGCCCGATCCTTTGCCAGAGAAATATGAATATTACTGTCTTATTGCTAAGATAAAGTAATCTAGCCATCCAACGTTTGCAAAGCATGCATTCCAAAATTGTAAGCAATTTATAAAAAAAATGTCATTGCTAATACAACAATCCTGGTTTTAGTATTAGTGAAGAGATTTTATTCTAATCCTGGTCCAAGGGGCTCTATCGCTGGGCATCAATCCAATGATAAAAACTTAGACTACTTGTAAGAGCAAACCTTTTGGATGCCACAATTATAGGAGTAGCCTAATATTTTGAAAAAAATTTTCAGATCAACCAGCTGTCATTACAAACCCTGAAGAGGTACGTCAGACAGCTAATATTGGAGAAGATGCTACCTTAAAGTGTGCGGCTACAGGCTTCCCAGCTCCGAGCTACGTCTGGTATAAGATTAGGTAGGAAATGTTACCTTAACGCCAGCCGCTGCCTGTAAAGATTGGGCTAGTCTACATTCAACTGTGGTAAAATGCCTTAGCAAGAGACCCCCTTTTTGTGTACCAAGTAAAGAAATGCCTTATGGTCATCTCTCTATGCCTTATTGTCATCACTCTATGTTTTATTTTCATCACTCTATGTCTTATAGCCATCACTCTATGCCCTCTTGTCATCTCTCTGCCTTATTGTCATCACTCTGCCCTCCTGTCATCGCTCTGTCTTACATACTATCATTGCAGATCTGCCATAGATGTCATTTTGTTACGTTTAATATTATTAGAAATCTTTTGCGTAACACCTTCCAAATCTTTATTTTACATACAGATGTGTGAGTGGCTGGTGCAGTCTTACATAGAATATCAGTGAAGGTCTGCCATAGACACCATTGTATTATCTATGATATTGTTACAGGTCTCCCATAGACCTCGCTACAGACTCTAGGTATAGGATAGTTGATGGAAATTTGATAATTCGTCGAGTGGGAGCTGATGACACAACAGAATTTATCTGTAGAGCTTACAACGGAGTTGGCAGTCCTGACTACCTCTACGTGAATTTGATAGTTGAAGGTAGGAGAGCAGGTTTAATGCATCGCATGAAAATGGTCTGCGGTGAACAACAACTTCATATTTTTTGTGGCAGTTTTTATATTATTATGTATTTTTTGTGAAATGTTAGGAGAGCTTGTGACTAGTCCGGCTGTTTAAATTTTACAAGCAATCAACAGAATTTCAGCCATTGGAGAACAAAGGAGAAGATGCTAATATCATCTAAGAAAAAAATATAAGACGCAGAGTTTGCGATGTTCAGCAGAACGTGTGCTGCCTTGAGTATGGGGAACATAGTCTCATACCTAGCCTTGAGTATCGGCGAGCTAAAGCTACATTTGCTTTCAAGTGTGGTAGCTGTGAACATTGAGTCCTAAATTTAGAAATGTCTTGAGTAATGGTGTTACCACCAGTTTTAGCTGGTGCCTTTTTTAGCACATAAAAATTTCACCCACATACTCACAAGCACATAAAGCACAAGGGATGGTTTTATTTTATTTCGCAAATACATCTATGGGTTTGTACGTCGTAACTTTATTGTAATTATTATTCACCTTTCTGTTTCGCTTTGTGATTGACTTAATATATATATATTATACTAGCTGTGCTACTCGGCGTTGCCCGGGTATTAAAAGTCAGCTTATAAACAATGAGAGTTGCTTGCCACTTGCTATTAGCCTGGCACATTGCCAATGAATAATTACAGTAAGCTCACTAATAAGAGCTTCCGCTTCCCATGACGTTACGCCATCACTTTGCATCGTGACCGAAAGCAGTAGCCTATTTGCTCCAATATAGCGACATGTATTGTCTATCTAATATATCAAGCTAGTGTGGCTTAGTTAGTAAGGTGTTGGACTGGTGAATGGGAGGTTCCAAGATCAAATCTGCTGCTTTACAGATTCTTTATTCCAAGATTTATATACATATTAAAATCTTTGTATATGCTGTGGTATATGTCCATATGTAGATGGACATATACAACGACAGGTGGCCAATATTGAGAAATATATATACGGATGTATCTTCTATCTTGATAAACGCTGTCTTAGTAGCAACTGAGTGAAACAAGCAAAAGGTGAAGGGCTCGTATTTTTATTTTAGTTTCTGTAACAAATTTATTAAGAAAACCGAAAAAAAAATATTTAAATCAATTACAGTTGATTCTTTTGGTAGAGTTTTCAACTTCAAATATTCATAATTTTGCTTCTAAAAAGGTAATCAAAAATTTAAAAATCATGTTGTGTTGTCAGGTATATATATATATTCTGTGAGCCCAAATCATGTCAGCATGAACTAATTTTCAAAAATATAGAACACTTTGTCAAATTGTTTGTCCTTTACAAGCAAGTCTTGCATTTTTTAAAAGTAAGTCAGAGATTAGTTTATTTTATTTTTCAGCTCGTTGTATTGCTGGCTTTCAATAGACTTCTGCAATGTTCGACCTATAGTTTAATTTGAGAATTGACATGGCTGTTATGATAAATGATATTGGTATGAATTATACGCAAATGTTGAATTAGACGAGTGGTATAGCATTGTAACTAGAGAAGGAACGATTCTATATACACTGTAGGGTTCTCCGTATCTGGGCGGAAGGGAGGATTGCCCAATCTAGCTAACCCTTTCACGATCGAACACACACGACAACAAACGCATTGTAAAGCTGACTTTATTCATTGACAATACAGTTGACCATTAAGTTTCAGTTCGATGGCATGAGAGGACAACCCCAAATTGCTGCCTTACCTCAAACTGTCATCATCTAGATCACAATTCTTGGATAAAATCCTGATACACTATTATAGTAGCTAGTTTATGGATATATGATAAGGTACCACACAGCTTATAGACCCCAACTACTCCAAGTTCTTGTCTCCCCACTATTTCACTATGTTTAGAGAGACTGTACTAATGACTGTGTCTAATTTTCAGATAACATTTCTATTGATGAAATCTATGAAGAGGTCATAGCCATTCTCGGAGGTAACACTTCTTTAAGTTGCAACGCTACAAAGTCGCCTGCTGTAGTTGTCTTTTGGAAGTTTGAAGGTCAAGTCCTCGCTGCTTCAGACAAGGACAACTCTTCGTTAGAGCTGTTCAATCTCACGGCAGCAGATCGAGGCAACTATTTCTGTACAGCCGAGAACGGGGTGAAATGGGCACAGAAAGTTGTGCTTCTCATAATTGTTGGTAAGGTTTTTAATAAATACTAAATGCACATGATTGTGCTGTTCACAGTAAGAGCTGATGATAGGAGACAGAACTA